>NC_077243.1:64355249-65562332 GCF_947179165.1 Solanum dulcamara | reverse complement strand
AATAATAATAATAATAATAATAATAATAATAATAATAGATAATAATAATAATAATAATAAAATAATAACTAAATTAAAATTCGTCTTATAAACATGGGAGGCCTTGAAAATCGCTGATAATTTCTTCATCGGTCATAATTATTAACAGAATTCAAACATACCTCATGGATATTTTAATAATTAGCATATAGGCATGCTTTCTAATAAATAGATGATATGGCAGCTTTAGTTTATCAAATAAACTCATAGCATATTTCTAGACACACACAAATAAGTTAAGAGAAAAAAAAAAGTAAATATCAAGTAGCACGTTAGTTTCCTCCCCCTCTTTAGACAATCTCCAATTATTTATTATTATGCAGAGTAGAGTTTACAATATTATTACAAACTAAATAAAAGGTAAGTGAATAAAATGATATAAAAAATGTAAAACGAAATAAAGGCATCTCAACTTTCTCTCACAACTTTTCGTGCCTTGAACTTTGAAGCTCAAACCCTGATAAACCATAAAAAAAATACAAGCAATACACTAATAATATAGAGGTACATCTTAATTATACAATTTTACTTTAACAAAGCAATCAAACAAAGATAAGCATACATTTCAAAAAATAATAGATTCATACATGTAAAGAAAAGTTGGGATTAACCTGAATATTTCGGTTAGGAGGAATAAGCAAATAAAAATCTAAATAGCGATGCCAAGAACTAGAAACAGAATATTAAGGTATGCAAGAAACCTTTTCTTTTTGTTATTGTTTTCGTTTGAGGTGTTAAAATATAAAGAAAAAAAATATTCTTTTATTGTCTTTCTCTACTCTCTGTGCTTGTGTTGTGTGTTTTTCTTTTCTCTGTCTGTGTGTCTACTTCTGTTTATGTGCCTGTCTCTGTCCTTTAAAATGAAGATGTAGTCTGATTTTAGAATAATCAAAACAAGAATGAACCAAGAAAATCAACAGGCCACTATTTTAGTATGACTTTTTCTCCCAAAATAGTCAATAAGAGGAGCCAAAATTTTCAAAGACGCATCAAATTTCAACAACAAAATCAAATAAAATTTCAATAATAAAATCTGTCAAGTTTTTCAATAAAAAAATCATTTATTGTGAATTGGTCAAACTTAATCAAGCTTTATTTCAAAAATTGGTGAAAAATTCATGAAACACAAGTAAGCAAAATCTTAAAATCATGGCAAGAGAAACTCATTATCAATAATTGTAGAAGAATTATTTCCTTAAACAAATAAAGACTAAACAAAAAGCCGAAATTAAACAAAGACTATCATAAACAACCAAATAAGAATATGTTTAAATTATTATTTAAGACAATAAGAAGTCAATTGAAGCTGAATTTCAATGCCAAAAGTAAAGTCTATCACAGAAGCAATAGACATGTGATAACCCATCCAAATAATTAAAGTAACAAAATTACTTTAAACTTTACTTTAAAGTAGCGGGGTACTAATTTTATTTTAAATTCAATAAAGGGGCAATATTAATCATGATAAATGTCAAAATGATTACTACATGTTAGCAAATCAAGAAAAGTATTAATTACTATAATTATTTCCCAACAATCAAGCATTTCAATCAATTAGCTAAAGTAGACCATAATCAAACTAAATACACAAGTTGCTTCTAATTTCAAACGATCTATAAAGTCAATTAGAGAGTAAAATATGCCAGGATCAAAGAATTATTAAAGGAAACAAAAAAAAAGCACTAATAAGTAAAACCAATTCAAACAAACAAAATAAAAATTTTAATAAAATGTTAGGCCAATGAAGAATTAAAATACCATAAAGTAATAACATGCTACACAAGTGAAAATTCAGTGAACCCAAAAATCAAAAATCATAAAGAACTCACAGTATTTGCATAAGATCTTAAAGGTTATAAAAAATGTGAATTCCAGACCTTCAATATTGGTTAAAGAAAACAAAGAGCTGAAATACAAGGCTTAGAGATATCTTTCGACATACCCGGACGGATCTTTACAGATTCGTCTTTAGCATGCCTTGATCTCGAACTTGTTCGACCAAATCTTATCCATGATCATCCAACACCTCTACCATATTTATCTACTTAGCTCTCCACTGAAGTTTGGGCATGGATTGCACTAAAATCCATGGTGCTCTAGCTGGCGCACCCTTGCAGCAGCTGACTGGAGGCTGGCTAATTTGTTTCGCTGGCGACGAGAAAGGAAAGAGAGGTACGAAGATAGGAGGAGGGCGGCGAGGTTTCCACTAAGTTCACCAAAGAAAGGAGGGAGGAAATATGGGGGATGCTGGACAGTGAGGAGTAGCAGCAGCGGCGAAGCAAGATGGTGACAAGGTTGTCACGCTGGCGACTGTAGTTTTTGGCGTGAGGGTGAAGTGTTCGTTGGTGGTTACTACTGCTGTCCAGATTGGAGAGGTGAAGAAGAGGTGAACCGTGGTTGAAGGTGGTGGTTATGGAGTTCGGAGGACAACAGTGGAAATGGTGAGGGAGAGATGGGTGTTCATGTGGCGGCAATGGTGAAAAAGGAGGGAGTTGCGGCGTATTGTCTTCTCTCTTTGGAGAAGATGAAGAGTAGAGAGAGTGGGAGAAGAGTAGGATCCATCTCCTCTTTTGAGAAGATGATGAATGGAAAAAATCAAAAATCTTTAGGTTTAGGGTGTGACTAATTAAAAATAGGAAAATAAGGAGAGATTAAATCATGGCCATTTATCAATACAAATGAATGAATGTGATTGAAAGAGGGATTTAAATTAGACTACATTGAATACAATTAGTCTAGAATTATAATTAATTGTCAAGAAAATGTCTAAAAAAAATTGGATAAAAAAAGACTATGCTTTAAATAAATTGGAGGAAAATTGAATAGATTGTCATCTTATTAATAATCATAATATATGTTGAATAAGTAAAATCATAAATTTTATCAAGTAATAACTTTATATATATAAAGTAAATATGCATGTACATACAAAAATAATAATATATTTATATATATATATAAAAAAATATCCGCAAGTATATAATACATATTGAAATAGATGTGTAATATATATATATATATATATATATATATTAATATAAAGAAGTAAAATATATAATAAAATTAATTAAGTAATAACTTTTATATACTTATGTACGTAAAATGTACTAAAATAGACATGTAAAAATATCTGAACATATGAACCTTGTTATTTTAATTAAGAATAACAATAATAAAGATAAAAGTAGTAGTAGTAGTTATAATAATAATAATAATAATAATAATAATAACAACAACAACAACAAAAATATAGTAATTTATGAATGTTAAAATATACGATTTATTGAGTAAAATTAAATATAAACTCATTTACATAGTAAAAAATAAATTTTTAAAAATTGCGTATTTATTATGATCGCAATCCAAAAAGTAGTTATAGATCGATAAAAATTGGGTGTCAACAAGGTGTAGGGAGGAACATGAGCAGTATTTGAGGATTATGCAGCGAACTTTGAGAGATTAGTGGATTTATGCCAAGTTCTCAAAGTGTTAGTTCTGGCTTGAGTCTATAGTGTTCTTGGGGGATGTTAGATTATGGGAGACCCAACAAAGATTGCAGAAGTTTATGATTGGTCTAGGACCACCTTAGTCTCAGAGATTTAGAGTTTTATTGTGTCATAAGCTACTATATAGTGTTCATCGAGAGCTAATCTTCTATAGAGGTGTCGTTGACTAGGCTAACTAGATTGAATGTTCCTTTTGAGTGGTCAGGCAATTGTGAGGCGAGCTTTCTGAAGCTTAAGTATTTGCTTAGCATGATGTCACGCCCCGGGAGGGTACCCTAGGCGTAACCGGTACCCGAAGGCCATTACTGACCTCCGAGCGAACCACCTGGTCCAGTCACACATTCACTCAATCACATTCTCTTAGAGGAAACTCAATTAATGAAATACTATTCATAATATGGGGGCCGAAGGCCAAACATTCATCAACTCAACAAACAAATATAATAAGACTCCTCAAAATAACCGTTCAACCTCCCCACACTCCAGTCTATGAAGCCTCTATCAAAGTCTAAGAGGTGCCAATGACAAGTCCATGGCTACCAACAGTTAAAATAAAGGAAATGACAACAAAACTGTACAAGAAGGCTCAATATCCTTCGGGAACTAGGAGGACTCACCAACTAGCTGGAAGTGTATGTGGATCTTCAACGGAGCGCCGGTTGATAACCTCTAGTACTTGTCTCTGCATCATGAAACGATGCAGGCCAAATGGCATCAGTACATAGAATGTATGAGTATGTAAAATGGCCAGATAAAACACATCAAACAAACATCAATATCAACTCAGGGACTCAACTCAAACATACATGACAACTCACTTAAAGGTCCTAAGTCTAACGAGAATGGTTTAGACGGAACTAACTCATAGGCATATAGCCACTCGCTCCAATGCCCTAAGTCTAACAAGAAATAGTTTAGACAGAACAACTCATAAGACACTCAACTCAACTAACTCAGAACACTATCAAGACCTAAATGGGAGTTTCTCTTATCCGACAACCATCACCTATGAGCTAGTGATAGTACAACAATCAGACGTCGTTGCCACGTCCGTCCATACCTTGCCAGGGCATGAACGCCTCCCTAATCATGGATACCATCGATTAGTCAAGTCCTATCATTTTAGGACAATAAAATGGGAAACATCCAACTTTAACGGTTCAATCCCACGGGAAGCATCCGACTTTAACGGTTCCATCCCTACCTACGTTGGCGGCATAGTTTCTGGGTTCGAGTATGGACTGTACTCTCACCCACCTCGGTGCTCGATACTCCTCCCATGACTCCATGCTCATAAAACTCCTCCAATCATCTCAAACAAGCCCTCACGGCTAGTTTAATGTGGAACATTGCCACCTTATCAACTTGGTTCTTATTTCAACTCAATTATGTCATAATGGCAAGTCTCATTTAGGACCTTGTCCACTCGTCAATTCCATCCTCAAATCAACTCAATCAAGCCTCATTTAGATAAGCATTTATGACATCTCCTCAAGACTCATCACCACTCTATGACTTTAGATCAACGATTCAAGTAGAATAACACATTTTAGGAAATTGACTTAAGCAACATAATCACATGGCTAAAGAGATCAACAAAACATAATAACAAGTCATCTCCATCAACTCATACTATCATTTGGGTTTTAGGAGCTTCTTAACTCAACAACATCAACATGTATAGCATCAATTATATAGGAGACAAAACTTCTTCAAACATGAACCATACCAAGAAACTCTATTTTCATGCACATCTAACCTCAAAGCAAGAGTAGGGCACATGGGTGGACTCAACTCATGTTTTAAATAGCCTTACATACGTTAGTGAAGACTTGAAGAAAAACCTAGGTGTTGGATTTTCAATGGAGGACTCAAATCTTGAAGCTCTTGGAACTCTTTTTGTTGGAAATGGAGAAGAAGAAGAAGAGAGAGAGAGAGAGAAACTCCTAGGGCTTTTTTAGAGAGAGAGTGAGGGATTGAAAAATGATCCCAAAATGCCCAAGGATGATACATAGATAATTTGGGTGAATTCCCAAATTACCCCTTCTTAAAAGTTCTGAAAATAGGCTAAAAATGCACCTGGCGCGATAGAGGCGCATCGCGCCATTACAGCGCTAGGCTGATTACGCCTAAAACCTGCACACCTCGTAGTGGCGCGCTGCGCCAAGGACCAAACTACTGAGGCACATTCTTGGAGCGATAGTGGCGCGTCGCGCCGTTACGGCGCCAAGGCCAATATTTTTTGGGTTCTGGAAATTGGCTTGAAAAACCCTGCACACCTTATAGTGGCGCGCCGCGCCAGAGCCCAAACTACTGAGGCATGTTTCTGGCGCGATAGTGGCACATCGCGCCATTGCGGCGCCAAGCCCAGTTCTCCAGCAATTGCAACCCAGGCCTGAAAATCTCTACTGGTCTAGTTCATCTTAGATTCGCCATATCTTTCGACTCCAAACTCTAAAATTTACATTCTTGGTGGCGTTGGAAAAAGGACTCGATGAACTTTAATTTGATGGGTCGTGGGCCACCCAGATTGTCGTCTTTAAAAAGGTAGGGTTGTTAGAAGTCAACCCCTTATGCAAAGTCCTCCTCAAACTTAGCCACGACGAATCTTTTGGATTTGATTTGGTCCTAGGGGTCCTTCATGACCCCACATTACCTCTAACGCTGCTAATTTCTCAACGACTTGCCTTACTCATGCAAATGCTCCACAATACTCGAGTTTGACCCTACCCGAATACAAGAAGGGTCTGAATCTTAGGGAAAAATTTTGAGGGGGGTGTTACATTATCTCCCCCTTGGAATCATTCGTCGTCGAATAACGAGAATTCAAGAATGGACTCGGGGTACCAATCACAATCAAAAATTCAATCATTCAATCAATCAAATTATCAATCAATTATCAATCAAGACTCAAAATGCACAAATGAATTCAATCAAGGAAATGGGCATTACCTTCGACATTCTCATCAGTAGATACGAATAGATGTGGATATTTGGATTTCATGGCTTCCTCCGCTTCCCATGTGGCTTCCTCAATGAATTGGTTTCTCCACAGGACTTTGACTGAGGCGACCTCTTTGTTCCTTAAAGTGCAAATTTGGCGGTCGAGAATTTAGACCGGAACCTCCTCGTAGGATAAGCTATCCTTAACCTCAATACTATCAATGGGGACTACCAACGAGGGATCACCCAAGTACTTTTTCAATATCGAAACGTGGAACACCAGATGAATAGAGGCTAGCTCTGAAGGTAACTCCAACTCATAGGCAACACTCCCAATCCATCTCAAAATTTGGTAAGGGCTAATATATCCAGGACTAAGTTTCCCCTTCCTTCCAAACCTCATGACACCCTTCATGGGTGACACTTTCAAATACACCCAATCATCCACCTAGAACTCTAAGTCTCTCCTCCTCACGTCAGTGTAAGATTTTTGGCGGCTTTGGGCTGTCTTTAGCCTATCTTGAATAATTCTCACTTTCTCCATGGCTTGGTGAACAAAATTAGGCCCAATCAACTCAGATTCACCAACTTCAAACCACCCAATGGGCGATCTACACCTCCTCCCATACAAGGCTTCATAAGGAGCCATTTGAATGCTTGCATGATAGCTATTGTTGTATGCAAACTCTATGAGAGGTAAGTGATTATCCCAATTTCCCTTGAAGTGAAGCACACATAACCTCAACATATCTTCCAATATCTAGATGGTGCGCTCTGCTTGGCCATCTGTTTGGGGATGAAAAGTCGTACTCAAGTTCACCTTCGAACCTAATCCCTTCTGAAAGGATTTCCAAAATTGGGAAGTGAATTGGGCTCCTCTATCTGAGATGATAGACAAAGGGACCCCATACAACATGACGATCTCCTGAATGTACAACTTTGCATAATCGTTTATGATATCAGTAGTCTTAACCACCAAGAAGTGAGCTGATTTCATCATTCTATCCACAATTACCCAAATGGAATCGTGTTGCTTTCGGGACTTCGGCAAGCCTATAATAAAGTCCATGTTGATCATCTCCCACTTCCACTTCGAGATTCCTATGTTTTGGGCTAAACCACATGGCTTTTGATGCTCAACCTTCAACTGTTGGAAATTCGGGCACTTGGAAATGAATTTTGCAATGTCTCTCTTTATTCCACTCCACCAATAGATTTCCCTCAAGTCATGGTATATTTTTGTGGAGCCCGGATGAATAGAATATGTGGAACTATGTGCTTTGGCCATAATCCTCTCTCGAACATCATCGACATCAGGTACACACAATCTACTTTGGTACCTCAACACACCATCTCCCCATTTGGTGAAAACCATCACCCTTTATTTGTGAACAACTTCCTTCAACCAGAGGAGGATGGGATCCTGATCTTGTTTCTCCTTTACCTCTGCTACTAGTGAGGATGTAGCCCCATCTCGAATGTTTACTCCACCTTCATTGTTCTCTTCGAGTCGAACTCCCAATCGGGCTAATCGATATACCTCCTTCGCCAATTCCCTCCTTCCCTTTTCCACATGGGCAGTGCTACCCATGGACAACCTACTAAGAGCATCACTAACAACATTAGCTTTACCTGGATGGTAGAGGATGCTCATGTCGTAGTCCTTGAGCATCTCAAGCCATCTCCTTTGCCTCAGGTTGAGTTCCTTCTGGCTAAAGACGTATTGTAGGCTCTTGTGATCGGTGAATACATCAATATGCACTCCATACAAGTAGTGGAACCAAATTTTAAGCGCGAACACCACAGCTGCCATATCAAGGTCATGAGTTGGGTAATTTCGCTCATGAATCTTAAGCTGTCTCGAAGCATAGGCTATCACCTTCCCCCTCTACATTAACACACAACCCAAGCCAATTCTGGATGCATCACAGTAGACTACAAAGCCTTTTGTTCCATCGGGCAATGCTAAAATAGGAGCAGTAGTTAGCTTGGCCTTTAATTTCTGGAAACTCTCCTCACAAGCATCGGACCATCGGAACTTAGCCTTCTTTTGATTCATCTTAGTCAATGGTGATGATATGGATGAGAATCCCTCTACAAACCTTCGATAATAGCCAGCTAAACTCAAGAAGCTTCTTATCTCCGTCGGGGATGTGGGTCTGGGCCAATTCCTCACAGCTTCAATCTTCTGAGCGTCAACCTGTATACCACCTCCAGATACAATGTGGCCTAGGAAGGCCACTGATGCAAGCCAAAATTCACATTTAGAGAATTTGCATACAATACCTGGTCTCTCAAAGTTTGTAAAACGACTCTAAGATGATAGGCGTGCTCCTCTTCATTCTTGGAGTAGACCAGAATATCATCTATGAATATAATCACAAACATATCAAGATATGGTTTAAACACTCGGTTCATGAGATCCATAAAAGCTGCAGGGGCATTTGTCAACTTGAAGGACATGACCAAAAATTCAAAATGGCCATAACGGGTTTGAAAAGCGGTCTTCGGAATATCACATTCCTTCACCTTCAACTGATGGTAACCGGACCTCAAGTCTATCTTTGAGAAACACGTGGCACCCTGAAGTTGATCAAATAGGTCATCTATTCAAGGGAGAGGGTATTTGTTCTTTATGGTAACCTTATTCAGCTGCCTGTAGTCAATACACATCCTAAGGGACCCATCCTTCTTTCGTACAAATAGGACCAGAGCACACTATGGCTAGACACTAGGCCTAATAAACCCCTTATCTAACAAGTCTTTCAACTGTTCTTTCAATTCCTTCAGCTCGGCCAGAGTCATTCTATATGGAGGGATTGAGATAGGTTGGGTCTCAGGAAGAACATTAATCCCGAAGTCGATCTCCCTATCAAGAGGGACTCCAAGTAGGTCCTCGGGAAAAATGTCAGGAAACTCATTGACAATTGGAACCGACTCAAGGGATGGAGACTCAATATTATCGTCTTTCACTCAGACAAGGTGAAAGATACACCCTTTTGAGATTAGCTTCCTGGACCTAAGGTAAGAAATAAACTTACCCTTAGGCATAACAGGACTACCCCTCCACTCTATGACAGCTTCGTTCGGGAATTTGAACTTGACAACCTGAGTTCTACAATCAATAGAGGCGTAACAGACATAAAGCCAGTCCATGCCAAAGATCACGTCAAAATCAATCATGTCCAACTCAACTAGGTCGGCCAAGGTATCCCTGTGATGAATTGACACAGTGCAATCTCTATAGACTCTCTCAGCTAAGATAGAATCACCGACAAGAATAGCTACACAGAAAGGCTCAAGGAGACATTCGGAAATTTTATTAAATTTACTAGCCACATAAGGAGTCATAAAAGATAGTGTGGCACCCAGATCCATCAAACATAGCAATCAAGAGAACAGACTCGAATCATACCCGTCATGACGTTTGGAGAGTTCTCTTGATCTTGGCGACTACCCATGGCATATAAACGACTTGTACCTCCGCCGGTGCCTGAATTAGTGCCCCTCTGATTATCTCTAGCTGGCGGTGCGGTGGCAGAATGCTGGACTCTATTTCCCCCTATTGGATACTCCCTCTGAAAATAGTCTATTTGGCCGCATTTATAGCAACCAACCCTTCCCGCTCTGCATTCTCCCAAGTGGAGCCTACCACACTTACCGCATGGTGGCTTCCCCCTCGAAACTTGACTTATACTAGCCTGGGATTGAGAACCCTGGGGTCTGAAATTCTGGCGACTCTGTCCCTGCCGATCATACCTTTTCTGCGGCATAGGTGCCCTGGCGGTAGATGAGGCATAACTAGGAGGCCTCTTTTGGAAAAAAGACCTGTTGCCCTTATTTTGCCTCTGTTCATTCTCATGGCCTGCTAATTTGTCCTTCTTGCTCAGGTGCTCTTTTCTGTCTTTTCTTTTCTCCTCCTCTACCTATTGAGCATACACCATTAATCTGGAAAGATCCATATCCGAGATCAACAATGCTGCCTTGCACTCCTTCTTCACATGCCTCCCTAATCCAGAGACGAACTTCCTCATGTTTGACCTCACATCTGGAATCATTTATAGAGCATACTTGGACAGCTGGATGAACTTTAGGCCATACGTTTTAACCGACATACCCTCCTATTTCAGGTTTACAAACTCTTCCACTTTCGCTTCCCTTAATTCTCGAGGAAAGAAGTGGTCAAGGAAGGCTCCCTCAAATTCATCCCACATAGCAGGCTCAACATCCTCACCTCTACCCTTCTCCCATTGGTTATACCAGATGTTTGCCATATATTTGAGTTGATAAGACACCAACTCAACCTCCGTAGCATGCATAGCTTTCAAGATCTTCCACATCTCATCAATAAAATTTTGGGGATCTTTATCAACCTTAGAACTCGTGAATGCTAGCGGATTCATCCTCAGAAAGTCTCTAATTATAGCGGCAGCAGACGGCTCTTGGGAACTAGAGCTAAGAGTCGGCGAACTCTAGTTACCATTCCGGGCAGCCACTAATTGAGTGAGCATAGCAATTGCCCCTCGAAATTCTGCCTCTGATATAGGTGCAGGTGGAGTAGCAGGAACTTGGGGTGCCTCCGCATACCTCGCGGGTCGGCCTCTAGCCCTTGCTGAGCGTACCTCCAATTGGGGCATCTTGGCGTTGTCAACGTTTCTCTGGCTAGCCGTATATTTAGGAGGCATTATCTGTAATGTACAAACGCACGAATTAGAAAGGAGTTTTATAGAGTTTAACTCTATCGCACGAAGTCAAAGTATGAAAGAAGTGAAACAATTCCTAATGTCCTATAGCCTCCTGCCTATAAGTGTGTGGCACAACACACCCATAAGCAAGACTCTACTACACACAACTTCATAGACTCCCTAAGACTCTTGAACTCTGGGCTCTGATACTATATTTGTCACGCCCCGGGAGGGTACCCTAGGCGTAACCGGCACCTGAAGGCCATTACTGACCTCCGAGCGAACCACCTGGTCCATCCACACATTCACTCAATCACATTCTCTTAGTAGAAACTCAAATAATGAAATACTATTCACAATATGGGGGCCGAAGGCCAAACATTCATCAACTCAACAAAAAAATATAATAAGACTCCTCAAAATAACCGTTTAACCTCCCCACACTCCAGTCTATGAAGCCTCTATCAAAGTCTAAGAGGTGCCAATGACAAGTCCATGGCTACCAACAATCAAAATAAAGGAAATGACAATAAAACTGTACAAGAAGGCTCAATATCCTTCGGGAACTAGGAGGACTCACCAACTAGCTGGAAGTGTATGTGGATCTTCAACGGAGTGCTGGTTGATGACCTCTAGTACTTGTCTCTGCATCATGAAATGATGTAGGCCAAATGGCGTCAGTACATGGAATGTATGAGTATGTAAAATGGCCGGATGAAACACATCAAACAAACATCAATATCAACTCAGGGACTCAACTCAAACATACATGATAACTCACTCAATGGTCCTAAGTCTAACGAGAATGGTTTAGACAGAACTAACTCATAGGCATATAGACACTCGCTCCAATGCCCTAAGTCTAACAAGAAATAGTTTAGACAGAACAACTCATAAGACACTCAACTCAACTAACTCAGAACACTATCAAGACCTAAATGGGAGTTTCTCTTATCCGACAACCATCACCTATGAGCTAGTGATAGTACAACAATCAGACGTCGTTGCCACGTCCGTCCATACCTTGCCAGGGCATGAACGCCTCCCTAATCATGGATACCATCGATTAGTCAAGTCCTATCATTTCAGGACAATAAAATGGGAAACATCCAACTTTAACGGTTCAATCCCACGGGAAGCATCCGACTTTAACGGTTCCATCCCTACCTACGTTGGCGGCATAGTTTCTGGGTTCGAGTATGGACTGTACTCTCACCCACCTCGGTGCTCGATACTCCTCCTATGACTCCATGCTCATAAAACTCCTCCAATCATCTCAAACAAGCCCTCACGGCTAGTTTAATGTGGAACATTGCCACCTTATCAACTTGGTTCTTATTTCAACTCAATTATGTCATAATGGCAAGTCTCATTTAGGACCTTGTCCACTCGTCAATTCCATCCTCAAATCAACTCAATCAAGCCTCATTTAGATAAGCATTTATGACATCTCCTCAAGACTCATCACCACTCTATGACTTTAGATCAACGATTCAAGTAGAATAACACATTTTAGGAAATTGACTTAAGCAACATAATCACATGGCTAAAGAGATCAACAAAACATAATAACAAGTCATCTCCATCAACTCATACTAACATTTGGGTTTTAGGAGCTTTTTAGCTCAACAATATCAACATGTATAGCATCAATTAAATAGGGGACAAAACTCTTTCAAACATGAACCATACCAAGAAACTCTATTTTCATGAACATCTAACCTCAAAGCAAGAGTAGGGCACATGAGTGGACTCAACCCATCTTTTAGATAGCCTTACATACGTTAGTGAAGACTTGAAGAAAAAGCTTGGTGTTGGGTCTTCAATGGAGGACTCAAATCTTGAAGCTCTTGGAACTCTTATTGTTGGAAATGTAGAAGAAGAAGAAGAGAGAGAAAGGAACTCCTAGGGCTTTTTTAGAGAGAGAGTGAGGGATTGAAAAATGATCCCAAAATGCCCAAGGATGATACATATATAATTTGGGTAAATTCCCAAATTACCCCTTCTTAAAAGTTCTGAAAATAGGCTAAAAATGCACCTGGCGCGATAGCGGCGCGTCGCGCCATTACAGCGCCAGGCTGATTACGTCTAAAACCTGTACACCTCGTAGTGGCGCGTCGAGCCAAGGACCAAACTACTGAGGCACATTCTTGGCACGATAGTAGCACGTCGCGCCCTTACAGCACCAAGGCCAATATTTTCTGGATTCTGGAAATTGGCTTGAAAAACACTGCACACCTTATTGTGGCGCGCCGCGCCAGAGCCTAAACTACTGAGGCATGTTTCTAGCATGATAGTGGCACATCGCGCCACTGCAGCGCCAATCCCAGTTCTCCAGCAATTGCAACCCAGGCCTGAAAATCTCTGCTGGGCTAGTTCATCTTAGATTCACCATATCTTTTAACTCCAAACTCCAAAATTTACATTCTTAGTGGTGTTGGAAAGAGGACTCGACGAACTTTAATTTGGTGGTCATATTGTCGTCTTTAAAAAGGTAGGGTTGTTAGAAGTCAACCCCTTATGCGAACTCCTCCTCAAACTTAGCCACGACGAATCTTTTGGATTTGATTTGGTCCTAGGGGTCCTTCATGACCCCACATTACCTCTAACGCTGCTAATTTCTCAATGACTTGTCTTACTCATGCAAATGCTCCACAATACTCGAGTTCGACCCTACCTGAATACGAGAAGGGTCTGAATCTTAGTGAAAAATTTTGAGGGGTATTACACATGACTCCTATTTTGACTGTTCTAATTGAGGGTAAGGGGTTATGGTTCCTCTAATTCATTAGGCATTGGATTGGGTTTTTTTTTTGATGTAGAAGGACGGTGTTATAGCATATGCATCAAGGCAACTTAAGGTTCACAATCACAATAATACCACATATAATTTAGAGTTGGTGTTAGTAGTTTTAACACTTAATATTTAGAGGCAATACCTATACAAAGTTTATTGTGATATCTTCATAGATCACCAAAGTATTTAGTATATTTTTAGCCAAAAGAACCTTAAATCAAGGGGCCATGGTGGATAGAGCTTCAGAAGGACTATGACCTCTCTATTTTGTACCACCTAGGCAAGACAAATATTTTGGTGGATGCGTTAAATCGGACAGAAGTGAGTATGGGGAGTCTAGCCTTCCTTTAAGTTTTAGAGAGACCTTTGGTGTTGGACATCTATTCCTTGTCCAATAGGTTAGTGCGACTTGACATCTCTGATCCCGATCGAATTCTAACTTGTATTTAAGCTTGCTCCACCTTATTGGAGAAAATTCATGGTCAAAAATTTGAGGATTAGGGATTGGTGTCTATTTGTGATAGAGTTTAAAGCGCCAATATTGGTGAGTCGACCAAAGACTCTGAGGGTATTTTGAGATTTGGTGATTGTATTTGTGTTCCTAGAGTTGGAGATTCTATTCAGATGGTACTTCAAGAGGCTTACAAATCATGTATTCTATTTTTTCGGGCACAACAAAGATGTATAGAGATTTAAGGCAATATTACTGGTGAATAGGTATGAAGAGGGATTTAGCAGAATATGTAGCTCGTTTCCTTTATTTTGTAGGTGAAGGTAGAGCACTTCAGACCTAGTGGTGATTTTCAGAGATTATCCATTCCTGAGTGGAAGTGGAAGTGGATCACAATAGACTTTGTTGTGGGATTTACATAGACTTGTTGAGGTATTTATAGCATACTAGTCATTGTGGATTGATTAACCAAATCATTTAATTTCTTTCCTGTTTAGTCTTTCTTTGGTGTGAAGATGTTATCTCTTTTCTATGTGTGGGAGATGGTTCATCTTCATTGGGTGACAATGCTTATTATCTCTTATAAAGGATCTTAGTTAACTTCTAGCTTTTGGTAGATATGTTTCGAGCATTTGTGTTAGGCTTTGGAGGTCAGTGGTATTAGTTTCTAATTTTGGCTGAGCATGCTTAAAATAAAAGCTACCACTCGAGTATTCAGATGGCCCTATTCAAGACATTGTATTGATTTCCACTTGGTTGGTTTGAGGCTTTTAATCCTAGGCCTCATTATATGGAATTTCATCAAGAGGCTTTAGCTTGAGATCTTGTGATTCAAGATAGGCTACGGGAAGATCAGAGAAGGCAGAAGAGTTGTGTTGAATGTACTCATCATTTCTTGAGTTTTGGCGTTGGTGATCTTGTTTTCCTAAGAGTGTATCCCTTGAAGGGTGTAATAAGTTTGGAGAGGTGGGGAAATCTTAGCCCCAGGTATATTAAGCTTTTTGAGATCCTTCGAGCAGTCGGAGATATTGCTTATGAGCTAGCATCGCCACCTGCCTTTTTAGCAGTTTATCTAGTTTTTCATGTGTTGATTCTTCGCCGATATATTCTAGATGAGTCTCATGTACTCTTGTATAACTTAGTACAGTTGGATGATTATTTAACCTTTGTGGAGGAGCCAATTGCTATTTTGGCAAGGGATATTAGGCGATTGAGCACGAGAGATATTCCCATTGCTAAATTTTAGTGGAGACATTGTCCTGTCAAGGAGGATACTTAGGATACCAAGAATAACTAGTATCCCCACATGTTCGTTCCTTCAGGTACTTCTTGACTCTGTAATTTTGAGGATAAAAGTGCTTTAGTAGTGATGTTCTAATGACCTTCTAGGTCATTTTCTCTATTTCCCCATATTTTAGGAGTCTAGAGGTTTCCTATAGTAACCAAAATCATTATATCTTGCTGGGTCTGATAGTTCGGTCATCTAATCGTTCATTTGATTTTTATGTAAGTTTTTCTATTTTGGATTTTATAAAGTTTGAATAGTTGACTTCAATTAAGAGTTCAGGTAAAAGACCTCATAATATAATTTTGATGGTTCTATTAGCTCTAGAACATCAAGATTTGGTCTAAAAGGACCTTTGTTAGGGTTTAGAAGCTTTCAGACTCCTTTTTAGCTACCATGTGAATTTTATCTAAAATGGAGCTTGCATGTGGAACCCTTTTTTTATCAAGACGACCTTAGTTAAAAGTTTTGACAGTTTTATTGAGTCTGAAATATTGATTCTGGTTAGGTGGAATTTTTGGTTTGCATCATTTTAACTATTAATAAAGCTCGAGGTTCCTTTTGAAACATGATAATTAAATCCCAATTATGTTGGTGCACTGTGCTTAGGTTGTTGCCCCACCGGAGGGCTAGTCGCTTCGGCAAAGGTGCAATGTCAGCTAACCTTGCTCCTGTAGAGCTTGGACGTTACTGCGACAACCTCTCCCTTGTAAAGCTAGAGTCCACTCATAGGGACCTTCCACCCATTGATCCTCCCGCTAATGGTCCTTTTTTTGCTTCGATGATGTCGTTCCTATGATGTTGGGTTTGTAGGAGCGACGTTAGCATTGATTAAATCACTGATTTCTTATTCTTATTTCATTTCCACAAGTGGGTGAATTAAGAGTATTTCTTTGAGGAGATCTTTGCATTGAGCTGGAAAAAGCTTAGGGACGTCGTAAGGGTCAATATTCTCGCTTCAAAATCCATAAGTTTCCATTTAATTAGTCCCATTTAACTTAAAATGGGTGTTGTGAATCCCATTTCTTGATGGTCTATTTTGGTGCATTTTAGAGCTTGGATTGTGCCCATTTTTGGGGAACAAGTTTCTTCAGCTAGTTGGGACTTATTGACGGAGTCAATTTTGTGATTCTTCACGCGGGCCCTATAATGCCATTTTGACTCAATTTTAGACCCAAGCTTGATTAATGCAATATGGTTATCAAAATGATATTATTGATGCTGAGATCACAATTTTGATAGTGTGACATTTTTGAAGTCTTCCGAGAAGCAAAAATTCCCAGTTAGAGGTGTGGAGCTTGCGTGTTCAGCTTCAAGGTAAGCTACAACTTACTATTCTTAGACCTTTCTTGTTGGTTGTTCTAGCATGATGTTTATCTAAGTGTTAGGTTGGTATTAAGCTTGATTCCTTGTTTCTAGCGTTATTGGATTGCTTTAGCCTTATTTTGTTATTTCGGATATTGTTTAGGATTATCATGGTTATTTGGATAACTGTTTGTTCCCATGAGTAATTAATAGGCTAAAATGGCCTTAGTGGTGATGTTATTTAGCCTTGCTTCAGTTTGGAAAGTATTTGCCTTAGATGTTGGCTTTACTTGGGAATGATATCGGTTTACATACGACCCTCCAGGCTTGGTTCTGACCTTTGGATAGCCCTGGTAGTATGTGTGACCAGATGGTTGTAGCGAGATAACTACCTAGGATTGTTCAAGACCCTACTCATTTTAGTGCTATAACTGACCCGAGGTGATATTCTGGGTAGGGGGCTAAATAGTGATGTTGCTATTCTGATGTAAGATTTTGGGATTCGATATTGATAAGCTTCAGAAGATTGTTTCACCCATTTTGCTCAAATATACTTTGACATGTTTCTTTTGTACACTATATATAGTTTTGCCTATTCGTTAAGAAAGTTTAGGGAGGGAAAATATTTTGGTGATTTTGCTTGATCATCAAAATAAAATCGATTATCTACGTCAAGTTATTCTAGTTTAAATTGAAGGGTTTTCCTTTCTTTTTAGCATGATTACTTAAAATTAGTGATTTTTTGATGTAGAGTGATATAGAAAAGTAGATTTTAGATGTTCATAAATTGTTATTCTTGTAAAAAAAAAACTCATATTCGAGGGTGTCAGTTTCATGTAAAGGTGGTGAGTAGAAGGTGATTGTATATATTATTGTAATTATCGAATAACAGTGATTGTTGGTGTAATACCCTGGGTCTTTATGGTTGGCCCTTATTTCGTGTTGAAGGCTTATAAGTCTGATTCTTTTTTAATTAATCTCTTGCGTGTTTAGAAATATCTGATTCAAAATAGAATTTGAAAATAAATATTTTTTTATTGCCTTCATAAAATTTCTTGAATATTTATGGAAATTTCTTTAGTCACAATATTTTGCATATAAGGTTATTTTTATAAGAGTTTTATAAACTATTAATATTTCAATAGAGATAATAACTTTAGTTATATACAAAGGATTATTATTTTTACATGGGTTAGGCTTAACTCAATTTTTTTTAATTAATTGTAATATAATCAAAAAAATTATATGTATTTTACCATGACCTATGCAATACTTGAGTGCATATGCAATGGAATAAAATAAAGTAAGGAGTTAAAACACCTCCACTTCCATGTGGAAATGGAGGAAGGAGTACAACACATCAATAAAGTGATGGGGCACATTGAGCTTATCTATATACATATATCTTGCATTATATAGAAAATTCATTGGAGAATCAAGTAGGTGTAGTACTGGACGATAAGTTGAAGCCAAGATTCCAAATTTTATATGTTAAAATAAATACTTTATGGATAAGCTGCTGCGAGGAGAGGATTGTTTTCACCGTTGCTTTTTTCTATGTTTCAGATTTCAAATCTCGAGCTCTATATAAATGCAATTCTTGTCACTTGATTATGGTGTTCCTTCCAAAGTGAAGTTAGAATTCTGATTTTGTTGTGGTAGCCACAGCAAGTGGGGGGAGTGGAGTCGTGGTGGCTCTGTGAAGTGAGCGTTAAGGTAAGTGAAGGCTATCTCTTTCCTTTTTTTGGTATGATTTCATAAGATTTGTGATTTTTGGATCTAGCGTGATATAAAACAATTGGTTGTTAGATGTCTCCAAATGATTATTTGTGTTAATTTTGTTAAAAACTCTTATTCGATGGTGTTAGTTTCATGTCAAGTTGGTGAGTAGGAGGTGGTGGTATATATTATTGTGAATATTGGATAACAATGATTATTGGGTTAATAGTGGTGTTATGGTTGTGGTAAGAATAAGGTATGATTACCTATGTGTTACTAGTGGGATTGCTATTTTGTGTATTGTAATGACTCTTAGGGTATTTCCTCCACTTTCTAGTCTTTTCAGTATTCAGCGTTTTAATTTTTTGTAGTGACACAGTCACTTATGACTTGCAGGGATTGACAGTTCGGTCGTCTGATCGTTTTTTTGAGTTTTGTGCAATTTTCTATGTTTTGGAGCTCTTTAGAGTTTGAACGGTTGACTTCGGCCAAAATTTTAGGTATACTACCTCAGAATGTAATTTTGACGATTTTGTTAGCTTCGAAATGTCGCGTTTAATCTAGAAGGACTTTCGATGTTGAGGCTTTTGGGCTCATTTTGAACAACCTTATGGCTTGTATCTTAAAATTGAGTTTGGGAATGGGACTTACTTTTCATCGAGACAACCTCATACAAATTTTTGACATTTTCATAGAGTCCATAATTCTAAATTTGGTGGGGTATCATATTTTATTTATGTACATGGGGTTCCAAACGAATCTAGAGCACCCTGATGAGGTTTTAGAGACTTGAGGAGCTAGCTGATGTGCATCAACTGGTGCAGCCTTCTCTCATTCATCATGTTGTGCACCCAGGACCATAGTCATGGAGGCCAATGATTTAGGTCTCTGCTGTTACACCCCACATCTTTGAACTCGGAATGTTCCTTAAGTTACTTAGAAGCTAGTATGTGAGCTACTTAAGTTACGACCCTATTGAACAACTCTAAGAAGGGAGAATGGGACACCCCGTGGTAGGGAAGATTGGAAATAGGGTCAAGAGAAGTCGGAAGGAGTTGGAGGCCAAGTAACGAGTCATAGGACTCGACTTATCTACGTAAACTACTAAGTTAGAAGTCGTACATACGTGAGTTACTTGATTGCATACCAAGCTTGCGTAGCAAGGATTTCATAGGCTCTTAAACTGAGACGAGATTACGAACGAGATTACGAACCCATGAGGAAGAGGAAAAAACTTTCGTGGGGAAGCCAATGGGAGGGTGACACATGGCAGCACCTAAGCAAGTAGGTGACCCACCTGCTTGGGGGAGGTGGACCCCACTGCCACGTGGCAGCACCCCATTGGCCGCATGTTGAGGTGGCCCAATAAAGGCCTGACACGTGTCACCCTTAGGGGATGACACGTGTCACCTCATATATATATGTGTATATGACTCCTCATGTGTTCATTTATCCAAAAGCAGTCCAAAAACTGCAGCAACATAGGGAGAAAACGTGAAGGAGAAAGGCAGCCATAGCTTGGAAGCTTAAAGGTGAGTTTTCTAATTTTCTCTCCGTGAATTAATTTTATAAGACGTTCCTAAAATAAGTGGAGGTGTATGTATGTATATTATGATGCCTACGGAACCATATTTTCAGTTCTTCCCTTGGAAAGAATAAGAGAAAGTTGAAAGAACAAAGAGAGAAAATGGTAGGACATAGACCCATTTTTGGAGGGGACAGTTGTGAGTAATATGGGTATAACTTCTTGTGTATAGCTTCGTTTCGGGCGATTAAATATGGATTGGAAAGGTATTTCATAGGCCTATAACGTTTTTTCAAATGTTAAAATCCATTTGTGCTTTTAGGTTCTCGAAAAAAGGTGATGAAGTGTAGAGGAGGTACTGCCCAGATTTTGGTTTTGGAAATCCTACACGGGTTGCTGTTGGTGTTTTGGGCATATCTTTTTGTAAAAATTTGATGTAGGGATAATTCAAATTTTTTTGAGACCCTAAGACACATGTCTATAACTTTTATGCAGGACGTAAATCCTGTTTCCCTCCATTACCCCTTCGAAACGAAGCGACAAGGTAAAACAGTAAGCTGTCCAGATTTCGCATTTTGATAGTTTTGGCGAGTTTGACAAGTTTAACGTAAGGTAAGGCCTTTCCTTTTAAATTGGAGTTTATGATATTGTTATATGGTGTATTACGCCCCTTGTAAGCTGCTGGAAGTTTAAGAATGTCATGGAAATGCTCGACGTTCGAAATAAACTAAATTGGAATCGCTATAGTTAAATTATCGTCGAAGGATAGTGTTGTTCTTGTGAGGTGCTGTTGCAGGAGTTTGAGGTGTTGTTGCAGGGCCTAAATATGTTCTAATGTGAGTTAGGGTGCTGCTAGTCGAATCCACAGGACCCCTCATTGCGTATAATGAAAGGCGTTACAAAATAAAGGCTAGACGCCTTATTGTGCTACCGTATTTTTGAATAAGTCGTTCGGAGTTTATGTTGTATATTGTTGGTGTAAATTGATGCAGGTTGTTGTTGTTGGTTGGCTGTAGGTATTAGGGACCTGATTGGAAATTCGGATAGGGCACATTATAGGGGAGGTGCTGCCCAATTTTCGTTAACGCCTTAACAAACTAAAGGACTAGTCAAGGAAACGACTAAGGAAATAGATTCCATTAACATTAAGGCGTAATCTAAGAAGCTGGAAAGTTAAAAGTAGTTGATATTCGTATTACTTTCATATTGAATAGGTTTGGAAGACGACGAGACGAGTAGGATAAAGGGTAACTCCCAAAAGGTATGTAAAGCTTTCTCTTGGCATGTTTTGGTATAAGTTTGTACAGCTATCTTTCTTTCCTTTTGGCAATGTTTAGCCTTAAGTGAATTGTATATGAAGTGCGGGGATAATTCCATTCCCAGAATTCCAAGTATGCCTCATAACCCCTACCCACTGCTCAGTATTAGAGTTCCTGTGAAGATTAAGTATTGCCTAGTAGGGCTTCTCCGTGTCAGAATAGAATGTGTGGGAAGCTATCTCTCATTTCCCTTGAAATGTATTTGATACGAAAATGAGATTACAATGCCATGGTGGTTCACCGAGCCCCATGAAGGGTCGGGTACGATATATGTATGTCATGACCACCAGAAGAAAAGTACAGACCACATAGAGTTTACTCACTTTCTTTTTGGCATGTCCTAGTTGTAAGCTAAAAGTGATACGAGCTCCAGTGTAATTCCATTCTTAAGTACCTCTTATTTACTACTGGATGTTGAACTCTACGGTAGTTAAACTATTTCCCTGGAAACTCCTATACGTTAAAGAGGTATGAATGTACAGACTCCAAGTCTTAAAACTATTTGATAAAAAATATTCTGATTCCATAAGTGAATTGGCCTTACTTTAGTATGCATCTAGGGTACCTGAGATCTTAACTGATATAGCCCCGAGTGAGAGTTAGAGGGCACTTGAAATAACTACATTCCTACCCTGACCTCCAAGTGATGATTCGCTTGATAATTTCATTGAGTCTCAGATAATAATTTAAATTGTGTTTGGTTTCTCACTACTCTACTCGTGTATACTGTAACACTTCTTCTCCGAGTCCCGGGCCGACTATAAGATTCGTGCAAATCAGTGCATTGTCCATCGAGCCCTTCACTAGAAGGCCGGGTATGTATGTATATATATGATGATGATGTGTTGTAATAAGGTGGCGATGGCACGGGGCCTGATACTGATACTACAAATATGATTCACCGGATCCCTAGTAGGGCCGGCTATATAGAAAATTTGAGCATGCATGATTTTACTTTTCCAGTTACTGATTTTTGATTTGACATTTTATCCCCTGCTTCTCTATTTCAGATATGCTTCCAGTTGTATCATATTATGTTTTACATACTCAATACATATGTCGTACTGACCCCCTTTCTTCGGGGGGGCTGCGTTTCATGCCCGCAGGTACCGATATAGGTTTTGGGAGTCCATCAACTTAGGATTCCGTTCAGCTTAGTTGGAAGAGGCTCCATTATGTCGGAGCCTAGTCTTTTTGGATACGGACCAATGATGTATAAAATTATTTTGTTTATTCAGGGGTACGGTGGGGGCCCTGTCCCGCCATATGTTGTCATTTATATTTTTAGAGGTCTGCAGACATATATATGTGGGTTGTGTATGTCAGTTTGATTCAGCTGGGTCTACGTGATATATGATATATGTTATTATGTTATGGCAGCACTGTCGGCTTGCGTGCCCTGTCATGTTATGATACAAATGAAAAGGGCTATAGGTTTATGAAAACGTTATCGCCCAATGGGGCTCTATTATATGATATTGTCTTATTTACAGTTCAATGTGACCACAGCTGATAGGTATGTATACGGGGGGTCCAGGTCGGACCCTAGTCACGGCCTATGGGGTTGGGTCATGACAGAAGTGGTATGAGAGTAGTTCGTCCTTAGATTATCTGCAGACCGTGTCTAGTAGAGTCTTGTTTATCGGTGTGTTGCGTGCCACATCTATAAACAGGAAGCTACAGGGCATTTAAGATGTTACCTTCCTTTGGTATCTAAGATCGTGCGATAAAGCTATGTCGTTAGGATGATCGCTCCTTACTAAACTGTTATGTGTACGGTAATGTCCCTAAAAAGGAAATTGTTTCTAATGTACTTTCTTATAGATATGTACAGATCGGGGTGAAGAATGGAACAACCAGCTCCAGACAGTGAGGGGGAGTGGGGATGTCCCCTAGGGGACCTTCGAGGCTGAGATCTCCGGCTCCAGGACCGAGCAGAAAGAGTTTGAGCTATTCTATTGAAACTGACCCTTTGGAAGACCCTAATTATTCGATCGAGACTGATCCTTCGGAGGGCTCCCAGAATATGAGTAAGGCTGACTCCCTGGAAGGCCCAACGACGATAGCCCTAGAATGTCCAATGATCCGGGAAGCTGTTTCGAAAGCCACGCCAGTTGCTTTGATGACGGATCACTATGTCAGGCCGGCTTCTATGGGTAAGTGTTACTGCATACTGAAGCCCCTTATCTTGGACGTCGGTAAACCAGAAGTTGCCGGGTTATTTGGGTCTCACGGACTCAAGCGAGGGAGATGATGAGGGACAGACAAGTAGACGGTACACATATGAGGAGGAGGAAGAGTATACCTCATCTCCTAGGTCACCGGGACGAACAAGGGACTAAGTGAGCTGCAGGCATAGGATACGGAGAGTTTTGTTAACTATATGGGGTAATTTTGTCAGTGTTGTTTTGAAATAATGTAGAAGGCCCTGTGAGGCTGTAACAGGAAATAATGATAAACGTATGTATATATTGGCCCTATGAGGCATGGTGGCGGCAATATGACGTGACACGAATATATATATGTGTTGGCCCTGTGAGGCATTGTTGATATTTTCTGCGTGCAGGTTTGGGATAAGTAAGAAATATAGAGGAAACTCTGCCAAAATTTTCCCAGGACGAGAATAAGGAATGAAACATAGATGTTTAAGATGTCCTGGAGATTGATATCAAGTACCCTTTTTATTTGAAGGATTTTATTTCGAAGAACCAAAAGCTTATCTAAGTAGTAAAGTTTAGACTACGGTATCTCCAGCCGTATTTGTACTGTATGAATATAAACAGAAGGCTCAGGATGAAGGATAAGATGTCACGCGAATGAGTTTTACTCTTTTTGGAAAAAAATACCAAACCTCTAGTTCCTAATTGTAAATGAGATAAGTTGTTCATAACTCGGGATAAACTCAGAAGGAGACCAGGTAGGTCGAGTATAAAAAATGGAAGTACTATGATGATGGAGAGATTCGAGTTTCTTCCAACCATGATTGGGAGAGGGGTTACGATAACAGTTTATAGTTCTCCACCGACTAATTGGGGAAAGAGCTTCGAATAGAAGCACCTCAGAGGGATGTCACGAACTGAATACAAATACGAACAAAAAGGGGGATATATAAGTATGAATAAAATAGTGTGATACGAGTATGCAAGGATAAAGTGAGACCGCTAATAAGGCGCCATTAGTAGTGGCTAACTAAGTTAAAAGTCTGCGTTGAGTACGCAGTAAGAATATGGAGCTTAAGATACAAAAAATGACGCGGGTACACCACGTCGCCCCAAAAATAGTGGAACCCTCAAGGGACGAGGATGGAAAACTTAAGGAATAATTGGAACAACTTCCATTCATCCCAAGAAACAAAGGATATAGGTTGGGACAAAGCCACTACTTTAAGAAAACCTGTAATAGTTATTCCAAGAATACTAGTACCGCCTAATTGAAATTGGAATGACTACAAGTACATACAGAGGAAAGCACGAGTACCCTCTAAAGGGGGGAAGTTAATGAGAAAATGACAAAAGTAAGGTGAAGGCAATCGATATGGTAATATATTTGAGATGGACGTCTAAACTTCAATAAAATATCTTGCCGAACCAAGTTAGAAAGGTCTGGAAGCCACCAGTAATTGAACGGAAGCCAGAATGCTACATAAGACAGCATTGAGAAGGTTGTGACGAGATCCTAAACAACATAACGCTAGAAGGCGACTGCGTATAAAAACAAAAGGGTGTAAACAAGAAAGGATGTCAAATGAATTAAGAACCACTACGAAGGATAATGATAACATGCTAGATCAAAAGCCAAAATGTTAGCTATAGAGTTGGTCGCAAATAATGTTGCGATAGATATATAACCAAGGACAAAGGAATAAAAAGTCTTCTATGGTAGAAAATGAAAAGGACACAAAGTGAATCGAGGATAGGGAAGCGTATATGTCAAATTCCTTTAAAGCTATGCCAGCTAATAATAGACAAGACTCAAAGTGGCTCCAAGGGTCACTATATGAACAAACTTTGGCGCTACTCAGTAGCCCACCCTAATGAATGGGTGCGTACAAAAAGGGATATGGTCATAGCGGAACTAAAGGTCTACACCGATACTGGTTGCAAGATAACAGAGAAAGGGACAAGGCAAAACATAAAGACTCGCGAGACAACGCTGAGGTAAATCTTGGGCTAAATTGAGTGGCCGCACGTCGTGGAAAGGATTACAGTGAAATGCGACACGAAGACTTCCCAGGGAGGTCACCCATCCCAATATTACTCTCGCCCAGCACGCTTAACTTCAAAATTCTGATTGAACTGAATGTGTTAGTGCTGATATGATCACGCGAGATCGAAGAATCTGAACTAGCGACGGAGAAACGATATGAGATTATGTACCTAGAGTATTATAAGATACATAAGGCAATTCTAACAAGGATTTAAGCAAAACAAGAAGGATTAACTAATTGCTAACTGACGACACACTTGAATGCCACAGTTCTTCAACATAGAACCAGTTAACGAGTGGAAAACCACAGAATAACTATATAGGTCAGTTAAAGTTTTAAAGAAAGTCGAGAAAAACTATACGAAGCTAAGGATTCCCGAATTATCAACGTCACCACGCACCTATTCTAAACTCTTCAAAAGTAGGGTGCTATATGGGTTGTTGCGAGAAGGCTAACGAGTCATCTCATTTGCTTCCAAGCAAGACCACATATGCAGCTGGAACTAGGTGAAGTTATATGACAAGGAAGTAGTAAGGTTCCGTGAGATTTCCTCATCTAATATCCCAGACAAAGGGACTTCAAATTATAATTAACGTCTTGAGATCAGTCCAAGAAGAGATCAGGAGCACAGACAGGTCTTAGTACCATATTTCTCCCTCGAGCTACTAAACAGACTGAGCGCACTATTAGATGCTAGAAGATATGTCACAAGCCGGGAGATTAACTTTGAAGGTAGCCGGAATGATTATCCATCACTTATCAGTTTGCCTACAATAATAATTACTACTTCAGTATTCCAATGGCCCCGGCATGATTAAGCAAGCTATTGACTAAAAGCCTAGAGTCGGCAAGAATGATATACAGATAATCAACATCAACATACAGAGTTCAAATTAATTATTGGATGCTCATAACATGGTCACCTAGAAAAGGAAAATTAGTCCAAATCATATTAGATGGTATCAAGTTGCTCGTAAAGTGGGCAAAGTGGCCGGCAAGTTGAACTTACCAACTTATTTGAAAACTATACGCCCAGCCCCTCAGATAGAAATGCTTCGCAAGGATACTGAGGAACCACCCAGGGTATATTCCATAAATGAAGTCCAGGAGATGGAATCCTATGAGAAAAAACCTACCGCCATCCTGGATCGAAAAATTAGAGGATTGAGAACTAAAGACGTAGCCTCGGTTAAGGTGTTGTGGCGGAATAGGAATTAGGAGGAATTGACCTGGGAAGCCGAAGAGGATATGAGACACAAGTATCCATACCTATTCCCGATGTTAAATGGTAACCCCGACTCCTAAATACTTGTATATTAAAGATGTGGATAGAGAAGTATGCGGTATCATAGGAAAACAAAAACCTCTCTGTAATCTACATATAGTCTTAAGGGAAGTTGTAGTTAACATTCGGGGACGAATGTTCTAAAGGGAGGAAGGATGTTACACCCCATATCTTTGAACTCGAAATGTTCCTTAAGTTACTTAGAAGCTAGTATGTGAGCTACTTAAGTTACGACCCGATTGAACAACTCTAAGAAGGGAGAATGGGACACCCCGTGGTAGGGAAGATTGGAAATAGGGTCAAGAGAAGTCGGAAGGAGTTGGAGGCCAAGTAACGAGTCATAGGACTCGACTTATCTACGTAAACTACTAAGTTAGAAGTCGTACATACGTGAGTTACTTGATTGCATACCAAGCTTGCGTAGCAAGGATTTCATAGGCTCTTAAAGTGAGACGAGATTACGAACGAGATTACGAACCCATGAGGAAGAGGAAAAAACTTTCGTGGGGAAGCCAATGGGAGGGTGACACATGGCAGCACCTAAGCAAGTAGGTGACCCACCTGCTTGGGGTCAAGTAGGTGACCCACCTGCTTGGGGGAGGTGGACCCCACTGCCACGTGGCAGCACCCCATTGGCCGCATGTTGAGGTGGCCCAATAAAGGCCTGACACGTGTCACCCTTAGGGGATGACACATGTCACCTCATATATATATGTGTATATGACTCCTAATGTGTTCATTTATCCAAAATCAGTCCAAAAACTGCAGCAACATAGGGAGAAAACGTGAAGGAGAAAGGCAGCCATAGCTTGGAAGCTTAAAGGTGAGTTTTCTAATTTTCTCTCCGTGAATTAATTATATAAGACGTTCCTAAAATAAGTGGAGGTGTATGTATGTATATTATGATGCCTACGGAACCATATTTTCAGTTCTTCCCTTGGAAAGAATAAGAGAAAGTTGAAAGAACAAAGAGAGAAAACGGTAGGACATAGACCCATATTTGGAGGGGACAGTTGTGAGTAATATGGGTATAACTTCTTGTGTATAGCTTCGTTTCGGGCGATTAAATATGGATTGGAAAGGTATTTCATAGGGATATACCTTTAGTTCAAACGTTAAAATCCGTTTGTGCTTTTAGCTTCTCGAAAAAAGGTGATGAAGTGTAGAGGAGGTACTGCCCAGATTTTGGTTTAGGAAATCCTACACGGGTTGCTGTTGGTGTTTTGGGCATATCATTTTGTACAAAATTGATGTAGGGATGATTCGAATTTTTTTGCGACCCTAAGAAATATGTCTATAACTTTTATGAAGGACGTAAATCCTGTTTCCCTCCATTACCCCTTCGAAACGAAGCGACAAGGTAAAACAGTAAGCTGTCCAGATTTCGCATTTTGATAGTTTTGGCGAGTTTCACAAGTTTAACGTAAGGTAAGGCCTTTAATTTTAAAATGGAGTTTATGGTATTGTTATATGGTGTATTACACCCCTTGTATGCTTCTGGAAGTTTAAGAATGTCGTGAAAATGCTCGACGTTCAAAATAAACTAAATTGGAATCGCTATAGTTAAATTGTCGTCGAAGGATAGTGTTGTTCGTGTGAGGTGATGCTGCAGGGGTTTGAGGTGTTGTTGCAGGGCTTAAATATGTTCTAATGTGAGTTAGGTTTCTGCTAGTAGAATCCACACGACCCCTCGTTGCGTATAATGAAAGGCGTTACAAAATAAAGGCTAGACGCCTTATTGTGCTACCATATTTTTAAATAAGTCGTTCGGAGTTTATGTTGTATATTGTTGGTGTAAATTGATGCAGGTTGTTGTTGTTGGTTGGCTGTAGGTCTTAGGGACCTAATTGGAAATTCGGATAGGGCACATTATAGGGGAGGTGCTGCCCAATTTTCGTTAACGCCTTAACAAACTAAAGGACTAGTCAAGGAAACGACTAAGCAAATAGATTCCATTAACATTAAGGCGTAATCTAAGATGCTGGAAAGTTAAAAGTAGTTGATATTCGTATTACTTTCATATTGAATAGGTTTGGAAGACGACGAGACGCGCAGGATAAAGGGTAACTCCCAAAAGGTATGTAAAGCTTTCTCTTGGCATGTTTTGGTATAAGTTCGTACAGCTATCTTTCTTTCCTTTTGGCAATGTTTAGCCTTAAGTGAATTGTATATGAAGTGCGGGGATAATTCCATTCCCAGAATTCCAAGTACGCCTCATAACCCCTACCCACTGCTCAGTATTAGAGTTCCTGTGAAGATTAAGTATTGCCTAGTAGCGCTTCTCCGTGTCAGAATGGAATGTGTGGGAAGCTATCTCTCATTTCCCTTGAAATGTATTTGATACGAAAATGAGATTACAATGCCATGGTGGTTCACTGAGCCCCATGAAGGGCCGGGTACGAGATATGTATGTTATGACCATCAGAAGAAAAGTACAGACCACATAGAGATTACTCACTTTCTTTTTGGCATGTCCTAGTTGTAAGCTAAATGTGATACGAGCTCCAGGGTAATTCCATTCTTAAGTACCTCTTATTTACTACTGGATGTTGAACTCTACGGTAGTTAAACTATTTCCCTGGAAACTCCTATACGTTAAAGAGGTATGAATGTACAGACTCCAAGTCTTAAAACTATTTGATAAAAAATGTTCTGATTCCATAAGTGAATTGGCCTTACTTTAGTATGCATCTAGGGTACCTGAGATCTTAATTGATATATCCCCGAGTGAGAGTTAGAGGGAACTTGAAACAACTATATTCCTACCCTGACCTCCAAGTGATGATTCGCTTGATGATTTCATTGAGTCTCAGATAATGATTTAAATTGTGTTTGGTTTCTCACTACTCTACTCGTGTATACTGTAACACTTTTTCTCCGAGTCCCGGGCCGGCTATAAGATTCGTGTAAATCACTGCATTGTCCACCGAGCCCTTCACTAGAAGGCCGGGTATGTATGTATATATATGATGATTATGTGTTGTAATAAGGTGGCGATGGCACGGGGCCTGATACTGATACTACAGATATGATTCACCGTATCCCTGGTAGGGCCGGCTATATTGAAAATTTGAGCATGCATGATTTTACTTTTCCAGGTACTGATTTCTGAGTTGACATTTTAACCCCTGCTTCTCTATTTCAGATATGCTTCTAGTTGTATCATATTATGTTTTACATACTCAGTACATATGTCGTACTGACCCCCTTTCTTCGGGGGGGCTGCGTTTCATGCCCCCAGGTACCGATACAGGTTTTGGGAGTCCGTCAGCTTAGGATTCCATTTAGCTCAGTTGGAAGAGGCTCCATTATGTCGGAGCCTAGTTTTTTTGGATACGGACCAATGATGTATAAAATTATTTTGTTTATTCAGGGGTACGGCGGGGTCCCTGTCCCGCCATATGTTGTCATTTATATTTTTAGAGGTCTGCAGACATATATATGTGGGTTGTGTATGTCAGTTTGATTCATCTAGGTCTACGTGATATATGATATGTTTTATTATGTTATGGCAGCCCTGTCGGCTTGCGTGCCCTGTCATATTATGATACAAATGAAAAGGGCTACAGGTTTATGAAAACGTTGTCGCCCAATGGGGCTCTATTATATGATATTGTCTTATTTACAGTTCAATGTGACCACAGCTGATAGGTATGTATACGGGGGGTCCAGGTCAAACCCTAGTCACGGCCTACAGGGTTGGGTCATGACATCTGTATTCGTGATCTTGGTGTCGCGTTTGCGGAGACCAGTAATCTTGATCACTGCATTCGCGGGATGGGCTCTGCGTTTGCAGAGTGTTGGGTCTCTAATCCTTAACACTAAAGGAAAGGCTTTTCTTTCACGGAGGAGGGTCAGAGTTGACCCTAGGTCTTTGACTATTGCAATCGCGGCTAGGGGCGGTGTTCACGAAGGTCATTTAAGTGACCTGTTATATTAGGAATCTAACGTGTTTCAGCATATTCTTATATATTCAAATTGCAATAAGTTTAGCTAGGGAGCTTTATTTTGGTTGATTTTCATGGCGTATTTTTGGTATTTTGCATGGATATTTAGTGAGATCATCGGGAAAGTGCAGGGGACTCATTTTGAAGGTTATTTCTCATTCCAAAGACCTTTCTTGCCTCTTTAATGTTGAATTCTTGTGAATTTCTTGCATGGGCTATTTTGGCCCATATTTGAGCTCGGATTGTTCTCATTTTTCGGGTACAAGTTCTTTGAGATATTTTCAACCATTTTATGGAGTCAATTTTGGGATTCTCAATGTGGGTCCCATAACCCATTTTTTACCTGGTTTTGGGTATGTCTTCAATTATTGCAAAATGGGTATCAAAATATCTGTATAACGTCGTGAGTAATATTTTGATCACATGACGGTGGTCAGAGGTGTTTTAGAGGTTCATAGCTTTGGATTCGTTGATTTTGGAGAGCGCGTGATCGAGTTTGAGGTAGGCCAACAATCTACTTTATTTTAGATTGTGCTTCAAGAGATAATATATAGTATTAATTGCATGTGGGTTAGGATTGTATATGGCGGGTATAGGATTGCTTCCTTGAATCTCGCAGAAGCCTTAGGCTAGTATGGTATTGCGAAAACCTTAGTCTAGGGCGGAAACTCCTTGCTTATGGATTAGTTTGATGTTGGTAGCCTCTTCGGAGTTGAGGTTTGTGACTTTAGAATAGTTTGGTGATCTAAGTGCCTTAGAATGAGCTCATATTGATTCTTTAACTATTCTTTAACTATTATAGTTGCTCCTTTTAGTAGTTGCTGTGGTTTGGTGTGCTCCGCTAGTGCATGGGAATGCGAGTTTGCTTTTGTACTACGAAAATTTTTCTTAGTTAGACTTGTAGAATTGACATTGATCCCTATCTTAGACTAGTCTTTGGAACTTCAATTTCTTGTTGCTGCAGTAAGTTCACATTAGCTTTTCCTAGTGTTCATTTGAGTAGCATCGTTAGGTAAAGGTAGTGATCCTTGAGTAATTCTTTCGGTTGTTTTATTTTTTGCAATACCCTTCATTTCTTGAGTAGTTCTTTTCTTATTACAATTTCACTGTTGAGAGTGTTAGTTTACTTTTGGGCTCGAGGTCTTGGTTGAGGACCATCTAGATTTTAGGTTAACTTTCTATCATCTAGGAGCAAGATATTTTCAGTTATGTATCTTAGGTCGTTATAGGCTATTGTTTAAATGCTAGTGATGGCATGCATTACATTGGAACTCATTCTCATGTGTTTTGTAGTATGAACCCGATACATGCATTGGTTAGTTCATCATCATTTTTGGAATTCATACTACCTTTACTACTTGACAAATAAACTTTTGAGATAAAGAGGCATCGAGAATGTGCTCACATTTTACTTGATCGATCAGAGAGTCACTGACCCATTCTATACTATTTTGGTACTATACATATTCGGTCACAATGACTAAGCATATTCAAGCGATCGATAGGAAAATCCTGAATCGGTACTAGACAGATATATACAGGCTTCTCAAGCCACCTATGGATTCATCGGTCCCTGTGATCTACTGAACAGGAGGAGAGACGCACACTAGTCCTACCTAGTATGTCATAGGCAGGATGTAGGTTTATATATTTGTTATGAGGAACTTGTCACTATTGCATTACTGATTTTATTGCATTCATATGCATCGCCTATCACCAGTATAATTGGTTGTTGTTTGCACCTACCGATCATATGAGCGCCCGGCTTGACAAGGTTATTAATTGATTGATTGTGCATTTGTGGAAGTATGATGGGTAGTCATATCATATGGTAGATATTTCCCTTGTTTCCCTCTATTTGATACTTTTAGACTGAGTTGGTTGGTTTAACTTTATTGGCTCTTATGGTATTTTGTAGTTATCTTCAGTTAGTAGACTTTCTTAGTAGGATCTTTCCATGAATAGGTTTAGATTAGCACCTCCAAGTACGTTCTTTTTTCTCAGTTACCTATTTATCCTATGTTGTTATCTCTGTTACTGATAGTGTTGTTCTCTTTTCTTCAACTACTTGTGATATATGTTCTTTTATTCCTTGCTTTTTATACTTACATTGTCTTTAGAGATCATACGACCTATGCCAACTACGTATCATTTATTTGGTACTCATACTATACTTCTGCACCCTGCAGATCATAATACGAGTTCTCGCCATTGACGCATGCCTTGTGTGAAGTAGCATTTGGATTCAGCGATTTGTGAGCTCTTGGCATTCGGATCTCCCTCTTTTTTGACTAGGTCTGGTCTTTATTTTGTAGTCGAAGACAATTCTGCATATATTTGTATTTACCTTGTACTTATGTTGTAATAAGTAGCTTCAGTACTGACTGATGCTAGGTTTTGAGGTATTCTTGTTTATTTGCTTTTATCTCTTCTCCTGTTGCTTTCTATATTTGTTATGCTTTTTCTTTAATATTGGTTTTTTTCCTTACTTTCACTTATTTTATCTTCTTTGGGATATCCCCTTGCTTCGGTTCCCGGAATATGGATTAGTCTTACCTACTGGTGGGATTTATTCAGTGTCATCATGACATGAGAAATAGAGTCGTGACATATATATAACATTTATATTTTGATAGATATCATGGTGGCCTTGACATCCCATACATAACTTATGTGCTAGTTAGTTACTATTTAATATGAAATTTTGGGAGTAATTGTTTTCATTTTAAGCTTTTAGATATCATGGTGCCCATAGTGGCCCAAACAAGACTTGGGTGATAAATGGTTACTGCTTTATATAAACTATTGGGTTATCTAAGATTGTTGATTTGGTGTGATGTTCATATTGTTTCCTTACATACATACATATTTTCATATTTATTCCTTTTTATGATCTTTGAGGCTAGGATCGGGGTGTATGGCTACACCACATGCATTTCATGCTCTTTAGAGGCTAGGATCACGGTGTTTGGCTATATCATATGCATTTCATGCCCTTCTAAGATAGGATCGGGGTGTTCTCCTACACCGCATGTATTTATTTTCTTGAGGCTACGGATTGGGGTATTTGCCTACACCCATTGCATTATATTTAATATTGTTGTGTACTATGGCTTGAGTTGTTGTGGTTACCTGAGTATGAGATCTCTGACTCTTGGTATTTTTTTGGTACTATGGTGTCGTAAGATAGGCAGAAGCAGGTATAATTATATGTGAGTTATCGAAAACATGCAATTCTTGTTGTGTTTTCTAGGGTTGGTAACATGAAGAGGGGGAAGATAAGATCATTTTTTGTTGTAGTTTTTTTTGTTATGATTGTATTGCATTGCATTGCATTAACTATCATGTGATTATGGGTGACACCTGTCTAGCTTCTCAAGTCTTGGGTAGGTGGTTGTGTGACAGATGAACTCCTAGTTATTTATGTAATTTGGAATTGAGGTAGTTAATACAAACTAGTCGGTGGCCTGGTTCTAGTGAATTTTCAGATTTGATTATGTTGTCTCTTTTGTCCTATACCCTCACATGCTTGGTACATAATTTAATACTGATAATTTCATTATTTTGGGAACTCTGCATTCATACATGCAGTTTATCCGGTACACAAGGAACCTCATGCGTCTGGTTATATTCAGCTGAAGATGGGTAGGCTCTGTTCTTTCCAAACTTGTTGAGTTTAGATTCTTCTATAGCTTTACACTTGTAACTGGACCTTTTCCCGACTCTTAAGTAGTAAGTTTTAATATTAGAGGCTTGTAGACATATATTGTGGGATTTGCAGTCTAATTGGGCTTGTATTATACTTCTATATGTTCAACTTTGTTTACTTTGCATTTTTTTATGTTTGACTTGGCCTTAATGGCCCATGTTTGTTGTTGAGTTGGTTTCAGGTGGTAGCTCATTCAAGTGCGGCACCGGGTCGCGCCTACTTGGGTTTAGGGTATCTGTGTAATGTTGTGTCCTAAGGAGTGTACAAGCCATATTTAGTAGAGTCTTGCTTATGGGTCTGTTATGCAGCACACTTATAATGAGGAGGCTAAATGGCATTTAGGGTTGGTTCATATTCTTTCATCTCCATCTCATGCTTTAAAGATGAGCCTTTAGAGTTGAGTTATTATATCGTTTTATAGGAACTCACGATAGTTAGACCCCAACAAGAATTGTGGGAAGGTCGATTTTGACTCCAGACAATAGAATTTTCAAGAATTGAGTTGCTAAGTTAAGGTAAGTTTTGATTCCTGTAATGAGACTGTCTTGTCCCTGATTGGGTGGGGCCTGATGAGTTTCTGGTAGCTGCTAGTGGCCTTATAAGGCATGTGTCTTGTTATCTAGGCTGGTTTGCAAGTGTGGTATAATCGATGTATAAGGGAGTTTTTGTCGTACATTCGAGAAGTTGTCGGTGTTAATCATGTGTCCTATTCTACATTCGAGGGTGAATTTTTCTAAGGGGGGAAGGTTGTAACAACCTGGGTGTTTATGGTTGGGCTTTGTTCCGTGTCGAAGGCTTACAAGCCAAAATTTGAGTTTTTTTTTAATTAACATTGTGCGCGTTTAGAAAAATCATTCAAATTAGAATTTGAAAATAAATATATTTTTATTTCATTCATAAAATGTCTAGTATATTTATGGAAAATTCCATAATTACAATATATTTGCATATGAGTTTATTGTGATAAGAGTTCTATAAATTCTTAATATTTCAGGAGATAGTAAGTCTAGTTATGTTGAATAAATTATTAGTATATGTGATACACTTTACATAAAATCATTTTCTAAATATTATGATTTATTAAAAAAATTATATGTATTTTACCACAACATATGCAATACCCGAGTGCATACGTAATGGGATTAAACAAAGTAAAGTGTTAAAACAAACCCACTTCTACGTGGAAATGCAAGAAGGGGTACAACGCTATACGTCAATAAAGTGATGAGGACATATTCAATCACTTATCATATTCATTAATTACTAACCAAAGTCGTGTAGATATATGTTAGAATTCAGCAAATTATTTGCTGATATTTTTCATTTGTTGCTGCAAGGCATACACCTATATACACGGCTTCAAAGACACCTTTTCAACCATTGTACTTAGTTGGCTGCCATATTGGAATTATGTATCTTGCATTATATAGAATATTCATAAGAGTGTCAAGTTGGTTTAGTACGGGACAATAAGTTGAAGCTGAGTTTCAAATTTTGTCTGTTAAAATAATTACTTTATGGATAAGCTGCTGCAAAGAGAGGATTGTTTTTACCATCATCTTTGTGTAAGTTTAAGATTTCAAATCTCTACCTTCATATAAAGGTAATTCTTATCGCTTGATTATGACGTTCTTTACAAAGTGAAGATAGAATTTTGATTTTATTGTGGTAGCCACAGTGGGTGAGGGAGTGGAGTCGTGGTGGCTTTGTGAAGTGAGTGTTACGGTATGTGAAGACTATTTCTTTTTGGGGATGATTCCATACGATTTGTGATATTTGGGTCTAGTATGATATAAAAGAATTGGTTATTAGATGTCACTAAATGATTGTTGGTGTCAATCTTGTTAAAAACTCTTATCTGGTGGTGTTAGATTCATGTCAAGTCGGTGAGTAGGCAGTGGTGGTATATATTATTGGGATTATCAGATTATAGTGATTATTGGGTAAATCTTGGATTTATGGTTGTGGTAAAGAGAAGGTATACTTGTCGGGTTGCTATTTTGTGTATATAGTATTTATGTTTTTACAAATATCATGATGGCCTCGACGATTCATACATGACTTGTGTGCTAGCTAGTTATTGTTTTATATGAATTGTTCGGTGTAGTTGGTTTTTTTGAAAGCTTTTAGATATCATAATGTCCTCGATGGTCTAAATCATATTTATTTGCTAAATACTTATTGCTTTATATGAATTATTGGGTTAGTTGAGATTGTTGATTTAGAGTGATGTTCATATTATTTTCCTACATTCATACACATGTTCATTGCATTGCATTTCATGTCCTTTGAAACTAGGATCAGGGTGGTGCCACCACATGTATTTCATGCCCTTTGAGGCTAGGATCGAGGTGTTTGTCTACATCACATGCATTTTCATGCCTTTTGAGTCTAGGCTCGGTGTGTTTGCCTACACCACATGCATTTCATGGCTTTTGAGGCTAGGATCGGGGTGTTCCCCTACACTACATGCATTTATGACCTTGAGGCTATGGATCGGGGTGTTAGCCTACCTACTCTACATTACATTTCATATTGTTATGTACAATGGTTGAATCGTAGTGGTTAGCTGAGTTCAAGATCTCTGAGTCTTGGTATGTAGCTGCTACGTGGTGATGTAATATGGAGTAGAATCAGGTATACTTTCATGTGAGTTATCAACAATAGGTTGTTCTTGTTATGGTTTCTATGTTTGGTAATCATAAGTAGGAAAATGTAAGATCGCTTTTTGGTTGTAGTTGGTTATGTTATGATTGTTGTGTATTCAATTGCATTCATTATCATGTCATGGTGGATGACACATGTCGAGCTTATGGGGGCTCAGCTAAGTGGTTGTGTGAAAGATGAACTATTCCTTAACATACACCTTGTGCTGTAAATATGAGTCTTTAGAGATGAGTTATCAAATCTTTCCATAGGGATCAACGATTGTCAAACCTCAAAAACTGACAAAAATCTTTGTAGGAAGATCGACTTTGATTCGAGTTATTAGCTTTTTCAAGAATGAAGTTTCTATGTTAGAGCAACTTTTGCTTCCAGTGATGAGACTATCTTGTCAACAGCCGTGTGGGGTCTGATGAGTTTCTGGTAGTCGTTAGTGGCCTTGTAAGCCAGGTGGTTTGTTATATGGGTTGTTTTGCAAAGTGTGGTATAATCCGATGTATAGGGGAGGTTCTGCTAGATATTCGAGAAGTTGTCAGCATTATCCATGTGTACTATTCTGCATTTGAGGACAAATGTTCCTAAGGGGGGAAGGATGTAACACTCTGAGTGTATATGGTTGGCGCTTGTTCCGTTTCAAAGGCTTACAAGCCTAATTTTGAATTTTTTTTAATTAACATTGTGCGAAAATATCTGATTTAAATTAGAATTTGAAAATAAATATATATTTGTTGTCTTCATAAACTGTCTTGGATCTATATGGAAAATTCGTTAATTACAATATATTTGAATATGAATTTATTTTTTAAAAAAGTTTTATAAATTATAAATATTTTAATGGAGATAATAAATCTAGTTATATTGAAAGAATTATTATTATATAAGATAGGCTTTATTGAAAATAATTTTTTATTAGTTATGATTTATTCAAAAAAATTATATATATTTTACCACGACCTATTCAATATCCGACTTCATACGTAATGGAATAAAACAAAGGAAGGTGTTAAAACACCTCCACTTACACGTGGAAATGGAAGAATGGGTACAACAAATCAATAAAGTGATGGGGCATATTTATTAATTACTAATCAATGTCATATGGATATATGTTAGAATTCAGCAAATTATTTGCTCATATTTTTCATTAGTTGCTGCAAGCTATACACCTATAAGACACTTTTTCAACCATTGTACTTCAAGGTAGTTGGCTACCATATTGGGCTTATCTATATACGTATATCTTGCATTATATAAAATATTCATTGGAGAATCAAGTCGGTGCAGTATGGGACAATAAGTTAAGCCACGATTTCAAAATTTTATGTGTTAAATTAAATACTTTATGGATGACCTGCTGCGAGGCGAGGATTGTTTTCACCATCGTTTTTGTATAAGTTTAATATTTCAAATCTCTATCCTGCATATAAAGGTAATTCTTGTCTCTTGATTATGTTGTTCCTTCCAAAGAGTAGTTAGAATTGTGATTTTCTTCTGGTAGCCACAGTGGGTGAGAGGGGAGTGGAGTCATGGTGGATTTGTGAAGTGAGCACTTAGGTATGTGAAGGCTATCTCTTCTTTTTTTTGACATGATTCCATAAGATTTGTGATTTTTGGGTGGGTCAACACCAGTGACCGTGAAGATCAAAGAGAATGGTCTTCGCAAACGCGACGCCAAGCCTAGATTAAAGCTTACATACGTGAAGAACATAGTTTTGTGCACCAGCAAATGCTGAACCAGCTTAAACTTGAAGTTGGCAAAATGCCCCAATGGGAGCTCAGGATTCATTCGGAATCCGATGCACGTAAATAAACTATGCTATATATCCCATCAAATTTGATATTCCAAACTTAATAGAGATGTCAAAACTTCCATCAAAGGTCATTTCAACAAAATGTGGGTCCCACACCCACTGCTCCATTTTAGCATTAAGCCACAATGTTGCTCCAAATGAGTCGAGAAACATCGAGACCCAAACCAAAGGTCCATCTATACAAATTCAGCATTCTAGAGCTAACAAAACCATTAGAATTGGATTATGAGGTCGTTTACTTAAAGTTTTGACCAAAGTCAACTGTAAAACTTTAAAAGCTTCAAAACACACGAAGTTGCATAAAAATCAAATGAATGATCAGGTGATTGAACTATCAGTCCCAACAAGTCATAAATGACTTGGGGTCGATAGGAAAGCTCTAAATACTGAAAATACCAAAACAACAGAAAAAATGACCAAGAGGGTCATTACACAAATGCATTGCATTTCATGCCATTGAGGCTAGGGATTTGGGTGTTCGCATAAATCACATACATTGGATCAGGGTGTTTGCCAACACCACATGTATCGGTCAAGGAGTTTGCCTATACCACATCCATTGGATTGTGGTTTTCTCCTACACCACATGCATTTATGCCCTTGAGGATAGGGTCGGGGTATTTTCCTAGACCACATGCATATTTACTTCTTTCGCCTTTGAGGCTATGAATCAGGATGTTTTCCTACACCACATTGCATTGCATTGGATTGCATTCCATATTGTTATATACTATGGCTTGAGTTGTTGTAGATAATCGAGTATGAAATCTTTGAGGCTTGGTATATTGTTCGTACTATTTTGACATAAGATGGTGCAAAAATAGTTAGATTTAGCTGCAAGTTATCGAAAACAGGTTGTTCTTGTTATAATTGCCATGGTTGGTGACATGAGGTATGGGACACTTAGATTTTTACGGTTTATTTGGTTATGTTCAGATTGTGTAGCTTTGCATTGCATTTATCATGTGATTGTGGTTGACACTTGTCGAGCTTATGGGGCTTATGGTAGATGGTTATGTAATGATTGAACCGCTAGTTATTTATGTTATTTGAACCAAGAATAGGTTAAGTGGATATGAACCACACAAGTAGTATAGTTTCAGCTTTGGTTAAGTTATCTCTATTATTATTTTGCCTTCTATGCTAGATACATGATTTCATACTAATGTCCTCATTGCTTGGGCGGTGTTGCATTCATACATATAGATTTTCAAGTAGACATGGATTTTCATTGTGCGTGGTCGAGTTTAGTTGATGATTGGTAAACTCAATTCTTTCTGAAGTTGTTGAGTTTGGTGTATTATTTTGTTTTGTGTAGCTGACGAGTATGTCAGGGCCCTATATTGTTAGTGGTTCTGAATCTTAGAGGCTTATAGATGTTTGTTGTGGTTCTTGTATTCATTTGTGTTCTAGTAAGCCATGTTTTTAGTCTTGGTTTTCACATAGAGGCCTAGAAGACCTTATATTGTACTTTAATTATATTTTGAGGTTTCCATTTTGTTTTTTTATTTAGTTTGGCCTTGACAGTCCATGTGTGTTGTTTGGTTTAGTTTCAGTTGGTTTGCTCGGTCCAGTTAGGAACCGGTTGCCGATCATGCCTCTCGATTTTGGGGTGTGACGGTATATACCACTGTCTTGCAAGATTGTTTTAGGCCATAATTAGACTTTAGAAGCCTACAAACCTTTTGTTCGTGACCCTTTTCAATGAAATATGACCCTTTTCAATGAAATATTAGGTTGTTACATATAAATTTCTTCATCTAATTCTCCATTGCGAAAAAGGGTCTTCACATCCATCTGATGTAAGTCAAGATCCAAGATTGCAATTATAGCTAGAATCAAGCAAACAAAGGTAAATCAGACAACAGGTAAGATAGTCTCTTTGTAGTATGTTCCTTTCTATTGTGCGTAACCTTTCTCCATAAGTCAAGCTTTATATCTCTCAATTATGCCATCATCCTTGAGCTTAATATTGATTACCCACTTGCTCCCAATGGTCTTGCATCCTAAAACAAGGTCAACTAGTTTCAAAACATTGTTGACTCTCATACACTCCAATTCATTGCTTTTGTCCATTTATCTGTAGAAGGGCATGAGAGAGCCTCTTTTACACTATTGGGCTCATTTTCATCTTGTAGGAGCATCATAAATAGTTTACTGCCTTTAATGTCAAATCTTTGCTGGGGAATGTTTATACAGGAACCATGTTGGTAACCTCCAAATATACTTCTCAAAAAGAAATATAAACAGTTGTTTGCAATATAGTTGCCCAACTAAGATTCATGGTCGATCTCATAGAGAATATGAAAGAATGTTATAAATAGCATTTATTTACTGGATAGTCGTTATTTAAAAGGAGGGGGAATTTGTTTAACAATCTATCTTTATGTTATTTGAAAGTAAACAAGTATCAAGTAAATATATTTTTAAATCAATAAGAAATGAAACTAGGGTTTTGTGATTCCCATAAATTTATAACACAGTAAGACCATATATTAGTAACTCCATTTGGTGCGTAACATGCAAGATTGGTAAGTTATGTTCACCTAAGTGGTTGGTCCCCTAAATAGATGAATTTCACCATGCAACTTGGTTCGTATAAGGGTGTTTGCCTTACTAACCCTTATTTATATAATTATTATTTTTACTTTAGTTGTGCTCCAAAATTTTTTATCTTCAGACCATTTTAATTCTACACATAACATACTCAATATAAGAATAATTCATAAAATTCAAGCTCAAAACGATAATGAAAATATTAAATGTGAGGCAATAATGATTAATATATATAATTATAGCCTCACATAAACAATCCACACTTAAACTTTTGCTTGCCCTCGAGCAAGTATTAAAGCTCTAAAAAGTATCAAACTTAATATACCACCACTTTGGTTGATACAAACAATTAAACCATGTAATAAATCACAACATCAAGTACACTTTCTGATCATTATGCACAATATTCAACAAAAAACAAATGTTTGACCTTCTAGCCACAAACAAGGACTCTAACTTATCAAATTATGTTTGCTCACCTACTCCATCAAACAAAGCTAATAAAATCACCTATCTATCCTGAAACAAATGCTCTCACAAGAAAAACTAGTCCATGCACTCAATTTAAAGAATTGAATATAAATTAAGGACTTAACATCAAAGAACAACTCTCACTCTCATAAAAGAATTCACATGTATGCACAAATAATCATAGGCTTTTCCATTATGTACATCTCCACTAATTGAACATGCTTGAATGGAATCAAATAGGACTTTAACATATTGAAATGTTGGCTAGGGAACAGGTAGGAACTATATAATAGTGATTAAACTTCCCTAAGCACTTTGTACTTTTTTTTAACTTCATCCACTATTTTCATCACTTTATCTTTTCAGCCCTCTCTTCAATAATTTTTACAAGTAATCCTCATCATATCAAGAATGCTTCAATCATTTTTTTTTCAAGCAATTTTTTCATGTCACAAACTTTCTAAGAGGGCTTTTTCATCACAAGTAACTATCATTGGTTACCTTTTTTTACTCAACAATTCGTTTCTTCAAATTTAATAATTTTATCACAATTTATGCAACAGTGCTCAAAAAAGTAGGGTGCAAAAATTAGGGATTCAAAAAAATGGATCAAGATAAATATAAGGCTACCAAACCAAAGGATACATGCTTAAACGGATTACTATGATATAAGAGCTGAAAAGGTTAAAATTTACAAGACAAATCGAAGAAATTCCATTATCATCTTCTGAACAACGAAATACTTTTTTTTTGATTCAATAACATGTAGGGAACGTTCTAGGCTATGATGAAAAATATGGAATATATGCAAACAACCTCATTACATGAGGCACAACCCATTATAGCGGGAGGCCGTGAATTAGTGGCCTCCTAGCTGGTTTGAGTAGGAAATTTTCCTATTTCTAACATGGCTCCCAATTTTGCAATGAGTTCTAACATATACAATCATGCAATTGCAGGTTTTTACCCACAATGGAGAAGTTAAACTAGGCAGACTAACCTTTTGTTTGATTCCCTTATAACGCCAATCGGAAACAATTTACATGTTGAGGGTCGTGGAGAAGGCACTTACTTTTCATGCCAGGCTGGAGGAGTTGGCCTGGGGCCCACAAGTGGAGGCTTTACCCGCTACATGCTCAGGATGGGTGAGGGAGTTTTATGCCGTCCTCCCCACTGTACATTGGGATGATCCCAACCCTACAATCTATATTTGAGGGGTGGATGTTCCGTTGAGCACCCAAATTATAAATGCAGTGCTAGAGGTATCGAAGGTTTCTAATGCCAAGTATTCTGTAAAGCTAAGGGAGATGAATCTAACATGGCTACGGGACACGCTGATCAAAATGGAGTTTCGAGATTTAGTCTACTAGTCCACCACTGAGGGCATCACTAGCTCGTACTTCTCAATCGATGCTAAGAAGTAGCTGACCTTGGTGGCTTGGAGGATCCGTCCGTTGGGAAATCTCATCGATGTGGCTTATCCGCGGGCTCTGGTGGTGTCTTGTGCCATAAAGGAGTTAGGTTGAATATGGGGGCACAAATAGTGTTCGAGTGGAATATCTTCTAGCGAGGAAACAAGAAGACATTCTTCCTACTAGGGGCGGTAATGGCAATGTGCAAGCAAGTAGGGTGCCACTGAAGAACACTGACGAGATATAGCCTTTGGACCCTCCCTTTCACCCTATTTTGGTCAATATGACCTCTTCCAAAGGGAAAAAGAAAAGTAAGTTAGGCGAGGTCGGAAGCAGCCAAGTAGCGGTAGAGGCAGACAATGAAGAGGATGTTGATACCCCTTCCTCCTAGACACATCACCCATTCTCCAACCGCCGCATGTAGAGGACTTGGCTGCCGTTTAGAGATCTATGGGAGGCCCCTCTACTGGACCTACTGCCTAGGATAACGAGATGCTCTGTAGAGAACTCGCTTAGGAGAAGAATAACCTAGCGAGAAACCGCTTAATAGACCGGATGTGGAAGACCATCAAGGTTATCTTCCGTTACGTCACCCCCCAATAAGAGCTTCCTAGAATTACATTGGAGGACTTCACAAATTTTCCCCACCTGAAAGAGGCTTGGTCAAGTGAGCACGCTCCAGAAGATCTCCTTTCTGACTAGAACATCCCCTCCCCTTTGATTAGTTAGAATATACTAAACTTTGTTTTGGGTTGCCCCGTTTGGGCATTTAAAAAATAATGCTCCTATTTCCTTCTTTCTTTTCTTTTTTATAAGCATGTGGATGCTAGATTTTTTATTCCTTTTGCTATAAATAAATGCTAGTTTCTATTTAATTCTATTTCTACTATTATGCATTGATTTGAATGTGAGACTTAATGGTTAAACATCTGAAAAAACATGGTGGAACAGGGAAAAACCAGACTAGACAGGACTGAGATTTTGTCTCACTCTGTCCTTCTATGGAGAAATAATTCGGCTATAGCAGGAAGTGCTATAATGGAATCATACCGCTAAGATGGCCAGATGGTGGAACTCCTAAGATAGCTATTGACCTCTGTGGTTGCAATTAAGTTCGATACTAAATTCCCTATCCAGGCTCGACGGAGTTCACCCCAAGATAGAACCTATCAAAATACATGTACGAATTTCTCATCAGTATAATTTGAACACAATCATGTACACCCATAAAGTTATTCATCATATCATACTACTCATCAGCAATTCATTCATTAATCACATTGTAGTTTATCACTCGACAACCGCGCACAATCAAGCATGGCTCTTTTTCATACCCCGACGTCACGGAATCCCAAGAAATCATATGTTACGTAATTTCAAGTATTCAGGCAATTGCACTTCACACATTTACAGGCAAATACACTTCACAAACTAGTATATACGAGGCAACACCATGCACCTAATCACGAGCTCAAGCTATATCTCAAGCAAATTGGATTTATTAATTTAATTTTCTTTATGGATGACCATTAGTCGATCATCCATGCTTTTACAAAGTATCAAGGGCCATATACCAATTGAAACCTTCTCGGTTCCAATTTCATTTGCATGTGTTCCTTCAGCCGCAACAACGACATCCAGTTTACTTCGATGAGATACCAATTGGAATCTAGATATATCAATTAGACTCAATCCATACCACAAGCGACATATAACATAAAAGGAGAGAAGAAATGGAACTACTTCCTAGAATGCTTTATATATTTTCGAAGATTAGATGTGGATGTCTACGTACCAAATTGCACAAGTCTATACCATATTTGCTCCTATATTGGGAGACTGGTAACCTGGGCTTTGATACTAATTTGTCAGGACCCAACCCACTAGGACATGAGGGTACCTACTCAAGCACCTAGGTAGGAGAACCCTTAACCACCAAAACAGTTATAACATTCAAAAAATAATGAATCATAAAATAACAGCATGAAGAGTTCTGAAATTACTATATATTAATTTTAAGATGCAAGTTAATTTATAAGAGAACATATTGACACCCCAAGGGACTAGACTAAACAGGTACAAAAGTTTCTAATAATAAAATTTATACAATAAGTAGAGACACAACTCCACCATAAGGAAAGAAGAGTAAAAGTTGTCAAAGATTATCGTCATCTTGACCTATGAAACATCACTGACCCTATAACCAGACTGTGCCAAGTTGTATCAGAGTAGTATCAGTACAAACAACACGTAATGATAGGAATCATCATTCATCCCGAGTCCTAGCGCATAATATAAAGTAATCAACCAAAAGAAAGAATGCAACTAAGAAAATGCACCACCACAATTACCCTAGTTACCACCAACACTCTTGAACTCGTCCCTTATCTTATTTCTCTATGCACTTTGATATTTATCATACCACTCACATGACCTTCCAATGTTTTTCAAGCCTTGCACATATTTGATCATAGCCTAACCCTTCTATCCCATAGAGGAGTTTCATAAGTAGAGGCCACCCCTAACTCTGTCTAACCACCATTATTATAAATAAATGTACGACCACCACATAATCGGCCTCTAAGTTGCCCAAATTTCAAGGTAACGACATGTCAAATTCCCTTCACTTGATCACAAATAAACTCTTACCCAACTATATGAAATATGATAGATAGCCATGACATAGCAAGGCAACATTATATATAATTGTATCATAATTATGACTACTCTTAGATCATTATACATAAGTATTCTCAATCACAATTCAATATCTCTCATGGAACTCACACCCAAACTATTACTGTATCGATGTGGTACCTGATCCTAATATAGTTATTGTACTGGCATAGTACCAAAACCGATTATGTGCCGGCGTGAAATCCGTTCCAATAGTTAGTATATCGGCCGAATTTCGATCCCAACATGAATTCACACTAACAATCACAACCACAATGAATAGGCACACACACTTGCATAATCAAGTATTACATTCATTGTATACAAATTGATCACAAGATGTCACTTCGATTCTTGTTCTTTTCTTTTTCCCAAATCATATATTATACATGCAATACTAGTGAAGTAGTCAACATGCATATATAACAATCATTCCCTGAGTATGTGTTACACAAGTAGTTCACATAGGCAGTCACATAAACACATACACATATATACATATCTTCATGTTTACACATAGCCATAGACTAATAATGGACCCCCTTATAGACATGCCTTTGTTCTCAAAAATTTCCAACCATTTCAGAAGGAGTTATTCATATTATCAATCAAGAACAAATCACTTACTCCTAGTTACTAAGAAGTCATACCTACATAACTCACTCTTGCTCTAAGCAACAATAACAATATATTCATCCACCCATACACTTTGCCAGAAGACCTAGACATGAAATCTCCCATCAACCGATGATGAATTATACAAGGGAAAATAGGTATATACCCACTTAATTAAGCAAACCTATCCCACCTCGGCGCCAAGAAGTTGATAAAGAACTCCAACCTATGTTCTGACTTCCGAGAGGCAAAATAATGGAGTTAGGCCTGAAATCTATGGGTTGTAGCCTCCCTTGCACTAAGATCCCTTCTCTCCCTTCTTTCCAAGTCTAGAGAAATTTTTTGAGGGTTTTTGGGGTGAGTCCTGTCTATTTTACCACTAAATAGGAGAAGGAGAATAAAATAATTCGCATTTTGGAGTTTCTACCCCCAACAACCCCACTATGGCCGCCACCCTCTAGGTAGGACGGTACCGTGATGGATGAAATAATCCCCCTATGGTGGGATGGCTCTGGTTCATATCAAGCTTAATTCACAAAATTTTTGTCCCTTCGTCCCTAGTTCTTTCGCATGAACTCCTTTTTAAATAATGATGGTTTGGGTCGTTACAATTATTTGAAAGTAAACAAGTAACATAGTATCAAGTAAATATATTTTTGAATCCATGAGAGATGAAATCAGGGTTTTGTGATCCCCATGAATTCACAACTCAGTAAGACCTTATATTTAGTAACTACTTTTGGTAGCATGCAAGATTAGTTAATTATGCTCACCTAAGTGGTTTGTCCCATAAATAGATGAATATCTCCATGCAAAATGTGATGTCTATAGTTGTTTGCTTTACTAAACCTTATCTTTGATCTCAAATTAGCTATTTTAGGACAAAGTGAAGCTATTAGATTAGGGTTGATAGCCTCAAATCTCCATTATATAATCCATTTTTCCATTTGTTACCTCCTTGATCTAGAAATTAAGAATAAGATGATTTCTAATGTTTGCAACTGTTAAAAAGCATTCAAAGCAAAGGGAAAAATAATACACGCATGCACACTTTTAAAGAATTATTAGATATTAGGTCTACTTTGTTAATTCTTCATGGTTAGCACAACATTAATTGTGGGTTTAACTACTCATTATTTGAAAATAACAATTTAAAAATTATAGACAGAATTTTAATTATGAACTTACAAATTGAATAGATTAGATTCGCAATCTTGAATTCATGAAGAAAATTTCATAAATATAGAGAAAAAAAGAATAAATTAATTTTTTTCAGCCTCTACGGCGGCTCTTCCAAAGTTCCTAAACTATAAAACTTTAAGTTCTAAGTTATGTGTTAATTCTTAGTTCTAAGTTATGGAATAATTATTTTTATGAACTTTATAGATGTTAAAAATCTTAAATAAAATAACTAAATCCAATAAAATTGGAAAACCTAAAACCCAAAGAATTGTTTCTGCGTTTGTTATTTCTGAAAATTTGTTGCCACAACCTTCTATTTTTGTGGATAGCCTCCTCTCCGGCTACGTGTCCTGCTGGACAATTTGAATTCCTGTATTTGTGAATATATATAAATAATAATATTATATTCCAACTTCTTGGATTCCTTGTATGATTTATTGCTATTTATTTTATTTGTGCTTCAAATTTCTTCATATTCACATCATTTTAATTTTGTACATAAAAACCTCAACATAAGAATTATTCATAAAATTCATGCTCGAAAATGATAAAGAAAAAATTAAATGTGAGACAAATAATAATTACCATATGTATCTTTAGCCTTAAATCACACGTCTAATTTTAGATTCATCTTTTTTCCCGTTTGGATCAATGTTGCTCCACTCAGATCAAGAACATTCATCCTGCTCCCACTTGGAACAAGATCAGTGCCCATCTCACTATCACTCAGACCAAGATCAATTTGGTCACTTTCATTATGTGTAGAAGTTTTACTTTCTTTCGCATATGATTACAGAATAAGTTGCTAATGAGAAACTAATTCATCATCTACTAAAATACTCCCACTCAAATGATGCGATCCTTGCACTTTTTGATCTCTTATCTCAAACCAGGACTTGTTTTCACCTCTATCCCTTTCAAGAAACTCATTCTCTAAGAATGTGATATCTCGTGATTCAAATTCAGTTATACTCTCACTGATTTGCTCACTTATATATACATAACCTTTGGAGCTTTCTGATTACCTTATAAAGATACTTTTCTTTCCTATTAGACCTAAATTTCCATATTTATGAGAGGAATCATGTGTATAGGTAGCACAACCCCAAGGTCTTAGTACACTTAGGTTAGGATGTCTTTCGGTCCATAACTCATATGGAGTTGTTGTAGCTAATTTAGTAGGCACTCGGTTAACTACAAATGTGGGAGTAAGAAAAACATCACCCCAAAAATTAATTGGCAGGATGGCTTATGTCATCATTGATCTAACCATCTCTAGGACCATTCTATTTCTCCTATCTGCAATTCCATATTGTTGTAGAGTGTTTGAAACAGTCAATTGATAAAAAAATCCATTTTCATCATAATTGTAATGATACCTTTGGTTGTTATGGGTAGACCCATAGTGAATGATGTTGGGCAAGAAAACCTTTGTGTAGTAACTTAAAAATTTTAGACTAGGTCAGTCTCAGATAGAAACTGAGTAAAGTAAAGTCTAGTTAAATTCGAGAAAGTATTGGGGTTAATGCCTAAGTTTTTTATGGATTTCTATTTTCTAAGACGTTAAGGAATTCATAGGGTATTTTAGGAGTGAATTCGGATGAGTAGAACTCCTAATATCAAACTTGACGTGAAATAGTTATTTTAGAACGTTAAGGTTCAAGAGTGTGTTACAAATTTAGAACTAGAGGAAGAATTTCTAACATTTCATCTCCATGCAAGCCGTTATGGCGAGGTAAATCCCGCTATAGCAGGCTGGGAGCTGCTAAAGTTGCTCAGTCATGAGAAAAAGAAAGGACGACCTCTGGAGTTTTTCTTTAGTTTTCAACCAATTTCATTGGTAAAAGTAAGTTAATTATTTTCCTAACTTGTAATTTGACTCTTAGGTCTTAGAATCTGTCATGAAACTTTTAGGGGAGGGGTTTTCCATGAATTAATGGTGGGGAACCACTAGTTGGGTGGGACGATCATGAAATTATTCTGGTTAGGACTAAGTTATCATACAAGTTTAATTAGGTCATTTTTTTATAAATTATGTTATTTTATAATTGTTTTAGACCAAGAACAAGTCAAGGCATTACAAAGGGGGAAAGCTCAAGTTCTTTAGAACATTTAGTCTTGTTTCGAGGTAGGTGATGGTTGTTGTTTTCTGGTTTATGTTATATGTGCTTGTCAACATCTTCGTTAGTATTGCATGCATGATATATAATTAGGGAAAATGAAAGAATATGATTTAAGATGATAAATGTTGTCAATTGCATGCAAAGAATGTGTTTACTTATGTGTATAAGTGTGATTGTTATTCATTGTGTTTGTGATTGTGATGTGTGATATCCGGTTGGATTAGGAAATAGGTCGTATACTAACAGTTTCCTCCTTGGATCGAGTACCATGTTGGTACACTAACAGTTTCACGGTTGGCACGAGTACCACGTCTGGAATAGGGATATCCTTATATTGTTGGCTCGGGTACCACATTGTTACAGTAACAATTTGTGTGTGGGTTTCATCATAGAACCAGGTTGGTTTATTATGTTGTGGTTTTTTCATGCTTGTTGTGCACATCAATTCAGAGTAAGGACTAGGAGTCTAGGCTATGCGATAAATATGATTTAATTGTATATTATATGTTTTACTAAGTTGTGGTTGTCTGTAAATATTTCACATTATTGAAACTAGTCGTGCGATCCTATCAATACATTGTGTTTGTGTTGTGATAATGATCTTGATTTTTCTTTTTTCAATATATGGCATATTCAGGAGACTATTTGGAAACCTTAGCTTTGATCTACGCAACTTCTAAATTCAAGGGTAAGCTATTTCTCTTGGGCATCCATAGATTCCTCTTATTTTTTGTCCATCTTTTCGGACTCAGACATACATATACTTTAGTTTATTATTTTATTATTTGGGGTTACATCCCATTATTCTAGATACTTAGAGTTTTGGAACTATGAAATTCAAGTTCTAGGGAGTTATTTTTTTGCAAATATTTTTGACAATGACTATGTTAATGGAACTTAGTCTTAATTGTTTTAAACATTTTCTTTCGCGTTTTAATAACAAGTTTACTTCTTAAAAAAGGTTTAATAGGTATGGTTTGGGTTATTAACTGATTCTTCCACCGAAAGGTTAGTATGGGTTACATTCACGACAGCCTAGATCTTGACAAAGTTATTATCAGAGCTCTAGGTTTGTTGGTCTCATCATACCAAAATAAGTCTTGTTGAGTCTTGTGGTATGATATCGAGATGTCAGTACTTTTCTTTGAGAGGCTATAGGACTGTAGGAAAACTCACTTCTTTCTCCCTTAGTGATGTGACTATATGTCACGACCCGATTTCTCAGGTCATGATGGCAACTACTATAACACACCAGTAGGTAAGCCAACCCGTGAACCCAAAACGACAAGTAATGAGTTTGAGGGAAGAAACTAATCAAGAATGGAAAATGCCAAAGTAAATAGAATAAATAAGCAGACGTAAAACCAAAATACGATATATGCAACTAAAGATTCCTCCCAAAACCTGGAGGTCACAAGTACATAACTATTACAAAATAAAATACGAGTACAAGTCCTAAAAGTGGACCGAAAATATATACATCAACTGGATAGTCTCAAAAAGGCAAAAGACGTGTCATCCACACTGAAGAAGACAGATATGAAATGTCAAGTGCTCACCCTAGTCTCGAAGCTGATTGCAACAGGTTTGATTTATCCGAGATGGTAGCTGATGCTCGGTCCTACATCACGAAAGGAGATGCAGAGTGTAGTATGAGTACCAAGACAACAGGTAACCAATATGCATCATAGGCCGATTGAGCAGAAAAGGTAAAAACATTATGAAAAAGAAGAATAAGCCAAAATAGGGATCATGACAAGTATCTAAGTAGAGACAGTACTACCTAAGAAGACTATAGCTAACTACACCTAGCTGGGGCCCCATAAGCCCAGTTAGGAAACTCGTGCGCAAATTTAAATAAAAATTCAAACGAACCCCCATAAGTCTGTTGGATACACAAAATAGCTACAACTACCAAGAATCTGAGATGCCCAGAATTAAAGAACCGTGTCATTTCTGACCAAGAGTCAATGAACCAGGAATGCTTTAGTGATCGAGGCCGGGACTAGGACCCAAATGCTCGCCCGAATAATCATTGTGGTTGAGGCAGGGCTGGGTACCCGGATGCTCGCCATAAAATATTGGTAAGGTTGAGGCTGGGCTGGGTACTCGGATGCTCGCTGTAACACACCAGGACGATCGAGGATAAGGCTGGGTACCTAGATGTTCGTCATACTAGCAAGTCGGTAGTGGCCGGGGCTGGGTACCAAATGCTCCACGATGGAATTTCAAATCGAAGGCCGGGACTAGGTACCCGGATGCTCATATATAATTTATCCCATGTTGCCGAGTATTCCCCATCCCAACTGGACGCTAATAGTTCCAAGAATCTCCTTCCCAATGAGTCAACAGATAACCACTAAAGCTTGAACCAGAGCCGAAAAAAATAATCATAAGGTCTAGTATCGCCGACACATTTCAAAAGTCACAATTATGCTGAGTTATGGATAAGGCTATTCATAAGAGAAAACCTACCACCTAGCTAAGGCAAAACTATCAGGCACTAGCCCGCTACATAATTTTACAAGGATTTAAGCCCGCTGGAGTAACGCCGGGGCAACTAAGAAAAGTTTACAACTTATGCTAAGGCCAACATACTCCATAATATCAACAACATAATCATTCAACTCCTCTGAAAATACTAACAAATATAAGAAAGGGTCACATACATTCAATTACCCAAAAACCAAAATAAAAGCCTAAAACATGATTTATAACACCTAAGATATAAAACCAAACTACCCAATCCCAATTCCAACAATCTCAACATGTTTTCACACATTTTAGCTCAATCTAAAAAAAAAAGAAAATCGTAGCCTGCCTGTAGGCTGAACACGCGGGCTTGAAATCACTATGCTAGAGCTTTTCCCTTCTGAACGGCCTCGGAATGTTGTCACACTGAAAAATAGAGTCACAACATTGTTACAGACTTTTAGACACTAATTTCATAATTTTTGGAGATGGGCAAATTTTGGGATCTAAAACTAGAAATGTGGGACCTGCGTCCAAAAATTCTAGAATTGACTCCAAAAATAGGTTCTAAATAGTACCCCAAGCTCAAGGATCAATTTACAATACAATGCGGGATTGGAAAAATCAAACAGTCTATCATGCAATAAATTCCTAAATTTTAAGCTAAAAAGATGAATATGGCAGCATCTATGATCAGCAATTTCTGACAAACGAAACCCCTACGACTCAAACAAAACATACTTTGATGTTCCTTGCAAAGAAAAACCACAACTTAGCCTCAAAAATCACTAAAAACAGAGCTAAAATGGCCAAGATACAATCCCCCACAATTCAACATAAATTAAATCCAAAAATGACTAAAGGCAACAACTAGATTCGAAACTTTACCTCACACAAAGCCTCCCCTCAATTTTTGAGCTAACCAACGGATTCCCCATGAAATTCTCTTGAATTTAGACCCTTGAATCACCAAAATCAGGTTTATATAGACCAAGAAATAAATTCTCAAAGTTCTTCAAAAATTTACTCAGAAAATGGACATTGCAACAACTAGAATCAAAATTTTACCTCAATCAAATGCCCCAATTTAGTTTCTGAGCTCCCCCATGTATACTCGAAATATCTCACAAGTTTTTCTTTTGAATTACCCAATTTGGAGCTCTAGAACTCAAGTTTTGAGGTTTTAAAGTTGAGAGAAACACCCAAAAAGGGGATAATAAAGTTGCACCAGCACCTTGCTGCAACATCTAATTTTGGAAAAGTCCAAAATCTCCGACGGGGTGCTCAGGAATCGTTTGGAACTCCGTGCACGCAAACAAAATATGCTACCCCAACAAATTTGACGTTTTGGGCTCAATGGCGCATACAAAATTCTCATACAAGGTCATTTTAACAAAAAGTCGATCCCACACCCAAGTGCCATTTTAATCCAAATTCCATAATGGGCCACGAGATTAGATCGAAAGCCTTAGAAAGTGAACCAAGGGTCGTTCTAGATCAAACTCGACATTTTAAAACTTACTGCGTTGTTAGAATTTTCATCTGAGCACATTTTCCAAGTATATTGACCAAAGTCAATCATAGGCTAACTTTTAAAGTCAAAAAAACTAAATAATCCCAAATTCGTATCAATTGCCTCGAATCTCATGTCGACCATGCTTCGAGCATAATTTGAATTTGAGGTCTCTTTGACGCGAAATTTAAAAAGTCTCAATTAACCCAACTTAGGCCTTCAAAATACCCAAAATGGTCTAGGGACTTCTAAAATTCAACCATCACTTCTTCTAGACCAAAAATCATCCCCCGAATCCAATGAAGTCGTCAGAATTCCATTTCGAGCATTGGATATCCAAAAGTAGACTAAAGTCAAACCTTAGCCTAAAATTCCTCAAATTCCCAACTCAAGTCCTCAAATCTTTGTTACAACTCAAAACTGATTCTGAAAACACTCCTAGGAAAATTTCCACATTTCGGAGCTACTAGAATTGACGAAATTTTATTCCGAGACTCATAGCTCTGATTTACCCCAAATACCACTTTGCAACACTTAAAGTTTTATGAAAACTAAAATTTCCAAAGATTCAACTTTTCATAGGATTTTCTAAAAACCAACACCCGATACCAATCAGTAACGACTCGGGGCAACTAAAGGGAGGGGTAAAATGGTCATTTTAAGAAAAAATCCAAAAATGACCTTCAAGGTCATTACATCATCCACTACTAAAAAAACTTTCGCGCGTAAAAGTAAAGTACAGTCACGGCCTGGAGGAACGAAAGGACGAGGATTCCGAGCCTGCATGCTTTGTTAGAACCTTGGACACCCTCTTGGGTCGAACAATACCATCAGAGCACTCACGCTGAGAAGAAAATCCTCAAATTCACTTCCAACTCCCAAAACTCCTCCAGTCATTTCTTGGGCTCCAACTCTCGCTCGCTTAGCCCAAACTTGGCCAAAAACACCCGATTTCAACAAAGGATGACCAAACTAAACCAAAACCACCAAAATGAGCAATGCAGGACCATAGCGGATACAACTCGCTCAAAATTCCACATACTTGTCCTATACTTTCAAATCTTTTTTTCTAAGCCACTAAGGGCGTTCTGCTAGTCCTTAGCTATCCTGAAAACCTTCAACGCCATCCGAAAAATCGTCTACTGAACCATACAACACCAGCCTCGAAGGAGTTACATACTCTATCTAAACATTAAAGGGTGAAAACAAACAAAACAAGGAAACACCCCAGGCAAAGCCCGAAATCCCAATCTCAACATGAAAAACCAAGAACCCAAACTGAAACTCATCTTTTAGAACTGAACACTCTGCTCCAAAGGATGATGGTACCGTGAACGACAAAACTCCACTGAGTTCAACCCCAGTGACTCACTTATACCATAGAAACTTCAAAAAAACTGGCATTGTGTGCCCACAAAACACTCTGCCGCCTTAAGTCTGAGTCAATCATCCTAGTCCAAGGGAAACCAATCTGGTAGGAAGCACACAAGCATGGACTACCAATCAGTAATAGTCCAAGGGGATCTACTCCCACTCACAGAGTTCTACATGGGAAGAGAAAGCAGATATGATGAAGTTTTACCCTCATCTCTTTCATTCGACTCAAGCCTAAGGTACTAAGTGATTCATGCTCAAAATGTTTAGGACTCCTATGTTTCAGTTTTCCTGAGTATTCATATGCATGCATGTTCATGAAGTTAAATTTTAAAGTCATATTTTATGCTAAGTTTAAGGATCTCATGTTTTATGCATTTCAAGTATCATTGTATTCATGATGGGTTGCTAGTCCTCGTGCCATGTCCTTTTCTATGCTAACGATTCTCATTTGAGGATGAATGTTCCCAAGGGGGAACCCCCAAAAGTTGGAAAGTCCTAAAACAAGGGACAGAGGATGAAATCTCAGGAAAATGCAGAAACTGGCACCAGTGATGACCACGTAAGGACATCATGGGCCATGGTGAGAATCACGGACCGTGGTGAGAAACCGTGGTGGAGATTAAAAGACTCAAACCTATAAGTAAGGGACTACGATGAGGGACCACAGACTATGGTGAGAACACAAACCGTAGTACCCTTCGTGGTGGACCCTCCCCTTAGGCCCAAGAAACTTCTAAGGCAAGGACCATCTATATCAAATGATTAATGACTTGGGTCTTCTTAACGTGCGTCATTTGACGACTCAGTGCGTACCCGATGAAAAAAATGGGATCACTTCTTATGTTCTCCCACGGGGCAACCCTGAAACAAGTTCTCAAATCAATCTATTCGAGCCCTTGAAAGCTGTATAATTTCATGTGTGAAGCATAGTGAGAGTGACACAGATCTCCTTTTTTCAAATAGGGAAAGCAAATCCTAATCATCAGGTAAGACGGGATCATTAGAATACGAAACTGCCTAAAAAGACCATGGTGTGTTTTCCTGGTGGTCACTCTGTAGGCCTCCTGTAGGACCTGCACCACATTCGACGTTCACAAACTATGATGCCCTCCATGGACTGTGAAAGTCTATGTAGAGGAAGTTCAAAGACTTTTCCTACAATCCCAAGAGTTTTTCCCTCCAATACAATCATTATGGGACACGACTGTGGTGGGAACCATGGGCCATGAAGGGTCCCCATGAAGCCCTTTCCAACTAGATTTAAAAGGGGCATTTGGGTATTTTCCTATGTGTTAATATTGAAGTGTGGTCATTTTGGAGACTGAATTGACCCTATCTAAAGATCTTAAACCTTCTAAAGCCTTCATTTCTCACATTTAGACTTAAACACAAGATTCTCTCCTCTCAAGTTCTCCCAAGGGTTTTCATCTTTAAGACTTAGGGTTTCATTCAAGGATCTTCAAGTCTCCATTACTTTTAAGCTTGCATTAGGGTTTCATTCCTCAACGTATGTAGGTCTCATTCATTGGTTATTCCACCCATGGAGCCCAAATATTTTTCTCAACTTAATAGTTCAATTTCAAATGGTGAAATCTTAGGGGTTTCTATATTATGATTCCAAATGCATGGTTTGATGTTTATTTAAAGTTTATTTAACCATCTTAGTCTATATTGACTCTTAATTTCATGAAATTGATGATTTTATTAAAGGTCCTTATATGAAGGAATGAAAGGGTTTCAAGGTGTTTTGGTGGGTTGTTTCAAAGACATCTTAATTGATGCATTTTATTTCCCTCATGCATGATAGCATTGTTTTAAATAATTTAAAGGTTTAAGGAATAAAACCCACCTAGAATTACTATTATCTCAATGAAATTGAATTGAAAGCTTTGACTCCAAATGAAAGTTTATGAAAGCAATATTTATGATCAAAAGAGAGTCTTATGAAATGAAAAAAAATGATTGAATGATGATGAAAGGGATTCTTAGCCAAAGAATGGATTCTTTATGTGATAAGGACAATTCTCACATAGTTGAATCAAAGATAGGTTTTAATGAGATATTCTACCCAATGATGCTTGATGATCTAAAGTTATGTAAATGATGATATTCTAACTATATGAACTATTCCGTGGGATTTGACTTAGCACCGAATGTAGCATGTAGATGGGGACTCAACCTAAGGAGTCCTTAAGTAAAGTCTCATGTTGCATTAATTATGCGCCAACATAAGAGCCCTTGTAGGCTTAGGCTAGTGGATCCACAAATAGCCCTTAAAGTTAAAGTTAAAGAAATGAATGAAGTTGAAGGAGTTCTACTTGGCAAGTAGTCTCCTCGTGCCAACGTAGGGCGCTATGTTGGATTCCATGTAATAGCTTTCATTGTCTTAAATGTCGGTTACAGTCATCTTCCCACAAAACTGAATGTTTAAAGGTTATTCATATGAATGATTTTGCATGCATTGCACTATGTTTCATATTACACAAATGTTCTAATGTTTATTTAATGTTCATACATGCCTACATACTTAGTACATTTAAAGTACTAAACGCATACTCTATTGCCTGTAAGATATTAACATGTAGGGACCGGTGTTGCTCCACACTCACCTCCATGTGGCTAGTTGATTACGTTGAAGGCTACTTTGTTGGTAAGTTCCCATGGTTCGGGAACAACATCCTTCCTTTGTAGCTTTGTTATGTAAAGTCTTTTGGGATACTTATCACAATACTTATTTCTATTTATTATGAGGTTGAGCTAGGGACATATATTATCCCCCGCCAAGTCTAAAGTAATAGAGGTATTGTTAGGAAAATAGACGATGTTGATGTTGTTAATTACTCTTATGCTATGTTGTTTTACCTTAGTCACATTCCCGTCTTATTTCAACTTGTTGTTGAATGACATTACCTATGAAAAGCTAAATTAATTCTAAGAGACTTGGGTGAGGTACCTCCGAGTGTCTCATTCGTCGTGTCACGTCTAGGTCCTAGGCTCGAGTCATGACAAAAGGGTTGGTCTTGATTGTATTTTGATGCAAATGGTAAGGTGATAGCTTATGGAGTTAGCGGCATTTGTATTTTCTTTGAATATTTGGAGACACTATCTTTATGGTGTCCATGTTGATGTATTTACCGGCCATAAGAGTTTGCAATATGTTTAATCAAAAGTACTTGAACCTTTGATAATAGAGATGTCTTGAGTTGTTGAAGGATTATGATATGAGGATGTTGTATCATTCGGGTAAAGTGAACATGGTTGCTGATGCTCTTAGTAGATTGTCCATGAAAAGTGTTGCCTATGTTGAGATGAAAAGGAGTTAGTCTGTGATGTTCATAGGCTAATTGGTTTGGGTGTTTGCTTGGTTGATTCAAAGGATGGTGGTATTGTTGTTTAGAATGGTTTTGAATCATCTCTTGTGGTGAATTTTAAGGCAAAACAAGATAGTGATCCTACTTTGGTTGAGTTGAAGAAAGTGGTTGCCGAAAAAGCCATAAATGCTTTCTCCTAAGGGGGAGATGTTGTACTTAGATACCAAGGTCATTTTTCTGTTCCCAATGTTGATGGCCTAAGGGAAATGATACTGTCCAAAGCTCATAGTTCATGGTATTCTATTCATCTGGATTCCACAAAGATGTATCGAGATTTGAGGGAAGTGTATTGATGGAATGTCATGAAGAAAGATATTGTAGAGTTTGTGTCAAAATGTCTTAATTGTCAATAAGTGAAGGTTGAACATCAAAAACCGGGAGTTTAGCTCAATATATTGAGATTCCTCCTAGGAAGTGGCAAGACTTGAATATGGACTTCATTACAGGTTTGTCTTATACCCATAGGCAACATGATTCAATTTGGGTGGTTGTTGACCGAATTACTAAGTCGGCTCATTTTCTTCCTGTTAAAACTTCTTATTCAGTCGAGGACTATGCTCAACTTTACATTCTGGATTTGGTTATACTTCATGGTGTTTCATTATCTATCATTTCAAACCGAGGTACTAAATTCACTCTGAGTTTTCTTATAATAATAATTACCACTCTAGCATCTAAATGGCTCCATTTGAGGCCTTATATGGTAGGAGGTGTAGGTCTCCTATTGGTTGGCTTGAAGTTGGTGAAGATGCCGTGATAGGACCCCAGTTGGTGCATGAGGCTATGGAAAAGGTTGTACTCATTAAATAAAGATTGAAGACTGCCTACAGTCAACAGGAGTCCTATTCAAATATGAGGAGAAGGGTACTTGAATTTGAGGTCAATGATTGGGTTTACTTAAAAATTTCACGTATGAAGGGTGTGATGTGTTATGTAAAGAAGGGAAAGCTGAGCCCCCTCTATGTAGGCCTATATCAAATTTTGAGGCAGATTGGTAAAGTGGCATAAGAGTTGGATTTGCCTTCGGAGTTGGTATCGGTACATCTGGTGTTTCATATGTCATTGTTGATGAAATGCGTGGGTGATCCTAGCTCCATTGTGACCTTGGACAGCATTGGTGTGAAAGAGAGTCTATTCTATGAGTAGGTTCCTATTGAGATTCTAGATCGGCAAGTTAGAAGGTTGAGGGATAAGGAAGTCGCTTCCGTTAAGGTGTTATAGAGGAACCAAGAGGTTGAAGGTGTTACATACGAGGCTGAAGCTAATATGATGTCACGATATCCTCATCTCTTTTCTTCCATTCCTAGTATAGGTATTGAGTTCCTTCATGATTCCCTTCTTCCAATCCATGTGTTCCAGTCATTCCCATGTTTTCATATGGATATGTTCATGAAATAATTTTTATAGTCATAGTTTAGCTTAGGACTGAATATTCTATATTTTTATGCATTTTTGATATGTTTTGCATTCATATTGGGCTACTATGTCTTTATAAAACCATTCATGCTAGTTTGATTCTCATTCAAGTATGAATATTTACAAGCGGGATATATTGGAAGACCCCCAAAAGCTGGAAAGTAGGAAAATGAAATTTAAAAGACAATTCTCAGAAAACTCAACTTTTGCACCGGATGGATTTTACAGGCCATGTACACACACCGTATAACTCACCATGGACCGTGAAAGGCACCATAGGAGTGAGTTGGGGAAAAGAGGAATAGAGGGAAAGGTCCACGACAGGGTTTATAGGTCATGGAGGTCTCCAAGGACCATATACCCTTACGTGAACATGATTCCCCAAGATCCCAAGTTCAATTCATGACCACATTGGGTCTATGAGTCGTAGAGCACTTCATGCGTCGTAGTCGCTTCCATGGAAATCCCACTCTCAGAGGCATGTCTAAGTCCCTCTTTACGAATCACACCACAACTTGTGGAACAGTTCACATGGCATGATGAGGCTCGTAAAATATGACTCCTCGGGTTAGTTTTCCCCTCCAGGTTCACGAGACCCTTCACGGACCGTGAAGAGCTATACCATCTGTGAACACCCTCTGTTCAGGTGGCCTATTCAGTTATTTTAAAAGGGTATTTTGGTATTTTCCCTATTATTTCATTACTATACTTGGACGGGTTTTTGGGAACAAATCATATTCTATTAACTACCCTAAACCCTCCTAACTCCCTCATTCACCCTAAACACAAATCTTCTCCCTAAAATTTTCATCTAGTGTCTTCTTTTTCCTCAAGCAAGGTTTCAAGTGAATTCAAGTTCAAGTCTCCAATTCAAGTGCATTTAGGGCTCTAATTGTCTAAGGTGTGTGGGAATTCATCCATGGAATCCCAAGGTTTTTCTTCAATTCTTATGTAAATTCTTCTTCTAAGCCCTAATTCTTATGAAATTGCATTGAGTCATCTCAATTATGGTTTGTTTCATTATTATTGATCTAATTATGCATAATTCAAGTTACATTGCATGATTTCAAGTTGATTTTCATGGACCCATGCACTATGCTATTTTCACGTATGAATTTAAGAATTATGATTATGATTGATAAAGGATTTCTATGAATAATTTATGAACGATTATCAAGGTATTATGAATGACTAGTAAAGGTAATGAATTATGATTCCAATGATGTTTCAACCGAAGTATAAAGGTTGTGAAGGATTTTTCTCACACACTAATGTTTAAGATGGTGAATGATATTTTCTCACCTAGTCATGAATTCATAAGGATTGAAAGGTTTTCTCATTTGTGTATGAATCAATCATGTTAATGAGTTACTCTTATGACTATTTTATGATGTTGGATTGGTATCTATTATAGCATTTCCTAAAGATGTTAATGACTATATTTTCATGAATTCTGTTGGGATAATGACTAAGCATCGAGAGGACTTTAAGGTGGGGTTTGTTCCGGAAGCTCAAGTAGCGACCCAAGGGGAGTCCCTAACCGTGTTGTCCATGTAGGTTTGTCTTTATGGCCTAGCTAGTTGATCCACAAATATATCAAGTTTATGATGTTCTCACGGATCTCATTGGCAAGTAGTCTATCTCTTCTTGATGTAGGAGTTACATCAGATTCCATGTTATAGCTCACATGGTCTTATATGCCGGTTAAGTTCTTATCCCACACAAAAAGGTATATGTAATGATATAAGTTCTCATGATGTTTATGATCCATTCACCATATGATTATGATTATGATATTTAAATGTTTTCAATCTATACTCATATTTTCAAGATACTGGTCATGTGTCTCATGCTCATATTGCCCATGTCCTATAATCATTGTCCATACATGCTTCTAATATACTTAGTTTTTCCCATGTACTAACGCATACCTATTACCTAATATTGTATCATAATGTAGGGACCGATGATCACGCACCTTCCACTTGTGGCTAGAGTTTGATTGCTACTTCCATTGTTGGAGAGTCCTCATGTTCTAAGGATGTGGAACTTCATGACCTCTTATATTCCTATGACTTTTATTTTCATGTTGGTGAGCTAGAAGCATGCCATATTCCCCTTCTAGACTAGTAGACGTATGTTTAGACATTCATTGACTATGTATCTCCGATTATTTGGATGCACTGTTTTAAACTTTCCTTCTATTCAAGATTTTAGTTTGAGACTTATCTTTAGCTTAATCTTTTATTTATGTCTTTCACTTACTTTATGTATGTGATGTATTGTAACACCCCAAAAAAAATCTACGCCAAGACCCGATGCATTTTTCATATGAGTATAGGATCGAACTCGATGACTTCTAGTTGGATATATGAGTTAGGATCAATTCCTAAGTATTTGAAATGTGTTTGATGTGTTTAGGGGTCATAAGAGATCTCTAACACCAAGCCGAGTCCAAAGAATTTCTATCGGCTAAGTTTCTGAAAGAGTTCGTATAAGGGTAACCTTCAAACGACCATATCTCTTAGTATATAATGAATTGGGTGTCCCAAACCTATCAAATTAAAGATTTTTGAGTCCTCTGTCCAACGCCATCAAGTTTGCCTCATTTCGAGTTCGAAGTCAAAATTTATGATCTTTTTACCACAGACTATCGCTGCAATGGGGTTTGGCGCGGCGCGCCAGCAGAGCGCCAGAAACTAGCCTCAGTAGTTTGGCCCCTAGCGCGATGCACCACTATAGCGCCAGCAGGGTTTTTAGCCCATTTTCTAGATTTTAGGGGAATTTTAGTCTTCTCTTGTGTTATAACCAAAAGTGAGGTCGTTTTGTAGGTATATTTCACCTATTAAGATGCTCCCAAGTCTTCTACTTTCATTCACTCTCACTCACACTCTAAGAACAAAAAAGCCCTAACCTCCCAAGTGCTTTCAAAGACACCTTCTTCCTCCATCTCCAAGAAGATCAAGCCTCCATTTCTTTTCAAGTTTTTTATTCAAGAGTTGACTCATCGAGGTATGTGGGTTTTCATCCATGGGTTCTTCAACCCATGGAGCCCAAATATTTTCTCAACTTGATATTTCCAATTCTAATGGTGAACTTTCATGGGATTTTACACAATGACTCTTAATGTTTATATTATGATATATTTTGTGCTTATTGACATATATTGATGTATATTGACTCTTAATTTCATCAAATGAATGATTTGTTAAAATGCCTATATGAAAGTTTGAAAAGGGTTTAAGGCATATATGGTGGGTTGTTTTAAGATGTGTATCTTGATGCATTTTCATCACCCTTATGCATGCAAGTATTCTTTAAATGTATTTGAAGGTCTTTATGAATTGAACTCACATAGTCTTCTCATATTGAATGATGACGAAAGGGCTTTTAGTCAAAGAAAAGATTCAATGTGAAGGGATAATTCTCACATATTTGAATCAAAAGAAATGTTTTAATTAGCTATTCCACCGATGAAGATGTGATGTCTAAAATTATACAATGCCTATGTCATTATGATACTTAAATGTTATTCCATGAGATTGACCTAGCACCGAATGTAGCATGTAGATGGGGACTCGACCTAAGGGGTCCTTAAGTAAAGTCTCGTATTGCATTAACTATGCACCAACATAGGAGCCCTTGTAGGCTATTTAGGCTAGTGGATCCACAATTAGCCAATATAGTTAAAGTTAAAGAACGTTAAGTTGACGGAGTCCCACCCGGCAAGTAGACTCCCCGTACCAACGTAGGGGGTTATGTTGGATTCCATGTAATAGCTCCATGGTCTTAAATGTCGGTTAAGGTCACTTCCCCACAAAAATGAATGCTTTAAGGTTGTTGTTTTTTATATTCAATGCATGCATTCATTATGCATATTGCTTACTCATGTCTCTCTTATGTTCTTCATTTCATATCATACTCACATACTTAGTACATTCAAAGTACTAACGCATACTTTTGCCTACATGATATCACCATGTAGGAACCAATGTCACTCCTCGACCCCCTCCACGTGGCTAGCTCGAGTTAGTTTGAAGATTGCTTGTGGTGAGTTCCCATGTTTCGGAAACAACATCCTTTTTATTCTAAGCTTATGTTATGTAAAATAGTAAAACTTTTATTAAGGCATTTCTTGACACTTATTTTGAGGGTGAGCTAGGGACATGTCTTAGCCCCCACCAAATCTATTAGTAGAGGTATGTTTGGACACAAAAATGAAAAATATTTTTAATTTCCGCTTGTTATTATTTACCTTTACCAATGAAATACTTAATGAAAGCTAAGAGGCTTGGGTAAGGTACTTTCGGGTGTCTCATTCGTCGTGTCACGTCTAGGACATAGGCTTGGGTCGTGAAAAACTTGATATCAAAATACGAGGTTTTGAAATGGTCCTCGGAGTCCAATATACCGCGTCAAATAGGTCTTGTTCATGGTTGTGAAGCGCACCACAATTATGAATAGGAGACTTTGAGGCATTTAGGAAAGTTTTTCACTTCTTTCAAATTCATGTCGTGCCTCAGAGTCTCCTAAGACTTCCTTTAACTAATGACTTGTTTCGTGTTTCCTTAGATGATGCCTCGTGGAAGAACACCTCGAAGGGCAAAGGTACCACCTCGAAGGGTAAGGGTTGATGATGAGGACCAACCTCATCTGGTTCCGGATATCCCACATTATGAGGAAGGGATATCCTATGCCGAGTTCCAAAATGTCATCACGTTGTTGGCTCAAGCTATGGACAACCAAGGGCGTCAATGTGTTCCCCCTACCCAAGTGCAAAATCCAGCCACTAGGATTCGGGAGTTTCAAAGGATGAATCCACCGGATTTTGATGGTTCTAAACTAGATGAGGACCCTATGGAGTTCATCCAGGAGGTGTATCGGATTGTGGAAATCTTGGGTGTTCCATCAAATGAAAAGGCCGAACTAGCGGCCTATCAACTCAAAGGTGTGGCTCGAGTGTGGCACGAGCAATGGGTTATGGACAGGGGTGAGGAAGGGGGACTGATTAAATGGGAAGAGTTCAAAGGTGCTTTCTTAGACCGTTTCTTTCCATTGGAGTTAAGGGAGGCCAAGGTCCAAGAGTTCATCAACCTCCGACAAGAAAGCATGAGTGTGAGAGAATATGCCCTCAAATTTACAAGGTTGTCCAAGTATGCTCCCATCATGGTCTCCGACTCCCGGGCAAGGATGAGTAAGTTTATTTTCGGTGTTTCAAGCTTGGTGTCCAAAGAGTGAAAAACGGCCATGTTGGTCAAGGAGATGGACATCTCCCAGTTAATGACTTATGCAGAACAAATCGAAGAATAAAAGTTGAGGGAAAGGTCTAGAGGTTTCAAAAAGGTTAGAATGGATGGTGGAGGGTTCAACCCTCAAAGGTCCTGTTATGGTGGCATTAGCAAGGGCTAAGATGGTCAACGGTTCATGGGGCAAGGTTCTACAAATGCTCCTACTCCCAAATTCAACAAAGATAAGGGTCCTAACTTAATGGTCCCAAGAGATAACATTGGTACCCAAGCTTTTTCCTTATGTGGGAAGTGTGGGAAGACCCACAAAGGGGAGTGCTTGGCGGGCTCAAATGCGTGCTTCAAATGCGGCAAGCCGGGTCACCATGCTTGGGATTGTAGAAGTGGTGGTGGTGGTAGGCCTCAAGGCAAAGTTTCTCATGGCCAACAAGTTCAAGGAGGTGGCCAACGCACCAACTATTTCTATGCATTGCAAGGGAGGCAAGAGGTTGAGGAAGCACCAAATGTTGTTACTGGTATGTTAAAGGTCTTTAATTTTGATGTATATGCATTATTGGATCCCGGTGTGAACTTTTCATTTGTTACCCCATTCTTAGCGAATAGGTTTGATGTGTCACCCAAAATGTTATTAGAGCCTTATTTGGTGTCTACTCCCATGGGTGAATCGTTTATTGCTAGAAAGGTCTATAGGGGTTGTCCCATGTTTATCTCACATAAAGTTATTCCTTGTGATCTCATTGAGCTTGACATGGTAGATTTCGATGTCATTCTTAGGATGGATTGGTTACATGCATCTTATGCTTCTATAGATTGTAGAACTCATTGAGTCAAGTTCCAATTTCCAAATGAGTCCGTTATTGAATGTGAAGGTCGTGATTCGGTGGTGAAGAGTAAGTTCATTTCTTATATTAAGGCCCAAAAATTGATTTCTAAGGGTTGTATGTACCACATTATGAGGGTTAGGGATATCGACTCCGAAAGTCCTCCTCTTGAGTCGGTTCCCATAGTCAATGAATTTCCTGATGACTTTCCCGGTGTCCCTCCCAAAAGGAAAGTTGATTTTGGTATTGATCTCCTCCCCGATACCCAACCTATCTCTATTCCTCCATATCGGATGGCCCTAGCAGAATTGAAAGAGTTGAAAGAACAATTAGAGGACTTGTTAGAAAAGGGGTTCATAAGACCAAGTACTTCGCCATGGGGTGCTCCCGTGTTATTTGTGAGAAAGAAGGATGGGTCGCTTCGTATGTGCATAGACTACCGAAAATTAAATAAGATGACCATTAAGAACAAATACCCACTCCCTAGAATAGATGACTTGTTTGATTAATTACAAGGGGCAAGTCACTTATCCAAGATCGACCTTCGGTCTGGCTATCACCAACTACAGGTGAGGGAGTGCGATCTCCCCAAAACGTTTTTCGAACAAGGTATGGTCACTTTGAGTTTGTGGTGATGAGTTTTGGGTTGACGAATGCGCCGGCGGTGTTCATGGACTTGATGAATAGGGTGTTCAAACCTGACCTTGATACTTTTGTGGTGGTCTTCATTGATGATATCCTGGTTTACTCTCATGGTGAGAAAGAACATAAAAATCACTTAAGAGTTGTGCTTCAAACCTTGAGGGATAGACAATTGTTTGCAAAATTTAGTAAGTGTGAATTTTGGTTGAAGGAGGTGGCATTTCTTGGTCATGTAGTATCCGGTGATGGGATCAAGGTTAATCCTAAGAAAATAGAGGCAGTCAAGAATTGGCCTAGACCATTGTCTCCTTCATACATTAGGAGCTTCTTGGGTCTAGCCGGGTACTATAGAAGGTTCGACAAAGGGTTTTCTTCCATCTCGTCTCCTATGATGAAACTAACCCAAAAGAAAGCGAAATTCATATGGATGAATGAGTGAGAAAAGAGTTTCCAAACCTTGAAGGATCGACTTACCTCCGCTCCTATTTTGACTCTACCGGAAGGATTAGAAGGCTTTGTGGTTTATTGTGATGCTTCAAAAATTAGTTTGGATTGTGTCTTAATGCAAAATGGCAAGGTCATAGACTATGCTTCTAGGCAACTGAAGGTGCATGAGCGTAACTACCCTACCCATGTTCTTGAATTGGCGGCCATTGTTTTTGCTTTGAAGATTTGGCGGCATTACCTCTATGGGGTGCATGTGGATGTGTATACTGATCATAAGAGTCTTCAATATGTGTTCACCCAAAAGGACCTTAATCTAAGAGAAAGGAGGTGGATAAAACTCCTCGAGGACTATGACATGAGTGTGCATTATCATTCGGGTAAAGCCAATGTGGTTGCCGATGCACTTAGTAGAGTGTCTATAAGGAGTGTGGCCTATATTGATGAAGGGAAGAGGGAGTTGGCGAAAGATGTTCACCGGTTATATAGATTAGGGGTGAAGTTGTGTGGTATCGATAATGGTGGCATGGTTGTTCAAAACGGTTCTGAATCCTCTTTGGTGATGGATGTTAAGTCAACCCAAGATCTTGACCCGACGTTTGTTTAATTAAAGAAGTTGGTGAAGGAGAAGAAGGTAGGGGTATTTTCCCAAGAGAGGGATAGGGTTCTATACTACCAAGGTCAATTATGTGTTCTGGATGTGGATGGCATAAAGAGCTTGATTTTGAAGGAGGCCCACAATTCTTCATACTCCATTCATCCCGGTTCAATGAAAATGTACCGAGACTTAAAAGAGTTCTATTAGTGGGGTGGAATGAAGAAGGACATAGCGAGGTTCATGTTTGAATGTCCGAATTGCCAACAAGTGAAGGCCAAACATCAAAGGCCGGGTGGCCTAGTCCAAGACATTGAAATCCCTACTTGGAAGTGGGAAGATATGAATATAGATTTTGTAGTGGGTTTGCCTCATACCCGGAAGCGTCATGATTCGATTTGGGTAATTGTTGATAGAATGACGAAGTCGGCTCACTTTATACCGGTTAAGACTTCCTATAGTGCCGAAGACTATGCCATGTTGTATATTCGGGAGTTGGTGAGGTTGCATGGTGTACCGTTGTCCATTATTTCAGATCGTGGTACCCAATTCACTTCTCACTTTTGGAGATCATTTCAAAAGGGCCTCAGTACTAAGGTAAAGTTGAGCACCGCATTCCATCCTCAAACTGATGGACAAGTCGAAAGGACAATTCAAACACTAGAGGATATGTTAAGGGCTTGTGTGTTGGAGTTTAAAGGAAATTGGGATAATCATCTACCGCTCATCGAGTTTGCCTATAATAATAGTTACCACTCAATTATTGGAATAGCGCCGTTTGAGGCTTTGTATGGGAGACAATATAGATCCCTGGTTGGTTGGTTTGAAGTAGGTGAGATGACCTTGTTGGGCCCCGATTTGGTACTTGATTCTTTAGAGAAAGTGAAGCTCATTAGAGAAAGGTTGAAGATGGCTCAAAGTCGTCAAAAGTCATACTCCGACACTAGAAGAAGGGATCTTGAGTTTAATGTGGATGATTAGGTGTATTTGAAGGTTTCACCCATGAAGGGTGTGCTTCGATTTGGTAAGAAAGGAAAATTGAGCCCTAGGTATGTTGGGCCGTATAAAATCGCAAGATGTGTTGGCAAAGTTGCTTATGAGTTGGAGTTACCATTGGAAATAGCGCCCATTGTTCCTTTGAAAGTAGCAAATGTTGAAGAAAACTTGACCTATGAAGAGGTTCTGGTTGAAATTTTGGACCGGCGAATTAAGAGGTTGAGGAAAAAAGAGGTTGCATCTGTTAAAGTCCTTTGGAGGAATCAACAAGTTGAAAGTGCTACATGGGAAGCGGAAACGGATAGGATGAAACGTTATCCTCACCTTTTCCATTATACTCAAGTCTAAGGTACTAAGTTACTCACACTCAATGTTTAAGACTCCTATGTTTCGGTTCTCTTAAGTCCTCATGTGCATGCATGTTCATGAAGTTTAACTTTAAAGTTATGTTTTATGCTTAAATTTAATGATTTCATATTTGATGCATTACAAATGTCATTGTATATATGTTGGGCTGCTAGTCCTCGTGCCACGTCCCCTTCTATGCTAATGATTCTCATTCGAAGACGAATGTTTCCATGAGGGAGATAATGTAACACCCAAAAAAAATACGCCAAGACCCGAAGCATTTTTCATATGAGTATAGGATCGAACTCGATGACTTCTAGTTGGATATATGACTTAGGATCAATTCTTAAGTATTTGAAGTGTGTTTGATGTGTTTAGGGTCATAAGAGATCTCTAACACAAAGCCGAGTCCAAAGAATTTCTATCGGCTAAGTTTCTGAATGAGTTCGTATAAGGGTAACTTTCAAACGACCATATCTCTTAGTATATAACGAATTGGGTGTCCCACTATCAAATTAAAGATCTTTGAGTCATCTTTCCAACGCCACCAAGTTTGCTTCATTTCGAGTTCGAAGTCAAAAGTTATGATCTTTTTACCACAGACTATCGCTGTAGTGGGGCTTGGCGCGGCGCGCCAGCAGAGCGCCAGAAACTAGCCTCAGTAGTTTGGCCCCTGGCGCGACACGCCACTATAGCGCCAGCAGGGTTTTTAGCCCATTTTCCAGATTTTAGGGGAATTTTAGTCTTCTCTTGTGTTATAACCAAAAGTGAGGTCGTTTTGTAGGTATATTTCACCTATTAAGAGACCCCCAAGTCTTCTACACTCATTCACTCTCACTTACACTCTAAGAACAAAAAAGCCCTAACCTCCCAAGTGCTCTCAAAGTCTCATTCTTCCTCCATCTCCAAGAAGATCAAGCCTCCATTTCTTTTCAAGTTTTTCATTCAAGAGTTGACTCCTCGAGGTATGTGGGTTTTCATCCATGGGTTCTTCTACCCATGGAGCCCAAATATTTTCTCAACTTGATCTTTCCAATTCTAATGGTGAACCTTCATGGGCTTTTACACAATGACTCTTAATGTATATATTATGATATATTTTATGCTTATTGACATATATTGATGTATATTGACTCTTAATTTCATCAAATGAATGATTTGTTAAAATGCTTATATGAAAGTTTGAAAAGGGTTTAAGGCATATATGGTGGCTTGTTTTAAGATGTGTATTTTGATGCATTTCCATCACCTTTATGCATGCAAGCATTCTTTAAATGTATTTGAAGGTCTTTATGAATTGAACTCACATAGTCTTCTCATATTGAATGATGACGAAAGGGCTTTTAGTCAAAGAAAGGATTCAATGTGAAGGGATAATTCTCACATATTTAAATCAAAGGAAATGTTTTAATTAGCTATTCCATCGATGAAGATGTGATGTCTAAAATTATACAATGCCTATGTCATTATGATACTTAAATATTATTCTGTGGGATTGACCTAGCACCAAATGTAGCATGTAGATGGGGACTCGACCTAAGGGGTCCTTAAGTAAAGTCTTGTATTGCATTAACTATGCGCCAACATAGGAGCCCTTGTAGGCTATTTAGGCTACTGGATCCACAATTAGCCAATAAAGTTAAAGTTAAAGAACGTTAAGTTGACAGAGTCCCACCTGGCAAATAGACTCCCCGTACCAACGTAGGGGGTTATGTTGGATTCCATGTAATATCTCCATGGTCTTAAATGTCGATTAAGGTCACTTCCCCACAAAAATGAATGTTTTAAGGTTGTGTTTTTTTATATTCAATGGATGCATTCATTATGCATATTGCTTACTCATGTCTCTCTTATGTTCTTCATTTCATATCATACTCACATACTTAGTACATTCAAAATAATAACGCATACTTTTGCCTACATAATATCACCATGTAGGAACCGACGTCACTCCTTGACCCCCTCCACGTGGCTAGCTCGAGTTAGTTTGAATATTACTTGTAGTGAGTTCTCATGTTTCGGGAACAACATCCTTTTTATTCTAAGCTTATGTTATGTAAAATAGTAAAACTTTTATAATGGCATTTCTTGACACTTATTTTGAGGGTGAGCTAGGGACATGTCTTAGCCCCCGCCAAATCTATTAGTAGAGGTATGTTTGGACACAAAAATGAAAAATGTTTTTAATTTTCGCTTGTTATTATTTACCATTACCAATGAAATGCTTAATGAATGCTAAGAGGCTTGGGTGAGGTACTTTCGGATGTTTTATTCGCCGTGTCACGTCTAGGACCTAGGCTTGGGTTGTGACATGTATGCTAAATGTCTTGGTTGGAGCTCCTCGAGATTCTAATCACCTGTAACATCCCTCAAAAATTCTCACAAGTGCCTAAGAATGCCTTGAGATTAAGCCGCTCAAGTAATGCATCATCCTTAATCTTTTTGGAAAATATGAGTTCGAAATATCGATCAGGGGGTCAAAACCTACGAAAAAATAGTTTTGGTGGATTTTTAGAACCCGTAGATCGAAAGATAGATTTCTCAAGAAACTACACAAAACAGAAGGGTCCGCGAGCATCGCGGACCTGGCAGGGGTTTTCTAGCCGAGTTGGATTTTTAGTAAGGGCATTTTAGACTTTTCTCAAATTGTTAGCTACTGAACCTAGACGTTTTTAGGACCTAATTCAACTCTATAAATTAACTTAAACCTCTAATTCTATCAATTCTTCTACAATTCACCTACTCAAATATTTCTCTATACAAAAGAGTCTCAAGGACTCCATTGAATACTTCAAGTAAATTCACTCAAGCTCTCCATCAAAACTCTCAATGTCTTTCAAATTAATTGGTCTTCTTACTTAAGGAATGTGGGTATTGATTCATGGATCCTTTCATCCATGAAGCCCAATCAATTTCTCAAGATTTTCTATCAAATTAAAGTATGGTATTTTATGGGTTTTATGATCTCTACTCCTATTGCATGAATTTTGATTCAAAGTATGATCATGAGCCTATTTTTATATAAATTGATGGTTAATGCATTAAATTGAAGAGTTTTTTCATGAATACTCCTATTCTGATTTCTAGGGTTCATGATGTAAATTACGAGTATTTTCAATTATACTTCCTAATGATACTATCTACATGAATTATGTATGGGCTGATATAAAGTTTATGATCATGCATGTTTTCAAGTCAATTTCATAATTTTCAAGTCAATTAATCATGCATTCATGTCTTACCCTAATTTCAAGTATAAGTTATGATCATGAATCTCTAAGTATGAATTATGTCTATGTAAGTATGATTGTAATGATGAAAGGACAATTCTCCCATTACAAGTATGTTATGAAAATGAGCTACTCTATGATTTTCAAACCTATGATCATGACTATGATATATAAAATTATGATTTCTATGCTATGTATGCATTTTGTGGAATTTGACTTAGCACCGAATGTGGACTTGAGGTAAGGGCTCGAAGTATGAGATCCTTATATAAAGTCTCTTGTCTCATAACTACGTGCCACCATAGGATTGCCTTTTTGGCCTAGCTAGTAGATTCACATATAGCATATGCATGACCCGCCTAGTGGGGTAGAGTCTACCTTGGCAAGTAGATTCCCTTTTCCTCCAATGTAGGGGCAACATTGGGATTTCATGTTATAGCTCGCATGGTCTTATTGTCAGTTATGGTTCCTATCCCACATATGTATGGTCTTTTTTATGCTTTAAATGACTAATCCTATCTTTTACTTTATATGATACTCTTATGGTTTATTATGCATTGATCCTTCTTAAAGACTACTTATGATTTTTACTACTTTCCCTATCATGCAATTTAAAATGGTCATTTGTACAATCATGGTTTTCTATACATTGCATTGCCTCATACTTAGTACATTTCAACATACTAATGCACACTTTTTGCCTACATTGTCTCATAATGTAGGGGTTGAGGTTGAAGATCATATTCGTCCATGTGACTAGTTAAGCTTTTCTATTCGGCGGTGTTTGTGGTGAATCCTCATTTATTGGGGACTAGTCATCGAGTTGGTTATTGTTTCAAAGACTTTTGTTATGTTTCATTTTGAGGGTGAGCTAGGGACATGTCTTAGCCCCCCCCATACTCATGTGTAAAGGCACCTAGTTGGACAAATGTTTCGAGTCTATGTTGTCATGTGACATTCTTAAATTTCTATTCATAGTTTAGACTCTCTTATGATGTTTTCGCTTTATTTTACCTTGTGTATGCTTATGATATGTACAAGAGGCTTGGTTGGAGCCATTCAGGATTTCGATCATCGTGTTACGACTAGGCCCTAGGTCGGGTAGTGACATCACCGTGTCACATCTAGGGCCTAGCTTGGGTCATGAGAATAGTGGAGCTTTGGTTCCATGATTTGTACGCTTCACAATAAAGAAGTTTTTCACATAAATTTGGTGTCTCGCGTGGTTGATTTGATTTTAATTTATCATATTTTTTTGATTGATATACGTGTTGTCCAACAAAAAAAAAATTGATTTTATTTATCTCCTATTGGTTTAAATATAAGAAGAAAATCTTAGATTTGGGTACTCTTTCGCTACTACCCTATCATGAATCAATGTTAGTGTTTTAGTTTTCTAAGAGAAGTGATATCAAAGCTTAAGATTGTTGTTGTTGATTGTCTATTTAAATGATGGAGGCAAATATGATCAAGTTGGTATGTTTTAATGGTAGTAATTACCATATTTGGAAAGACAAGATGAAATATCTTCTACTTTTCAAAAAAATGTATTTATCTATGTTTGTTTCTAATAAACCTCATTTAATGAATGATGAGGAATGAAAATTTGAGTACCTACAGATTTGTGGCTATATCAGACAATGGCTTGAAGATAATGTTAGATATCATATTGTGAATGAGACACGTGCTAGAAGTTTATGGGGTAAACATGAAACACTTTATGATTACTGGCAATAACAAGTTATTCTAATTGAAAAAATTTATGAATATCAGGCATACATATATATATATATATATATATATATATATATATATATATATATGTTCTCATACGCAGGAATACCCCCATTAGCCGGCTTTTGTAGCAAATTTTATTTGTTCTTCGCCGCTTTGGGTTATGGGGCTTACTTGCTAGCCCTAGTGGGAGTAGTGATTAGTGTTATAGGTCATTGGGCGGACAAAAGGTTGGCACGAGTAACTATGTTTGGGGGACCAAAGGCAGTTCTCCGTACACTAGACACGTAGCTTATCGAATCAGTTGTGAGGAAAGGGTTGTCGCTGCCTGATAGAGGCAGAAGAAGTGGCCACCGGAGCTATTTGCATCGAGTATTTCGATTGAAAGAGGAAGGGAGAGAAGCCAAATGCCAGCACAGAAATAGAAAGAGTCATGCGGATAGCCGTTATTCCCCCTTTTACAATGTTCTTGTGAAGTTGCTCACGAATCATAATGTGAATGTCCCTTCGAAGTCTCGCACGCTCTTTTTGATTGGGAGAGGGGTAGGCAATTTATGTTGGTGTTGGCACCTGTGGCAGCGCCTCTGGAGCCCCCACCCCCCATTCTGAAGCCAGCGAGTTCTGAATGACCTCCATCTCCCTTATATATATAGGGCAATCTTATTTTTGATCATATAAATAATTCTTAGAATGTCCTTAACCAGCTATCTAGAATGGGTGTAAAGCTTCGTGAAGAAATATAAGGACTCTAGGTTTTTAATATTCTGCCAGACGCCTAAAAAAATCTTCATTGGCAATTTTTTTTTATTGGTGTTGTAATTATGGAATATTCTAAGGGCAGTGTCTAAAATAAGGAGATGAGAATAAGATTTCAAGGCTCATCTTCTTTAGTTTCACGCTCTGATATTTTATTTAATAAAAACAGGGAGAGATGCAATTTCAAAGGTCAGAATGACAGAGATACTAGTCAAAATATAAACACAAGAATATTACATATGACTATTGCCAGAAGGATTTGGCATATCAAAAGAATATTGTTACAATAACAAAAGAAATATGAAACAACAAAAGAAAGATGGCGATTATGAAAGTTGTGTTGCTATTATTGCTAAGGATGATCTTTTTGTTCCTAGTGGTGAAAATATCATTAATGTTGTTTATAAAGTCTAGCTGGTTTGTGGATTCTGGTGCTACTTCTCATGTCATGAGAAAGAAGAAGTTATTTTAGTCTTTTACTTTAGGTAATTTTGAAATATTGAAAATGGACAATGATGATGATATTGAGGTACTTTGCATTGGCACAGTTTTTTTGAAAAGTAACAATGATTCGAGACTAGTTCTCAACAATGTCAACCATGCTACATATGTTCGGTTGAATTTAATTTTTGTATGAAACCTTGATGATAAGGGTTATTTTAACACCCTAGGTGCTAGATAGTAAAAGCTTACTAAAGGTTCAATGATTGTGGCTCAAGGTAACAAGTTATCTAACTTGTATGCATTTCAAAGCTTCATTTCTATAAGCTTAATAAACTTGGTTGAGTCATATGAGTGAAGGTGATTGATAGCTAAGAAGAATTTTTTTTCTAGAGTGAAACAAGAAAAGTTGAAGTTATGTGTTCATTACTTAGCTAGTAAAACAAAAAGAGTTTATTTTTAGGGTCATCCACTATCAAGAAAGCTTGATTTGCTGCAGTTGGTGCAATCTCATTTTTGTGGTCCTTCTAAAGTAAGGGCTAATGTGGTGGACTTTACTTTATGATTTTTATTGATAATCATTTTTGTAAGTGCTTGCTATTTTATTTGAAGTCTAAAAATCAAGTAATTGATGTGTTTAAGAATTTTCATGCATTGATTGAGAGACAGATAGGGAAGAAATTGATATAATAATGGAGAATACATTGGTCCTTTTGATAAATACTATAAACAGCAGAATATTCGACATCAGAAAACTCCTTTAAAGACTCCTCAGTTAAATAGTTTATCAGAGAGATTGAATATAACTCTAGTTAAGACGGTTAGACGTTTGCTTTCAAATGCTAAGATGTCATATTTCTTTTGGGTAGAAGCATTTGATACTGCTTCTTATATAATCAGTTTATCTCCTACTGTTTCTTTGGATAGTAATGTCCCTTACAGTGTTTGGTTTGGTAAGAATATTTGTTATGATCATCCTAGAGTATTTGGGTATAAACCTTTTGCGCATGTTTCTAAGGATTACATGTCAAAATTAGATGTTAAAACTAGGCGTGTATCTTTGTTGGTTATGGTCAAGTTGAATTTGGTTATCATTTCTATGATCCAAATTAAAAGAAACTTGTTAGAAGCTGTGATTTTGTATTCTTTGAAAACCAAATAATTGAAGATTTTTGCAAAGCTGAGAAAGTTGATTCTTAGAGAAGTGAGAGCTTAGTTGATGTTAATCTAGTTTCTTTAACTACTACACCAGAATAAAATATTCAAAATGACGAAAATCAAGTTGATAATGGAGATGGTTATCAAATTTAGAATGATCAGTAAGATGTTGGTTCTTCAGTACAAGATGATGTGGTTAGCCAACAATCAACTATTATTAATGCTCCATAGAGTTCTTGCGAGAGAGCAAATACTTTTGTCTTATTAAAAGAAATATGGTTTAATGCTATAGAAGATGAGATAAATCCTTACATTATAATTCTATCTTTGATTTGATTAAGCTACCTAAACACAGAAAAACTTTTAAAAAGGTGAGTATTCAGGGTGAAACATGAAGGTAATATATCGGTTCCACAATACAAGGCTAGATTAGTTGTGAAGAAATTTAACAAGAAAATGAAAGTTGATTTTGATGAGATATTCTATTCAGTTTTGAAAATGTCATACATTCGTGTGGTTCTAGGCTTAGCTACAGGTCTAAATTTAGTCATTGAGTAAAACAAATGTTAATATTGATTTTCTCCATTATTAGATGAAGAAATTTATATGGAAAAGCTAGAAGGTTTTAAAGTCAAGAAAAAAGAGAATTATTTTTGTTAATTGAAGAAGAACTTGTCTAAAAGAAGTCTTCATGCAGTGGTACAAAAAGTATGGTTCTTTTATCAGTCAACAGTGCTTCAAAAATACTTCTTCAGACCATTATGTTTTTTGTACAAAAATATTTTGTGATAGAGGATTTATTATTGTATTGATTTATGTTGATGACATGCTTGTTGTTAGTTATATGCTTGCAAGATTCAAAAGTTAAAGCAACAAAAGTCTTTTGATATGAAAGACTGAGGACTAGCAAGGAAGATTCTTGACATCCAAATTGCCCGTGATAGAAAAGCCAAGAAGTTATGATATCAAAAGAGAAATATGGTCAAAAAGTACTTTATAGGTTCAATATGGATAAAGATAAGGTTGTCAGTACACCTTTAGCTAAGCACTTCATATTGAGCATGAAGTAGTGTCCTTCTAGTGATGGTGAGAAGCAAGATATGAAGAAAGTTTTTTTATGCTTCACTCGTTGGTAGTTTGATGTATGTAATTGTGTGAACAAAACAAGATATTGCTCATGTTATTGGCATTGTTAGCCATTTTCTTGCTAATTTAGGAAGAGAGAATTGCAATGTTATGGAGTGGATTATGAGATATCTTTGTGAGACTTCTAGTTTGAGTTTGCGCTTTGGGACAAGAAAGCACATTATTTGTGGTTACACTAATTCAGATATGATTGATGATGTTGATACTCGTAAGTCTACTTCAGGCTACTAATTTTACAGGAGGAGTTGTATTTTGGCAATCTAGGTTGTAAAAACGTGTTTCTTTATCTACTATAGAAGCTAGGATTATTGCTACGATTGAAACTTGTAAACACTTGCATTGGATGGAGAAATTCTTGGGGAAACTTAATTGTATTTAGGAGAGGCATATGCTTTATTGTGACATTCAAAGTGTTCTTTACCTTGCAAGAATTCTATATTTCATGATCAGTCTAAACACATTGATATGAGATACTATTGAATTTGAGAAGTGTTTGATTCTAACTTGTTTGAACTTGAGAAGATTCATACGGGTGATAATGGTTCCAACATGATGACTAAATCTTTGCCAAGAAGGAAGTTTGAAGAATGTATCACTGGAATGGTGGTCTCCTCCACACTGTCAAAAGGAGGAGAATTGTTAGTGTAACACCCCAAAGTATCCTAGATTAGATCCCTTAGAAAAAGCTCAGAAGAAACTGAGCAGAATTTGTCAAAACTGGTATCCCCAACCAAGCACCTACGGACCATAGATGGAGCTACGGATCTTAGGTGAGGTTTGTAGATCACTCCAAGACTTAGAGAAAAATTAAGCTTTCTTTAACTCTCCCTACAATTGGATTCTATGGTCCGTAGGAGTTCTAGCGGTCCATAAGTGGTGCCCGTAGAAGAGATTTAGAGACTTAGAAATTCAAACCTCCAAGTGTACAGGATAAAGGGACCCTATGATCCGTAGAGGGTTCAACGGACCGTAGAAGGTCCCGTAGACTAGGGTCCTGAAACCCCATCCTCATACCCTTCCCACAACCAGGATCTATGACCTACAGAAGGTACCCGTAGACCCAACCCTGTAATTCGAGAGAGATCCTTAAGTGTGCCAAGTCTCTATAAAACAGCTTTTACAGCCCGTAGAAACTTCTACGGACCATAGTTGGTACCCGTAGATGGCTTCTACCGATTTTAATGAGGAGTAATCTCGTCAATTCCCACCCTTTCAAAGTCAAATCTTAGACGTTTTAGGAAAATTTTAAGTCCATTATCAATACCCTACAAACCTTTTACCCCTCATTAACACTTCAAAGACATAGAGAAAGGTTTGGAGAGGAGAAAAGGCTAGGATTCAAGCATATTCATTGAGTTCTTTGAATTTCGCCAAGAACATTATTTTTCCATGTATGTAAAGCTAATCATACGTTGGACTGAGTTCGTCCTCATGCCCGACATCTTAATTGAGTCATTAAAGAGTTCAAGTTTAAGTTTTAGTCCGAATTGTATTGAATTTTGAAGTAGTTCTAATTTCCTTTCGTGGAGTTCTTTGTATATTTATTCACATTATAAATATTCCTATGATTCGAATTCTTGAAGTTGTTTTTCATTATTACTTCCACATGAACCCGAATTGAATTACTACATTACTTACTATTATGCACTGTTTTAGAACAAAGAAGGAGTATTTTCATGCTTCGAGAAAAAGAAGAGTTTTTGAAGAAACATGAGTGTCCCAAGTGCACTACATTACTTTAGTTTGTAAAGTTTAACCCAATTGATTTTAGGCATGATTTTCAGAGTTTAAATGTGGTGGAGTAGTATGCATAATTGATATTTCGAGAATGAGTTTAGGGAACACGAGTAGTCCCAAATGCATCTTGTTTTAGAAAGAGAGAGAATAAAGAGTTTGAGGAAGAGTTGAGTTAATCAAAGTAAAGTCCAACAAGACTAAATGAGATGTATTTCGGGTACCTTACTCACTTTATTATATGAGCATTATTGCATGATTTTGGGAGTAGTATTGATCACCCATTTGAGTAAGAGTTTAGATAACTCAAATTCCATAATCTACGTAGCCAGTATAGGATAGGATCATTCTGTTGGTTTGGGTGACTACTCACTTCAGTCTCTGATATGGACTTTTATATGAATCCATGAGTTGAGATTGCATCTCTTATCCTGACAAGTTAATGGACGGCACTAGCAACATGAGCAGTATGTTGTATCATCACGGGGCTCATAGTGATGGTTGTAGGTTAGAGAAATTTCCCAAGAGAAAAAGTATATTTTTATGAGTTGCAACTATTTTTTTATATATTTTTTTGTAAAGTTTTAAAGTTTTCATTATACTTCCATGAACTTTCAGTCAGTTACACTATCCTTCCATTCAGTCAAGTATTCTATGAGTATAAATTTCATTTATTGACGTTTTTTGATGCTGCATCATCTTATGATGCAAATACAGGTGTTAGAGATTTCTCAACAGGCGCATCGTTGAAGATCATACTTCTCTAGCTTTATCTAGTATCTATCTATAGTAATTTAGAGGCTTCATAGACGGATAGAGAGTTAGTTCAGTATTTTCAGAGATTGTGTTTTAAACATTACTTTTATAAAATCAGACTACTTTCAATTATGAGTTTCTATTTTAAGTATTTAAAATGCCTACTACCTTTATACTATTATATCAATTTAAGTCTTCCACTTAGAAGTCAGCCAAGCCAAGGATTTGTTTGGGACCAACAATGATTTTCGAGCGTCGATCGCACCTAGGGTGTATACTGAGGGTGTGACAAACTTGGTATCAAAGCACAAAATCCATGAGTCCTAGGATGTTTATGAAGCCGTATCTAGAAGATTCCTTCTTATCGGTGTGAAGTATGCCACATCTATAATAGAGAGTCTACAGGACATTAGGAAGTATTACCCTTGTTTCATACTCTAAATTTGAGCGCTAGAGTCTAACTCCATAAAAGTTTCTTCTAACTTATGCATTTACACGTTTTCAGATCATGCCTCCAAATTGCACCATCAGTCAAAGTAAAGGAACTTCTCCAACACTAAGATCCAAGCAACTACCATGCTTCCATTATCGAAAATGCGGACTAGGAATACAGCTCGTGTGTCTGACCAAGCTGTTGATGATGGAGCTCAAGAGGTTTCACAAACACCTGCTCCACATCCTTCCCTTACTTCTGAGGCAGATTTCAGAGAAGGGATCAATACGCTCACTCAGTTGATGTTGACTCAGTCAGGTTGTTAAATCAATCTAGTCGCAAGCTCTAGCTCCCAAGAGTCTTCAACTGCTATGAGGATCAAAGATTTGATGATAATGAATTCACCAATCTTTACTGGGTCCAAGGTTGAAGATGATCCCCTAACTTTTATTAATAAGATGTGGAAAATTTTCAAGGTCATGCATCTACTGAGGTCGAGGGAGTTGAGCTTGTCTCTTATCAGCTCAAAGATGTAGCTAACATTTGGTACAATCAGTGGGAAGAGAGTTGTGGTAAACATATTGATCCAGTTGCGTAGGATGAGTTTAAGAGTGCAATCCTAGACAATTTCTTCCCAGAGAGTTGAGAGAAGAGAAGGTGGAAGAGTTCGTGAACCTAAGAATAAAGGGCTGACAGTAAAGGAATATAGTCTTAAATTCATTCAGTTGTCCAGGTGTGCTCCAGAGATGGTTCCTGATGTGAGGTCAAATATGAGAAAGTGTGTCTTTGGGTTAGGTAAACATGTAAAAAAGGAGAGCAAGGACGCCTTGCTAATTTCTGATATGGACACCTATAGGCTTATGGTGTATGCACAACAGGTTGAGAAGGATAATAAGAAGGATAGAGAGGAGCAACAAAGTAAGAGGGCAAAGTCAGCAGGACATGAGCCCAGTCACTAGAAGAATGGTAATGGTAATCGGTCATTCTTTCAGAGAAAGTCTTCTGGCTATGCACCATTATCAGCAAGTGTATCGGCATTGAACAACATGAATGATCAGAGATCACTAAGTAACCAAAATTTTAGATCTCAGAGTTCTCAGACTCAAGGAAGTGTGGCCCAAGATTCTTTATGGAAGTCGCCTTGTGGTAAGTGTGGTAGACTCTATTTGGGAGAGTGTTGTGATGGCACTAGCGGTTGCTAAAGTGTGGTCAGATGGCTCACTATATGAGAGACTGTCTGACGAAAAGACAAGGTAATGGGGTAACAATGCCCATCTTCAGTAGCAGCACCATCTGATAGAGTTTCCCAAAGGAGTACTACTTCAAGGATAGGAGGAGGTTCAAACCATCTATATACCATGGCTAGTCGCTAAGATCACGAAAACTTGCCAGATGTTGTCACTAGTATTATTAAAGTCTTTTCTCTTGATGTTTATACCTTACTTGATCTAGGTGAAAATTTGTACTTTGTGACTCCACATATAGCCGTGAAGTTTGGGATGTATCTCGAACGTCTTCTAGAGCCTTTTAATGTTTCTACTCCTGTTGGTGAATCTATTCTAACACACAAAGTCTATATAGATTGTATAGTTCCCATCTATCATAAAAACACCACAGCCGACTTAGTTGAGTTGGATATGGTAGATTTTGATGTCATTCTAGGTATGGACTGGCTTTATACTTGTTATGCCTCGGTCAATTGTAGAATTTGAGTTGTCAAATTCCAATTTCTAATAAGCCAGTCATAGAGTGGAAGGGTAGTCCAGTAGTGCCTAAGGGTCGTTTCATTTCATACCTTAAGGCCAGAAAGTTAGTTTCAAGGGGTGTATCTACAACATTGTTCGAGTAAAGGATAATAGTGCAGAGACGCCATCCTTTTTGTCAGTTCCAGTAGTGAATGAGTTTTCAAAAGTTTTTCCCAAGGATCTACCCAGAGTCCCTCCCAACAGGGAGATAGACTTTGGGATAGATGTTGTTCCTGATACTCATTCTATCTATATTCTTCCATATAGAATGGCTCCAGCCGAGTTGAAAGATTTAAAAGAGAAGTTGAAAGATCTTGCTAATAAGGATTTCATTAGACCGTGTGTCTCACCTTGAGGCGCTTTTGTCCTATTCGTGCGAAAGAAAGATAGTCCCTAAGAATGTGTATTGACTACCGTCAGTTGAACAAGGTCACCTTAAAGAATAAGTACCCTCTACCAGAATTGATGACCTATTCGACCAACTCAAGGTGCCACTTGTTTCTCTATGATAGACCTCAGAACCGGTTATCATCAGTTGAAAGTGAGAGAAAGTAACATCCCGAAGACAGTCTCCAGGACCCATTATGATCATTATGAGTTCCTTGTTATGTCCTTTTGTTTTGACTAATGCTCTTGCAGCATGGATCTTATGAACAGGTTGTTTAAACATTATCTTGCTATGTTTGTTATCGTGCTCATTGTTGGCATCCTGATCTACTCTCGAAAAGAGGAAGAGTATGCCAACAATCTAATAATTGTTCTCCAAACTCTCAAGGATAGGGAGTTGTATGCTAAATTTTCTAAGTCTAAGTTTAGTCTTGCATCTGTGGAATTGTTAGGCCACATTATTGGTGAAGGTATCCGAGTTAATTCGTAAGAGATAGAGGCAATAAAGTATTGTCCTAGACCCATATTCCCAATTGAAATAAGGAGTTTCTTGGGTTTGGCCCGTTACTACAGAAGGTTTGTAGAAGGATTCTCCTTCATATCATCTCCATTGACTAATTTAACTCAGAAGAAGACTAAGTTTCAATGGTCTGAATGACAAAAGCTTTTAGGGGTTGAAAACCAAATTGACTATTGCTCTAGTGATGTCCCTACCTGAGGGAATAAATGGTTTTGTTATTTACTGTGATGCGTCCAGAGTTGGAATGGGTTGTGTGTTGATGCAGAAAGGTAAAGTCATAGCTTCTGCCTCTCGACAACTTAAAATCCACAAGAGAAACTACTCGACTCATGACCTCGAGTTGCGGCAGTGGTATTTGCTTTGAAAATATGGCGTCACTATGACTATGGCATACATGTCGATGTGTTTACTGATCATAAGAGTCTTCACTACGTTTTCAGTAAGAAAGAGAAAAACCTGAGATAGAGGAAATGACTTGAGTTTCTCAAGGACTATGATATGAGCATCCTCTACCACCCAAGTAGAGCTAATGTTGTTGTTGATGCTCTTGCAGGTTATCCATGGGGAGTACCACTTATGTAGAGGAAGAAAAGAAGGAGTTGGATAAGGAAGTGCATAGACTTGCACGTTTGGGAGTTTGCCTTGTGGACTCAAAATAAGGTGGTGTCATTCTTCAGAATGGGGTTGATCTTCACTAGATGTAGAAGTGAAGGAGAATCAATACCAAGACCCTATCCTATTTCAATTAAAGGAATATGTTCATAAGTAGAAAAGGATTGGCTTTTGCACAAGGGGGAGATGGTGTGTTGAAATATCAAGGTAGATTGTGTCTTCTGAATGTTTATGATCTCCGAGACAGAATCATGGCAGAGGCCCATATCTCCATATATTCAATTCATCTAGGCTCCACCAAGATGTACCATGACTTGAGAGAAGTCTATTGGTGAAGTGGCATGAAGAGAGATATTACAGACTTCATTTCTAAGTGCCGGAATTGTCAACAAGTCAAGGTTGAACATCAAAGACCTTGTGGTGTAGCTCAGAAAATAGAACTTCTAGAATGGAAATAGGACATCATCAACATAGACTTCATTACATGTTAACCGTGATCTCTTCAACAGCATGATTAAATTTGGGTGATTGTGGACTGGATGACTAAATCAACCCACTTATTGTCGGTTAAGACTACAGACTCCGCTAAAGATTACGCCACATTATATATTCGTGAGATAGTTAAGACTTCATGGAATTCCTTTTTCCATCATTTAAAATAGAAGGTCTCCTTTCACCGCTCAGTTTTGGAAGTCATTCTACAAAGGTCTAGGTTCAAAAGTGAATCTTAGTATCGCATTCCATCCTCAGACAAATGGTCTAGCAGAGCGTACGATTAAGACTCTTTAAGACATGTTGAGAGCTTTTGTTATTTAATTTAAAGGTAATTGGGATGATCACTTGCCTTTTATAGAGTTTGTGTACAACAACAGTTATCACTCGAGCATTCAAGTGGCCCAATATGAGGCTCTTTATGGGAGGAGATGCAAATCACCAATGGATTGGTTCAAAGTTGGTGAATTGAGTTGATAGGGCTAGACTTGGTTCACCAAGCTATGGAGAAGGTGAAGATCATCCAAGAGAGGTTGAAAACCGCCCAAAGTCGTCAAAAGTCCTACACTAATGTTAGGAGAAGAGACTAAGAGCTTGAGGTGAATGATTGGGTATATTTGAAGGTTTCACCCATGAATGGTGTTATGAGATTTGGAAAGAAAGGAAAGATTAGTCCCCGTTACATTGGTCCCTACCAAATTACAAAGAGAGTTGGTAATGTATCTTATGAGTTAGAGTTATCATCTCACATTTCTATGCTTAAGAAGTATTTGGGAGATTCTTCGCTCATTGTACCTACAGAAAGCACTAGTGTGAAGGACAGCTTGTCTTATGAGGAAATTCCAGTTCAGATCATTGATCCTCAGGTTCACAAGTTTAGAACTAAAGAGGTCGTTTCAGTCAAAATTTTATGGATAACCCAATTAGTTGGAGAGGTTACATTTTAAGCCGAAGATGATAGAAAGTTAAATATTCCCATCTATTCATTCCTCCTAATGATAATGTTGAAGGTAACACTCCTTTTTCCTATTTCAGATTTAGTGTCTTCTTAAGTGCTTGAGTATTGAAATTCGTGCATTGCATTTGTACCTTGTGTAAATACTTAGCTTGGTCATCGTTCGAGGATGAATAATCCCAAGGGATAGATATTGTAACACCCCCAAACTAACCTAGCTCAGACTCCTTAGAAAAAGCCCAATTTCTAGAAGAATTCTTCAAGACTCTGATCCACGACCAAGCACCTATGGACCGTAGATAGAGCTATGGGTCGTAGGTGAGGTTCATAGATCACTCCTAGACTTGAGAAAAATTAAGCTTCCTTCAACTCTCCCTAAGAGTGGCTTCTAGGGTCCGTAGGAGTTCCTACGATCCGTAGGTGGTGCACGTAGAATAGCTTCAGAAACTCAGATATTCAGAAACCTCCAAGTGTATAGGAAGAAGAGACCCTACAATCCGTAGAGGATTCTATGGACCGTAGAAGGTCCCATAGACCAGAGTCCTGAAACCCCATCCTCAGACCATTCCCACGACCAGGGTCCACGATTCGTATGAGGGTCTACGACCCATAGAAGGTACCCTAGACCCAACCCTACAATTCCAGTGAGCTCCTTAAGTGTGCCAAGTCTCTGTGAGAGGGATCCTACGGTCCTTAGAGACTTCTACATACCATAGGAGGTACCTGGAGACAGCTTCTGCCGGTTTTAATGAGGGTAATCCTATCATTTCCCACCCTTTTCAAGTAAAATCTTAGACGCTTTAGGACTAATTTAAATTCCTATGTTTCGAATTCTTGAAGTTGTTGTTCATGCTTATTTCCACATGAACCTGAATTGAATTACTACATTGCTTACTATTATGCATTGTTTTACAACAAGGAGAGAGGATTTTTATGCTTCAAGAAAAAGAAGAGTTTTTGAGGGAACACGAGTGTCCCAAGTGCATTATATTACTTGAGTTTATGAAGCTTTACATTATTGATTTTAGGCATGATTTTGATGTCTCATATGATTTATTTAATTTTGTCTTATCATATATATTTTGGTTGATGTACTTGTTACCCAACATCGTTTTTGCTTGAATTTGTTTGCCTCGTATTGGTTCAAATAAAAGAAAAAATTTAGACTTGGGTATTCTTATGCTACTACGAAAAACATAGAAACAATTGAAATCTCTTGAAGAATCAGAAGTCTAAAAGAATTTTTGTGCACATAATTGTATGTCATAGTTCCCAAATTCTAGGGGACTTTGTTACCAGAATCTCCATTACTTTCAGTCTGGTGTAATAGAGATAATTTAATCAAGTAATAAAAGTTGAATGTGGGTGATGACCGACAATATAAAGAAAAAAAATTAATATTTTAAGATAAAAGAATCATCTCTATATCTAAGGGGGTCCAAAGTAGGAGAGCTTTCAACATGGCCTGCAATCTTGGGGTTTTCTTCTCAATAACAGCTCCTACCACCAATGGCAAATGATAAGTATTTTCTGCCATGCACCAATATGCCCCTAAACAATACCAACATCTAAGAGGCGCAAAAGAATGTCCTTTTTCTCTTGACAAAAAAATTTTTAAAAAAATAGATGAACTTCTTACAGACTGAAAGAACGAATCTCATAGCCATGCTAGTAATGCAGGTTGTCTTCATAGAAGTGAGCTAAAAGCAGCAAATCCGAAAACCTGAATATACCTGATCAAATTCAGCCAGTCTGAGAATCTCCTCTTCTATTCGATTGTGGAGTTGCATAGAATGAAAAAGGTCTGTAACTTCTGGATTCCTGCTTTGTGGTGTTGTTGAAGTGCAACCTATAGATTACTCCAATATGTGGCAATTCTTGATAAAATCATTAGAGTAGTCTACATACTTGGTCCAATAAGGACGGAGATGCTCGAAGCCCAACTCCAGCCAAGGTTTGGACTGGCCATTGTAATGAATTACAGCAGCCTTCTTCACTTTATCAATGTTGGACTTATTTTGATAGCCCAAGCCAAGCATGTGCCATGAGGGATCGATTGGGTGAACATGACCCTTGAATGCAATCAAAGCAGGAGGTAGTGTTCCAAGTTTCCACATTGTCAATTTTGACTTCAGATTCTACAAAAGATCACAAAGTTGAAGGGTTTCGATTAATAACACATGGCGTTCTATTCTCAAAAGAAAAAGAGATATTTGTCAAAGACTAGTTATTGACGTCTCTTCAACTTGAATCAGCACTATGTCAGCCATCCGAAGTATTGAACTCTTTATGGAGCTACAATAATTGATCACTGTGCTGCTTGCTTAAAATGAGGGGATGGCGCATAATACAAGAGAGTCCAATCACCCCAACTCTAAATGTACACCAACCCCATTTAGGGGGTGATATGTAATTTGAAGATTGCATGTCCTGATTTCATCAGCTTGTATTTTCAATAGTTAAGACAGCAAAAAACAACAAAACTCTGAAACATACAAATTACAGCTTTAAACTTCTTAATCACTACATTTCTGACGTCAAACAGAAAAGTGCAATAGTAAACTTAATAGCATCCAAAGCAACAAGAAAATGCTGAACTAGGACATGCTTGTGTGATCTAGAAGAACATTCAGAAGAAAAAGCTTAATAAGTCGCACATCAGACAAAAGACAAACATAAGCAAGAAGCATACAAGCTCAGAACTCTTGCATGATTGAAAAATAATCCCATAGATGTAGGAACACATAAAACTGCAAGATTAGACCAAAAAAACCATAAACCATGCCAAATCTGACTACCTCTTTAAGCCATGAATGGTAAGTTTCTCTTATATTTGTCTTTCTCCATGCATGTAAGTCAAAGATATTCATCCCATAAGCCCACGCACACTCATCAGGGTTCAAATTTTTTGCTATGAGAGGATGAGAAAAATTAAAGTAGTTTCTGAATCGCTTTGACATCACCCACTCATCATCTCCTTTACAGGTCTCAACAGCTCCATTCACCTTTCCCTTAAGGTCAATGTCCCACAATGGAGACAAGTCACGCTGAATCACAACATCGTCATCCAAGAAAACCACTTTATGAAGGTTTGGAAAGAGCTGCATACAACACCATAGAATCTCAGGTTAGTAAAGAGTATATCAACACAGACAAGGTGAGTAAATGTCACATAAAAGAACTAAATGATAAAACTTGCTAATAGCAGGTAGAAAAAGGAAAGATGATAGTGTCAAGACACAGTCTGAAGATGCTGCTTTTGGAGGGATCTTTAGAGATGATCACAGAAAATGGGTGTTGGGGTATTCAGGTAAGGTGAAATCTATGACAAGCCTCACAGCAGAATTATGGAGCATAAAAAAAGGGCTAACTGTACTAAGCTAATGGGATACTTGTTGTCAAGCTGATTAAGGATGAGGAAATACTACACCATCCTCTTAAGGCTATTAGTGAAGACTTTGTAATATTTATGATCAACAAGACCTCTATTAAACACATCTCGAGAAAGGCGACTAGTGTACCAACTTTCTGACAAACGAAGGGCACAAGAATGCTGAAGAAATAATCTGGGGAAAGGCACTCAAAGGTATGGAGTTTCTTCTCATGGCGAACTTTAGCAGTGTTTCTTTCTAAAGACTCTAATCATTTTTAATATTTCCAGTGTACCCAAAAAAAAAGGAGAAAAGAAAACAAGAAAGTGTTGTTGAATGCCGCATAAAAGTGTAAGCTTAGTTGAATAAAAGAGCACTTGGGCTGCAACACTTGTAGTAATACAACAACATACCCAGTGAAATACCACAAGTGGAGTTTGGGAGGGTAGAATGTATGCAAACCTTACCAATACCTCGTGGAGGTAAAGAGGTTGTGTCCAAAAAACCTCAGCTCAAGTGCAGCAAATCCAGGTAAAAAAGGAGACAGTGAAGAAAATATAGCAGGTAACAAGGAAACGGTGCCAAGTCTACTAGAAGACAACAAAAAGAATAACAAAAAGTGCAATAATCGAAACACAGTAAACAACATACTTAAATAGGGTATTGAAAATTGTAAGAATAGCAATAGGAACAAGAATAGTATATCGAATCCTACTTGGAATAGGAATGGTATATAAAATCCTACTTGGAATAGGAATAGTATATACAATCCTACATGGAAAAGGATTGTAATATATGTGCATAAATAGAATCTCAATGTAATAATGTGAAACACAATTTGATAATATTTTTGCATATATTTCTCACATGGTATCAGAGCTTCTACGATCTTAGTAGAGAATCAAAGAGCTTCGGCAACCGACAGACGGCTATGACTCATATATGTCATCCGTCTGGCCAATTATTATGTTAGCTATTAGCAAAAGTTGGAGAAATGTTATATGTATGAAAAATAATCATGTTTAGAAAGACTAATTTGAGAAGCATCTGGGACAAAGAAAATAGTCACAGTACTTCTTTCCGATGGCTTCTTAGTATGATTTGTGTAGCATCATGCATCTCTCTAGTGACTACTTTCTCATATTTGATTTGCGTAGCTTCGCCCATCTTTTCGGTGACTACTTTCTCATATTTTATTTGCATAGCACCGTGCATCTTTTCGGTGACTACTTTCTCATATATAATTTGCGTAGAACCTATGCATCTTTCTGGTGTCTATTTTCTCATATCTGATATGTGAAGCACTATGCATCTTTCCGAACTACTTTCTCATATCTGAGTTGCATAGCATTGTGCATCTCTCTAGTGACTCCTCATCTCTGATTTACGTAGTTCCGTACGTCTATTCGACGACTCATCATAGGTGACTTACTTAGTTTCCCTTTTCGGTAATGTTGTGCGAAAACCAACACCACCAAGAGGTACAATGTCTCCGGCAACCAAAGGCCAACCAACGTCGCCGATCGCAGATCCTTCATGCGCAACTAGATCTAGGGTTCCAACGACCACATCAGTACCATGGGGTGGTGCGTGAGCCTATTTTGGCCAGTTGTCCAATGACTTTCTTGTTCAATATCGACTAGTCTCTTGATTTCGAGGCGATCCATATACTTTATACTAGATTTTGAACACTTTTCGGCGGGAGATGCATTGTTTTAGACAGATCACTTTTGCCAAAAAGGTATACTCAAATATTTGGGTTGGGATTAGAGTGATACTTTCTCTCCCATGGCTGAAATAGCATTTTTCCGCCTTTTTTTAATCTATAGTTGTCGTTCGCCATTGGCCTCTTAATCAGTGGACATTAAGAATGTTTTTCTCCACGTGATCTCGATGAATAAGTCTATATGGAGCAACCACCTGATTTGATTGCTCAGGGAGAGTTTAGTAACTTTGTATGTCGATTGTGCAGGTCACAGTCTTTCCAAGCTTGGTTGGGAAAGTTCAACACAATAATTTAGGAGTTTGGCATGACTCATAATGGACTTGGTTGGGAAAATTCAACACAGTAATTTAGGAGTTTGGCATGACTCATAATGGATTTGATCACTTTGTGTTTTGTCGACATTCTGCATCAAATCCAGTATTGCATGAAAGGACTACGCACGACGATTTTGATTGTAACTTTGTCAGAGAAAAAATACTCTCAGGAAATATTGTTACAAAATTTGTGAAGTTGAGTGATCAACTTGTATATATCTTCACCAAGTCTTTCATCAGTCCTCGTATTAATTACATCTGTAACAAGCTTGATAAATATGATTTGTATGCACCAACTTGAGAGGGAGTGTTAGAATAGAAATAGGAACAAGAATAGTATATCAAACCCTACTTGGAATAGGAATAGTATATAGAATCATATTTGTAATAGGAATAGTATATACAATCCTACTTAGAAAGGTATTGTAATATTATAGTGTGTATAAATAAAATCTCAGTGTAATAATGTAGATACATAATTCAATAATATTCTTATTTTATATTTCTCACAAAAACAATAATAAACAATGATAAATATCAAAAACAAAAGCTACAATAATACAACTAGTACAATGGCAAACACCAAACACCCTAAGCAATCCAACACTACACTACCTACTAACCTTCTACTCTAATACGTGTCCTCCAGACCTTCCTATCCAAGGTCATGTCGTCGGTAACCTGAAGTTGCGTCGTATCTTGTCTTATCATCTCTCAATACTTCATCGGTCTACCTCTATCTCTCGTCGTCCCCTCTATAACCCACCTCTTGCACCTCCTCACTAGCACGTCTATGCATCTCCTCCACATATCCAAACCATCTCAGTCTCGCTTCCCTCAACTTATCCACCACGAAGGCCACTCCCACCTTATTCCGAATATTCTCATTTTTAATCTTATCTCTCCTAGTATGACCACACATCCACCTCAACATCCTCATCTCCGCAACATGCAGTTTTTGGATATGGGAGTTTTTGATTGCCCAACACTCCGTCCATACAAAAATGTCGGTCTAACCATCATTATATAGAACTTACCTTTGAGTTTTAGTCTATGTTGCCCGGACTCTTCAAAAATGGCAATGGATACGTGTCAGATTCTCCAAAATTAGTGTATTTTTGGAGAATTTGACACGGGTGCGGCACCGAAAGTGAAGGGTCCGCGCAACTTAGGTTTTAGTGGTACTTTTTTATCACACAAGACTCCAGAGACAAGGCTCCACTTCATCCATACCGCACCAATACGATGTGTGATATCTGATTATGTCCCCACTCTCCTAAATTATAGACCCAAGATACTTGAATTTGTCTCTCTTGGGGATATTTCATGTCTCAAGCCTCACTTCCACACCTACCTCATGTATCGCATCACTGAATTTGCACTCCACATACTCTGTCTTGGTCCTATTCAACTTCAACCCTTTAGTCTCCAAAGTTTGTCTATACACCTCTAACTTAGCATTAACTCCATTGCGCCTTTTATCAATCAGTACTATGTCATCCACAAATAACATGCACCAAGGCACCTCATCTTGAATGTCTCGCGTCAATTCATCAATCACCAAGGCAAATAGAAATGGACTAGGAGTTGATCCTCGATGTGACACCATCTCCATAGAGAAGTGCTCCGAGTCTCCTCCCACCATTCTTACCCACATTTTAGCTTCTTCATACATGTCCTTTATCGCCATAATGTAGACCACTGATCCACATTTTGCCTCCACGCATCCCCACAAGACTTCCCTTGAGACTTTGTTGTAGGCCTTTGTAAGGTTTATGAACGCCATATGTAAGTCCCTCTTCCTATCCCGACATTTCTCCATCAGATTCCTTACAAGATGGATGGCTTCTATAGTTGATCGTTATGGCATGAATCCAAACTGATTCTTGAAAATAGACACACCCCTCCCTACTGATAATAGAAGAGTAAAATAAAGAAAAAAAAAGGATGATAATAGATGTACTTCACACTGAAAAATTAAAATAACAGCTGAACACAAATTCAAATCTGAGGGTAATAGTGTTTGCTCATACTGCTTTGGTATTGCATGCTGACAGAAGCCTTGAAATTGCTAGTTGTAGCTATGGTGCTATGTAGTTCTACACAAAACATGGAAATTTCAATCCTATTGGCATGCATGAAATGAGAATGATTTGCGGAGCACAAAAAACTGAGCCCTTTAGCAATACAAATTGGATAAGCATTAAACAGACTACTGGCTCCAGTTATCTATCTATAACATATATATAATAAATAAAAAGTATACTCAAATGTCGGATAACCTCTGGAAATAAAATAAACAAGAAAGTCTCAAATGTCAGATAAAATTAGCTAAAACCCATTTTATGCTAAACTGATCAAATTATAGCTAAGGTTGATTCATATAACAAAGAACAGTCAAAAGACAAGTCCTTGGCAACTTGCTTAAGCAATACAAACTTTGACTCCGTTTTCACACTTATGCCTATCATTTGACTCTACTTTTATCTTGGAAAATCTTTCCTGGGTATATTAGACCAAAACCAGTGGCCATTCACCAAATAGAGTAAACATTTGCATGTGTCTATGAGAGACTGTAAGGCTTTGGACATTTCTATTTCATTTAAATAAATTTAATGCTACCAAAGTGGAAGGCAATTATGTTGTAAGTGTTACCTCTGGCAAATATATGCGAATATGATTGAGCAAGGAAATGTATTTTGGGCTTCTAGCCTGCAGTTTTGAGGCAAAAGATCGTGGAGTAGTAGTATCACTGAGATTGGCACCAGTTACATGATTTCCATGGTAGTATTTCCGAATCCCATAATGACCCTCAACTGCTTCAAGCACTGGAATATTTTCTCTGGTTAACCAGTCAAACTGATGAATACCTCTAACTTCCACAATCGCTGGAGAGGCAGGATTCAGAGCAAACCAGGAGTGCATCCCTGCATATGTTTTCTTGTCAGTGATGACATGGAAAACAATTTTTTCAGGCCTTAAAGATGACTGCACGGCAGAATTGACCACGACTGAAGCAGCTAGGATGTTATCAGTTGACAATACAAAATGGTGCAACAAGTTCTCGGAAAGCAGAGGGAGTAGTTCTGGAGAAGGCAACTGTCTGCGTGCATGAGCATTAGAGGAGTACTCATCAGTCAACCGCAGTGAAAGACAGTGAATGCCTTTAGGAACTGCACTTGCAGCAAAGTGCTTATTCATCAGCTCTGCAAATTTTGATTCCCTGATCTCCCTTTCAGATCTCTCCATCTGCAAAACAGCAGAAGCAAACAATGTGAAGCAAAGTTTAGCTAAGAGGTACAAGTGAACAACAAGCTCATTGTACAACAAACAAAGAGTACAGCATGCAAGGAATATGACATTATGAATCATTTTCTTCAATTGCAAGAAACAACAAGCCCATGTGTAACAAGAAGAGCGGACTTTCTGCAAATATTGTGACACTCCATGCATTTTCAATCCTCATCCATATTTTCTTAATTAATTTTGGCTAAAATTCAAAGTGGGAACGGGAATTAACTCAACGAAGCCCTCCTAGTGAACATAACGCTCAAAACCAGTAGGCTAGTGTGACATAAAAGGCATATGCACAGACCAAGTTAATATGTCTAGAAATCAATTGTACACAAACAAAAGAGAGAGTGGTTATTTGCACTTACCATTCCCTTCAGCATCAAAGCAAATTCTTTTGCACTGTACTTGTTATTTTTTATTTCAGAAACGAGTTGAGCATAAGACTCTGGGAGCTTCATAACAGATGACGCTTCCTCAGAGTTTACTTGATTGAGGATCTTAAGAAAATCCTTTACCAGTTTCTGCTGAAACAAAAAGAATGACAAACACATTGATTTATAAAAGTAATCTGCATCATTGCATAAATGCTTAATACAAACTGGAAAACAATGGCACGACAAAGCAGCAATAAATAATATAGAGGATTATTATTTACTTTTGAATCATCAGTTCGTCCAAGAAGCTTTGGTCCCAATCGTCTGCCTAAACAATCTGAATATCGATTAAACAAGATTAAAAAGTTAAGGTTTGCCAGTACTTTAGCTAAATTGTAACAAATGAAAAGTAAAGTGTGATTTAACAATAGTCAAAAGTAAAACTGAGGAACCAAAAGAAGCAGCTATTACAAGCATCAAAACAAAATTCAACAAAACAGATTGAACAGAATCCTTATACACACTTGTATTTTGAGGCAGGGTTCCAAACCCCAAAAGAACCTGACCAGGAATAGGGTCTTCTTTTTTGCCACGGAACAGAAAGAAGACCACTGAACGACATCCAAGAACAACAGAAAGACATGATCAGGAAATGTGATGCAAAGGTCCTTGTGCTTCAAGATAACTCTAAGTTGCATGTGCCAACAATTAACATTTTCTAGACTATGAAATACAGATAGTTAGCATTTCTTACATACGTAAGATGAACACAGTACCCTACACACCTAAGCTGGCGTTTACTAGATACCACAGGTTGAAACAACTAAAAGTATAACTAAGCATCCCCCCACCCCACGCCGGGGACCCTCGCTCTGACATGCATGCACATCCATGAATTGAATTCAATCATGTATCTGCTACCAAAGTTGAATCAAAAATATGTCAAGGATTGCAATAAGTTGTTATAACTCATTTATCAGTATCTCCGCCCTTCCCTTTTTATGAGGGTACTTGCCATCAAGTTGAAGACATGACTAAGCTAGGGAAAGAAAGAACTCAACGTCCCCCAAAATATTACACAATCCAGATGTCAAATTAATCAACACGGCTTCAATAACATTGGCAACGATCCAAACTAAGAAATAAAAACACCTTTACTGCATTATCGATGAAGCAATAACAAGAAGAAGTTTGCCTCAATCCCAAACTAGACGGGGTTGATAACATAATTGATGAAAGTAAAAATAAAATAAAATAAAGGAATCACAATACAAAATATAATCTACAGAAAAATAACCAGAAAAGGAAAACATCAACAATGGTGTAAAATACATCAGGATGAGGAAGCTAAGTGTAAGGTGAATGGTGTAAAGGAAAAAAGGAGAGAGAGATTTTTAGTACCAAAAGAGGAACACTTGTTGACACCTTCAAGGGTAATAAGAGCAGTGAGAATGAAGACAAAAGGCAACAAAAAAGCTAGGAAAAGTATTGTATGAAAGAGTGTTCTATAGGAGAAGTGGCGAGGTGCGACTTTGATCTTCATTAATTCACCAAACCCTCCATTGTTATTGCTGCTCGATATTGTAATACTTCTCATGCTAGGTGAGAAGTGCAGCTGCATCTTCCTCCTGTAACTCCAATCACCACCCAATCCCAATTCCAATCCTCCACATTCCCAGCACCCCCAACAATGCCACTACCCTTTTCTTGATTCCTTAAACAATCCGAATACAATGGTATTTTTTTCACCATCAGATCCAACAGGAAAGAAATTTAACGATCTTGATCGCTTCAAATCTGAAGTTTGGGGTCTCTTCCGAGAACAATGGCATTTGAATGGGAGACCCTTTATTCTTCCTTTTACCTCAATCAAGAAAACTAGCTGAGACCCTTATAAATGGAAAACGTTTAGGGATTCTTGAATCAGTTTCAAAACGAAAACACACACATATGTGTGTGTAATGAATTCATCATATCTATGTAAGTGGTAATGAATCAATGAAATTTGAAAAATGATAAACCTGACGATGTTTTAATGGAAGATGAATTGCTACTCCCTCCCAGTCTCTGACATTGGAGGAATTGAACAGAAAGAAAAAAAGAAAGAAAGAAAGAGAGGGGGAGAAGGTATTTTGGAATTTCCTATTTCTCTGTGTTAGTGTGTTCTTTCTAATTTTGATTTGGTCAATGGTAGTACTATTTCCTCTCAAGGTTACAAAATAAGTAAAAAGAGAGGAAAAAAAATCATTAAATTCTTATACTTAGAATCTATTGAGTTGATTAATATAAATTTGTATTGTTTAAATTTTTTTCTTTGTTAATTGGTTGTCTTTTTTTCTTTTGGTTAATTGACTGCATATTATATATTGTTAACTTCATAATAAGGATACACAAGTAATGCATCTTAGATTATATGCATGGTGATATAAATATCATCCTAGCCAAAATCATGTTCTTCCCTCTTAGCTTCTAATTATGTTGTTTCATTTATTTTTTTTCCTCTTCCACTCTTTTAGGTGTGAGCTCAATGATTTTGTTAAGTTTTCATACAGTATTTCTTTGTTTTTTTGCATTATATCTTGGCAACAATTATCAGAATTTGAACTTTGCTTTTTTAAAATTTTTATTTTTGTGTACTTTAATCTGATATGAGCTCTTCGGTTAGGAAATCATTTGTGCAATTTTTCTTTGTCTATTCTACAAGTTATATCGGTAATCAATTTGATGTTAGTTTTCATTGTTTTGAATAATTTATTGTTAGAATTTTACGTGCATGAAAATAATTATACTTGTAATTTTTTATACCAACTAATTAGTTCAGAATTAGTTGTTATACCAAAAAAATTATGTCTCATATAGATTTTTTTAAAATAAAATAATTATAATTATAGATTCAAGTCTAGATAGGGAGAGATGAACAAGGAAAGAGGAGAATGGATGATCTATGATTGCTGCTAATAAACGGTATAATTGCTTTACCAGCTTATGTGTAAATCTCCTCTCTTGAAAGAAAAAGTTTTGTCGGTCCAATTCTCTCACTTTCTCTCCCCTTTTTAATTTTTTTTTAAAATGTGAACATTATTAAAAATAATTATAGAACTGAACTATTCAATCAAATAAATATGCCTAATTCATCTTATTTGGAGTAAACGAAGTCCACAAATTTTATTTCAAACTTGCCGATAATAAACATGTGTTTTTTTATACTCAGCAAGCTAGAAATAAGATTAGAATAGCAAATACGGGTTTTATCGAATTACAAGTAACTGGACTATGAAATCAAGATGTCCATATCTCGTATTCATGTGATAGTATTGTATTGATAAAGTGTCGAAAAAGTCGCAAGATTGACTCTCTCACACGAAAAATCGTTCATTACATCGAGAAATGTGAACAGATGAATTTCACTACCATATTATGACTTGTTTTGTAAAATCATATGTGAGTTTTTCTAAGAACATGAATTTGAGGATCACTGAAGAAAGAAACTCATATTAGACATTTAGAGGTGTCTAGCCCAAGATCTGTATAATGTTGAATGACTAAAAGAATGAAACAAACGCTTCAATATAAGTTGAAAACGCCGTAGCATGTGTCTCACACCACGTGTGCTTAGCATTCAATGGGTTAATGAAAGAATGGTTCCCTACTTCTTCATTGTGTGAGACCCTAAAAGTACATTAACTTCTCATTGAAATATCCTTTGACCTTTGATTGTTTCTTAAAGTTTCAATCGGTGTTGCTACTTTAGCATATCAATAATATACATGAATGATTCGACAATGCAGTGTATGTCTAGGAAAGCGGTTGATTTGGAATAGATAGATTCAAGTAGAAAGGGAAGACAATTGAAATGAATAAGTTAACTTGTATATACAAGCTGAATTTTACGCTAATCATATAGGTGTCGAGAATATTTGTGTATATAAAGTTAAACATGATCTCGAGTTTACCTCTTTAAGAGGATGAGGAATTAGATAAGTAATAAATAAAGCAGTGAATGAAGTCTGGGTCATTGAGAGTAATAGTATCCTCATATTCATAGTAGTTCCTTTCCGCATGTGATTGAATTCCTATGTTGAAATCCTGTAAAATCTCTAAACGTTAAAAATGCTTAAGTTGTTGAAGCTTGCACGTCGCACAAACTATTTGTCGATATGAATTATGTATTTAACTTGTATGGAGCTAACTTGGGACTAATCCATTGAGGAAAATGAGAGATGTTGGATATTAATTGAATCGTGTATCGCCCATGTGGGTTGACCCAATACGATCCATTGAAAGAGATAAGGTAAAGAGAAGTTGTAACTTCTCTCACAAAAGTTATAACTTCTCTAAGTGATCACTTCTTTATAAACAAATCAATGTCAAGAAAAAAAGAACGATTTCTTTGATCTCTTAACGAATAATAACACACAGAATAAAAAGTCTCTTAAATTTGTGAAGTATACTTCATTCCAAGAAAGACGTAGTCGTTTTGGATAATTCCTTTTCTTTTTTTAATAGCAAACTCAATGATTTCCGCTGCAAAAATAAGGTACACCATCCAATTTTTTGTTCTATTTTTATTTAGCAATGGTATCAGAATCAAGTTCTTATTTCTAGTGCTTGTGGGTTATGGGCCCACCGCGCTTCTTAAGGTATTAGAGCATGGTTATTTTCTCTAATTGTGCATCGTTATTTCTAAATATAAGAGCCTAATTATTTAGATCTGAAACTACCAAAAAAATTAAAACAAAACTAGTGTGAAAAACTGTTGATATTAATTGTTTCGAATTTTTTTGTTAAACGAAATCTACAAGCAATTAAAGAATTGAATTAGTACTCACATGTGAAGTATTTTGTATTAGCGATTTATCTTACAGGCCGTCTAAACAAATTTAAAACAACGCAAAAAGGCGGGACAAACGTGATTGTCAGCCTTATAAACATAATGTATTCAAAATTAATCAAGTCAAGCCAAATATAAGTGAAGAATCTAATCAAACACACAATTTGCAGGATCATTGAATTTATTTTACTGGTCAGAAAGTGTAATCACATACAAAGACGAACTAAACCATATAAAGTCACAATCTATGAATCGTACCTTGTCACAGAATAGTTACAACGTTTTTCGTAGAACAAAATCTTCAAAGAATCTTCACTTGAAACTTTTCTAGAATTGAAGAAAGAAAAAGGAGAAGAAATAGAAGAAATGTCTATTCTTTTGAATTTGCGAAGAATGAAAAGATGCATTGATTTCTCGTGTGAGAACCCTTTTTTATAATCCTAAAGGAACATAACTATTCAAATAGTTGTGTCTTTTTCCTTCATATATATATATATATATATATATATATATATATAATACATAATTATATATCTTTAATCTCTCATGGATCCGAGTTGACCCACATGGGTGACCTGTCCAATCTCCTTCATCTCCTACTCACACATAGTGGATCAACTCTTATTCCTATTTTTTAACTTTCATACATTAAGACTGTGTGACCAGTGCGTACTTTGAGAGCTTCGTTGTTATACATCTGTTAGAAATATACAGCATCTCGATCAATGAAACTTAGAGTAGGTTTTAGTATGCAGTACCCTAGATCATTTATCACATTCATATTTCTCATCATCTCTTTCTCTTAATTTTGAGTTCATCATTATGTACTTGTCTCATAGACAAACATAAAGGACGTCAATGAATAAAATTGATGTGATAATATCCAATGATCTTCCTCATCTCATAAATCTCTTAATCTCAGCATGATATGATTTTCTAGTAATGTCCGCTAGACCAAATAAAATATGATCTCTTGGAAACCTACTAAGATAGCAAACACCAAATTGAATCTCAAGAAACTGATTAAAGTCATGAGGGTACAATATGAAAAATTACTTATAATTTTCAAGGCTTCACACGATAGCAAGTAGAGACTAAACTTGTATTGCCCTTGTGGGTCACTATATGCATACATGGTACTCCTTTCCCATGGAACGTATATTTTTCATTAATAAATGCTGTGCGGATGATAGTTCAGACAACTCATGTCTAACTTTGAGTTCACAAATCGACTCATCATTTTATTCTTCAGAACTCACATCTGGCATTAGAAACAGAGTAACACATTTTAATCACATATGATTAAATACAATCTAACAAACAACATTCTTATTATAAACTTTCAGCTCTCTATTATCATCACTTCTGATAATAACTAATTTATAATTGTCTCATCTCTACTTGTCATTTAGACAATAGAGGTGATTTCCTGTGCGAATAGGCCAACCTTTTTGTCTGTTTGACATATTTTTTTATCCTCAAAATTTTATGTACACGACATTTAAAAAAAATGATATATGTATATGAACCAACAAGAATGAAAATTAGGCATAAATCAACATTAACTTCAACAATGTGAATTTACATGAACATGTTTGGGAAAGACAAATATAACCTTAGTATCTATGTAAACCTAATGACTTCACTTGTCTCTCATAAGCATCACATGCTATGGGTTTCGTTGAGGGATATGCTATCATTTGATGTGTAGATATGTATTTCACATTCACTTCTTTTTGTGCTATCATGTCTTACAAAATTATACTTTATATCAATATATTTCGTATTTCCATAGTACTTTGGATCTTTTAAGACATGATAGCACAAAAAGAAGTGAATGTGAAATACATATCTACACATATGCTTTACTTTAGCTTCCATAGTAGACAAGGCTATGCATGACTGTTTCTTGCTACTCCATGATATGGCACCATTGTTAAGTAAGAATGCATATCCATAGGTGGATTTTCTTTCATCTAAATCTCCTCCCCAATTAGCATCAGTGTAGCCTTTGAGTTGCAAATTATTTCTTTGATAACATAAGGAAGAATCGATTGTACCTTTAAGATACCTCAATATCCTTTTAACTACTTTCTAATATTGTGGTCTTGGGTCAAATTGATATCTGCTAACTAACCAAACGACATAAAAAATATTCGGCCTTGTACACATCATAGCATACATAAGACTTCCGACTGCATTGACATAAAGAACTTTTCGCATTTGTTCCTTCTCATGTGGAGTCTGAGGGCACATCATTCAGTTCAAAGCTTCACTTTTAGAAACTGGAGTGTTTATGAATTTGCAGTCTTGCATATTAAAGCGTTCAAGAACTTTCTTAATGTAAGGTTCTTGTGAAAGAGATAACAATCTCTTCGAACGATCTCTTGAAATCTTAACTCCAAGAATGTATGCCACTTCACCCATATCTTTCATCTCAAAAGTAGATGATAACCACTCTTTTGTTTCTTTTATAAAATCAATGTCACTTGTAGCTATTAGTATGTCGTCTACATACAATGATAAGATCACAAACTTATCTTTGAATCTTTTAGTGTACACACAATGGTCCTCATGAATCATAAAAACATCATATGATATGATCGCATTATGAAAACGTAAGTACCATTGTCGAGAAGATTTTTAAGGCCATAAATCGACCTTTGAAGTCGATATACTTTATTTTCTTTGCTTTTTTTCACAAACCTATAGGTTATTCCATATAGATTTCCTCTTCTAGTTTTCCATTAAGAAATGTAGTTTTCACATCCATTTGATGCAATTCAAGATCCAATTTAGTCACTACAGACAAAATTAATCTTATTGAAGTAAAGTGTACAACAAGTAAAAAAGTTTCTTCATAATCAATTCCTTCCTGTTGTGTGTACCCCTTAGCTACTGGCGAGCTTTGAATCTTTCGATACTACCATATGCCTTTAGCTTGATTTTGAGAATCCATTTATTTCCAATAGCTTTTCGGCTATAGGTAGATCAACCTATTTCCACACTTGGTTAGATTCCATTGACTCCATCTCCTCATCTATTACTTTTAACCATTTTTCTTTAGCGGGGCATGTAAGAGCCTCATTTATATTTCTTGGTTCTTCATCATCCTGAGTAACTATAAATGCTTCCCCTTCGATCTCAAATCGACGATGGAGAATTTGTGGATGACTTGTTCATCGAGGTTGAGATTGACAAATTGATTTATCAGTTGATAAGTTACTCCCACTCGGACCAGCAATATCAATAGGATTTGAATTAGACGACGTATTTATGGAAATAGGAATTGATCCATTATCATTAAAATGATTCCCACTCAAATTCATTTGAACTTCGATAGCGGAAACAGTTTGGTCCGTAGTTTCATAAAGAGATAAGTCTTGACTTATCTAGCCCTGCTTAAAAAAATCATTCTCTATGAATGTAACATCATGTGACTCAATTTCAGTTACAGTGCCACTATTTTGTTCACCTATGAAGACATAACCCTTAGATTGTTCGGAGTATCTTATAAAAATACATTTTCTTTCCCTTGAACCTAATTTTTCATATTGAGAAGACGGATTATGAATAAAAGCAGCACAACTCCGAGGCTTCAAAATGCTCAAATCGGGCTTTTGTTTAGTCCATGACTCATACGGCGTAGTTGTAACTGATTTTGAAGGGACATGATTAAGTACAAATAGAGCAGTGAGCAAAGCATCATCCTAATAGGTGATTGACAATTTTGCTTGTGCCATCATTGACCTAACCTTTTCTAATAAGGTTCTATTTCATCGTTCCGCAACACCATTTTGTTGTGGAGTATAAGGAGTAGTTAATTGTGTTTGAATTCCCTTTTCTTCACATAATCGTTTGAACTCATCAGAGAAATACTTTCTTCCTCGATCGGTTCTTAGAGCTTTTATTTTTCTATCTAATTAATTCTCAACTAAGTTCATAAATTTAATGAAGAAATTTAAAGCTTCAGATTTGTGAGAAATCAGATATACATAACCAAATTGCGTAAAATCATCAATAAAAGTGATGAAGTAAATAGCACCATGTCTTGCCTTATATTCATTGGACCATAGATGTCAGATTAAATTAATTGCAATAGAGTATCAACTCTTGTGCCTTTTTCAAATGGTTTTCTTGCAGTTTTTTCAGCTACACAAGATTCACAAGTACACAATTCTACTTTATCTATTGTGCCAAGCAAAAATTTCTTAGCTAAGCGATTCATTCTTTGCAGATTAATATGGCCAAGCCTAGCATGCCATGTATTTACATCATTTTCATAATTAGAAGACGTAAATAAGGAAAAACTAACATCATTATCATTGAGACTTTGACAAACGTCCAATACAAAGAACCAATCATAAAAATATCCAGTTCCATATTTTGTCTTATCTAAATACATATCCATACCATGTTCATAAAAAAATAAATTAAATCCTATCTTAATCAACATTCGTACAGAGACTCGATTATGATGAATTGATGGGGCAAATAGCACATTATGTAGGAGCAGAGTTTAGCCACCATGCATTTCAAGTTTGCAGGTACCAATCCCTTTAACCTCCTCTCTGGAGTTATTTTCTACATACACCCATTTAGATCCTCATAGGATTCATCGGTAATCTACGAAAGCATCTCTTTCCTTTACTATATGTTCGGTGGCTCCCGAGTCTGCAATCCACATAGGAAGTGACCAATTAAAAAAGCAGAACAAGAAACATTTACATCACTATATAAATTATTCATAAAGTCGTGTACCTTTTTAGGCTCAGGACAATCACGAGCAAAGTGTTCCTTGTTCTAACAATTATAGCACTTAAGATTAGCCATATTTTGATAAATCTTTGGAGCAGAAATATTTTTCTTTCCATGTTGATTAACTTTAGGGTTATTTGAAACTTTCACATGTTGGAGAGTATTACCATTTTTAGGGAGTGTCATAGACACATTTAGAGTTTCAAGAGTTTCATGCTCTTTTTGGACATAATTGGCTTTCATGTTCCATATTTCACAGTTATTACGGTTAAGCTTATCACCTTTGTTAAGCTTGGTAACAATATTTTTTGCAGCAGTTGACATACTAATTAAACAAGTATAAAGTAACGTGAGACAACTATGTACAAATTATAGCCTACATTCATATACATAATTGTTCTTAAGATAATTAACTATGTTAATATTTATTTTACATTAGGTTCAGATTCAAAAGTTCACTAAGTTCCCAATCATCATCTGAATTCTAATATGTCATAAATCTAACACAATCAATCATCTAAGAACCACTTGTCTTAAATCACATAATTCAAGGCTAAATATTCATAATTCTATAACAAATATAGAAAAATCCAACTAAGAATGTAATTGTATAAATAATATAAATGTAAATTCATCCAATTCATACATACAAATAATACACACATTATTACTATAATATTTTTTTAAAACAGGAATAGATAAAATAAAATCTATACGCAAGTCCATAGGAAACTTATATCTTATAGGAAGCCAATGAAAATGACACACAGTCTTCTTAACCATCAAGTCAATGCATTTATCCATAAAATGTTGGACCAATGACTTGTAAGATATTGACTTTTTGAGATATAACTTACGTCAAAATTTGTCAGGTAATTTCTTTTGAAAAATATCAGGTAGTGCAGATTGTAAAGCCGCGTATTTCTTCTCTACGATTAATAAACCCCTAGCCCACATAACTTCTTGAATTAGCTCGTTAATTCTCGTTATGTGTTTCACAAATCTTATAAGATCATCATCTTGAACATTGAATTCTGACGAAAAAGTAACCAAATTTTCAATCAAAGTTTTCACCCTATCCTTCTGTTGCTTTGTGGAAACTCGTCTGAGTCTCCTTATCATTACCAATGTTTTTTCTGTAACATATACAGAAAATAATTAGGACTAACCACATAACAAAAGAATTATACAATAATTTGAATAAAAAAAGTCTTATATGTGATTTAAGAAGAAAAATTGACTACGATCTACTCTCAAAATTTATGATAATTATATGCTTATAATTTAAAATAATTTCCTAACCTATTTAGCAATAAGATGTGGGACAATCATGTTCAGCCATTCTATGCCAAAACTTAATAAAGGAGAGACACACAGTGAATATTATAATAGTTGGAACGATACTACATACCACCAATCAAAGTAACAAGTCAAAACAAACACACAAAAAACATTGTGTCTTGTTTGTCAAAATGTAACTATCCACTTTCAAATTTTGGAATAACTGGATGCCAACAATAAAATAAAATAAACTTCTTAACTTTAAAAACACTAAGTTCCGCTCGAGTGGAATGGTTGTTGGTACTCTCTTTCATATCCTTCTCCTGTTGGTGACTGACCACATCGTATTTTTTTCACTGTAGGATTATTATAATTCAAACTTAGGCTAAATTTGGATGTCCACTTGGTGGACAAGATAATTTAATAAGAAGATATCTCATTCAATTATTTTATTTTGGAACAAAACCCGATGTAGTTCAACAAAAGTCAAAAAAAAACTTTGCACTTTCCAGAGACTAATGGAAGGAAAACAAACTTCTCAAGTTGCCTCCAAAAACATTTTTTCTTTCTTACGAAGAAGAAAGAGAACAACCTTAAATTTTTAGTCTCTCCTAAACATGCAGAAAACTTTTCGAAAAAACACGATGAAAAAAAAATATAAACATCACAGAATATAAATCCACATAATCAGAGTTGTCTCAAAAATAAGACTAGGATTACAAACAACCTGGCTCTGATGCCAATGAAGAATCTAATCAAACACACAATTTGTAGGATCATTGAATTTGTTTCACTAATCATAAAGTGCAAACACATACAAAGACGAACCACACCATATAAAGTCACAGTCTATGAATCGTACCTTGTCACAGAATAGTTCCAACGTTTTTCGTAGAAGAAATCTTTAAAGAATCTTCACTTGGAACTTTTCTAGAATTGGAGGAGGAAGAAGAACAAGAAATAGAAGAAGCATCTGTTCATTTGAATTTGCAGAGAATGAAAAGATGCGTTGATTTCTTCTGTGAGAACCTTTTTTTATAATCCTAAAGGGACACAACTATTCAAATAGTTGTGTCTTTTCCCTTTATATTTATTAATATATATTAAGAGTTTCTAGGAAAAATGAGGTAAAAGGGATCTTTGAGAGTGGAATGAAGGATAGGAGATTTCTATTTCTTTTTCTTTTTCTTTTGTTATAAATATTTAATTAGAGGTTAATTATGGAGAGATGGGGTTGAATTAGAATATTTAAAAGTTTAGGGTAAAAATTAAAAGATCAAAAACTTTTAATAAAACCCTAAATTCCATTCATTTAGTCCATTTTTTTAACCTTCTGTTCTCCATTTCCCTCCTCTCTTCTCTTCTCTTTTCTTTTCTCCATTTTTAAACGTTCTTGTTCCTTGTTCCTTTGTAATTAAGGACGTCCTTGATGCTATTCTACAATTTGTAAATTTTGGTTTAGTACCTGGAGTTTTTGGCATATGAAGTGTTCTAAAGTGTACTCAATGTTTAAGATCATAGATTTTGGAGAAAAAAGATGTTAGCTTTTCTCTAAAGAGATGACATTAGTCATTTAGTTCTGGTGAAATATTAATGTATGCTTTTGAGAGCCAAAGAAAGCTTCAATGAAAAATGAAAAGAGAAGAGAAGAGAAGAGAGGATATGTTGTATATATAAACATGAGTTGTTCAAGCAACCAAGAGATGTTGGTTAAACAACTCTAAGTTGTTTAGTTCAAACAACAGAAGTTGTTTAAACCACCAAAAATTGTTTAAACAACCAAAAGTTATTTAGTTCAAACAATCAGAAGATATTTAAACAACTCTAAGTTGTTTAGATATTTTTTATGATTCTTTAGTTAAAGCAATGAGAATATTTTAAATATCAGCTAGTTGTTTGGAGAAATATGAAAATATTTGCTAATTGTTTTGGAGATCGGGATATGAAAATATTTGTTTGTTGTTTGGATAAATGTTTAAACATCTGCTAGTTGTTTGGAGGTGATGATGACGTGGAGGAGGGGGGGGTTGGGGGAGGATGGGGCTGAGGGGCAGGGAAACAAAGAGAAGGGGTATTTTGTAAATTAAAAAAACTTGTAGATTTTTAAAATATGTGTCATTATCACTAATTAAAAAAGAGTTCCTTTTATTTCATTTTCAAGACTTATGTCCTATTTTTTTTATTTACACTCTCAAAAGTCTCTTTTAATTCAATCTCCCGAGTTTCTAAGGTAATGCACACATATTAAGAAAAGCATTTGAGGACAAAATTTGAACTATATTTTTCTCTATTACTCTTTTGTTTAATCAACCTCATAAAAATGATTAAATGTGAAATCATAAATACAAGTCGTTTATTGGAGTGTAACTTTGTAAATAGTGTAGTTTAACTTCTAGAAAATTACAAAACTTCATTAATGGAAAGGGTAAACATGGAAAAAGTTTTAAACATTTTTCTTGAATTTTGAACAATTCAGTTATTTTGAACAATGAAAAAAACTCTAGAAATTCAGTTAATATGGAATAGAGGGAGTACATAATTATATATATTTAATCTCTCATGGATCCGGGTTGACCCACATGGGTGACCTGTCCAATCTCCTTCAATAAGTCATTAAAGCAATCGCACTAAAATTATGGTACATCAATATCCCCATTCTTTTGAATATCATGTATGAAGAATAATTTTGATAAAATATGTTTTGTTCTATCTCCTTTTATAAAGCCACTTTTCAATTGAGCTATGCACGCGGCATTGTCTTCGAATATAACTGTGGGTACTTTAACATTATTTTTCAAACCGCATCTTTCCTTGATGAATTGTATTATCGATCTCAACCACACATATTCTCTACTTGCTTCATGAATTGCTATTATTTCCGCATGATTTGAAGAAGTAGCAACAATAGACTGTTTTGTAGATCGCCATGAAATAGCAGTTCCTTCATGTGTAAATAGATAGCCTGTCTGAGATCGAGCTTTATGTGGATCTGATAAATAAACTCCATCTGCATAACCAATAAGGTCTGCACAGTCTTTGTTAGTATAAAACAAACCCATATCAATAGTACCCTTGAGGTATCGCAAAATATGTTTGATACTATTTCAATGTCCTCGCGTTGGGGATGAACTATACCTTGCCAGCAAATTAACAGAAAAAGTTATATCAGGTCTAGTTGCATTAGCAAGATACATAAGTGCACCAATTGCAGCGAGATATGGTACTTCAGGACCAAGAAGTTCTTCACCTTTTTTTGGAGGTCGAAATGGATCTTTTTCTACTTCAAGTGTTTTGTCCATGTAAAATCTTTTTAAGATTTTCTCAGTGTAGGCAAATTGATGGACAAAGACCCCTTCTGCTAAATGTTCAATTTGCAGACCTAGATAAAGTTTTGTCTTTCCGAGATCTTTCATCTCAAATTCTTTCTTTAGATATTCAATTGCCTTTTGGACCTCTTCAGGGGTTCCAATGAGATTTACGTCATCAACATAAACGGCGAGTATAACAAATTCTGATTTCATTTTCTTAATAAAAACAAATGGACAAATGACATCATTTATATAACCTTCATTTATTAAGTACTCACTAAGGCGATTATACCACATGCGCCCAGATTGTTTCAGACCATATAATGATCTTTGCAGTTTTATTGAGTACATCTAGACTTATTACATGCTTCAGGCAATTTTAATCCTTTAGGGATTTTCATATAAATTTCATTATCAAGTGAACCGTAAATGTAAGCTGTAACGACATCCATTAGATGTATTTCAAGATTTTTTATGTACAGCTAAACTGATGAGATATCGAAATGTTATTCCATCCATAACAGGTGAATATGTTTCTTCATAGTTGACCCCGGGTCTTTGAGAGAATCCTTGTGCAACAAGGCATGCCTTGTATCTTACAATTTCATTTCTCTCATTTCATTTTCGCACAAAAACTCATTTATAGCCAACTGGTTTTACACCTTCAGGGGTTTGGACTACAGGTCCAAAAACCTCACGTTTAGCAAGTGAGTCTAATTCTAATTGAATTGCCATTCTGGCCAATCACATCTGCGTCGACATTCTTCGACGGATTTAGGCTCAAGACTTTCATTATCTTGCATGAGGTTAATTGCAACATTATATGCAAAAATATTATCTACTGTAATTTTTGATCGATCTAAATTTATCTCATCACCTATAGAACTTATTGAAAGTTCTTCATTCACTTGAGTCTCGAGTTCACTGATTTCTTTAGAAATATCAAGATTACTCAAATCTTGACTTTCTTTAGGAGGTTCTTGTGTAGTATCATCTTTATTATTTCTCACGCTTCTCTTTTTAGGATTTTTATCATTTGAACCCAATGGTCTACCACGCTTCAGGCGTGTTTGAGATTCAGAAGCTATGATACTAGTAGATGGTCCTTTTGGGACATCAATTCAGATTGGCACATTCACTGCAAGGATATGTGACTTAGTTATCCGTTTCAAATTAGTAAATTTATCTAGCATTTGATTTGCTTTTTTTGTAAGTGGATGATCTTCTGGACTTCCTATTCACATGTGCGGGTACGTGGATCAAAATGTGATAGTGATGAATCTTTTCACGCAATTTCTTTTTCTTTCTTTGGGTTCCTTTTTCTCTCCCCTAATGGCGGAAAAAGTGTTTCATCAAATCGACAATCTGCAAATCGAGCAGTGAATAAGTCTCCAGTCAACGATTCAAGGTATCGAATTATGGAGGGTGAGTCAAACCCAACATATATGCCCAACCTTCATTGAGGATCCATCTTTGTACGTTGTGGTGGTGCTACAGGCACGTATATCTCACAACAAAAAACTCTTAGATGGGCTATATTTGGCTCATGTCCAAATACTAACGGAGAGTATTTATTATAATGTGTCAGTCTGAGACGTACAAGTGCTGCTGCATGTAAGATAGCATGACCCCAAACAATAATTGGTAAATTTGTTTTCATTAGTAGAGATCTTGCTATCAATTGTAGGCGCTTTATAAATGACTCTGCAAAGCCATTTTGAGTATGAACATGAGGAACATGATGTTTAATTTTTATCCCAATTGATAAGCAATAATCATTAAAAGCTTGTGATGTAAATTCTCCAGCATTATCAAGGTAAATAGCCTTAATTGAATAATCTGAGAATTGTGCTCTCAATCTTATTATTTGTGCTAACAACTTCGCAAACACCAGGTTGCGAGATGATAATAGGCACACATAAGACCATCTAGATGATGCATCTATTAGGACCATAAAATATCTAAACAATCCACTAGGTAGATGAATAGGTCCACATATATCTCCATGTATACGCTCTAAAATGCCAGGAGATTCGATGTCAACTTTCAGGGTCGATGGTCTGGCAATTAATTTGCCTTGATAACAAGCAGCACATGAAAATTCACCATTCGTAAGAATCTTCTGGTTCTTTAACGGATGTCCAGTTGAATTTTCAAGGATTCGTCTCATCATTATTGATCCAGGATGACCTATTCGATCATGCCATAGCACAAATGTATTTAGATCAGTAAACTTCTGGTTTACGATCATATGTGCTTCAATTACACTAAATTTTGCATAATATAGGCTAGAGGACAAAGTTGATAATTTTTCCAAAATATATTTCTGGCCTGAGACACTCTTGGTTATACCAAGATATTCAATATTCATTTCATTTAGTGTCTCAACATGATATCCATTTCTGTGAATATCTTTAAAACTTAACAAGTTTCTTGGGGATTTAGAAGAGAATAATGCATCTTCTATAACAATTTTTGTCTCCTTAGGCAGAATTATAGTAGTTCTTCCGGAGCCTTCAATCATTTTTGAATTATCAGATATTGTAGTAACATTAGCTTTTCTTCTAAGCAAATTTGAAAAATATTTCCCGTCTTTAAAAATAACATGAGTTGTTCCACTATCAATTACACAAATATCCTCTTGATTGATCATTGATCCAAATAAGATTTGAGGCATTTCCATATTTTCTTCAATAAGAAATAAAATAAGTATTAACACATGGTATATTACACAAATTTTATTTATTTACATTGACTAGAAAAATATAAACATAATATTTAATACAGATAAAAAGAAAAATATTTACATATTATTAGTCCTATCAATATTCATATTTTCGTCTGGAAAATTAAAGAAATCAGCTACATCCAAATGCATGGGCTCAATATTTTCTTCAGAGATAAAATTTATCTCTGAATTATTTTCTGCCCTTTTCAAAGATGTCTGATATATCTGAACCAAGCGTTTTGACGACCGGCAAGTCTGCGACCAATGCCCCACACCTCCACATCTATGACATACACTTTCTGAATTTTTCTTTAGTAAAGCTTCTGGCTTTTTACCCTGTCTTTTATATTGCTGATCATTTCTCGGTGCCAGCCGAGTATCATGATTATAATTTTCTTTTTCGCCCATGACCACGATCACGACTGGGGCCATGACCTTTTTCTCGTTGGTTATAATTTGCCTGATTCACTTCTGGAAGTGACAAAGAACCAACAGACCGACTATCATAATTTTTCATTAATAATTCATTATGTCTTTCAGTAATAAGAAGGTGAGATAATAATTCAAAATATTTTGTAAAACCTTTTTTGCGATATTGCTGCTGCAGGAGCATATTCGCGGGTGGAAATGTGGAGTATATTTTTTTGAGTTTATCTTGCTCAGTAATTTTGTCTCCGCATAAATTTAACTGAGTTATAATTCTAAATAAGGCAGCATTATATTCAGTTATATTTTTGAAGTCTATTAGTCTCAAATTTAATCAGTCATGACGTGCTTGTGGAAGCATGACCAACTTCAGGTGGTCATAACTTTCTTTTAAATGTAAGATATTGTAATTTGAGCCCCTCGTCAAGATGGTGGCGGAGAAAAATCATAGTTTTTGCACGGTCTTGACTAGATGTCGTGTTATTATCTTTGATGGTGTCTGTCAGACCCATCAATTCTAGATGAATTTTGGCATCTAGTGCCCATGAGGAGTAGCCTTTTTCCAGAAATGTCCAGAGCCACAAATTCAAGTTTTAAAATATTTGCCATTTTATGAAAATAAAATTAAATAAAATTCTTATCACTTTTTGTTATCTTAAAAAAATAGTGGGAGCCTTGTGTTGATAACGTGCTATAAATAACTTAGCAAATAGTAAAATAATTATAACGGAATATATTGAGAGGAAGAGATGAATGTTAGAGAGAAAGTGTCTGTATTTCTTTTCTATATCTGCATTCGATATGTATCACAACAATGATTATTTATAGCCACTGCAGAAAAAAAATAGAACAAGTTGAAAAAATAAATTTGAGTGAAAAAAAGGAAGAAAAATGGGGAAAGGGGAAAGGGGAAAGGGGAAAGGGACGTGGACATAACATCCACTTTTCTAATATGGATAAACTATTGTTTCTCAATCATATTTAGAAGCATTAGCATATTTAAATTGCATAATCATAAGAAATAAAAACTGACAGTACACCACAGTCCACACCACATGTAGTGATGTAGACAATTAAACTTATAGAGTGTTGGATTTGGACATATTTCTTAAGAAATGTAATTTAAAAGTGTTTCAGTGCATATGAAATAAGTAGACTAAAATCTGATGATTTTAAAAAAATATTTATAATTATTTATGAAAAATTGATCTCATATATTCAAATAATTATAAAATTTATGCATATAATTTATCGATTTGAATTTTTTTTAATAAATTAAAATCAAACTAAATCAAATGTTGTTGGTCTTTAAATTTAAAATCAAACCAAACGAAATATCACATTTTTAATTGATTTGGTTTGATTTATTTTTCACCAAATCGTGAATATCCATATTTTCTATGAGTTTGTTTAATTATTTTTCTAATTGTTTTAAACTATTAATATATTTTTTATAATTTTGTATTACTATATTATTTTACTACATTGTAAATTAAAAATTAAAACAATTTCACGCTTGCTTACGTCTTGCTCCATACTAAGGAAAACAACCCATCTCACACATCCGCCTTTTAACATGGTGATATTATTTGGTTGAAATTCCCAAGTGGGAGGTGAGATTTTCCGTGGCTATTAGTATCGTCCACATAAAATTAATAAAACTTCCAAGTAAGACAATCTAACATAGATCGTCCACGTGTCGCAAATGGCAACCTACCATCAACTCCATATACATTCAGCACAGAACCTCTGTTAATTTTTAAGAAAGAAAAAAAATGGTAGCATCTATGGCAGCAAAATCACCAGTTTTACACAGCATATCATGTTGTAGGGAATTCGGATCCAATTTGAGTAGTGGGTTTCCAATAAAGGGTCTCAATTTGCAGTTACAAAGCAGAAGAATTAAAGGTGGAAATGATGTTTGCTTGGTAGTATCTGCTGCTACTAGTAGAAATTCTGAACAGAGCAATGACTCTGGCGGTGTTTGTGGGGGAAGATTTTACCTAAATTTCACTGGATTTCCTTTCCCTCTTGGCCCTTTTCTCAATAGACAAACCATTAGAACTGAGGTAACCATCTCTCATTATTCAATTCGATTCTCTGTACTTTCGTGCTTTGTTATCATTTTAGATAATTGTTGAGAATAATTAGGCAAATAAAAGTGTGTTCTCTATGACAATAAAAAAAAAGTGTGTTCTCTCGGACAGTTTAATGAAATGGTCATACTCTTATTAGAGCATGCAGAGGTTCTGAGATCAAATCTAACTATGAACATTATCAAAAAGAATTATCACATACTTGACTAATCACGTGGCGATGAGACCTTAACTTAGGATCATGTTTCCATGGCCTAAATGGAAACCATGGAATAAGAAAGTGATTAGGCTTAAAACTTTCTGCATATTTCACTTAGACATCTCAACCTGGCTTTGTACCTATTTAGAGGTCTAGGCCGTGGATAATTAGTTGATTACTAAGATGAACAACAACTACATACCCAGTGTAATCCCACAAAGTGAGGTCTAGGGAGGGTAAAGTGTACGCAGACCTTACCTCTGTCTCTCTAAAAGACTTTTGTATCATGCTTAACCAACACTGATATGAAAAGGTTTGTTTGTACCTATTAAGGGGCCGGGGCCGTGGATAATTAGTTGATTACTAAGATGAACAACAACAACATACCCAGTGTAATCCCACAAAGTGAGGTCTAGGAAGGGTAAAGTGTGCGCAGACCTTACCTTTGTCTCTCTAAAGACTTCTGTTTCATGCTTAACCAACACTGATATGAAAAGGTTTGCTACTAACACTATTATAACATTAGTATCTCAGGCTGTGAAAGACACCATTTGGTTATTTGAGCAAGAGCAAGCACTGGGATTTAGCAGTGTTTCAACAAACATCAGAATGACTGTCATCAAACATAAATCTGGTGAATTGTGGGTTCATGCTCCAATTGCTCCAACCAAGGAGTGTATTCAGGTAACTCAGAAGACATCATTGACAGCTATCCTGTTTTCATTACATAATATTGGATCCATTCAGATTACCTACTTACTTTCTCACTATATAAATGAGGTTAAATGGAGCAACAGAGACAGTAAGAATTCATGTACCTGACCCTCATTTGCTCGGGCTTGAGGCATAGTTATTGTTGTATTTCAAGGATCAAAAATGATTAGATATGATGAGGGTCCTTGTTTTAGTGCGCCTTTGTCCTGCTATTAGTAACATTTTAACGGTATCCATGTGATTATTGTTAAAATATTGATGTTTACAAGTGTGTTTCGACTTTTGCAGCTCGTGAAAGAGTTAGGATATCCTGTGAAATATATCATCCTACCAACATTTGCATATGAGCACAAAATATTTGTTGGTCCATTTTCCAGAAAGTTCCCAAAGGCTCAAGTATGGGTGGCACCAAGGCAATGGAGTTGGCCTTTAAACCTGCCTCTTGAGTTTTTTGGGATTTTCCGTGCAAAAACACTGAAAGATGCGGATATGTCAACACCATGGGCTGATGATATTGAGCAGAAGGTTTTGAGCTCTCCCGAAGTTGGTACGTAATAATAGATTCTGCTCTAGTTTTAGTCTGAACTAAGGTTAATTTCACGTATGATCACGGAATCTTTTTGCTACAACTGTAAAGTTACCCTTGAATGGTGCAGCTGTACCTCGTGATTCAAATCTGATAACTTTTCCATATTGGTTCTTTAGGAATTGGACCATATGTTGAGGTGGCATTCTATCATAAAAAGTCAAGGACGCTGTTGGTGACAGATGCTGTGATATTTGTCCCAAGTACACCACCTGAGTGCATTAGTAAGGAATCCTTATTATCATCTGCAAAAAATGGTTTGGCTGTTAAATTACTTAGTAAAGGAAAAGAAGTCCCTGAAGAACCTGTTGTTGACAACAAAATCAATCGACAGAAAGGTTAGCCCTCTCCACTAATAACCAAGAAGCTGATGAACCATTGGTTCTTGAAACAAAAATGATCCAAAATCTGTATCTCCCTGCATTTGTTTTTCAGGATGGGAGAGGATGGTTCTCCAGATTCTGTTTCTAGGTCCATCAAATCTTCTGGAGCCAAAGGCTAGCTTTGCCCAGATGTCACAAAAGATAATTGTTTCACCTATTGTAAAAACATTGGTTTTTAGCAAAGTTCCTGAAAAGGTAAGTCACCTATCACTTTCTTCCATTTTGCTTAACTACTTTATTTATTCCATATTATATGTCGGTGTTTGGCTAGTCATGGAGTTTTAAGAAAGAACAAAAAAATTTCATCACCTACCAAAATACCACTAAAACTTGTGTTCTTCAAACATGCCCTGGCATTTCAATGGTCATAAAAGCATGTTATTAAGGGTAAAATGGAAATTTTCAAATATAGAAAGGGGTTACTCCTTTTTGAACAGATTAAAAACGGAAGTGTCATGTAATAGAATAGAGGGAGTATTATAGTATATCTTGGTTTATCAAGCAATCAATGCGCTAATATTTGGAAGAACCAAACACTCATGGTCAAAGAAATCACTCACGCTTTTTTGCTAACTTGTTGGGAAAACGCGGACTAACACAAAAATATATGGTCAAAATAATGTGATAAAAAAGGAAAAAATAATGACACCAAAATTTTTACGTGGAAACTCTTTAAATAAGGGAAAAAACCACGGGCCAAGAGGAGCAACTCATATCACTATAGTAAGGAATTTTACATCGTGTAGTTACGAGTACAATACTCAAAAATGACCACAACACACTCAAAAGAAATAACACTCTTTTAGTTTCCACCTTACAAACAATATCGCTCATACTTTACTTTTCTTAACAAACTATTTTCTTATAGTCTATGTAACACCTCACTTTGCTCTTTAATATTTTTTCTCTCTATCTTGGTGTGTCTTAAATGAGGAGCTGAAGAGCTCCTTTTATAGGTGAAATTTGCATTTCACAGTCAAAGAAATTGTGCCACTTTCTTTGAACTTTGCAATTTGCAATTGCAAATTGTAGAAAGATTGACAGTCATTTTTGACTAAGAAGGAAATTGGCAGCAACCCTTTATGACTTTTGAAAAGTAGGGACTGGATCCCACAAATCTCCCCCTCCTGTCACATTCACTAGAAGCTATACCAGTTTGTTGGAAAAACGTAGACTAACATAAAAATCAATGGGTTGAAGCTATGCAAGATTAGATGAAATCTTTGCATGAGAACTACACTTATGAGTTGGTGAAATTACCTAAGGGCATGCGAGCTTTGAAGAACAAGTGGGTGTTCAAAGTTAAAGTTGAAGAACATAGCTTGAAGCCGAGGTACAAAGCTAGATTGGTTGTTAAAGGATTTGGTCAAAGGAAGGGTATTGACTTTGGCTTAATATTTTCTCCTATCGTGAAAATGTCCTCCATTCGTATAGTTCTTGGTTTGGCTACTAGTCTTAATTTAGAGATTGAGCAGATGGATGTGAAGATGACTTTTCTTCACGGTGACATAGAAGAGGAGATTTATACGGAACAACCTGAGGGCTTCAAAGTAAATGGTAAAGAAAATTTTGTGTACAAACTCAAAAAGAGTCTCTACGGGCTAAAACAAGCTCCTAGACAGTGGTACAAGAAGTTTGAATCTATCATAGGGGAGCAAGGCTACAAGAATACTTCTTCAGATCATTGTATATATTTATCATCCTCTTGCTATATGTGGATGATATGTTGATTGTGGGCAGAAATACTTCCAAAATTGACAAGTTGAAGAAAGAGTTGTGTAAGTCTTTTGCTATAAAAGACTTGGATCATGCCAAGCAAATTTTGGGCATGAGAATTACTCGTCTTAGGGATGAAAAAGAGATTTATCTATCACAAGAGAAGTATATTGAACATGTATTAGAGCGCTTCAACATGAACAATGTTAAGCCTGTTAGCACACCTCTTCCTGATCATATGAAGTTGCTCAAGATGATGTGTCCTACAACTAGGGAAGAAAAAGAAAGCATGGCCAAAGTTTCATATTCCTCCGTCGTCGGAAGTTTAATGTATGCAATGGTATGCACTAGACTTGATATTGCTGACGCAGTTGGTGTTGTCAGCAGGTTTCTCGACAATGCAGGAAAACAACATTGGGAAGTTGTAAAGTGGATACTCAAGTATCTGAGAGGAAGCTCAGATAAATGTTTGTATTTTGGAGGATCAAATCCAATCTTGAAGGGCTATACAGATGCTGATATGACAAGTGACCTTGATAATAGAAAATCCACTATTGAATATTTGTTTACTTTTTCAGGGGGAGCTATATCATGGCAGTCGAAGTTGCAAAAGTGTGTTACACTGTTTACAACTGAAGTTGAGTATATTGCGGCTACTGAAGCTGGCAAGGAGATGATATGACTCAAACAATTTCTTCAAGAATTTGGCTTGCATCAGAAGGAGCATGTCGTTTATTGTACAACAGACTTGAGCAACAACTCCATGTACTATGCAAGGACGAAACACATAGACGTGAGATGTCACTGGATTCGAAAAAAGATAAAAGACGAATTTATGTAGGTTGAAAAGATCTCTACAAATGAGAATCCTGTAGATATGCTGACCAAAGTGGTAACAAGGGACAAGTTCGAATTGTGTAAAGAACTTGTTGGCATGAGCTCTCTCTGAGAAGATGAAGATACCCGCTTCTAGTGAATGAGACTAGAGGGGGAGATTTGTGGGGTCCAGTCCCTACTTTTCAAAAATCATAAAGGGTTGCTGTCCATTTCCTTCTTAGTAAAAAATGACTGCCAATCTTTCTGCAATTTGCAATTGCAAATTGTAAAGGTCAAAGAAAGTGGCATGATTTCTTTGACGGTGAAATGCAAATTTCACCTATAAAAGGAGCTCTTCAGCTCCTCATTTAAGACACCAAGATACATAGAAAAAATATTAAAGAGCAAAGTGAGGTGTTACATAGACTATAAGAAATAATTTGTGAAGAAAAATAGAGTATGAGCAATATTTTTTGTAAGGTGGAAACTAAAAGAGTGTTTTTTCTTTTGAGTGTGTTGTGGTCATTTTTGAGTATTGTACTCGTGACTACACAGTGTAAAATTTCTTAATATAGTGATATCAGTTGCTCCTCTTGGCCCCCTCTTGGCCCGTAGTTTTTTTCCTTATTTTAAAAGAGTTTTCACGTAAAATTCTTGGTGTCATTAATTTCATTATTTTGACCATATATTTTTGTGTTATTCCGCATTTTTTTCCAACCGATTAAAAAACAGAAGTGTGTCTTGTAATAGAGTAGAGGGAGTATTACCGTATATATTGGTTTATCTAGCAATTAATGCGCTAATATCTGGAAGAACCAAACACTCATGGTCAAAGAAATCACTCACGCTTTTTTGCTATTGCAAAACTATCCTTCAGTTTACTAGGTGAAATCACTAATCAGAATAGCAAGCAATGTCTCTATTATGCACATACTTGTAAAGCATATCAGCAGAAATCTGGGATCAAAATTTAATGATGGCTGCTTGCTCAATGCATCTGTTTTATCCCATATATTTAGAGTAACATACAGTAGTTTATGGGAAGATCCTTTTCTTGTTAGAAAAAATGTTTGATTTTGATTGTTTTTTTTTCCTTTATTATGAAAAATATTGTCTATTCCTTCAAAACTTCAGGTTAGAGACTGGATTGACAGTATAGTCCGAGATTGGAAATTCAAGAGAATTATCCCTGCTCATTTTGCTGCTCCAATAAACGCTAGCAGGTCGGATTTGTTAGCAGCCTTTGCGTTTCTTGATGAACTCTTGGGCGAGCGCTATGTGACTCGGCCTTCTCTTTCGCTTCTATTCACTTCACTCTTAGGAAAGGCTGCTAGCTATTTTCCTCCAGATGACATGAGGACCCTATCATCCCTGGATCAGTTCTTAGTGTCTGTTGGAGCAGTGAAGAAAACAGTCTCAGGTCGCAAAAGATGACAGAAAATGTGATTTACACATATATAGTTATTACTAGTACTGGAAATTAAATGCTTTAGCAAGAAGAAATCAAGGATTTTACACAGAAATTGTAAACATAGTTCAATAGTAATCAAGAGAGTTTGTCTTGATTCTGTGCACCATATTTATATATTGAGTTCTAAGCTTGAAGCCCCAGTATAACACGATTAACTGGTAATACATCTTAATCTAAAATGAAAATTAGCAAAACCCTTAGCAGTTTTTGAGGTATTATATTACAAGACGTAGCACCAAGATAATAAGTTTAAACTGCATGACTAACTACATAATACATTCCAATTTATCTGAAACAGTTTTTGCAGTCAAATTGCCAGAGAGACGCACAAGATAGTGCAGATTAGCTGCAGCTCAAATATTCTGCTGGTTATCATCTCCATCTCCAGTTTCATCTTCGAAGTCCAAGCCTACAATCCTCATCTTGCCAATGTTAACTGCAAGAATGTGGCAGATAAGATCAGGAGGCTAGAAAAATATTACTTCCATGCGTCCGTACAAGAAGTTTAACATCCAATTTTTGCAAATAGAACAACATCAGGACATGGTTAAGTGTCTGTGTCCCCTTTCGATTGAGGGTAGCGTTCTGGATGTAATCTGGTCAAGTTAACTTCCTAATTATAAAGAAAGTTATTTGGATGAACTTTCCTGATTCTTAATCAAGACCAACACTGCAAAACCTTCATCTCTACTTAAGTAGTCCAAAGGATCACCAAGATAAGTAAATGTAAAGGATCACCAAGAGCTGCAGGAAAGATGGAAACATAACCCGAGAACAGTACTTATTTTATGATATCAAGAAGAGAATAACTGCGACTTTAAGAGTTGTTTATCCGTGGAATGGCAGTTGAATACCTCTCTCCATTCTAACATGCTGCATATCTCACTATGTTGCTCAGATTCTTTAAAAATACTGATAGGTATGTGTCGGATCCTTAAAATGCTATGTATTTTTGGAGGATCAGGCATAGGTGTAGCAACATTTTTGGATAGTCCGAGCAACATAAATATCTCATAAGAAGACCGAAGCTTTCAGATCATAATACCACAATTTGGTGCAAATAACGGTGAAATTTCCAGGTTGGATGTTTAGTTGAGGTAAATATTTGAAAAGCCTCATTCCTTTCTTTGTGTTGTGCTTATCTGGAATAAAAGGTGCAGCTGGTACAATTTGAACTAGCACAAGGAGCAACAACACAGAAACATACCAAAGTCATGAAACCCGGTAGTCTAAAATTTGTTTGATAGCCATACAAGATGGTTAGAGAAAGCTAACACCATTATCAGAGACATATTACTATCAGAAAGAGAAATCTTCGCAAAGTGTAAATTGATGGCAATAGAGTAACTTTACCAACAGCATCTGTCCCGGCTAATTTGGGCATGAATTTGTTGATATGGTCCTCAGCTTCTTTAGCTGCTTTCAGTGTCTCACACTCGAAAGAAACAAGAATCTTGTGGTTGTGATCCTTCTTGTCAAGCATATTGACAACATCATCCTCCCATCTTGTGGCAAAAAAATACAAAACCAATTAGTAAAGTGTAAATGGAGAGAAGCCTTAAACTCGTATAACCAGCCTTTTGCCATATGTTTGACTATCAGTTTCAGGTAAACAAATATGCTTCTTCAGATTAAAGCAAGAAATAAGTTTTACTATCTGTTTTGCTACAGAGAAACCCTAGAAGAACTATAGAAGGTTCGACACAATAGATAGTCAGGAAAACCTCGTAATCACTCATTAAAAGTATCTGTTTTGCTACAGCAAAACCGTTTAGATTAAAGCAAGAACCTTCATTTCCTAAACTTTCTTCAAAGTAATTTTAAGGCTACTCACTCACCCATGAGCATGGTCAACATTCTGAATCCTGGCAGCATCATGTCCTCTGCACTCCACTATAACATCCCTTTCTCTTTTTCTCTGGAATATGCAACAATTAATTACAAGAAATAAGAAAGATCAAACTCTCTTAACTAACAAGTCATCAACTAATAGTTATTATCTCATAAAATTACTTACTTTGTTTTATTGAAAAAATTTGAAATCAAGAGCAAAGATGACCTGTGAGATAATATCTATTAATTGAGTGAAAACAGAACCATTAATGACTCTTACATTGTAGTCAATAATTGTGAGCTTCACCAAGCGGTAGTCCTCACCCCTACTACATTCCCTTTCGCAAACCATTTCTTCCAACAATGACAAATAGAGTAACAAGTTAATTCAAAAAAATTTATAACCTATGATTTCAAATAAGAAAAAAATGCATACTTGTTGGGAAAAATTGATTTATTTACCAGTGCCATGGATTCCATAGCAGATAGAATGAGGAAGATGAATAAAGTGACCGGAAATAGACCCGTTTTCTATGAGTGCTATTGAAGCAACCCCTTCCATAACCTTTCCTTCCATTTCTTCTTCACCTGCAGCATCAAAAAGTTGTTTTTACATATAAAAAAAAATCAGCATATACAAAGATGATTAAACATCTTACTCATTACTGCTGCTGCTGCTATGGTGAATGCTACTGTGAGAGATTGCGGCAACTGCGGGTAGCCGGAGCAGTGGAACAAGGCTTTTGGTGGGCCTTAAGGGGTAGTTGCCCATATTTACAGCCCAAACAAACACTCAGCATAGCCCAATATTTACTCTCTCTCTCTTTCTTCCTCCTATCTCTCCTTCTCTTCTTTTTTTGTCCTTTTTTTCTCTCTTTATCTCTCTTTCTCCTTCTTCTAAAAATAATAATTAATTATCTTAATTTAAACTTAATTTTAGATTGGATATTATGAAAATGATGATTTTATTAATTTTTAAATTAGATGATTTTTTAATATGTGTATATATATATAATACATTTCTAACACAATAAAAAATATAAATATAAACAATAATTGTAATACATTTCGAATTTAATGTATTATACATATTATAGACATGTTTCAATACACGTGGTGAATATATAACTAAAATATTTTTAATACAATAATATATTTCGTTAATAAGAGAAAAAAATAAAAAATAATTATAATAGATTTTGAATTCAATATATTATATTGTAGGCATATTTCAACGCACGTGATAAATATATAACAAAAATATTTTTAATACAATAATATATTTTAGCACCGTTAATAAGAGAAAAAATTTAAAATAATTATAATATTTTTGTAATTCAATATATTATACATATTATATACATGTTTCAATGCACGTGGTGAATATATAACTAACATATTTTAAATACAAATATATTATAAGTATTATGTGTGAATTTTAAATATTCCAGTAATATTCAAATCAATTTACGTTGTTAGAAATATATTATATTTATTGAAATAACAACAATATAATTCATAAAAATGTATAATATTGAATTCGAATTCTAATATATTTTGAATTCAATATATTATACATATTATAGACATGTTTCAATGCACGTGCTGAATATATAATTAAATTTTTTTAATACAATAATATAATCCGTTAATAAGAGAAAAAAATAAAAAATAATTATAATAAATTTTGAATTCAATATATTATAATTAAAATGTGGTGAATATATAATTAAAATATTTTTAATACAAATATATTATAAGTACTATGTGTGAATTTCAAATATTTTGATACTATTTAAATTAATTTTACATTAAGATAATTAATTATTATTTTTAAAAAAGGGAGAAAGAGAAAGAGAGAAAAGGAAAAAAAGAGAAGGGAGAGGCGCAAATGAGAAAGAAGGAGAGAGGGGGGAGGATAATGAGTGATTTTAGTTATTAATTAAGATAAATATGTTATAGATCGTAATAAAAAAAAAGTACCCTAAAAAGAGTAATTATTAAGCTAAAAAAGTTTATTTATGTAAAAATTCCAAAATCATACCCGGCTTTTTACATAGGTAAGTTATAAGGAAAAATTACATAATTAAGCAAACATCATACTAGTAATTATTTAACATAGTTATAGTTAGAAATAATTATGATTCGTAGCTACTGTTTCATCCAGATGGCTATGGCCTGTAACACCCCCAAAAAACATTGTATATGATGTTCCAATTCTTGATGAAAATGATATAACTTCTATATTTTTGGCATAACGTTTTATAGGATGGTCAAAATTAGGTGATTCAAATTTCTGAATAACCCCAACATCATTACCTACAACTTTTGTGGACCATATTTTAAGTTTCGGAGGTCAAGTAGGTCAAATAAATTAATTATTGCAAGACATGATGTTGTGACGAAATGGAGTGTTTGTAGAAGAAAAGTCATATCTCACTGTAGGATGCTCCAAATCGGTTGATTCTTGAACGACATGAAATTAGATTTCTATAGAAACAATTCATATGAGACACTAAATCTTAATGAGGAAGTTATCTTGTTCAAACCCAGCTCCGAAAAAGGGTATTCTGTTAAAACAAGGCTTATCTCACCAATCATGGAATGATCTAGATTCATTTGACATCACCCATGACATCAACAGTCCTCTATTTGATATCACCCATGACATCACAATCTTCCATTAAATTTTTAAATTTTTTTATAATTATTTTAATTATTATTAGGTCCCTCTTTCACACCTATAAATACCCACCTTATTTCATCATTTTGTTCATCAAGCTTTTTCAAGCAACTCTTCTCTCTATACACTCATTTAATCATTCTCAAAATATAGTTTTAGTTCTTAGTAGTGTAGAAATACTATTCCAGTGATTCATATACTCCGGGTAGTACACAAAACGCTCCGGCGAGGAAAAAAGGGTAGGATTCAAGAGTGTTCATTAAGTCCTTCGATTTTGAGTAACGCTTTGGATTCGGGTATATAAGAATTCAATGAGAGTATTCTTTCCATTCTCATGCCTAAAGTATTTTGATTATATTACTTGAAATCAAGAGATTTAATTGAAAGAGTTTTTGGACTACATGGGTGGAAGAACCCATGGATAAACACCCACATAACTTAGAGTAAAGCTTAAAGAAAATAAACATAATTTATCATATAATTAAAATACTTTATACATGAGAGTGGAAGGAATACTCTCATTGAAGACTTACATACTTGGAATCCGAAGCGTTATTTAGAATCGAAGGACTTAATGAATACACTTGAATCCTAGCCTTTTCTCCTTGTCGGAGTATTTTGTGTACTATCCGGAGTATATCAATCATCAAAATAGTATTTCTACACTACTAAGAACTAAAACTATATTTTGAGAATGAGTAAAGAAGTGTATAGAGAGAAGAGTTGTTTTAAAAAGCTTGATGAACAAAATGATGAATTAAGGTGCGTATTTATAAGTGTGAAAAAGGTACCTAACAATAATTAACATAATTATAAAGAAAAATTTGAAAATTTAATTAAAGATTGTGATGTCATGGGTGAAGTCAAATGGAGGACTATTGATGTCATGAATGATGTCAAATGTATCTAGATCTTTCCATGGTTTGTAAGATAAACTTTCTTTTAATGAAATACCCTTTTTCAGAGCTGCGTTTGGACAAGATAACTTCCTCATTAGGATTTGGTGTCTGCACATGAATTGTTCCTCTAGAAGTCCAATTTCATGTCGTTCAAGAATTAACCAATTTGGAGAAACCTACAGTGAGATATGATTTTTCTTCTACAAACACTCTATTTTGTCACATCACCCTATCTTACAATAATTAATTTATTTGACCTACTTAACCTCCGAAACTTGAATTATAGTCTTCACAAAAGTTGTAGGTAATGATGTTGGGGTTATTCGGAAATTTGAATCACCTAATTTGGACTATCCAACAAAAAGTTATTCCCAAAATATAGAAGCTGTATTATTTTCATCCAAAATTAGAACATCATGTACAACGTTTTTAGGGGATGTTACAACTATTTGCATGATTATTCATGCATGTATATGTCCACATATGTATGATTTAAATGATATCTACTTGATTACTCATGCATGCACTCATTTATGTACTTTACCTTATAAATGTCCTAAATATTTTACATAGTATTGCATGCCTACATACTTAGGACATTCAAAGTACTAAATCATATTCTTTTGCCTACATGATATCACCATATAGGAATCAGTGCTCGTCCTCGTTCTCCTCCACGTGGCTAGTTGCAATTTCGTTTTAGGGCTATTTTTGGTGAGTTCCCATGCTCCGAGAACTATACTCCTTTATCTTTCTAGCTTATGATATGTTGAAATCTTTAGACACTTACTATGACATTTCTTTCTATTATGATTGAGGGTGAGCTAGGGACTTGTATTAGCCCCGTTAAATCTAAAAGTTAGAGATATTATTGGACATATGTATGTTGAAGATTTACTAGTATGACTTCCGCTTGTTTATTTATTTTCATTACCTATGAAAGGCTAAAAGAATGCTAAGAGGCTTATTTGAGGTACTTTCAGATTCCTCATTCGCTATGTCACATGTAGGCCCTAGGCTTGGGTCATGAAAAATATGGTATCAGATCCTGAGGTTTTGAATGGTCCTCAGAGTCCAACATACCGCTTCAAATAAGATCTTGTTCATGATTGTGAAGCGCCATAACTATGAATAGGAGACTATGGGAAATTTAGGAAAGTTTTCACTTCTTTCAAATTCATGTCATTCCTTAGAGTGTCCTAAGCTTTCCTTTAACTAATGACCCATTTCATGTTCTCTAGATACTAGCTCGTGGAAGAGCACATCCAAGAGCAAGGGCTGGCGATGAGGACCAAGCTCATCCGGTTCCCAATGCCCCACATCATGAGGAAGGGGTAACCCATGTCGAGTTTCGCAATATCATCATTGTTAACTCAAGTCGTAGCCAATCAAGGGCATCAAGGTGTCCTCCTCCCCAAATACAAAATTCGGCCTCTAGGATTCAGAATTTCCAAAGGATGAATCCGCCCGAGTTCGATGGTTCTAAACTAGATGAGGACCCCATGGAATTCATTGATGAGGTATACCGGATTGTATCTATCATGGGTGTGCCACCGAATGAGAAGGCCGAGCTAGTGGCCTATCAACTCAAAGGTGTAGCTCGAGTGTGGTACGAACAATGGGTTGTTAAAAGAGATGAAGAAATGGGGCCGATAGGATAGGAAGATTCAAAGGTGCCTTCCTAGACCGCTTCTTCCCATTAGAGCTAAGGAAGGACAAAATCCAAGAGTTCATCAACCTCCGTCAAGGAAGTATGAGCGTGAGTGAGTATGCTATCAAATTCACTAAGTTGTCAAAGTATGCTCTCTTCATGGTCTCCGACCCAAGAGCTAGGATGAGCAAGTTTATTTCTGATATCTCAATCTTGGTGTCCAAGGAGTGCAAAACGGCCATGTTGGTCAAGGAGATAGACATCTCTCGGTTAATGACTTACGCAGAACAAATTGAAGAAGAGAAGTCGAGAGAGAGATCAATGGGGTTTAAAAAGGCTAGAGTGGATGGTGGAGGGTTTAACCCTCAAAGGTTCGGTTATGGTAACAATGACAAAGGCCAAGGTGGGCACCGGTTTGTGGGACAAGGTTCCACCAATACTCCTCCTCCAAGGTTCAACAAGGACAAGGGTGCTAAACCTATGGTTCCAAGAGAGAATGTTGATGCTCAAACTTTCCTCGGTTGCAAGAAGTGTGGAAGGACTCACAAAAGGGAATGCTTAGCCAGCTCCAATCCATGCTTTAAGTGTGGAAAGCTGGGACACCATGCTAAGGATTGTAAAGATGGTGGTGGTATGCCTCAAGGCCAAATTGCTCATGGTATACAAGCCCAAGGAGTTGTTCAACACACCAACCACTTTTACGCCTTGCATGGGAGACAAGAGGTTGAGGACGCACCCAATGTCATTACTAGTATGTTAAAGGTCTTTGCTTTTGATGTGTATGCACTATTAGATGCGGGTGCAAATTTATCATTTGTTAATCCATTCCTTGCTAATAAGTTTGATGTGTCACCCAAAATATTATTAGATTCCTATTTGGTATCTACCCCCGTTGGTGAGTCGGTTATTGCTTGAAAGGTCTATAGGGGTTATCCCGTATCTATCTTGCATAAAGTTATTCCTTGTGATCTTATTGAGCTTGATATGGTAGATTTCGATGTCATTCTTGGGATGGATTGGTTACATGCATCTTATGCTTCCATAGATTGTAGGACTCATTGAGCCAAGTTCCAATTTTCAAATAAGTTCGTTATTGAATGCGAGGGTCGTGATTCGGTGGTGAAGGGTAAGTTTATTTCTTATCTTAAGGCCTATAAAAATGATTTCTAAGAATTATATTTACCACATTGTGAGGGTTAGGGATGTCGACTCCGAAATTTCTCCTCTTGATTCGGTTCCCATAGTCAATGAGTTCCCCAATGACTTTCTCGGTGTTCCTCCTAAAAAGGTAGTTGATTTTGGTATTGATCTCCTCCCCGATACCCAACCTATGTCTATTCCTTCTTACCGAATGGCCCCGACGGAATTGAAAGAGTTGAAGGAACAATTAAAGGACTTGTTAGAAAAGGGGTTCATAAAACTAAGTATTTCGCCATGGGCTTTAGCGACCCTCTAGGGAAGATGCTACTACTAAAAAAATATATATAAAACTCGTGACATTAAAAAAAATAGCTACAGGTGTAAGTCTCTTTTTTTTGCCAGTTTAGATTTTATTTTTCTCAATTAAATCAAATAAAAGTTCCAACTTAGGACGGGGCCACTTTCCAAAATAAGTTAAGAAACTAACTTGCGAGACATTCATATATTCTTCCTTATCATTATAATTCACGCTATAAACTATTGCCAACTTATAAGTATCCAAGGTTAGCTAATTCATGATTCATCCAAATATTCCAATTCTAAAGGTAAATTTAGTATATCATAAGACTTGGAAAATTTACATGCCCCAAAATAACCAAACAAGCAACCAATTTTAAGTTACATCCCATGGTGTCATGAATGGATCAACCCTCATAAATAAATACATAAATGCATATACACAAGCACCCCTAGATCATATACATGTCCCTAAATACTACAAAATACAAATGCCTATATGCAAATGTGATCTTCCTTTAAGCTCCCCAAAATTTATCTCCAATGACCAACCTCAAGCATCTTCTCAGACATTTCCTACGATAGAAATAACTATCGCTAAGCATAAAGCTTAGTGGTGCAGAACTACAAGTTTGAAGCCTTTAGGTTCTCCACCTTATTTTCTCAAGTCATGAGAAGCACAAAGGTACACATAGTAATTAAATCAAGCCAACAACTATATCACGAATATCAAGTTCTATATGTAAAAGTTTAAGTGTCAATAATTCATAAAACCACATTTACAAGATTTAAAATCAACTTTCGCCCAATATGTACATCATACCGTCACACCAAACATGATCTAGTATCAAGAAGGACCGGAGCCCTATATAAAGAAGGATAAAGACCCAATAATCAAGAGAACCAAGAACCATATTAAAAATGGCTTCCTAATTCGTACTTAAAATGGACAACTTCCTTACTTAAGACGAACTAAAAATCCATAATCAAGATGGTAAAGGGTCCGAAATAAGAGGCATGCTAATAGTGACAAAGTTACAGCCACAAGAAGAACAAAGTCCACAAGAATGTCAAGTGATCGAGCAATCCATACAAGTGGGCGAGTTCAACAAGTGTCTTGCAAATTTCCAAGATACCAACATGATAAGTCAAAGTGACAAAAAATAACCAACATCACAAGAGAGGCTTCTAACATACCAGTAGGTAACAAGAGTAGAGTACAAGTTTATACACAAACCTCAGCTTTTTAGCATACAACAACCCAACACGACTTCAGAAGTTCAAACCGTAGACCAACCTGTGTCTCAAGTTCCTCAATATGTACACGATATAAACAACTTTGAAAATACCATTAAATGCCCTCTTTAATTTCCAGCATCTCCATTATATTTACATAAAATAAGAATTATCATTAAAAATAAGCCTAGAATATTTTTACATGAATTATGTTACCAAAACAGTAAATTCAGAAAGCCAAGCACCTCAGGGTTTATCTACATTTTGAAACTGAAAACGGAAAAACTGATCTTTATGCCCTTCACAAAATATTTAGATACATGTCTTAAGTTTGCAACCCAAAAGAAATCAATTCAAAACTCATATTGTACAAAATGATATCACCAAAACACTAACAGTTACACATGACAGATTTTAAAAATTGATAATCTGGACAGAACACACTTGTCCGATTGTATCTAAGTTGGAAACTTAAAATGGCAAAACTGAACTTTATACCCTACACAAAACATTTATATCTATGTCTTAAGTTTCCAATCTAAAAGAAATGAACGCAAAAATCATTTTTTACAAAATGATATCATCAAAACACTAACAGTTACACATGATGAATTTTAAAAATCAAGAATCTGGACAGAACTTGTCCTATGTTTCATCCTCTTTTTCTGACTTAATAATAACAGATCTAGGCTCTAACATAAACATAAAAGTTGTAGGTACGTGTTTTAGATTTCCAAAACATAATTATTTACTAAAATCAAAGGTCTATACAATGAGATATTCAAGAATCACTACTGGCTACATAATCCCAAAAATAGATTTGAACACTTACCACGTGAGAGGGGCTGCTTTGAGTTCTAATTGAAAGGACAAGTTTTTTTCTTGGTGAATTTTGGTGAGGGATTATACTAGAAAGAGGGTTCAAAGTATCTTATTATCTTTAGAGATCCGAAATTGAGAGAGAAACTGGAATAGAAAGTCTTCCTAGGTGATACTTATCACATAGCACTTACTTATCTATGCTAGAGAGAGGGTTCAAAGTATCTTATTGTCTTTAGAGATCCAAAATTGAGAGAAAACCTGGAATAGAAAGTCTTCCTAGGTAATACTTATCACGTAACACTTACTAGGAAGGTGCTTGCCCAAAAAGTAAAAGTGAGCAAGCCAAATTCATACATATATGCATATATATATATATATATATGTATATGTAAAGAGAAATTCTAATTAGTAGTTTACATAAATACCCCACTACGATCTCCTAACCTACAATCGCAAATCTATGGTAAATAAAATTTTAAAATCTCTTAAAATGTCAAGTTCATAAAAAGTGAGTAAAACATAATAAATTTACTAAGAAGTATCCCATCGAAGTGTGAATACTATCTTATATAATTAGAGGCGTTATAGGGATGCTCCCGTGTTATTTGTGAGAAAGAAGGATGGGTCGCTTCTAATGTACATAGACTACCGACAATTAAATAAGATGACCATTAAGAACAAGTACCCACTCCCTAGAATAGATGACTTGTTTGATCAATTGCAAGGGGTAAATTACTTCTTCAAGATCAACCTTCGGTCCGGCTATCACCAACTACGAGTGAGGGAGTGTGACATTCCCAAAATGACTTTCCGAACAAGGTATGATCACTTCAAGTTTGTGGTGATGAGTTTTGGGTTGACGAATGTGTCGGCGGTGTTCATGGACTTGATGAATAGGGTGTTCAAAAATTACCTTGATACTTTTTTGGTGGTGTTCATTAATGATATTTTGATTTACTCTCAGGGTGAGCAAGAACATAAAAATCACTTGAGAGTTGTGTTGCAAACGTTGAGGGATAGGCAATTGTTTGCAAAATTTAGTAAGTGTGAATTTGGTTGAAGGAGGTGGCATTTCTTTCTCACATAGTGTTCAGTGATGGAATCAAGGTTGATTTTAAGAAAATGAAGACTGTTAAGAATTGGCCTAGACAGTTGTCTCCTTCAGACATTAGGAGCTTTTTGGGTCTAGCCGGGTACTATAGAAGGATCATCGAAGGATTTTCTTCTATCTCATCTCCTATGATGAAATTGATCCAAAATAAAGCCAAATTCATATGGACGGATGAGTGTGAGAAGAGTTTCCAAACCTTGAAAGATTGATTTACCTCCACTCCTATTTTGACTCTACCAGAAGGATTAGAAGGATTTGTAGTTTATTGTGATGCTTCAAAGATTGGTTTAGGCTATGTCTTAATGCAAAATGACAAGGTCATAGCCTATGCTTCTAGACAATTAATTGTGCATGAACATAACTACCCTACCCATGAACTTGAATTGGCGGCCGTTGTTTTTGCTCTGAAGCTTTAGAGGTATTAACTTTATGGGGTGAATATGGATGTGTATACCGATAATAAAAGTTTTCAATATGTGTTCACCCAAAAGGACCTTAATCTAAGGCAAATGAGGTGGCTAGAACTCCTTAAGGACTATGACATGAGTGTGCACTATCATCTGGGTAAAACCAATGTGGTTGTCGATGCACTTAGTAGAGTGTCTGTGAAGAGTGTGGCCCATGTGGATAAATAAAAGAAGGAGTTCGTAAAAGATGTTCACCGGTTGGCTAAATTAGGGGTGAAGTTATGTGGTACTGATGATGGTGGTATGGTTGTTCAAAATAGGCCTGAATCCTCTTTGGTGGTGGTTATTAAATCAAAGCAAGATCTTGACCCGACGTTTATCGAGTTAAAGAAGTTGGTGAAGGAAAAGAAGATAGAGATTTTTTCCCAAGGGGGAGATGGGGTGCTATACTACCAAGGTCGGCTATGTGTTCCAGATGTTGATGGCCTAAGGAGTTTGATCTTGATGGAGGCTCATAATTCTGCATACTCCATTCATCCCAGTCCGACAAAAATATAACGAGACTTAAAAGAGTTTTATTGGTGGGGTGGCATGAAGAACATAGCAAGGTTCTTGTCCGAATTGCCAATAAGTGAAGGCCAAACATCAAAGGTCGGGTGGCCTAGCCTAAGACATTGAAATCCCTACTTGGAAGTAGGAATATGTGAATATGGATTTTGTAGTGGGTTTGCCTTATGCCGGAAGTGTCATGATTCGATTTGGGTAATTATTGATAGAATGACTAAGTTGGCTCACTTCCTACCGGTTAAGGATTCCTATAGTGCCGAAGACTATGCCAAGTTGTATATTCGAGAGTTGGTGAGGTTGCATGGTGTTCCTTTATCCATTATTTCAGATCATGGTACCCAATTCACTTCTCACTTTTGGAGATCATTTCAAAAGGGACTCGATACTAAGGTAAAATTGAGCACCGCATTTCATCCTCAAACAGATGTGCAAGACAAAAGGACGATTCAAACACTAAAGGATATGTTAAGTGCTTGTGTGTTGGAGTTTAAAGAAAATTGGGATGATCATCTACCGCTCATCGATTTTTCCTATAATAATAGTTACCACTCAAGTATTGAGATGGCGCCGTTTGAGTCTTTGTATGAGAGATGATGTAGATCCCTGGTTGGTTGGTTCGAAGTATATGAGAAGGACTTGTTGGGCCCCGATTTGGTACTTGATGCTTTAGAGAAGGTGAAGATCATTAGAGAAAGGTTGAATATGGCTCAAAGTCATCAAAAGTCCTATTCTGACACTAGAAAAAAGGATCTTCAGTTTAATGTGGACGATTGGGTGTATCTAAAGGTTTTACCCATGAAGGGTGTGGTTTGGTTTGGTAAGAAAGGGTAATTGAGCCCTAGGTATGTAGGGCCTTATAGAATCGTGAGACGTGTTGACAAGGTTGCATATGAGTTGGAGTTACCATTGGAAATGCCATTGTTCATCCGTTGTTCCATGTGTCTATGTTGAGAAAATGTGTGGGTGATCCTAGTTCCATTGTTCCTTTGAAAGTAGTGAATATTGAAGAAAACTTGACCTATGAAGAAGTTCCGGTTGAAATTTTGGACCGGCAAGTTAAGAGATTGAAGAACAAAGAAGTTGTATATGTTAAAGTCCTTTGGAGGAATCAACAAATCGAAAGTGCTACATGGGAAGCGAAAGCGGATATGATTAAGTGATACCCTTATCTTTTTCCCTCTACCCAAACCTAAGGTATTAAATTGTCCTCGCTCAATTACTTGAAATCTTAGAATTTCAACTTTTCTGGTCATATACTTGCAAAATTAGGAAATATGTTTTGAACAATTACATTAATGATGGTTTATTGGTTTACACTCTACTCTACTCAAGCTAAGTCTTTCCTCATTCGAGGGAGAATGTTCCCAAGGGGGAGATAATGTAACAGCCCCAAAAAACGTTGTATATGATGTTCCAATTCTTGACAAAAATGATATAGCTTATGTATTTTGGACATAACTTTTCATAGGATGGTCAAAATTACATGATTCAAATTTATAAATAACCCCAACATCATTACCTACAACTTTTGTGAAGACCATATTTTAAGTTTCGGAGGTCAAGTAGGTAAAATAAATTAATTGTTGCAAGACATGATGCTATGATGAAATGAAGTGTTTGTAGAAGAAAAATCATATCTCACTGTAGGATGCTCCAAATCGATTGATTCTTAAACAACATAAAATTAGACTTCTAGAGAAACAATTCATATGAGACACTAAATCTTAATGAGGAAGTTATCTTGTTCAAACCCAGCTCCGAAAAAGGATATTCTGTTAAAACAAGGCTTATCTCACCAATCATGGAATGATCTAGATCCATTTGACATCACCCATGACATCAATAGTCCTCCATTTGATATCACCCATTACATCACAATCTTCCATTAAATTTTTAGATTTTTTTTATAATTATTTTAATTATTATTAGGTCCCTCCTTCACACCTATAAATACCCACCTTATTTCATCATTTTGTTCATCAAGCTTTATCAAGCAACTCTTGTCTCTATACACTTATTTACTCATTCTCAAAATATAATTTTAGTTATTAGTAGTGTAGAAATACTATTTTGGTGATTCATATATTTCGGGTAGTACACAAAATGCTCCGACAAGGAAAAAAGGCTAGGATTCGAGAGTGTTCATTAAGTCCTCCGATTCTGAGTAACGATTCTGATTCAGGTATGTAAGAATTCAATGAGAGTATTCCTTCCATTCTCATGCCTAAAGTATTTTGATTATATGATAAATTATGTTTATTTACCCAATTTCTTTTCAAGCTTACTCTAAGGTATGTGGTATTGATTCATGGATCCTTTCATCCATGAAGCCCAAATGAATTATCAAAGTCTTCTATTTAATTCAAGTATGAAACGTTATGGGTTTTCATATTATGATTTCAAATGCATAGATTATTAAGTATTTGAAGTTTAATTACCTATCTTATATTAGCATATGTAAGGCTTCAATGAGAGTATTCCTTCCACTCTCATGCCTAAAATATTTTATTGCAGTATAATATTTGGTAGCATATTTGTAGAGAAATAATTATCATATAATTTCTTACATATTTGGTAGCATATTTGTAGGGAAATAGTTACCATATAATTCTTTATATATTTGGTAGCATATTAAGGAGATATTTATTTTCCTTATTTCAATATTGTATCACATATATATTCTCTCTCGGGGAATGAATAAAGGGAGTCAAGATTATATAGTTTTTTTCATGGTATCTGAGCCAAAAAAATTTTCTTCATCGTAAATTTTCATGGCTGGTGATGGCGAACCTCCTCCACCACCATTAAATACCACTGTCGTGGGTCAGCACTTTACTTTCGATCAATGGAAGGCTATTATGAGATTTTTTGGTAATGCTATAATTCCAGAAAGTCGCTTGAATGGTAAGTTTGACGTTTCTTCTTGGATTATTGACATCGGTGCTACTCATCATGTTACTGATGATAAATCTTGATTGTTTGATGTTCATACTGTTGATTGTCCCGTTGGTTTGCCTAATGGTGAAAAGGTGCTTGCTTCTTTGGAAGGTTCAGTTCGACTATCAGATAAAATCACCTTACATCATGTCCTTTATATTCCTTATTTATGTTGCAACTTACTCTCCGTCCCCCAACTTACTGATAATTTATGCACTATTATCTCTTTTAATTCTTATATGTATGCTATTCAGGATCCACTAAAGAAAATGATTGAAATAGGAGTTAGGAGGGATGAACTATACTATTTTAGCAAACCGGACGTGGTGCAACATGTGTCTACTATCATGACAACGTCAATATTAGAATTATGGCATCGACGATTGGGGCATCCTTCCGAGAGAATAGTTAAGTTGCTTCCTCATGTTAGTAGTGATAAGAGTAGTTTAGCAAAGGATTGTGAAGTGTATTTTCATGGTAAGCATCCTAGAGACAAATTTCCTTTAAGTGATAATAAAGCATCTAGAATATTTGAGAAAATACATTGTGATTTTTGGGGTCCATATCGACATGTTTCGTCGTGTGGAGCTCATTATTTTCTAACAATTATTGATGATTTTTTTCGAGCTATTTAGATCTACTTGTTGGTTGATAAAACAGAAGTGTTTCAGATGTTTATGGTGTTTGTTGCTATGGTTGATCGACAATTTAATCAAATAATTAAAGTTGTACAATGTAATAATGGTATCAAATTTAATTGTTTTATCGATTATTTTTTCGCTACTAGTATTCTATTTTAAACCTCTTGTGTGGGTACTCCGCAATAGAATGGGAGAGTAGAGAGAAAGCATAAACATGTGTTGAATGTTGCGAGGGCTCTAAGATTTTAGGCTAATTTGCCTATTTTTTTCTGGGGTGAATGTATTCTTGCTGCATCTCATTTCATAAATCTTACCCCTACACCAAATTTACAAAATAAAATACCTTTCGAAATTTTATTCAATAAACCTCCTTCTTTCAATGCTATTCGTATCTTTGAGTGTTTGTGCTTTGCTCATAATAAAAAAACTCAGGGTGACAAATTTGCTAGTCGAAGCAGAAAGTGTTTGTTTGTGGGATATTCATTTGGTAAGAAGGGGTGGCGGTTGTTTGATTTTGATATGAAGGAATTTTTTGTCTCTCGTGATGTGAAGTTTGTGGAGGATGTGTTTCCTTTTGCTTGTCCGGATAATTTTCATATTTCGTCTAATTGTTTTGATGTGGGTGCTGAAATCGATGGTGATTTTATGGTGTACGGGGATGACTTAGGGGGAGAAGTTGATAGTTCAGAGACTACCGGGCAGCAGCCGCAAACAACAACCCAACCATCACCTGCTAGCAGCCAGGATGAGCTGCAGCCACCAGCCACTGCCCAGCCCGCTGGGAACCCAGCTCCCATTGGCACGAGGGGGGGACAGCAACACCATACTCCAGCCATGGATGTGGAAGGTGGCTTGGGGCATGGTTTTCGAGAGAAATTTCCATCTGGTTTCCTTCGTGATCATGTGACATACGCAGTTTTTGCTAATAGGCCGTCTCCTAATACTCCGACAATCAATCCTCAAGTACTCCCTATTCTTTGGCACACTAAATTAATTGTGATAATTTCTCTGTAAATTATTGTAAGTTTCTTGCAGCTATTATTTTGGGTAAGGATCCTAAATCCTTCAAAGAATCCATGAAACATGAAGGTTGAAGACATTCAATGAAAGAAGAGATATGTGCATTGGAAGACAATGATACATGGACATTGAAACATCTTCCTCCGGGTAAGAAAGCATTTGGTAATCATGGGTGTACAAGACCAAGTTTTTGTCAAATGGAGATGTGGAATGGCTCAAATCGCGCTTGGTTGTGTTGGGAAATCATCAACAAGCAGGGATTGACTACAATGAAACTTTTGCTCCGGTCGCCAAGATGACTACTGTTCGAGCCTTCCTAGACATTGCAGCATCCAAAAATTGGGAACCTCACCAAATAGATATTCATAATGCCTTTTTACATGATGACCTTGATGAGGAGGTGTATATGAAGCTCCCTCTTAGGTTTGAAAGTTCAGATCCTACGTTGGTGTCATTTGCGCAAATTGCTGTATGGGTTGAAACAAGCCCCTAGATGTTGGTTTGCAAATTTGGTGACTACTTTGAAAGGGTTCGGTTTCCTACAATCTTATTCTGATTATTCTCTTTTTACATTTACTAGAGGGAATATTCAAATTAATATATTGGTTTATGTTGATGATCTTATTGTTTCTGAGAATGATTTTGCTGCATTTGCAACTTTCAAAGCCTATTTGAGTGATTGTTTCAAAATGAAAGACCTTGGGTCTCTTAAATATTTTTTGGGTATTGAAGTAGCTCGTAGTTCATCAGGGTTGTTAGGTGTAAAGCCAAGTGGGTTCCCTATTGAGCAAAATCATAAACTTGATCTTGCAAATAAAGATTTATTATCGGATCCGGAGGTCTACCATAGATTACTCGGGCGTTTGATTTATTTGGGGGTCACTCGACCAAACTTGGCATACTCTGTTCATATTTTGTCTCAATTCATGCAAGAACCCTGAATTAAACATTGGGAAGCGGCTTTACGAGTGGTCCATTATTTGAAAGACACCCTAGGACAGAGTATTTTGTTACATGCAAACAGTAAGTTGACTTTGCAGGGATGGTGTGATTCTGATTGGGTGGCTTGTCCGCTTACTCGTCGTTCGTTGATAGGTTGGCTAGTATTTCTAGGTCTATCTTCCATCCCTTGGAAGATAAAGAAGAAACACACAGTTTCTAGATTCTGCAGAAGCTGAATATAGGTCCATGGTTGCGGTCACTTGTGAGTTGAAGTGGCTGAAAGGTCTGTTGTTGAGTTTAGGTATACAACATCCCAAGGCGATCAAATTATTTTATGATAGTCAATCCGCTTTGCACATTGCAAAAAATCCGGTTTTCCATGAATGAACAAAGCACATTGAGGTAGATTATCACTTTGTTCGTGATGCAATTAATGAAGGTTTGATCTCTCCGTCACACGTTTCAACACCTTCATAATTGGCAGACATTTTTACCAAAGCTCTAGACATAACTTAGTTCGACTTCTTGCTTTCCAAGTTAGGCATTTTTGATTCCCATGCTCCAACTTGAGGGGGGAGGGAGAGGGAGGGAGGGGGAGGGTATTGCAGTATAATATTTGGTAGCATATTTATAGAGAAATAATTACCATATAATTCTTTACATATTTGGTAGCATATTTGTAGGAAAATAATTACCATATAATTCTTTATTTATTTGGTAGCATTTAAGGAGATATTTAGTTTCAATATTGTATCATATATATATTCTCTCTTGGGGAATGAATAAAGGAGAGTCAAGATTGTACAGTTCTTTTCATATTTTGATTATATGATAAATTATGGTTATTTTTTTAAGTTTTACTCTAAGTTATGTGGGTGTTTATCCATGGGTTCTTCCACCCATGTAGTCCAAAAATCTTTCAACTAAATCTCTTGATTTCAAATAAGATTTTCTTATGAGTAATTCTTATTTCTACTTAATAGCATGAATAATGGTTAAACTAATGATTATTGATCTATTTTGATGTAAAATAATTTTATATGTATGAATTAATGGTTTACAAGTAATTTATCTATTTATCCCTTTAAAGATTCTTGAAATTCATGGTGGCTTATTTAAAGCATGATTTTTAATTAATGAATTTTAAAGTATTTATGCATAATTTCAGTTACATACATGTTTGAAAGTTGAAGTGATTTGAACCCACCTAGTTTTACTATGTTTTCAACGAAGTTTGACTTGAAAACTTTGACTCCAAATGAATGTTTATGAAATCAATATTTATGATCAAAATGGAGTTTTATGAAATGAAAGAATGATGGAATGATATGAATGATGGATTCTTTAGTCAATTAGGACAATTCTTGCATATTTGAATTACCAAAGGTTTTAATGAGCTATTCTACCGAATATGATGTTTTGAACTATGACTATTTTGAAGTATTAAACACTTCTGTGGGATTGACTTAGTACCGAATGAGTCATTGAGGTGAGATTCGGTAAGGAAATCTTAGTAGCAATCCTTTGTCTCATTAACTATGTGCCAACGTAGGAGCCCTTGTAGGCTTAGGCTAATGGATCCAAGAAAGCCCTTAAAGTTAAGGTTAAATAAGTTGACAGAGTTCTACCTGATAAGTAGTCTCTCCGTTCAACGTAGGGGGTTATGTTGGATTCCATGTAATAGCTCGCATTGTCTTAAATGTCGGTTATGGTTATCTTCCCACAAAATGAACATTTCAAATGCTATTTACATGATTACTCATGCATGTATATGTCCACATATGTATGATTAAAATAATATCTACTTGATTACTCATGCATGCACTCATTTATGTACTTTACCTTAAAAATGTCCTAAATATTTTACATAGTATTTCATGCCTACATACTTAGGACATTCAAAGTACTAAATCATATTATTTTGCCTACATGATATCACCATATAGGGATCAGTGCTCGTCCTCGTTCTCCTCCACGTGGCTAGTTGCGATTTCGTTTGAGGGCTATTTTTGGTGAGTTCCCATGCTCCGAGAACTATACTCCTTTATCTTTCTAGCTTATGATATGTTGAAATCTTTAGACACTTACTATGACATTTCTTTTTGTAATGATTGAGGGTGAGCTAAGGACTTGTCTTAGCTCCGTTAAATCTAAAAGTTAGAGGTACTATTGGACATATGTAAGTGGAAGATTTACTATGCCTATCCTCCTACTTCTTATTCTGGGGGTCATAGAAAGATACATTATTTCTGCTTGTTTATTTATTGTCATTACCTATGAAAGGCTAAAAGAACGCTAAGAGGCTTGTTTGAGGTACCTTCGGATTTCTCATTCGCCATGTCACGTCTAGGCCCTAGGCTTGGGTCGTAATACGAATAAACCAATGCCAGCATCTCCTTCTCTGTGAAAGTGCAGTTGGGTCATGACATGGCCCCACTCCCTCAATTTGTAGCCAACTATAACTCTCCTCTTTCTTGCCTTTCTTCCCTTTTATACAAATTACTTTCTCTCTCTCCATAATCTTTTTTACTTTTTTTCTCCTTAATTCACTCAACACAATTAGATTTTAAAATTTAATTTTTCTTCTTTCTCTCTCAAATCGTGCTTCCTGATTTCTTTTGATTTTTTAGTTTTCTCATTAGCTACAATCAAAATCATGGATGACCAAATACCTTTCAATAGAATCACTAAAGGTATACAAACAAATCCACAAAAAAATATGATTTTTCATCTTTCTCTTTGGGTCTAACTCAAGATTTCCAAGAAATTTCTGGACCTCTTGCTAAATCTCGAGTTAATCAATAAGAAATCAGAACAAAGTGTTGGAATGACCCAGTAAAGATGCAATAACTCATGCATGGTCTTAAAATTGGATGATTATCCAACTTATGCATGTTCTTAAACATCCGAAGAAGAAGATGATGAATAATCTGAGTCAATGGACCAAAATGGTGGTGAAAAAATTGAGGTATTTTGTACAATTTATTTTATATTTCTATCAATACATTTCACATTATGTATTTAGCATATCAATTTTATTGCGGTTTTTTATACCTTTTGGACCTTATTTTTATATTTTCAATAATTTATATACAATTACTTCTTTTGTATTTGTATATTGTCAGCAAGTATACGTTCCAACTATTATTTGTATAATTTCCAGCATAATTGAGGTATATAATTTTTTTGTATATTTTTTTGTGATATGTATTTCTATCTATACATTTCACATGTGTGTGTGATATATAAAATGCTGAAATATAATTTCAAATGCCTATATATACCATAAAATTCAACATATACAAATATAAATCACACCAAAAATAAAATTTAACCCATAAATCAACAAATTGAAATTGTATATTTGATTTTGTATCAATTGTACAAATTATAAAAATATAAATCATTAAATGTATGAATCATACATATCATCATAACTCCAGGAATACAAATATAATTCGATACAAATACAATTAAATCATAACTTCGTATTTTGCAAAAAAATAAATACAAACATAAAATCAAATGATACAAATAAAAATCAATCAGATCTTAGTGTAATTTTGAAGCACAAAAATACAAACAAAAAATCAATCGATACAAATACAATTCAATTTGATTTTTCGTGTAATTTTTTAAAAAAATAAAAAAATCAATTGATAGAAATACAATAATTAATTCATGGGATTTTTTTTCTTGATTCATAGAGTTTTTTCTTGATTCGTGGGATTATGCATGATTCGTGGATTATTTTTCAAAATTATTGCATCTATCATTAATTAACTTGAGAGTCCTATTTGTATAAATATTTAATAGTCATGCGGGATATACAAATCGTTATCTGGATAGCTACTCAAACTATAGCTACATTATGTAATTAGAAAACATTAGCTATTTTTACCTTATTATGTTTCAAGTCTTGGTTATTTTTGAAAGTTCTATTTACTATCTTGATATTTTTTTAATATATAAAAGAATCTAGGAAGTATATCATCGTTAACATGCTTGTTTCCTAGACAACGGTAGTCTGATTATTTGAGTATTAATTTACTTTCTCCGATAGGAAATCCAGTTTTTTACATAGGCAGCGATAGAATTATTTTTTATCAATCACTATAGTAAAGCCTTTTTTCTTTTTATCAAATTATAGATAAATCCTAACTAAAAAAATACACTTCATGTTTACGGTCATATTAATATTTTTTTTATTAATATTTAGATATGATATAATTTTACATTTATGTGGATATATCGAGTGAAATCAAATAATATTGATATAAATTTGTTGTTTCTAACATATGTTATCATGGTTTTGTTGGTTAAGAAAATGCAGTGCATTTACCTAAAGTTCTATATTCAAACAGTTCATTTGTATCCGATGATACTTTCATCATATTCTATAAGACAGTCAATTATTGTTACTTATGCAGTCATATTAAGATATTAACAACTTATAAACCAAGTGACTTAATATAAAGGAGATGTGTAATTTTTCCTTGAAAAGAAATTCCAATATTGTTAAAGACAATGCAATTTATGTAGCTCAATCGAAAGAAGAATATATTGATGAAACCAAAATAAAGTACATTTCACCAAAATTCTTCTCCAAACAATCTTCAAATGATTTGGCGGATCTGTTCACTACAACATTACCAACATCAAGATTTGAGAAGCCGCTGAAATGTGTTGTCTCCAAGAAATTAAAGATTTCTGGCACTTTTGAGGAGTTCCACCAGCTGGATTTTTCGTTATTTAAATCGTCTGTCTCCGTCACTTGTAGTTATTTATCATTCAATGAATGACTGATAAAGGATCTATTGATATTAATCTAATCCAATTAGAATGCTTGGTACTTTGTAGTTGTACATAAGCAAAGTATTGAAAATCATATTTACTCTTCCTATTTCTAACCATCGAGAAGATTCATAATGTTTGCATTAGAGGGAGTAAGATATGTGCTGCACTCTTTTTATCTTAGCCTAGATTTTGTTTCAATAGATTTTCTTTACAAGATTTCTAATGAGGCAACAAATTATTCGTATTACAAGATATGCGTCCTCTTGTTCCTTCGCAAGATTTTTTTCCATAGAAGTTTTTCTAGTAAGATTTTAACAAGACATATTATCTATGAATGATTATCCAATGAGAGTGCATATTACAAGATATACGTCCTCTTGTTACTTCACAAGAATTTTTGCCATAGAAGTTTTTCTAGTAAGATTTTAACAAGACATATTATCTATGAATGATTATCCAATGAGAGTGTTATAAATATTATTATTGTGGATGCTTATAACTCGTGTCCGGAACCTATTTGAGCCACAAAGAGATAAAATTGACATAAATAATGTTACGCCCCAAAAAGGTACCCTAGACGTGGTCTGCACTCAGAAACCATTACTGACTCTCAAGAAAACCACTTGTCCTGATCGCACATCCGTTCATTCATTCAATCAGCGGAAAACTTAAAATAAAAAGACAAATAGGTGAGTAAATCCAGTCAACAATGTAATTTATGGAAGAAATTCCATAGGCCAACAAATCAACTCCAATCTATGTAATGAGAATTGTCTAACAAGAACCATTCAAGGAACAAAAATATTCAATCAATCCATCTATATCTAATCTATCAAGCCTCTATCACTATCGTCTGAATAATGCCAATGAAAGGTTCATGCCTACCTTAAATCAAAATGAAAAAACTAAACTCAAAGTAAGAATAACATAAGTGGTATACTTTGAATGCAGGGGAGGACTCACCAATCAGATGAATGTGAACAGATCCTCTATGGTGCACCTGTTGATGATATCTAGAACCTGTCTCTGCATCATAAAACTATGCAGGTCCAAATGGATGTTAGTATGTGGAATGTACGAGTATGTAAAATAGCAGGAAAGGAAAGCGGTCAACAAACTCAACATCAGACAACTCATCTTAAGGGACTCAACTCCACAATCAACTCATCTCAGAAAGGAATGCAAGTTTAAAATAACCAATGCTTTTAAAGAGAAATAGACTCAGTAATATGCAACTCAACCAATCAAACCATTCATTTTAGACCTTTGGGAGTTTCTCTTATCTGACAACCACCACCTATGAGCTAGTGATGTACAACAAGCCGATGTCGTTGCCATGTCCGTCTAATACTTTTCTAAGGTAAGGAAAAAAATCAACCAATCTTGGATCCATAATTAATCAAATCAAGTCCTCTTTGGGGACCAAAAGGAAAACTTCCAATTTTACGGTTCAATCCTCTCCTACATTGGATATGTAGTTATTGAGTTTGAGTTGTTCGCTACTCTTACTCAATTCGGTGCTCTATACTCATCCCATGACTCAATGTACTCATAAGACTCAAATCAAGTCAAATCATGCAAATTGCCTCATCTAGTCACATTGGACTCAAAGCAACTCATTTCCATCTCAATCATCAATTCTTTCATTTAAACTTCTTTTCAAGACTCATTCATGACTCATCAAGACTCCGTATCAACAATCATTTAGACTCAAATATATTCAAGTTCAAATGATAATAAATGTAAAGACTTCTAATATCTAAACCAAATTTGACTCATTCTCATTCAACATTCACCAATCAACCTTTTAGACTCAATCATTGTGTAAAATATTGAAAAATAATACTCACTTAGGGTTCATGGAAATGAAGGCATGAATGGGTATCTCAATCACTCAGCTCATCGACATCCTCAATACATCGAATATACATATGAAAGGACTCCCTAGGATCAGAAATATATTAAGAAAACTCAAATCATATGAACATTCGGACTCAATTCAACTCAAGAAGATGTAAGGCATGTGGACGAACATAGTCCCATGTTCTGGTAAGCCCTACATACCTAGAATTCGAAGGAAAGATCAAAACTTGAAGGGATTTCTCGAATACCTTGAACCATAGCTTTCTTTCTTTTCTCCAATCGCTTCTCTCAAAAAGATACAAGTTTGAATGACAGGAAAACCCTATTGTGTATGTGAAAGGACTGATTTTGGGTCCTTAAACATGTAAGGTTCAGTTAGGAATAGGTAGAAAAAGACTGAAATGACCTTTATTAAACTGAGTCAGGCTCTCCCACGGACGTCCGTCAGTAATGGAAGCAATCGTCCCTACCGTCGTAAAATAAGAGCACCTGACTTTTCCCATTCACAAGGACTCAATTCTATGTCCAAACATCACATGCCAGCAGATGTGGTCACCATCATAGGCACTCAAGATATTGTGTCTGGAGAGGTGGATAGATAGGACTACTAGTTGCTCGATCAGGACCCTAGCTTTATTGCGATCCATTGTACGTATAACTCACCACGGTTTATGGTGAGTATCGTGGTCTCTGACTTAGACTGACTTGGATGGATTTGAGGGAAGTGGCCACAACGGAGGCCACCATGGCTCTTGGTTGTCACCACGGGTGGTGTCCCTCTCACGTGGTCCTTGCACTCTTCAAGTTCTGGGGTAAGGATCATGAATAGGCTTCACAGACTGTGGTGCTCATCACAGTCCATCTAGACCATTGTGGTCCTTCCCTTGGCCTTTTCCCCAAAGGCCAGGCACCTTTACAGACCCTCTTCATGAGCCATGAAGCTCAATATGACCCGTGAAGGGTCTCGTGGTCAGCCTTTGGTGCAAATCTCCAAATCATTCAGAGTTAGTTAAGGCTAAGGATTTATAGAGTGTTATATTGTCTCCCCCTTGAGATCATTCGTCCTCGAATGATGGCTAAGCTAGGAACTCACTCAAGGCATGAATGCAAATCAAGAACTGAAATACTAAAAAATTCAAAAAATCAAACAATCATTACTCGGACTCAAGAATACACATCAAATACTTAAACTCAGAATAGAAATCAACTCAAAGATAGGAAAAAGGAATATTACGATCGATGTTATCATTAGAAAGCATGAATAGATGGGGGTATCTAGCCTTGATATCCTCTTCAGCTTCTCACGTGGCCTCTTCAACAAACTAATTTCACCATAGAACTTTGACTGATGCTACCTCTTTGGTTCTCAATTTGCGAACCTAACCATCAAGAATCTAAAATGGAACCTCCTTATAATTCAAACTCTCTTTCACCACAGGCTCTTAGTCAGAACAACAAGTAAACGATATCCCAAACACTTCTTAAACATAGATGTGAAGCACAGGATGAAAAGCTGCTAACTTTGATGGTAACTCCAACTCATAAGCTATATTACCAACCCCTTTCACAATCTGATAAGGACCAATGTAGCGGGGACTAAGCTTCTCCTTTTCCCCAAATCTCATCATGCCCTTCATAGGTGAAACCTTTAAGTATACCCAATCATGCACTTCAAACTCCAAATCTCTCCTCCTAACATCAGTGTAGGATTTATGGTGAATCTGAGTAGCCCTCAACCTCTCTTGGATAATTTTTACATTCTCCATGGCCTGGTGAACTAAGTATGGTTAAATTAACTCAGCTTCACCAACTTCGAACCAACTAATTGGTGAACTACATCTCCTCTCATACAGAGCTTCATAAGGAGCAATTTGAATACTCTAATGAAAGTTGTTATTGTACGCAAACTCAATAATTGGTAAATGATCTTCCAAATTACCTTTGAAGTCGATGACAGAGGCTCTTAACATATCCTCCAAAGTATGAATTATATGCTCTGCTTGGCCATCTGTCTGCAGATGGAAAGCAGTGCTAAGGTTTACTCTTAAACCCAAACCTTTTTGGAATGACTTCCTAAATCGACAAAGAAACCCCATAAATTATGACAATTTCTCATAGATATAACCGGGCATAGTCTTGTGCGGTATAGGTAGTCTTAACCGGTAAGAAGTAGGTTGATTTTATCATCCTATCCATAATCCCCCAAATAGAGTCATGCTGCCTGCGATATCGTGTTAAACTCATAATAAAGTCCATATTTATCATCGCCCACTTCTATTATGAAATCTCAATGTTCTAGGCCACTCCATAAGGCTTTTGGTGCTCAACTTTGATTTGTTGACAGTTTAGGCACTTGGACACAAGCTCTGCCATATCTCTCTTCATTCCACTCCACCATTATACTTCTCTTAAGTTGTAGTACATCTTTGTAGAACCTGAATAGATGGAATACCTGGAGCTATGGGCCTTTACCATGATTCTTCCTCGAATAACATCAACACTTGGAACACACAATCTCCCTTGATACCTCAACACTCTATCTCCCCCTTTGGAAAAAGCCATTACTTTCTGATTATGAATATTATCTTTCAATTGGAGGTGAATGGGATCTTGATCTTGGTTTTCTTTCACCTCAGCAACTAGAGATAATTCAGCTCCATTCTGAACAATAGCACAACCCTCACTAGAGTCAATAATTTCAACTTCCAAATGTACAAGCCTATGTACCTCTTTAGCCAACTCCTTTCCCCCCTTCTACATGGGCAGTGCTCCCCATAGATAACTTGCTAAAAGCATCCACAACAATATTAGCTTTACCTAGTGGTAAATAATGCTCATATCATAGTCCTTGAGTAGCTCCAACCATCTTCTCTGCCTTAGGTTCAAGTCTTTTTGAGTAAACACATACTGCAAGCTCTTGTGATCAGTGAACATATCGACATGCACTCCATAGAGGTAATGCCGCCAAATCTTGAGAGCCAATACTACAGCTGCCAACTCAAGTCATGAGTTGGGTAGTTCCTCTCATGAATCTTAAGCTGTCAGGAAGCGTAGATAATAAATTTACCCTTCTGCATTAATACACAATCCAATCCAACTCAAAATGCATCATAATAGATAACAAACTCATCTATTCCCTCGGGCAGAGACAAAACTAGAGCAGTAGTCAACCTCATTTTCAGCTCTTGAAAACTTTTCTCACATGCGTCTGACCATCGAAACTTAGCCTTCTTTTGAGTCAGCTTAGTCAGTGGAGATGATATAGACAAAAACCCCTCAAAAAACCTCCAGTCATAACCAGCCAACCCCAAGAAACTTTTTATGTCAGTCGGGGATGTGGGTCTAGGCCAATTCTTTACTGCCTTAATCTTTTGCGAATCAATTCATATACCCTTATCAGATATAACATGGACTAAGAATGCCACCAAAGTGAGAAATATTCACACTTTGAAAACTTAGCATACAACTCCCTATCTTTGAGAGTCTGAAGAACAATCCTGAGATGATTGGCATGCTCCTTCTTATTTTTGGAGTAGATCAATATGCCGTCGATGAACATAATCATACACATGTCCAAATATTGTTTGAACACTCAATTTATCAAGTCCATAAATGATGTAGGAGCATTAGTCAAACCAAATGACATAACAAGAAACTTGAAGTGACTATACCAGATCCAAAAAAATGGTCTTTGGAATATCACATTCTCTCACTTTCAATTGATGATAGCTTGATTTGAGGTCTATTTTTGAGAAAAGAGTGGCACCCTGAAGTTGGCCAAACAGATTATCTATTATAGAAAAGGGATACTTATTCTTAATGGTGACCTTGTTCAACTAACGATAGTTAATGCATCTCAACGACCCATCTTTCTTTTGAACGAATAGGATAGGAGCACTCCAAGGTGAGACACTTGGCCTAATCAAGCCCTTATCTAACAAATCCTTCAACTGATCATTCAATTATTTCAAATCATCAAGGGCCATTCTATAAGGAAGGATAGAGATAGGCTGAGTATCGATAAAAACATCAATTCCAAAGTCAATCTCCCTATTGGGAGGGACTCCGGGCAAATGCTTAGGAAAGACTTTAGGAAACTCATTAACAATCGAGATTGACTCCAGATATTGAGACATTATACTATTATATTTAACTCATAGAATGTGATAAATAAACCCTTTCGAGATTAACTTTTTGGCCCTAAGGTAGGAAATAAACCTATTCTTAGGTGCAACAAGACTACCCTTCCATTCTTAGACGGGCTTATTTGGGAATTTGAACTAAAAAATCTGAGTTCTACAATAAACAGAGGTGTAACAGGCATAAATCCAGTCCATGCTAAGGATTATATCAAAATCAATCATGCCCAACTCGACTAAGTCATTTATGGTATCCCTGTGATAGATTGACACAATACAATCTCTATAGACCCTCTCTACTAACATAGATTAACCAACAAGACTGGACACACTGACAGGCTCAAAAAGACACTAAGGGATTTCATCAAATTTATTAGCCACATAAGGGGTCACAAAAGACAAAGTGGCACCCAAATCAAGCAAAGCATAATAATCAAAAGAGAAGACTTGAAGCATACCAGTGATAATGTCTCCCGAGTTCTCCTAATCCTGGCGATTAGCAATAGCATACAAATATTTTTAATCTCTGCTTGTACCTGAAGTAGCAGCTCTCTGATTACCTCAAAGTGGTGGAGCCATAGTAGAAGGCTAGGCTCTGCTGCCCCACGTTGGGCACTCTCTCTAAAAAAATGGCCCACTTGACCACACTTATAACAACCATTCCCTCCCTCTCTACAGTCTCCCAAATGGAGCTTACCGCACTTTCCATAAGTTAGCTTTCCTTTCGAACCTTGAGCCACAATAGCTTAGGATTGAGAACCCTGGGCTTTAAAATTTTGGTGGCTCTGTGCCTTCTGCTCATATTTGTTATTGGGCGCAGGTGCGCTCGCTGATGAGGTTGCATAGTTAGAAGAACTCTTCTGAAAGAAGGACCTATTGCCCTTACCTTGCTTCTGCTCATTCTCATGCCCAGCTGATTTGGCCTTCTTTCTCAAGTGCTCCTCTCTGTATTTCTTCTTATCATCCTCAACTTGCTGAGTATACACCATTAATCTGGAAATATCCATAATAGAAATCAGCAATGATGCCTTGCACCCCTTCTTCACATGTCTAACCAATCACGAGATAAACTTCCTCATCTTAGACCTCACATCTAGAACCATCTCCAGAGCATATCTAGAACTGGATGAATATAAGGTTGTACTCCTTCACGGTCAGCCCCTCTTGTTTCAAATTCACTAACTCTTCAACTTTTGCTTACCTTAATTCTCTAGGAAAGAAGTGATCAAGACATGCTCCCTCGAACTCATCCTAAATAGTGGGCTCGGTATACCCACCACGACTCTCCTCCGACTAGTTATACCAGACATTAGTAATATCCTTGAGCTAATAGGAAACCAACTCAACCCCTTCAATCTCAGTAGCATTTATTGCTTTCAGTATCTTCCATATCTCACCGATAAAGTTTTAGGGACCCTCTTCCACCTTAGACCTTGTGAAAACCGGTGGGTTCATCCTCAAGAAATATTAGATCATCATAAAAGTTGATAACTTTTGAGAGCTACAGTTGGGAGCTGGTTACCTCTCTAGGAAGCTACCAACGGAGTGAGCATGGTAATAGCTCCTTTGAAATTAGTCTTTGAAGATGGATCGGGTTTAGTATTAGGTAATTGGGTTTCCTCCATAGACCAGGAAGGCCGATCTCAAGTCCTCTATAAGACCTAGAAATTTGGAAAATCCTAAAACGAGGAACAAAGAATGAAAGTGTAGAGAAATGTAGAAAACTGAGAAAAGGCCATCATGGATTGTGGTACGCACCACTCCTCATGGTTAGACACCATGCTGGTGATTTAGAGATTCAGATCTACAGGGAAGGGACCATGACTAGGGACCACAAAATATGATAAGCACCATGGGTCGTGAAGCCCTTTGTGGTGACTCTTCTCCAAAACCCAAGAAACGTTTCAAGGCAAGGACCACAGATGACCACCACAGGCTGTGGAGCTCTTCACGGATCATGGTGTAATTCATGGTTGTCACTTCTGCATGACCTCCTATAGGACTTGTACCACGGCCGAGGTTCATGGGCCATGATGCCCTCCACGGACCGTAAAGGTCTCCATGGAGGAAGTTCAGAGACTATCCCTGCAGACTTCCATAAATCTTTTCCTAAGTCAATCATCAGGGACACCACCACAGACCGTGGTAAGCACTATGGGCCGTGATAGGTCCTCTATGAAGTCAGTCCATCCAGATTTAAAAGGGGAATTTTGTTTTTTCTTGTGTTTTAATATTGAAGTATGGTCATTTTGGGGGCTGAATTGACCCTATCTAAAGCCCTAAAACTCTTCCAAACACTTCATTCTTACACTTAGACTCAAACACACAAATTCTCTCCTCTCAAGTTCTCCCAAGTGTTTTCAAGCCAAGACTAGGGTTTTTCCTTCAAGGTTGTTCAAGTCTCCACTCTCAAATCTTGCTTTAGGAAATTGTTACCCCAAGGTATGTGGGTCTCATCCATGTGTTCTTCCACCCATGGAGTCCAAATATTTTCTCAGTTTAATAGTTCAATTTCAAATGGTGAAATCTTATGGGTTTCTATATTATGATTCCAAATGCATGGATTGTTGTTTATCTAAAGTTTATTTTCCTATCTTGATTGCATCTTCATTTGATGAAATTTTTCTCTCTCTAACATATCACTAAAGAAAAGCTCTTACTAGGGGCAAAATTGTCATAAAAACGGATATGGGGTGGGACCCACCTTCGGATGTCAAAACATTTCGTTCGAAAGATAGGAACGAAGATATCGGAGAGACGAACGCAACGCAAGTTATCCCATCAGAAAATTCCACCCACAGCTCCTCCAATCTGCAAAGACAGCCTGCAATCACTGTTGCATTGTCGGAGGAGCAGCTTGCCTGGGTTCATCAAATAGTCGACTTGGCAAAATATGGATTGATTCAAGTTAAACCAAATATTGAGAATGATTCTACACTGAATGAACTACATAATACTGAATTTTCAGCTCAATTGAACCATCCAAATGCGAGAAATCCACAGGCGACTACTGGAAGAGTCGCGACAGTGTCGCCTGAGAAGCTATCACCGGTTCGAGCAATCTCTGGCGACATTCAAGTGGCGCTCAACCCAGTGGTTTGTTCCCCACATCAAAGTGCCTCCCCTCACCAATTTGTAGACCAAATGGCCAGAGGAATAGTGAAGGAGTAAGTCGCCGGAGAAGACGCCGGAGCTCCGATAACTTTTTCAGGTGAACACTAATGCCAACATGGGCGCTCCAATGCACTTAACAACCCCCACCAGGTAAGACCTCTCGAATATTCACACATCAATTCGAATTTGGAAAAATCAGCCACTGGTTCGAAAACTGGTGAACAATCGAAGGATCAAATTCAAGCATCCAATTTTGATAATTCAATAATTTTTGGAGTAATTGGTATGGAAAATATGATTCCTCATCTCCCAAACATCAGAGAAGACATTCAATCTTCTCCAATTAGCACAAATATGCCAATTCAACAGAGTCACTATTCCAGTGGTCGTGCCGGAGCTCCGGCGACCCAATCGCTGCAACTCCAATGCCAAAATGTTCCCAAGTGTATTGCGGATCTTCCCAGCCAAGGTACATGTCTCGAATCATCACCTACAAGTTCAAATCCAAAAAGTCGTCAAGACACTCTTAAAGGTGATGTGCCCAGTTCTACTGCTTTTCAAGCTGAAAAACATATTTTGGTTCATGACCAAGATCAACAACATAGTCAGTGCAATCAACTAAATGAGTATATACAAACTATTGATAATTCAAAGTTGATGAACATGTTTTGCAAAAGTGATAAATATGCTTTAAGAGTTGCACAGCAATGCAACATGAATAATCCTGCAGAAAGCCAAGGTAAGTTTTCTGAATTTCCTAACAAATCCTCATTACCACACATTAACTATGCAAATGTTAATACAAATGATCAAATACATGCTAAGCCTTCTTATGTGCAAAATACTGCTCCCCCTGCCACAAGTAATAATATGAATTCTACTACCAACATGTTGAAATCCAGGGAAACTCCTTTGCAACTTCTTGCAAATGAGGTTCCTGGTACTGCTATTAGTAATTCAATGCAGGGCCTAGTCCATGATTCAATCAATGATAATACCAGGGATCATAGTGTGAAGGAACAAAACTATCATATAGGTGGTGTAAAGGCAGCTGCAGGTACATCTATTCCTCCTAATTAGACTACTGATGCTGCTGCTGTGTTGAAATCCAGTGGTGTTTATGCAAATGAGTACCCTGGTACTGCTGGTGATACCTTTATGCAGGGTACTGAGACTATGTCTCAAAATAATCTTGAAAAAAATACCAAAGTTCATACCAATACTAATCCTCAGCAAAGCAGCCTCCAATAAATTAGCAAGCCTACCACAGGTCAAAATAACTTCCCAAAGATTTCTAATAACTTTGATAGGCCTACTCCTAACAATCAAGGTCCCAAAGTAGTCAATAGCCAAATCCAGCATAATGACAATACCAACCACAATGCACAAAAGAATCAGTTCCCTATCAGAAAGGAACAGGTTCCTCAACCTGCCCCTTATACTGTAACTCAAACCTTTGCTGCCAAACTGAGAATCAATCAAGCAAGAAGTGAGACCCCTGTAGAATTATCTACACCTATCTATACTACTAGACAAGGTCTCCCTGCAGTGCTGTATGACAAAAATGATTTCATGGTTAAATTAGCTGAAAGATGTAAATTTACTCTAGTGGGTAAATTCACCAATACCATGCCCAAAATAGAGCTTATCAGGAGAAGTTTCATCCTCCAAACTCAACTTATAGGAGGAGTTAAAATTGCTCATTTTAATGCAAGGCATGTATACATTGACCTTGATAATGAAATGGACTACACTACAGTGTGGACCAAACAAAGGATGATAATTGAGGGACAAAACATTAGGATACAGACCTGGACACCAACATTCAGGCCTGAGGAAGAGACTCCTATTGTGCCAATTTGGGTGGCTCTTCCTGAACTCCCCTGGCACTATTACACTAAGGAGTTTGTAACTAGTTTACTTGCTCCTGTTGGGAAAGTATTGTTCATGGATGCAGCATCCATTCAGAAGACTAGAGGGAGCACTGCCAAAGTGAGAGTTCAGGTTGATCTCACTAAGGAGAGACCCCCCCATGTGTGGCTTGGATATAATAAAAATGACTCCACCATAGGAAGATGGCAAGCACTCTAATATGAGAATGTCCCAGAATACTGTCTGTATTGTAAGCACCAGGGATATATGCAGCATGCTTGTAACATCAAGATGAGGGATGATGAACAAAAGAGAAGGAAGGAAGAAGAAGCTGCTAAAAAGAACAAGAGCATGGAGAGCAGAAATGGAAATGACCAAGAGGCTCCTCATACTTCTGTTGTGAAGAAAAGGAACCACACTGTAACAACTGAAACTCCATCCCTGCCACAAACCACTGCTGACAATACAAATGAGAATATGTGGCAAACTCAGAAGAAGAAACAACATAAGGGACAAAGCCATCCTCAACAAAACAATGTGAATAGGCCAACTCCACTACAGAACTACAGCAACAATGATCAACTACAGAATAAAACCACAGGGGCAGGTAAGTCTTCTACTTCTAATCCTATTCCCAGTTCCAATTTTTATGTTGATCTTGTTACACAAGATCACACCACTAACCAAGATGCAGGAGAACCACTCAATACAAGAAGCTCTATACAGAAGAGCTCATCAACAGAGCAAGAAAAAACCAAAGAGAACAGACATGAGACTATCTCAGTGTCCCCACAGACACTCCCTCCTCATATTGAAGGCACAGGTAATGTTTTACCAGGTGACAACTCTGTGAACAAAAAAACAAGGATCCCAGCAACTCCTGAACCCAAGCAAGCAGGTGACCATACAGAGGTATCTACTTTGCAAACAAACAAAAGTTCTATGGCCAAGGACATGGGATCTTTTGCAAGCACTAGTGGTAAAGCCCCTAGAGCCCCTGCTACTACTCTTCCAGCAGATATAAGGTCCAACATACAATTGCAACAAGATGATGTTCAACAGTTTTCAGAGGACAGGTTACAACTCAATGAAATTGATAAGGGAGGTGCTGAATCTCCAAAAATTAGGGAACAAAATATGGGTGCAATGCTTCAGCTACAGAACAATAATTATACTCCTTCTTTGAGTAAAAAGAAGAGGGAGACATTAAAGAAAAAGATAGAAAAAAAAGTAAAAAATCTCTGTTTGCAAAGACACAACAGAGAGTGAACTATGTGTTGGTTGATGAACAAGCAGGGATTCAAGTGACACCTCTTCAAATTCAATCCAGCTCTACTGAGTTGTGTATGCTTAATAAGAGAGCCATATCAGAAGACTTGGAGGATGAATACAGACCTATTCATTCTGAAGATGAAGAGGATCTAGATCAAAGGGAACAATCTCATTATGAGGATGAGGAAACTAGTGCCTCTCCTTTTAGAGCACTGGATGATATCACAGATACTACAACTCAGGAGGAAGTGCTGCAGGTCACTGAGAAGCAGGGTTTATCACCCAAGGGTCAGCAAGAAAAGAAAAAGAAGAAAAAAAAAGAAACAAGACATCTCCACCAGTTCAGATAATGCTACTTGTAAGAGTGGCATCAACACAAGGTCCAAATACCAGAAACTTTGATGATGAAATACAATATGCTGGAATGCAAGGAGTATTGATACTCAAGGTGCCTTGGATAGACTCCAAAAACTCAAGGATTATCACAAATTATCTATGTTGACAATCCTGGAACCATTTGCTAAGCAATTACAGCTCAACCAATATAGAATTCAGCTGAGAATAGACAGTGCCATTCACAATCCCAATAACAAGATTTGGTTGTTTTGGACCAAGGATGTGGACTGCTCTACTGTAGATCAAGATGAACAACAGCCATCAAAAATGAAACTTAAGTTCTATTTTTGTTTGCTATTGTGTGTCTGTTGGTGCAGGTATCATGCAGCTTTGAGCTTAGTGTTGGAATTGCAGCAACTGAGATTGGAATTCTTGGACCAACAACATACCATATACCTGCAGCATCTCAGCAACATGACTTGCATATGCTACATTACAGCAGCAGCAGTGAATGCAACTGAGCTACAGCAGTAGCAAATCAACAAATACATCATGCAACACCAAAATGACTCCAAAGTGTGCAGGACTACAACAAATACAACTCCTGCAGAGCCTAAGAAGTTTCAACTCAAAAGGATAAGTAGAGACATTAGTCGAGCGACCTTGAAAAAGATAGCCGACTTAAGTCTCAGGATGGAGCAATTTACAATTTGGAGCCTCCAACTTGGGGAAAAGACCTCCAAATGTTGCAGGTATACAGAAAATATAGTATTTTCAAATCCCATGAAGTTTCAATTCAAACGGATAATTGGAGACGTTAGTCGAGCGATCTTGAAAAAGTTATCCGACTTAAGCATAATGAGGGAGCAAATTGCAACTTGGAGGTTCCAGCTTGTGGAAAAGGCCTCTAAGTGTTGTAGGACTAAAGAAAATACAGTATTTGTAAAGTCCAAGAAGTTTCATCTCAAATGGATAATTGGAGATGTTAGTCAAGCGACCTTGGAAAAGTTAGCCGACTTAAGGTTTGTGTCTAGTTGTTTTTTGTCTTGTTGGCCTGTCTCTATGCATTTGCAGGTAGATGGAGATAAATTAAAGCATGTAACATTTTGGGACATGTTTACAAGCCATAATACACAACAACTCCAGCAACATGCAGCATACAAAGAGAAACTACAAGTCCACAATAGACCTTCAGAACTACAGCACAGGTTCTGCTGTGTAGAAGCCTTGGAGGTATTTTTCCTCTTGTTCTTTTACTTGTACAGGTACACCACCCAACTCCAATCTCCAAGAAAAAGTACTTCATCATACAAAAACTCACTATAACATAAAGCAACATCAATACATACCTGCAACAGATGGGCTACAGCAGCAGCAACAGCAGTAGCAACAGTTGACAGGAACTCCATTCAAAGAGGCACCAGACTTGGTTTGGAGTTACAGCAGCTGATTTTGGAAGCCCTGCACCAGTATTTCAACAACAACACTTGCATATGCCACATTGCAGCAACAACAATGACTACAAATGACCAACAACAGCAGCAACTCAACAGCAGCAGCAGGGGCCAGAAGCAACCAACAACCCATAACAAATACACCATGCTACACCAAAATGACTCCAGCTTGTGCAGGATTACAGCAAATACATTGTATACAAACTCCAAGAAGTTGCAGCTAGAACGGATAATTAGAGACGTTAGTCAAGCGACCTTGAAAAAGCTAGCCAATTTAAGCCTAATGAGGGAGCAATTTGCAATTTGGAGCATCCAACTTGTGGAAAAGGCCACTAAATGTTGCAGGATTATAGAAAATACTGTAATTGCAAAGCCCAAGAAGTTTCAGTCTAAATGGATAATTGGAGACGTCAGTCGAGCGATATTGAAGAAATTAGCCGAATTAAGCATAATGAGGGAGCCACTTGCATTTGGGAGCTTCCAACCTGTGGAAAAGACCTCCAAATATTTCAGGAATGCAGAAAATAATGTAATTGCAAAGCCCAAGAAGATTCAGCTCAAACGGATAATTGGAGACGTTAGTCGAGCGACATCGAAAAAGTTGCAGCTGTACAGTTGTAGAGTTACAGATTTGGGGTGCAGACCTATTTGTTTGTGTGTGTGTAGGTTTGGTTGTGAAAAAACAAGGGGTGTAATTTGCATTACCAACCATCCTTACTACAACAACTATGGAAACAACAACAAGATGATCAATAACCAAATCAAATGCAGCAACCATTACAGCAATATAGCAGTAGAGCAGCCCATATCCTTCTTTGATTGTTGTTGCTTAATATCTTGTGCAGATTTTATGCTTGCTCCCAGGTACAGCAGTGACATGCTGGAGAAATTCACAATTTGGAGCCTCCAGCCTGTGAAACTCTTCCATGCAACCAAACCATTTACTAAGGAGGGCAAGAGTATAAACTCAAAGCCACATCAGATTGTCCACTTCCTTTGTATGGCCCCTTTTGATGCAGGAACTATGCAGGGGTGTACCATTTATTGGAGCTTGCACCAGCACTTAAAATCTATTAGTTGTGAAGGAGAAATGTAGTTTGCAGGCTATAATTTCCAATAACAACATTTTCCAACAACAACCACAGCAGCCTGCAATACACAAAAAAGTCTTTGCTTGTTAGTTTGGTTGTTTGGTTGTGCAGATACAGGATGTGGCAGGAGCTTTGTTTGTTTGCTTGTCTGTCTGTTTCTTGTTTCCTTAGTTGTGCAGGTGTCATTGATCTACAAAGACAAATCCAGCATATGTGGAGACCTAGAATTCACAGTACCTTGGCACACACCTTGGCACACATTGAAAAGACAAGAAGATGGAACTCCAACAATTCCAGAAAATGCCACCAACAAACAACATCAATTGCAAGAGCCTTGTTTGAAATTTTGTTTGATTGGTTCTTGCTGCCTTAGCTGTACAGGTTTCATTGAGATACAAAGCCAAATACAGCATCTGTGGAGAGCCATAAAGCAGCTGCATCAACAGCAGCCCTTCCAACAGCAACTACAGCAGTCTGCAACACACAAAAATAATTGTTTGTTAGTTCTTAGTTGTTTGGTTGTGCAGGTACAGAATCCTGCTTCCATTACAGCATCCACCCACAACACACAAGGAATAACAACCTCAGCAGCGGCAGTAGATGCCACAACAAGTTTACATCTCCATCAAATTCATATATTCAATACAGGAACACAACACCAAAAGACTACTCAACCACACACCAAACACCAACGCAACCACAGAGATAAAGCTAAAGTTGCAGACTTAGAAGATGAAGCTACAACACAAGGACCAACAGCTACATGGCAGAGATGCAGCAGGCTGCATTCAATATAAGCAACAACATTCTTGGAGATCCTTGCTTGGTTACTTGTTTGGGCAGGTCCACAAAGCTTCAACCAAAGGGTGATAACAGCCATACATGCAGAGGCCTCACACCTGCAGCAGCCCCCTTACATCCAAGCTTCTTGGAGCTCCTTGGCTGTTTATTTGTTTGAGTGCAGGCACAGAAGAATATCTCCAATGTGCAAGACACCAACAGTTAAATATCATGCAGCTGGTCAAGCCAGGACTGCAGCACTTCCAACTTGCAATATACAACTATTCAGCCCCTCACTTTCATCATCAAAAATCCCAAGGCTGCTGATTGCTCCAGCTCCATATACTTCTCTTCCTTCCACCCTCCTTAGCTGATAATCATGCTCTTAATGTTGTTGCATAATTCCTTTGGCTTTACTTGGTACGACAAGACTAAAAAGGGCAAAGATGAAAAGAGGTTCCTCACCCCATGCGAGATAGAAGGTTCATATACTTGTTCTTCTTCAATTTAGCTATGTATGGTACGTAGCGTAGTTGAATAGGACTAGTGTAGGTTACTTTCTTGTCTTCTTATGGAAGGGGAGAGTCTCCCTCATTTATGCTTTCTTAGTTGACTTGTACCGGGAGGAGTCCTCTCATAGGTTTACTGCTTTCTATTTCTAGTTAGCTCTTTTTTGCTACGGGGATGAGTTAGCCGACCTTAGTAGGTTAGCCGACTTATGAACCAACATAGGATCGGAGGTAAGGTTTATGTCCCCCTCCTTGTATTTTCTGTTTTATTATTATGTTAAGGCTTGGGGGTGATGCTCAACCCCTGACTGTGTATGAGAGGTGGGAGCCTCGTGTAGGGTCTGTTCCCGTAAAAAAAAGTATATATTGATTCTTTATTTTAATAAAGTGATTATTTTTATTTAAGGCCTTATATGAAGGCATGAAAGAATTTCCAGGCGTTTTGGTGGGTTATTTCAAGATATCTAATTTGATGCATTTAATTACTCTTATGCATGTTAGCATTGTTTTAAATGATTTGAAGGTTGAAATGAATAAAACCCACCTAGTTTTACTATGTTCTCAATGAAGTTTGAATTGAAAGCTTTGACTCTAAAGTGAATGTTTATGAAAGAAAATGTTTTTGATTAAAGGGAGTCTTATGAAATGAAAGAGTGATTCAATGATGATGAAAAGGGCTTCTTATCCAAAGAATGGATTCTATGTGATAAGGACAATTCTCACATATTTGAATCAAATGCAAGGTTTTAATGAGCTATTCTATCGAATGATGATTTGATGTCTAAAGTTATATGAATGTTTTATTATTGTGATATTTAAATGCTATTCCATGGGATTTGACCTAGCAAAGAATGTAGCATGTAGATGGGGACTCAACCTAAGGAGTCCTTAAGTAAAATGTCATGTTGCATTAACTATGCGCCAGCATAGGAGCCTTTGTAGTCTTAGGCTAGTGGATCCACAAAAGCCCTTAAAGTTAAAGTTAAAGAAAAGAATGAAGTTGACGGAGCTCTCCCCAAAAAAAGTCTCTCTGTGTCAATGTAGGGGGTTATGTTGGATTCCATGTAATGGCTTGCATGGTCTTAAATGTAGGTTACGATCATCTTCCCTTAAAATGAATGTCTCAAAAACTATAGACATGATTGATTATACATGCATCGCACTATGTCTCATATTGCATAAATGTTCTAATGTTTCTTAAATGTTCATGTATGCCTACATACTTAGTACATTCAAAGTACTAACACATACTCTATTTTCTACATGATATTAACATGTATAAATCGGCGTTGCTCCATATTCACCTCCCCATGGCTAGTTGATCGTTGAAGGCTACTTGGTTGGTGAGTTCCCATGTTTCGGGATCAATATCCCTTTTCTCTCTAACTCATGTTATGTATAGACTTTCAGATTTCTTTTGGTACTTGTTCCATTTACTATGAGGGTGAGGTAGGGACATGTCTTAGCCCCCACCAAGTCTAAATATAGAGGTATGTTTGGACATAGATTTATGATGTTTTGAAGCCGTTGGTGACTCTTGTTCATGTAACACCCCAAATATTTCTACGCCAAGACCCAAACCATTCTTCATATATGTATAAGATCGTACTCGATGACTTTAAAGTATATGCATGAGTTAGGATCAATTAATAAGAAATTTAAGGGTATTATATGTGATTTAGGGTCATAAAAAATCCCTAAAACCAAGCCAAGTCCAAAGAATGCGTCTTGGCTAATTTTCCGAATGAGTTCGTATAAGGGTCAACTTCAAACGACTATATCTCCTGGAATATAGCGAATTGGGTATACCATGACCTATCAAATTAAAGGTCATTGAGTATTCTTTCCAAGGCCATCAAGATTGCAATTTTTGGAGTTCGGAGTCAAAAGTTATGACCATTTTACCACAGACTATCTCTGCAGAAATTTCAGGCAAACTAGCCTCAGTAGTTTGGGTGCTGGCGCGTCGCGCCAGCTATATCGCCAGCAGTATTTTTGGCCTATTTTCCAGATTTTAGGGTCATTTTAGTCATTTCTTGTGTTGTACCCAAAGTGAAGTCATTTTGTGGACTGAATTGACCCTCTCTAAAGATCCTAAACCTTCTAACTCTCTCATTTTCTCACAATTAGACTAAAACACTAAACTCCTCTCCTCTCAAACTCTCTCAAGAGCTTCAAGGCAAGGTTAGGGTTTCCAATTCAAGACATTCAAGTCTCAATTCTTCCTCAAGTTATCATAGAGATTTTATTTCCCCAAGGTATGTGGGTTTTCATCCATGGGTCCTTCCACCCATGGAACCCAAAAGTTTTCTCAATCTAGTATTTCCATTTTAAATGATGAAATCTTATGTTATCTTACATAATGGTTCCAAATGCATAGATTGTGGTATATTTAAGTTTATTTACTCCTATTGATATATATGTGTATTGACTCTTAATTTCAAGTGATGAGAAATTTTAGGGATTTTCATACTACGATTTCAAATGTATAGATTCTTGAATATTTGAAGTTTGTTTGTCTATGTTGACCTATGGTGATCCTTATTTACATGAAATGAATGATTTATCAAGTCCCCTCTATGAAGGCTTGAAAGTAATTTTAGAGTATATTGGTGGGTTGTTTTAAGATGTTTTAAATGATAAATTCTTTCACTCTCATACATGCTAGCATTGATTTAAATGACTTGAAAGTTGATTTATTTGAACCCACCTAGTTTCTTATGATAAAGAAAAATTGAAATGAATGTTTGACAATGTCTACAAATGAGTTTAAAAGTGCTCTTTGCAAATAAGTCTTGTGAACGACGAGTCTATAATAATCAAGTAAGTTAGTGATAGGGTGAGTTAAGGCCCTAAAGATATTTTTATGGATAAAGATATGTGATGAAGGAGTGTCTACACTCACATCACATGAGACAAAGTTAAGGAGCTATTCTATGATTTTTGTTCTTATGAAAAATGGACGGGTAGTAGATATGGCCCTTCCCACACAATGATTGACTTTATGTTTTATGGTTTGTCTATTCTGTTGAGAGTTTACCTAACACCGAGTTGGACTAGAGGCGAATACCCATGTCCCAGAACTATGTGCCACCATAGGTATAAAGGAGATAGAGATGAATATCCAATCTCTAAGAGGCGAGTACCCGAAATATCAAGGCTTAGTGGTGAGTACCCGAGTCTAAGAACTAGAGGTGAGTACCCGGTTTATACAATAGCTTAGTGGATCCACTTAGGCATATAGGAGTCTACCTTGGCAAGTAGTCTCCCCCTTTTCTCCGATGTAGGGGTAACATCGGGACTCCATGTTATAGCTCACATGGTTTATGTCGGTTAATGGTCGCTCTCACAAAGGTACAAGGTCCCTCTTCTAATGTTTTAGATATATCATATGATGTCTACTATGTCTATGACAAGGCAAAGTATGTGCTCTCACAAAACTAATGATTTCTTTCAAAAGGTTTATGGATTACTTATTTACTATTCATGGTATTTTGCAAGTATATGGTTTCTTATAATGACTCATGGTTACCTCTATAATGCTTAAGTTTCTTTTATGAATCATGATGGTTTCTATATTTCATTGACTAAGCTTCATAACTCTAAAGGATGTTTCAAATGATCGCAAGATTTTAGCATGGTCCATTGCATCACCTTATGGTATAATGATATATTGCATTGCATACTCACCTACTTAGTACATTCAAAGTACTAACGCATACTTTTGCCTACATGATATCACCATGTAGGGATTGACGTCGCTCCCCAACCTCCTCCATGTGGTTAGCTCGAATTAGTTTTGAAGATTGCTTTTGGTGAGTTCCCATAGTTCGGGAACATCCTTTTTATTCTAAGCTTATGTTACGTAGAATAGTAAAACTTTTTTTTAAGGAATTTCTTGACACTTATTTTGAGGGTGAGCTAGGGACATGTCTTAGCCCCCAGCAAGTCTATTAGTAGAGGTATGTTTGGACGAAAAATGGAAAATGTTTTTAATTTCCGCTTGTTATTATTTACCATTACCAATGAAATGCTTAATGAATGCTAAGAGGCTTGGGTGAGGTACCTCCGGGTGTCTCATTCGCCGTGTCACGTCTAGGCCTTAGGCTTGGGTCGTGAAAGTTCAATGATGTTCTCCCTTAGTCCCATTCCCCTTTTACTTCTGCTTATTAGTAAATGTCATTACCTATGAAAAGCTAAATAAATTCTAAGAGGCTTAGATGAGGTATCCCAGGTGTCTTATTCGCCGTGTCACGTTTAGGCCCTAGGTTTGGGTCGTCGCATCCTCACTCCAGAAGGTGGTGGCATCTCAGACTGTAGAACCTCATTGTTGGCGGAGTTCCTCTAACTGGCTGTACTTTTATGAGGCATTATCTGTAAACGCGTAAACACACAAATAAGGGAGGAACTTTTTAAAGTTAAAACTCTTTCGCACGAACTCAAAATATAAAGAAGTGAAACAATTCCAATGTCCTATAGCCTCTTGATTATAAATGTGGTGCATGACACATCCATAAGCAAACTCTACTAGACACGACTTCATAGACACCCTAGAACTCTTGAACTCTATGCTCTGATACTAAGTTTGTCACGCCTCAAGAGGATACCCCAAACGTGGCCAATTCTCATAGACCATTACTAGCTTCTAAGCGAACCACTTGGCCTGGTTATACATCCGTTCATTCATTCAATTAGTGGAGAAGTTAAAATAAAGAGACAAATAAGTGGGCAAATCCAGTCAATAATCTAACTCAAGGAAGAAAGTACGTAGGGCAACAAATCAACTCAATCTATGTCATATGAATAGTCTGACAAGAACCATTGAAGGAATAGAAATACTAAATCAACCTATCACTATCTAATCTATTAAGTCTCTATTACTATAAATGGTGCCTGATGTGAGGTCAAAAATACATATTTTTAATCATTAATTGCCTAACATTTTGTCTTTTTATTTATCCTTTCTGGGCATAAATTTTATGAATTGTGCTAAATTCTGTCTTTTATTTGTAGGATTAATCTGACGCGAAAATAAAGAAATTTGGAGCCAAAATGCAACAAATAATCAGCAAAGCAAATTGAAACATCCTTCTAACGCGTGGCACATTTTGAAGACACCATCACTTTTTTCTAAGCGGTGCAAAAGGACAAACTCAATTCTTTTGGGTTTTGATTTTCCAATTAATTTTAGTTTCAGCTATTTTATTTAGGATTTACTACATCTATAAATAGTCCATAAAAATAATTCTGAGGGGAACTAACACACAACTCATACATAACTTTTAACCTTGGGCTTAGCTTTTTATAACTTGGAAATTTTGGAAGAGCCGTCATGAAGGCCAAATAATTGGTTTATTCTTTTCTTCTATATCTTTGTTAAATTTTCTTTAAGAATTCATGATTTTGAATTTGTTCTATTCAATTTTTTAAGTTCATAATTAAGATTTTGTCTATAATTTCTAAATTGTGATTTTCAAATTATAAGTAGCTAAATTGCATAATTAGATTTGTGGAAATCATGATGAATTATCAAAGTAAGTTAATGTAAAAAATGATTCTTGAATGGTTTTTATGCATGTATTGTTTATTCTTTTTACTTTAATTGCTTTTTAACAGTTGCAAACGTTAGAACTCACCTTATTCTAACTTGCCGGATCAAGGAAGTAACCGATGGAAAAGGGGATTAAACAACGAGATCTGAGGCTAATAATCCTCATCTAATTAGCTTGAACGGATCAAGGGATAGCTAAATCTGAGATCACTGGTTAAGGTTAGTAAAGCATACACCCGTAGACGGATCAAGTTGCGTTGTGATATTCACTTATTTGCCGGATCAAGGACTTAGGTGAAAATAACTTACTGATCTTGCATGCTAAGAACTAAAATCAATCACTAATACAATATTCTTTCTGAGTTATAAAATCATGGGGAGCACATTCCTAGTTACTTCTAATAATCTAAATACAAATAAATATTTAGTCCAAGCTATTGTTGTTCTTTTTATTTCTATTTCAATTTAAATCCCTCTGGTTTAAATAACGACTATCAAGTTAAATTTTGCGGTTGATAATATTCATCCATATTCTCTGTAGGATAGACCTCCACTCATAGTTGGGTAAATATATTGCGAACGACCGTCTATGTTTCTTTTGATAAGTATATTTGGATGTTATCAAAAATGGCGCTGTTGCCGGGGAATATGGGTTAGAAATTGTCTTTATTATTTATTTTGATTTGTAGTCCTTACTTTTTAGTTCATTGTTTTTAAGTATTATTTTTGCATTTATTTTTCTTTATTATTATTATTATTATTATTATTATTATTATTATTATTATTATTATTATTAATTTTTACTCTTCTTGAGATGTCATCTGAAAAAGTATGCAGTGATAAGTGTCCATAGTTTTCTAATACTTTTGATATTATGAATTCTTACAGGTTAGTTTTTTTCAATAAGATAAGCTATATGGGGACATGGAAGATTATTTGATACTCCTCTATAAAAAAATACCTAAGCTCATGTATGAGGTTAATATGTTTGACTGGAATATTTACAAATTAAATGCTGTGTTGAATGCAAAGATTGACGCGTTTGACACCCAACAAATTAGTGAGGAAGAAAAGATGCTTATATGGTAACTTGAGGAGCTAAAATTGGAGGGTCAATTAATTGATCATACTTTTATTGATGTTGTCACTGTTGAGAAGAGTAAACTAGAGTTATGTGATGAAGTAGATAATATTATTTTTAAAAATTCTAATATGTGTAAATATGAGGATGTCAATAGAAATACAATTCATGAGTTAGGGCGTATTGAACCTCATTCTAATCATTTTTCCATATTATTTTTAGATGATGAGATATTAATCGAGTCATCTGAGCATGTGGAAGAGTTTATGGAGGAGGAACAATGTATCTATATTCTTAAATTTATTATTTCAAAATCAAAAAATTATATTCCTTGTTTAAGGGCCAAGAATTGCAACATACACTTTCTATTGCTTGGTTCTTTTATTTTTGTACCACCACCTCTCGAACGAAATAAAAAAAATTGATGCAAAATTGAGGGTGCAATTCATATCCTCAAAGTGGAAGGAAAAATAGTAATATTGATGGTGTTGTACTAGGACGTTAAATCAGGTGCTTTATGGGAGGCAACCCATGTGGAAACTTGATGAAGTTTGAGTAGTAAAGTGACCAATGTCATGCCGCGACATTAAATCAAGTGCTTATCGTGAGGCAACCCAATTTGTAGTGTAGCTTCTTGTTTTTATTTTTATAGTGTCACTTTTTTGTGTTGTTTATTTTTTGTAGATTTAGGGAAAGTCTGAGTATCCAAATTTGGAGCTAAGGAACACGTGCTGAGCTTTAGTGTCATGATCCAGAAATCTAGGTCATAATGACACACATCCCAACCCAACCTGATGTGAAAATCAAAAAGTAAAATTACATACCAGACTCTCAAAGGGAAGTCAGGCCACAAACGAAAGATAAGAAATTATACAAGAAATATCCCAAAACCTAGTGTCATAAGTATAAAGAACATCTAATACAATATTTAAACAGTACATAGAACTCAATCTCTGATTAAAAGTAAAGTCTACAAATAAAGATAGAACTGGTATTGGTCCGAATGCACTAGATCTCACCCCCTAATATGATATAGGATCTCTGGTAGAATAATCAGTTGTCGCGAGGATAACCCTAGCTAAAATTTGCATCCAAAAGAGGATGCAAAAGTAGGGGTGCGTACAATCCACTTGTTACCAGTATGTTTGACCGAATGGGTATTAGGAATTGATTAAACTATGTAATAAACTAGGAACGCTTCCACCAGCATGAAGAAACCAGTCCAGCATCGATACATCCAATTTATATAAAAAGACATGAATAAAGTAAACACACAAGTCCAGTCATACATCAACATCATCAAATAATTTCAAAAATCAAGGCTCAAAAATATGCAATGCAATGAGATGGGATGAATGCAATGCATGCGCGGTACTGGTGGAATCAACACTATTGCACAGCCTGTCGTATACACCTGTTGAGCTGAGCTACCAGACAGGACCAATGGAAACCTCGCAGGCCATATACCTCAATCACAATGTATCAAATACCTTGCCACACAGCTTGTGGTCAAGGACTCATGATATCAATATCTCATCCTTTCTACAACCTAACTCATGGCCAAGGGTTTTTAAAGGTGTTTCGTTTTCTTACAAAAAGGTGTTGCCATAATCTCACTTCCCAAGTTCCATGATATGAATGTGTGAGGGTGAATGTATGTCAATAGCAGAATTAAAAGAGTACAATCAACTCAATACAAACCTCAAAGTAAACAAGTCTCAAAACTCCAGTTTTATGATAAACACCCTCTTAAAAATCAATGGGAAAAAACACTTCTAAAACAAGCAACAGTCCTTTGAAAAAATCTCTTTAGTTCTGAAAATATGTCACAAACCAAAATTTCTCCTCAAGTATTTCGTTGTTCAAAATATCTCATACCTCAACGCATTTCATTTCACAAAGTATCTCATTTCTTAAATCATTTCATGCCTCAACAAATTTCATTTCACCAAGTATCCCATTTCACAAATCATTTCACAAGTATCTCATTTCTCAAATCATTCACAAAGTATACCATCTTGCAAATCATTTCAGTTTTCAGAAGCATTTTATTTTTCAAAAGATAGGTTTTAAATCACCAATATGGAGCAATTTCATGAACAAGCACAACAATAAGTAAAGTTCCCCTCACAGGCATCACGATACAACATCAATCCAATCATGATACGATCTAATCCCATAGTCTATAACATAAGAATAACCAATTCCCCAACCCCATTCTAAATCTGGAATAGCCAAATTTGCTTACCTCGATAGCCGAAATCGCACCCAAACACCTCTAACCAGAGAATTCCACTCAAATTCTAAATCCAAATTGATTTTCCACTATTAAGAATGTAAAGTACTCATCAAAAGGAGCCTAATGATACTCATATGGCTAAGATTAGGAATCAGAGGTTAAATCATTCAAAAATCTCTCCGAAATTGAGTATGTCAAAATCAAAAATTTATTTGAAAATCATGTTCTACAGGTAAAAAGGAGTTCGTAGTTGAAAAATCCATTAAAATCAAGTAGATATCGAGCTCCAAATCAAAGAATTACTAATTTTTCAACTTAGGAAGAAACTTCAAAATCCACATTTGAAAAATGGAAATTATGAAATATGAAAGGGATATTCTTGGGAAACGAGTAAAATAAGGTTAGAAATACGTACCCAATGATTATTGGAGAAAAAAGCATCAAAATTCACCTCAAACGGACTTTCCTAACTCCCAAAATATCAAAAATATGAAATGAGATCGGAAAGATTTTTCACTGAGTGATTGTATCGCTAAAACCCATTTTTCTTCGCTAAAAGTCTATTTCTCCATCGCTAAAAGTATGCACCAGCAACCTTTAAAATATCTTTTTGACCTTCGGAACTCATCCAGGACCCTATAAAGACAAACCAATAGTGCAAATTGATTATACAACATGATACGAAACCAATTGAACCATCAGATTTTCAAAAGAAAAGATTGCTGTGAAACAACACCCTCTCGTACCTCTCTTTAGGCCTAAACTCAACTTTTTTTCAACTTGGGACCTCAAAATAATAAATCAAGTTTGGAACCTCAAAAAATTCAAGCAAGACAACTCTTAGGCCTAAAATCACCTCCCGAATCCAATAAAGTCATTGGAATTCCATTTCGAGCATCGAAAATCCGAATGTTAACCAAAGTCAACTATCGTATCAAAATTTAAACAATTTCTAACCCAAGGCCTCAAAACCACGATATAGTCCCGAACCTGATTCGGGCAACTCTTCCAGATCAAATTCTATATTATGAAGTTGATGAAACTGACCGAATTCCATTTAGAGACTCGTAGCTCCGGTTGGTAATAAAAATTACTTTTTAGCAATATAAGCCTTAAAAAAACTCGAAACTTCAACGTTTCACAACTTTTCAATAAAATTCCAACATCAAGTTCACAAAGGATCAAACATGACTTTGAGAAATTATCAAAAGGGGTAAAATGATAATTTTCCAAAATTTCTCAAAAATGACCTTTGAGATCATTACATCGTCCACCTCTAAAGACCATGTTCGTCCTCGAGTATAAAGTAAAGGAAAGAATCTTACTCGACGTTACCAAGAGTCTCACGTACAATTCTCAAAGTCAATATTTGATCTTCCATGGAAACTCACTTCCGAGCACCATACCATCCAGTTACAGTATCAAGAATCGGACTTCTAAACCAACATTGAAATCAAAATTGCAACCCAAGAGTAATTATCAAATCATGAACTAACCCATGAACCAAACCTGAACCGACCATAAATCACTTGTAATATACAAACCATTGCAAAGTCTCAGCCAAGCTCCATTCTCTTAACATAGTCCTCCCTCGAGTTTAAGCTGCAAAATATTAATCACCTAACTAATCTAACCCAAAGAAGGTGACGATTAGGTAACCAACCAGTAAATGATACTCTAAAGCATATAAAACCTCTAGTAACACTATCAGGGTGTTGGAACAGTAGTTGTGATTGTAGAAAAATCTTAGAAATAGAAAAACTAGGCCCAATAGTCCTCAAAGTCAATCACATATAGCTGAAACAAGTCCTCAACGACAAGATAATTGTCAAGACTATCAAGAAACTACAATTCTCTATGATAAAACTCATGCAAGCACTCTCAATAAGATTCACACTTGTAGAGTACTAGTATACCTTGATTGTCAAAAATTCTCTTGTCTTACTCAAAATACCCCCTTTTTGGTGTTTACAATCAAAACTCCTCCAATTATCTGATTCCTACTTATTTGAATTCTCTTTGCACATGATGTCTGATTTAATTACCAACACAGCTCGAAACATACTCAACTTATTAAAACTCAACATATTCACCATAATCTAATAACTGAAACCTACAAATCTGATTTCAAAAAAATATCATGACCTTACTAATCCTTTACTCATGCTTCCAAAATCATTATTAGACCAAATACCTTTGAAATTACTTTGTCACTATATGTAACTCTAAATTATGACTCATTTTTTCTCAAATGAAATAGTACTATCTGTCTCAAGCCAACTCTAAGCATCCCATGTTGGAAACTGACCCTACCCAAGGCTAATAACACTAATTTCAAATCTTATGGTTCTTTTCCCAAGGCTACAACTATTGAATAAGAAACCAATCTCAACCACATGCATCTATTCACATGACATGCCTCAATCTCTATTCAAATATTCATATCAAAGGTTTCTTTGGACTTTGGCACGAATAATCTATATTCACCACGAAGCACCCATGTAGTATATCATAATAGTCTACACGACTTCGATTAACAAAGTAGTATCAACCCAACTCGCAATCCTCAATGTCCATATAGATCGATAATTCCTTCTTGTAGTGCTCCCATAAGTCACCTAACATGATTGAATTATCCCATACAACTTAAAACACAAAATCTCTCATACATTACTGCTTGTCACCCAAATCAAGACCAAATATTCATAAGAGTAGCTGATAACCTCTCATAAACCCGTGCCAAATTGACCCACCTTGCATTGCCACATCTAAACTTAAGGCAAAAACCCATACTCATGATCCAACCCAAAGTGGTTTGAACTCTTTGATGCTCGTGTATCTTTTCCTTTTCCTGAGCCTCTTTATTATTATCATTCCTTGACCGAACTTTGGCAACAAATTAACTTTTACGTAAACTCACTCTTCAAATAAAAACTTCATTAAGCTTCTTCACAATCAAAAGTAATACATCTCTAACCAACACCTGGCACAAGTCTTTCCAAATGCTCAATAATCAATAAGGTGAATTGTCTTCGTTACCTTGCCAATCCATACTTGAGGAATCCTACTACTACGAATATAAATTTATGCTAAAAACCTAAATTCCAGTTGGCACATAGTAAACCAATACCTTTTTTGACCCGTATTAACTCGTACCTTGAAGATTATTTGAAGTTGGATAACTTTGTTTATCATCAACCACTTTCACATTAATCTAACCATATGCTTTATTAGAGGTTCAGGCTGTAGTAGTTATCGAATTCAAAACCACAATAGAACGTATTCTCTTACTTGAGTCGAACACCTATAGATTTCCTTCTCAAACCTAGACCTGTGACCCGATTATCATAACCTGAATAATATAAACTGTAACACCCCCAAAATTTCTCGCTAAGATTCGGACCCTTCTTCACGTATGTGTAGGATCAAACTCGACTATTGTGAAGTGTATATAGGAATTTCAGGCCTGGGTGGCATCTGCTGGAAACTTGGTCTTGGCGCCACAGTGGCGCGACATGCCACTATCGCGCCATGAACAAGCCTTAGTAGTTTGGTCCCTGGCGCGGCACACCACTACGAGATGTGCAGGGTCTTTAAGCCTATTTTCTAGAACCTAGAAAATATAGGCTTGGCGCTGTAAGGGTGTGACGCACCACTATAGCGCCATAAAACATCCTCAGTAGTTTGGTCCTTGGCGCGACGCACCACTATCAGATGTGCTGGTTTTAAGCCTATATTTGACTTGGCGCCGTAGTGGTGCGATGTGCCACTATTGCGCTAGGAGGATTTTAGCCGTTTTTCCAAATTTTCGAAGAGAGGGCAAATTGGGCATTTGCCAAATTATATATACACACTAGACTTGGACATTTTTGGACTATTTTTCAGTCCCACTCTCTCTCTAAAAGCCCTAGAAATTCCCTCTCTTCTCCTTCAAATCCATATCCAACAAGGATTGCCTTCAAGAGCTTCAAGGATTCAACCCTTCCATTGAAGACCTAACACCAAGGTTTCTTTAAAGTCTTCACCAAGGTATGTAAGGCTACTCAAAGCATGGGTTCAGTCCACCCATGTGCCCTACACCTTCTTTGAGATTGATTGTTCATGAGAATAAAGTTAGTGATAGAGTTAGGTCCAAATAGGTCCTTTTAATCTATTAACCTAATTTTTATTATATTGATGTTGTGGAGTCAAGAAAATGATGTGCTATATGTTGGTATGAGTTGATTGAGATGAGAGGTTGAATATATATTGTTAACTTCTTAACTATGTTGATTATGATAAAGAATGTTTAATTTTCTTAAATATGTTGCTTATCTTGCATTGTTGATTTAAAATCTTGGAGTTGTGATGAGTCCCAAAAGATTTTTTAAATGAATAGAGGCACGATTGGATAGGTTTGTATGTTTTTATAAATGCATATTTAATCTACTCTTGAAAAATATGATTGGGATTGATCGGATAGTATGATTGGGAGAGGTTTGATTGTGATAGAGTTGATGAGTGACAAGGTTGTAAATGAGACTTGTCGATATGATTTGACTGAGTTGATTGGATGGAGTTTTATGAGCATTGAGTCTTGGGAGGAGTATCGAGCACCAAATTGGGTAAGAGTAAGTAATAACTCGAACCCAATAACTACGTCGCCAAATGTAGAAAGGGATTGAACCGTTAAAGTCGGATGCTTCCCCAAAATTATTGTCCTGACATTATAGGACTTGGTTGGATTGGTCCATGATTGGTTGATTAGTTCATACCCTGGCAAAGTATGAACGGAAGCGGCAATAATGTCAGTTTTTTGTACTGTCACTGGCTCATTAGTGATGGTTGTCGGATAAGAGAAACTCCCATATAGGTCTTGATAGTACTCTGAGTTGGATTGAGTTGAATTGTATGTGTTTGGTCCTGTCTAAACTATATTCTTGTTTAGACTTAGGACAGTTGATTGAGTTGTTCTTCTTTCTAAGTTAAGATTTCAAGTTGATTTGATTCTTCCTGGATGTTTGTTTCATTCGGCCATTTTACATACTCGTACATTCCATGTACTTACGCCATTTGGCCTACATCATTTCATGATTCAGAGAAAGGTACTAGGGATCATCAATCGACACACCGTTGAAGATCTCCCCACTTTCAGCTAGTTGGTGAGTCCTCCCAGTTTCCAGAGGATACCGTGATTGTCTTTATATCTTTGTTTTGTATCCTTTATTTTGATTGTTTGTAGCCATGGACTAGCCATTGGCACCTCCTGGATTGTTGATAGAGGCTTCATATACTAGAGTGTAGAAGTGTCGAATTATCCGTTTTGACTAATTTTAATCTAGTTATTTATTAATTTAGGTATTTGTTTGGCCTTTGGCCCTAAATTATAAATAGTATTCTTATAATTAAGTCTTTCATAGATAGAATGTGATTGACTGAAAGTGTGACTGGATCAAGTAGTTCGCTTGAAGGCCAGAAATGGCTTTCGAGTGCCGGCCACGTCTAGGGTACCCTTCCGAGGCATGACAAACATGGTATCAGAGCACAGAGTTCAAGAGTCCTAGGGAGTCTATGAAGCCGTGTCTAGTAGAGTCTTGCTTATGAGTGTGTTGTGCACCATACTTATAATTAGGAGGCTATAAGATATTAAGAATTGTTTTACTTCTTTCATACTCTGAATTTGTGCGATAGAGTTAAACTCTATAAACCTTCCTTTCTAATTCATGCATTTATATGTTACAGATAATGCCTCCTAAACGTACTGTTAGCTAGATGAATGCTGATAACGCAGAGATGTCACAGTCAGAGGTATGCCCATCAAGGGCTAGGGGTCGACCTGCGAGGTATGCGGAGGCACCTCAAGTGCCTACTACTCCACCCGTACCAACTTCGAAAGTAGATTTTTGAGGGGCGATTGCTATGCTCACTCAACTAGTGGCTGCCAGAAAAGGTAACCAGAGTTCATCAACTCTTAGCTTTAGTTCCCAAGAGTCGTTTGCTGCCACCAGAATTAGAGACTTTCTGATAATGAATCCACCGGCATTCACGGGTTCTAAGGTCGATGAAGACCCCCAGAATTTTATTGATGAGATATGGAAGATCCTGAAAGCTATACATGCTACGGAGATTGAGGGGGTTAAGTTGGTGTCTTATCAACTCAAAGATGTGGCAAACATTTGGTATAACCAATGGAAATAAGGTAGAGGTGAGGATGCTGAACCTGCTATGTGGGATGAATTTGAGGGAGCCTTTCTTGACCATTTCTTTCCCAGAGAATTGAGGGAAGCGAAGGTGGAAGAGTTTGTGAATCTGAAACAAGAAAGTATGACCGTTAAGGAGTATAGTCTAAAGTTCATCCAGCTGTCCAGATATGCTCCAGAGATGATCCCAGATATGAGGTCAAAGATGAGGAAATTTGTCTCTGGTTTGGGAAGACATATGAACAAGGAGTGCAAAGCGGCATTGTTAATCTCCGAAATGGATATTTCAAGATTAATGGTGTACGCTCAATAGGTGGAGGATGAGAAGAGGAAAGACAAAGAGGAGCATCTGAGTAAGAAGGCAAAATTAGTGGGGCATGAGAATGAACAGAGGCAAAACAAGGGCAACAGGTCCTTCTTCTAGAAGAGGCCTTCCAACTATGCCTCATCTACCGCTATTGCACCTATGCCGCAGAACAGGTATGATCAGTAGGGATAGAGTCACTAGAATTTCAGACCCTAGGATTCTCAATCCCAGGCTAGCGTGCGTCAAGGTTTGTAAAAGACGCCACCATGCGGCAAGTACGGTAAGCTCCACTTGGGGGAGTGTAGAGCGGGAAGGGTTGGTTGTTATAAATGCGGCCAAATGGACTATTTTCAGAAGGAGTGTCCAACATGGGGGAACAGAGCCCACTATTCTACCATCGCACCACCAGCTAGAGGTAATCAGAGGGGCACTACTTTAGGTATGAGTGGAGGTATAAACTGTCTATATGCCATGGGTAGTCGCCAAGATTAGGAGGACTCCCTAAACATCGTGATGGGTATGATTCGAGTCTTTTCTCTTGACTGTTATGTTTTGATATATCCGGGTGCCACACTATCTTTTATGACTCATTACGTGGCAAGTAAATTCAATAGAATTCCTGAATGTCTTCGTGAACCTTTCTACATAGCTACTCCTGTCGGTGATTTTGTCTTAGCTGAGAGAGTCTATAGAGATTGCTCTGTGTCAATTCATCATAGGGACTCCTTGGCTGACTTAGTTGAGTTGGACATGGTCAATTTTGATGTGATCCTTGGCATGGACTGGCTTTATGTCTGTTATGCCTCTATTGATGGTAGGACCCAGATTGTCAAGTTTAAATTCTCGAATGAGGCGATCATAGAGTGGAAGGGTAGTCCTGTCGTGCCTAAGGGTAAGTTTATTTCCTACCTTAGGGCCAGAAAGCTAATCTCGAAAGAGTGTATTTATCACATCGTCTGAGTGAAAGATGACAGTATTGAGTCTCCATCCCTTGAGTCGGTTTCGATTGTCAATGAGTTTACCGAAGTCTTTCCTGAAGACCTGCCCAGAGTCCCTCCTGATAGGGAGATCGACTTTGGGATTGATGTTCTTCCTGATACCCAGCCTATCTCTATCCCTCTGTATAGAATGGCTCTATCTGAGTTGAAAGAGTTGAAAGAACAGTTGAAGGACTTGTTAGATAATGGATTCATTAGGCCGAGTGTCTCGCCATGGGGTGCTCCCATCCTATTCGTGCGAAAAAAAATGGTTCCCTTAGAATGTGTATTGATTACAGGCAGCTGAAAAAGGTCACCATAAAGAACAAATATCCTCTCCCCAGAATAAATGACTTATTTGATCAACTTCAGGGTGCCACTTGTTTCTCAAAGATAGACCTAAGATCGGGCTACCATCAGTTGAAGGTGAGGGAGTGTGATATCCCAAAGACAACTTTTCAGACCCGCTATGGCCACTTCGAATTCTTGGTTATGTCCTTTGGGTTGATCAATGCCCCCACAACTTTTATGGATCTCATGAATCGAGTATTTAAGCCATATCTTGATATGTTTGTGATTGTATTCATTGATGATATTTTGGTGTACTCCAAGAATGAGGAGGAGCACGCCTATCATCTTAGAGTCATCTTGCAAACTTTGAAAGACCAGGTATTGTATGCAAAGTTCTTCAAATGTGAATTTTGGCTTGCATCAGTGCCTTTCCTCGGCCACATCATATCTATTCAGGTTGATGCTCAGAAGATTGAGGCAGTGAGCAATTGGCCCAGACCCACATCTCCGATAGAGATAAGAAGCTTCTTGGTTTGGCTGGCTATTATCGAAGGTTTATAGAGGGATTCTCATCCATATCATCACCATTGACCAAGCTGACCCAAAAAAGGCTAAGTTCCAATGGTCCGATGCTTGCGAGGAGAGTTTCCAGAAATTGAAGACCAAGCTAACCTCTGCTCCTGTTCTAATCTTGCCCGATGGAATAGAGGGTTTTGTGGTCTATTGTGATGCGTCTAGAGTTGGTTTGGGCTATGTGTTGATGCAGAGGGGAAAGGTGATAGCCTATGCTTCAAGATAACTTAAGATTCATGAGAGGAATTACCTAACTCATAACCTTGAGCTGGCAGCTGTGGTATTTGCTCTTAAAATTTGGCGCCACTACTTGTATGGAGTGCATGTTAATGTGTTCACCGATCATAAGAGTTTACAATACGTCTTCAGCCAGAAGGAACTCAACCTGAGACAAAGAAGATGGCTCGAGCTACTCAAAGACTATGATATGAGCATTCTCTACTATCTAGGTAAAGCTAACGTTGTTGCTGATGCTCTTAGCAGGTTGTCTATAGGTAGAAATGCCCATATAGAGGAGGGAAGGAAAGAATTGGCGAAGGAGGTACATAGGTTAGCTCGATTGGGAGTTCGTCTTGAAGAGAATAATGAAGGTGGAGTTAATGTTCAGGATGGGTCTCCATCCTCACTCGTGGCAGAGGTAAAAGAGAAGCAAGACCAAGATCCCATCCTTCTCCAGTTGAAGGAAGTTGTTCTCAAGCAAGAGGTGATGATTTTTACCAAAGGGGGAGATGGTGTGTTGAGGTACCAAAATAGAGTGTGTGTACCAGACATTGATGATGTTCGATAAAGGATTATGGCCGAAGCGCATAGTTCCAGATACTCTATTCATCCTGGCTCTACAAAGATGTACCATGACTTGAGAGAAGTTTATTAGTGGAGTGGAATGAAGAGAGATATCGCGGAATTTATTTCCAAGTGTACGAATTGCCAACAGGTTAAAGTTGAGCATCAAAGGCCATGTGGGTTAGCTCAAAATATAGAGATTACAGAATGGAAGTGGGAAATGATCAACATGGACTTTATTACGGGTTTGTCGAGGTCCCGAAGGCAACATAATTCGATTTTGGTGATTGTGGATAGAATGACGAAATCAGCTCACTTCTTGGCAGTTAAGACTACTGACACCATAGAAGATTATGCAAAATTATACATTCAGGAGGTCGTCAGATTGCATGGGGTCCCCTTGTCTATCATCTCAGACAGAGGAGCTCAGTTCACTTCCTAATTTTGGAAATCCTTCTAGAAGGGATTGGGTTCAAAGGTAAACCTTAGTACGACCTTTCATCCCCAGACAGATGGCCAAGCGGAGCGCACCATCGAGACGTTGGAGGATATGTTGAGGGCGTGTGTACTTGACTTCAAAGGAAATTAGGATGATCACTTACCTCTCATAGAGTTTGCATATAATAATAGCTATCATGCAAGCATTCAATGGCTCCTTATGAAGCTTTGTATGGGATGAGGTGTAAATCACCAATTAGGTGGTTTGAAGTTGGTGAAGTTGAGTTCATTAGGCCTGATTTTGTTCACCAAGCTATGGAGAATGTGAGGGTTATTCAAGATAGGCTAAAGACAGCCCAAAGCCGTCAAAAATCTTACACCGATGTGAGAAGGAGAGACTTGGAGTTTGAGGTGGATGATTGGGTGTACTTGAAAGTATCACCCATGAAGGGCGTCATGAGGTTTGGAAGGAAGGGAAAGCTTAGACCTCGATACATTGGTCCTTACTAAGTGGTGAGGAGGATTGGGAGTGTCGCTTATGAGTTGGAGTTACTCTCAGAACTAGCCGTCATTCATTCGGTATTCCATGTTTCGATGTTGAAGAAATGCTTGGGCGATCCCTCATTGGTAGTCCCTAGTGATAGTATTGGAGTTAAGGATAGCTTGTTATATGAAGAGGTTCCGATCCAAATCCTCGATCGCCAAATTCGTAAATTGAGGAACAAAGAGATTGCCTCAATCAAAGTCTTATAGAGAAATCAATTCATTAAGGAAGCCACGTGGAAAGCGGAGGAAGATATGAAATCTAAATATCCACATCTATTCGTTCCTACCGATGAGAATGTTGAAGGTAATGTCCATTTTCTTGGCTTAAATTCGTTTGTGCATTTTGAGTTTGGATAGTAATTTATTTGAGAATTTGACTGGTTGAATGACTAAATTGTGATTGTGATTTGTACCCCGAGTCCATCCTTGGTTTACTCGTCATTCGAGGACAAATGATCCAAAGGGGGAGATAATGTAACACCCCCAAAATTTCTCGCTAAGATTCGGACCCTTCTTCGCATACGTATAGGATCGAACTCGACTATTGTGAAGTGTATGCAGGAATTTCAGGCCTGGGTGGCAACTGCTGGAGACCTGGGATTGGCGCTGCAGTAGCGTGATGTGCCACTATCGCGCCAGGAACAAGCCCCAGTAGTTTGGTCCCTGGCGCGGCGTGCCACTATGAGATGTGCAGGCTCTTCAAGCCTATTTTCCAGAACCCAGAAAATATAGGCTTGGCGCTGTAAGGGCGTGACGCGCCACTATAGCGCCATAAAATAGCCTCAGTAGTTTGGTCCTTGGTGCGATGCGCCACTATCAGATGTGCAGGTTTTAAGCCTATATTAGACTTGGCACCGCAGTGGCGCGATGTGCCACTATCGCGCCAGGAGGATTTTAGCCATTTTTCCAAATTTTCGAAGAGAGGGCAAATTGGGCATTTGCCAAATTATATATACACACTAGACTTGGACGTTTTTGGACTATTTTTCAGTCCCACTCTCTCTAAAAGCCCTAGAAATTCCCTCTCTTCTCCTTCAAATCCATATCCAACAAGGATTGCCTTCAAGAGCTTCAAGGATTCAACCCTTCCATTGAAGACCTAACACCAAGGTTTCTTCAAAGTCTTCACCAAGGTATGTAAGGCTACTCAAAGCATGGGTTCAGTCCACCCATGTGCCCTACACCTTCTTTGAGATTGATTGTTCATGAGAATGAAGTTTAGTGATAGAGTTAGGTCCAAGTAGGTCCTTTTAATCTATTAACCTAATTTTTATTATATTGATGTTGTGGAGTCAAGAAAATGATGTGCTATATGTTGGTATGAGTTGATTGAGATGAGAGGTTGAATATATATTGTTAACTTCTTAACTATGTTGATTACGATAAAGAATGTTTAATTTTCTTAAATATGTTGCTTATCCTGCATTGTTGATTTAAAATCTTGGAGTTGTGATGAGTCCCAAAAGATTTTTCAAATGAATAGAGGCACGATTGGATAGGTTTGTATGTTGTTATAAATGCATATTTAATCTACTCTTGAAAGATATGATTGGGATTGATCGGATAGTATGATTGGGAGAGGTTTGATTGTGATAGAGTTGATGAGTGACAAGGTTGTAAATGAGACTTGTCGATATGATTTGACTGAGTTGATTGGATGGAGTTTTATGAGCATTGAGTCTTGGGAGGAGTATCGAGCACCAAATTGGGTAAGAGTAAGTAATAACTCGAACCCAATAACTACGTCGCCAAATGTAGAAAGGGATTGAACCGTTAAAGTCGGATGCTTCCCCAAAATTATTGTCCTGACATTATAAGACTTGGTTGGATTGGATCCATGATTGGTTGATTCGTTCATAACCTGGCAAAGTATGAACAGATGCGGCAATAACGTCGGCTTATTGTACTGTCACTGACTCATAAGTGATGGTTATCGGATAAGAGAAACTCCCATATAGGTCTTGATCGTACTCTGAGTTGGATTGAGTTGAATTGTATGTGTTTGGTCCCGTCTAAACTATATTCTTGTTTAGACTTAGGACACTTGATTGAGTTGTTCTTCTTTCTGAGTTGAGATTTCAAGTTGATTTGATTCTTCCTGGATGTTTGTTTCATTCGGCCATTTTACATACTCGTGCATTCCATGTACTGACACCATTTGGCCTACAACATTTCATGATGCAGAGACAGGTATTAGGGATCATCAACCGACGCACTGTTCAAGATCTCCCCACTTTCAGCTAGTTGGTGAGTCCTCCCAGTTTTCGGAGGATACCGAGATTGTCTTTATAGCTTTATTTTGTTTCCTTTATTTTGATTGTTGGTAGCCATGGACTTGTCATTGGCACCTCCTGGATTGTTGATAGAGGCTTTATAGACTAGAGTGTGGAAGTGTCGAATTATCCGTTTTGACTAATTTTAATCTAGTTAGTTATTGATTTGGGTATTTGTTTGGCCTTTGACCCTAAATTATGAATAGTATTCTTATAATTGAGTCTTTCGCCGATAGAATGTGATTGAATGAAAGTGTCACTGGACCAAGTGGTTTGCTTGAAGGCCAGAAATGGCTTTCGAGTGCCGACCACGTCTAGGATACCCTCCCGGGGCATGACAAACAAAAGACACGTCACCCTGCAAAACTGATCTTGTAATTGATATGATACTTCAAACCCAACATATCCCAGCCAAATTTAATGAAATAGCCAATTCCTGCACGCATAATATTCTCAATTGCCTTTACACAAGTAAACCTATTGAAAACCTTCTTGGTCCTTAAGCTCGTGACTTCAATAGCAATCCACTAGTTCTAGCTTATAACAAAATCATTAGTCCCTACATAGATCTCCGAAGTAAAATTCGCACTTAAACACGTGAATACAATACCAAGATCCACCACTATAATTCTTCTTATAGCAAATGCTTACCCCAAGCGTCCGTAGTAACAACTAGTTGTCTTTTCCAAATGTGACGATAGTATCAAACCTCATTACCTGAGTGGGTGGAACAACTAATAACTCCTTAGTATTTAGTATTTGCACTTGACAACTAATGTCTCTGTCCTTATATATTACTAGTACCACATCAGAATACCCACTAGATCCACCACTAGGACACATTATACCCATTGAGAATGTCGCACCCAAATAGTTTACACTTTTTTCCCATTGAATAATCGCGATACATTACCAAATTAGCCTTATCTCTAACAAAGCAATATGCGCCCTTTGGCAAATAGATCGATAGCAGAAGTAACACAACCTATAACCCTAACTAAGTGAACATATATATTGTTATTGTAGTCGTATTATAAGATTTCTTAATATACACTATGAAGCCATAGTAGAAGTTCTAATCTTGATTGTCTACAAAAAATCATCCTCATCCTACACTAAGCAGCCTTGGGGACTAGAACCCCGTGGAAGGTAACCTGGAACACCAATATGCTTCCGTTGAACCTGATAAACCTTCATGGCTAATCTGGCTAGATTCGGATTCCCCTATACCTTATGTCCTCTGAATAACTGTATGTGTTGGCTTTCCCTAATAAACCTAGGTGCCTGAACCCAAATACTCTCTACCTCTATGTAAATGACTACCAAACTGAATCTGACGATAAAACCTCCTGGCACCACCCTGTCTAGCATGTTTGTTACTCTCAATCATCCTAGCATGATCAATAATACTCTGAAATGAATCATTTGATAACATAGCGAGATTGTACCCTCTTTGTTACCTCTCCAACTATCTCTCCATTAGGCAGGATTTTTGTAAGATAACTATCAAATTCTTTCACCAACTTATGGACCACTCATACTCGGTAAGAATACTTAACATAGCATATATGAAAACTTATGAAAACGAGCCTCATACTCATATACTAGCATAGAAACCTGTTTTAATATTTCAAACTCATCCCTATACAAATCACGAAAAGTGCACAGTATAAACTTCTCAAGTATGTCTAGGTGAACTGATCTCAACCTATCATAGGGGTACCGACAAGTCTAAGAGCAATAACTGACCTACACCACTCCTTATCCATACCCGTAAATTGATAAGAGGCATAGGACACTCCATAAGCCTCTAAAATGCCTAAGTTGAACAATCAATCCTGACACTCAGTCAAAATATCATGTGCTCCATCCTCTTCTATACTATCAAATTTGGGGGATGCCAATTTAACAAACCTCTCGGAGCTCCTTTGCTCAAACTTGTCTTCGTACTCATACTCAAGCTCTAGTGGGGTCTTACTATATCATTCTTAAGCTGGAGTTGACCTCCCAATCCTGGTTGTTACCTCTAATGCAGAATGAATATGTCAGAAGTCTACAACACTTTGATATAAATAAATCACATAAAAGGAATCAATAAAAGAGATTTTCTCCTAATAAGTATCTTGTAGCCTCCCAAAGATAAATACCAATGTTTATGTACCGATTCATGAGACTCTACTAGACACCCTGCTCTTTAACTCATGAGACCGATGAACCTAGCATTCCAATACTAATTTGTCATAATCCAGAAATCTAGATCATGATGGCACACATCCCAACCCAACCTGAAGTGTAAGACAAAAAGTAAAATCACATACAAGACTCTCAAAGGGAAGTCAGGCCACAAATGGAAGATAAGAAAATACACAATAAATATCTCAAAATCTTATGTCATAAGTATAAAGAGTATCTAATACAATGTCTGAAATAGTACATAAAACTCAGGCTCTAATTAAATGTAAAGACTACAAATAAAGATAGAACTGGTAGTGGTCTGAATGCACTGTATCTCACTTACTAATCTGATATAGGATCTTTGCAAGAATAATCAGCTGGCGCAAGGATAACCCTAGCTAAAATCTGCATCTAAAATGGGATGCATAATTAGGGATGAGTACAATCCACATGTACCCAGTAAGTTTGACCGACCAGGTTTTAGGAATTGATTAAACTATACAATAAACTAGGAACGCTTCCACTTATATACAGGAAAATCAGTCCAGCATTGATGCCGCCAATTTATATAGAATGATGTGAATAAAGTAAACACATAATTCCAGGCATACAACATCATCAGATAAGTTCAAATATAAAGGCTCAAAAACATGTAATGCAATTAGATGAATGTAATGCATGGGCGATACTAGTGGAATCAAGACTATTGCATAGCCCGTCGTATACACCTACCGAGCTGAGCTACCAGACAGGACCCATGGGGGCCTCACAGACCATATACCTCAATCACAATGTATCAACTACCTTGGCACCTAGCTCATGCTCAAGGACTTATGAGATCAATATCTCATCCTCCTTGCCACCTAACTCGTGGTCAAGGGTTTTTAAAGGTGTTTCAATTTCTTACAAAAAGGTTTTTCCACAATCTCACTTCCTATGTTCCATGATATGAATGTGTAAGGATGGATGTATGTCAATAACACAATTAGAGGAGTTCAATAAACTCAATACAAACATCAAAGTGAACAAGTTCTCAAAACTCCAATTTTATGATAAACACCCTCTTAAAATCAATGGGAAGAAAACTCTTTTAAAAACAAGCAATAGTCCTTTGAAAAAATCTCTTTAGTTCTCAAAATATGCCACAAACCATAATTCTCCTCAAGTATTTTGTTGCTCAAAATATCTCACGCCTCAACGCATTTCATTTCACAAGTATCTCATTTCTCAAATTATTTCACAAAGTATCTCATTTCACAAACCATTTCACTTTTCAGAAGCATTTTATTTTTCAAAAGATAGGTCTCAAATCACCAATATAGAGCAATTTCATGAACAAGCACAACAATAAGTAAAGTTCCCCTCACGAGCATCACTATACAACCTCAATCCAATCATGATATGATCTTATCCCATAGACTATAACATAAGAATAACCAATTTCTCAACCTCAATATGAAAGAGGGATAGTCAAACCTACCTCGATAACCGAAACCACAATTGAACACCTCTAACCGGAGAATTCCACTCAAATTCCAACTCCAAATTAATTTCCCACTATCAAAAATGTTAAGTACTCATCAAAAGGAGCCCAACGATACACATATGGCTAAGATTAGGAATCAGAGTTGAAATAATCAAAAAATCTCTCCGAAATTGAGTATGTCAAAATCAAAAATTTATTTGAAAATAATTTTCTAAGGGTAAAAATGAGTTCGTAGTTGAAAAACCCATTAAAATTGAGTAAATATCGAGCTCCAAATCAAATAATTACAAATTTTTTAACTTTGGAAAAAACTTCAAAATCCACATTTGAAACACAATTTAAAATGAGAGATTTTGAAATATCTTTGACAAAATCAGTTTACCAACAATATAAGGACCTTAAATTCCAAAAATCAATGAAAACCATTCCAAATCGACCTTCAAATCAAAAAATTTCTATTTTTCTATTTTTCTATTTTTCTATTTTGAAACCTCCACTTTGTGAATAGGAATCTTGAAATATGAAAGGAGTATTCTTGAGAAATGAGTAAAATAAGGTTAGAAATACATTGAAAAAAACACATCAAAAATCACCTCAAATAGACTTTTCTAACTCCCAAAATATCAAAAATACAAAATGAGATCGGATAGATTTTTAACATAGTGATTTCGTCACTAAAACCCATCTTTCGTCGCTAAAGTCTATTTTTCCGTCACTAAAAGTATGCACCAGCAACCTTCAAAATATCTTTTTGACCTTCGGAACTCATCCAGAACCCTATAAATACGAATCAATAGTACAAGTTGATTATAAAACCTGTTACGGAACCAATGGAACAGTAATATTTTAAAAAAAGATTGTTAGGACTAAAATACTCTCTCAGACCCCTCTTTAGGCCTAAATCCAACTTTTTCCAACTTCGGACCTCAAAATAATACTTCAAGTTCAGGACCTCAAAAAATTCAAGCAAGACTACTCTTAGGCCTAAAATCACCTCACGAATCCAATAAAGTCATTGGAATTCCATTTAGAGCATCGCAAATCCGAATGTTAACCAAAGTCAACTATAGTATCAAAATTTCAACAATTTCTAACCCAAGGCCTCAAAACCACGATATAGTCCCGAACTTGATTTGGGTAACTCTCCAGACCAAATTCTATATTATGAAGCTGATGAAACTGACCGAATTCCATTTAGAGACTCGTAGCTCCGGTTGGTAATAAAAATTACTTTTTAGCAATATAAGCCTTAAAAAAACTCGAAACTTCAACGTTTCACAACTTTTCAATAAAATTCCAAAACCAAGTTCATAAAGGATCAAACATGACTTTGAGAAATTATCAAAAGGGGTAAAATGATAATTTTATAAAATTTCTCAAAAATGACCTTCGGGGTCATTACATCGTCCACCTCTAAAGACCATGTTCATCCTCGAATATAAAGTAAAGGAAAGAATCTTACTCGACGTTACCAAGAGTCTGAGGTACAATTCTCAAAGTCAATATTTGATCTTCCATGGAAACTAACTTCCGAGCACCATACCATCCAGTTACATTATCAAGAATCGGACTTCTAAACCAACATTGAAATCAAAATTGTAACCCAAGAGTAATTATCAAGTCACGAACTAACCCATGAACCAAACCTGAACCGACCATAAATCACTTGTAATATACAAACCATCGCAAAGTCTCAGCCAAGCTCCATTCTCTCAACATAGTCCTCCCTCGAGTTTAAGCTACAAAAATTTGATCACCTAACTAATCTAACCCAAAGAAGGTGACGATTAGGTAACCAACTAGTAAATGATACTCTAAAGCATATAAAACCTCTAGTAACACTATCAGGGTTTTGGAACAGTAGTTGTGATTGTAGAAAACTCTTGGAAATAGAAAAACTAGGCCCAATAGTCCTCAAAGTCAATCACATATAGCTGAAACAAGTCCTCAACGACAAGATAATTGTCAAGACTATCGAGAAACTACAGTTCTCTATGATAAAACTCATGCAAGCACTCTCAATAAGATTCACACTTATAGAGTACTAGTATACCTTGATTGTCAAAAATTCTCTTTTGTCTTACTCAAAATACTCCCTTTTTGGTGTTTACAGTCAAAACTCCTCCAATTATCTGATTCCTACTTGTTTGAATTCTCTTTGCACGTGATGTCTGATTTATTTACCAACACAGCTCAAAACATACTCAACTTATTAAAACTCAACATATTCACCATAATCCAATAACTGAAACCTACAAATCTGATTTCAAAAAAATATCATGACCTTACTAATCCTTTACTCATGCTTCCAAAACCATTATTAGTACCAAATACCTTTGAAATTACATTTTCACTATATGTAACTCTAAATTATGACTCATTTTTTCTCAAATGAAGTAGTACTATCTGTCTCAAGCCAACTCTAATCATCCTTTGTTGGAAACTGGCCCTACCCAAGGCCAATAACACTAATTTTAAATCTGATGGTGCTTTTCCCGAGAGCTACAACTATTGAATCAGAAACCAATCTCAACCACATGCATCTATTCACATGACATGCCTCAACCTCTATTCAAACACTCATACCATCGTGCCAAAGTCCAAAGAAACCTTTGATCACCCCAAGAGTTTCGTGTACCATAAACGCATGATCTATATTCACCACTAAGCACCCATGTGGTTTATCATAATAGTCTACACGACTTCCATTAACAAAGTAGTATCAACCCAGCTCACAATCCTCAATGTCCGTATAGATCGGTAATTCCTTCTTGTAGTGCTCCCATAAGTCACCTAACATGATTGAATTATCCCATACAACTTAAAACACAAAATCTCTCATACATCACTACTTGTCACCCAAATCAAGACCAAATATTCATAAGAGTAGCTGATAACCTCTCATAAACCCGTGCCAAATTGACCCACCTTGCATTGCCACATCTAAACTTAAGGTGAAAACCCATACTCATGATCCAACCCAAAGTGTTTGAACTCTTTGATGCTTGTGTCTCTTGTCCTTTTCCTGAGCCTATTTATTATTATCATTCCTTGACCGAAATTTGGCAACAAATTAACTTTTACGTAAACTCACTCTTCAAATGAAAACTTCATTAAGCTTCTTCACAATCAAAAGTAATACATCTCTAATCAACACCCGGCACAAGTCTTTCCAAATGCTCAATAATCAATAAGGTTAATTGTCTTCATTACCTTGCCAATCCATACTTGAGGAATCCTACTACTATGAATACAAATTTACGATGAAAACCTAAATTCCGGTTGGCACACAGTAAACCAATCCCTTTTTCGACCCGCATTAACTCGTACCTTGAAGATTATTAGAAGTTGGATAAGTTTATTTATCATCAACCACTTTCACATTATCTAACTATATGCTTTATTAGAGGTTCAGGTCGTAGTAGTTATCGAATTCAAAACCACAATAGAACGTATTATCTTACTTGAGTCGAACACCTGTAGATTTTCTTCTCAAACCTAGCCCAATAATTTTTTTAACCAATTTGACGCACCTGTGACCCGATTATCATAACCTAAATAATATAAACAAAGCCACGTCACCCTGCAAAACTGATCTTGTAATTGATATGATACTTCAAACTCAAGATATCCCAGCCAAATTTAATGAAATAGCCAATTCCTACACGCACAACATTCCCAATTGCCTTTACACAAGTAAACCTATTGAAAACCTTCTTGGTCCTTAAGCTCGTGACTTCAATAGCAATCCACTAGTTCTAGCTTATAACAAAATTATTAGTCCCTACATAGATCTCTGAAGTAAAATTCGCACTTAAACACGTGAATACAATACCAAGATCCACCACTATAATTCTTCTTATAGCAAATGCTTACCCCAAGCGTCCGTAGTAACAACTAGTTGTCTTTTCCAAATGTGACGATAGTATCAAACCTCATTAATAATACTTTTAAAATTTTTCTAAAAAGTCTTAAGTCTATTCACAAACAGTAGAAATGGACAATATAGATCTTCTTCATCTATTACGCTATTATTTTTAGTTAAATATATATTCATCTAAAAATTGGTTGGTTTTTCAAGATAACTTTCATTCGTATGATATTATTTTTTGTTATAAAATAATGATCATAATAATGGAGAGTGTTTTTATTTTTAGAGAAAGAACTTTTTCAAGTATTAATACATATAAATATTTTTGTTCCCCATCCAAAACCACTACCCTTGAGAATTTTCAATAAGTTTTTAAAATGTTAATCAACATAGATATATCAATTGCTAGAAATCTAGCAATCATCTTTGTTTTCATTAAATGACTTTTTTTTATGTCTCCTCCAATATTACTTCACACAATTTTTTGTTTTACAAAATATATAACTAAGTGTTTCATTTTCTACTAGAATATGAATATACAACAAAAAGTTGATGGTGGAGATGCAAAAATGGCAGTTCCATATCTTTTATCGCACCTCAAGCAGTTGTTTTAGAGGTAAGCTTTTGAAAAGTTCCTTCATTGTTTAACATAATTATTATACGGCGCTCAATTATTTTTAAGACATGTACAAAAAGAAATTAATGCATTTGGGAACAATTTTTTTAATGTTTAGTTGTCTAATGAAAGAAAGAGAGATTTTCTTTCTAGAGAGAAAACATTTGAGTTGCGTAACAATAACAATACTTAACTATTTCTCAATCCCAAACAAGTTGAAATTCATTATATGAATAACCATTTCCCTATTTATGCATTGATCATGCTATAGTCATACAAACAAAACTAAAAGTAAAAAAAAAGTTAAATACATATAAAGAAAAGTAAGAATAACAATAGTAGTACGAGAAGTTATCTAGCAAGTCTAAGGTGATCATATTTTGTTAGAATTATTCAATATGAACCTATGACCACAAATATCAAATCTTCACCAAATCTCATTGCTCCTCAACACACAAAATAAAGAATACAAGATTTTATATACTCAATAAAGAATTAAGAAGTCCACTTGCCTCAAACAACAATCAATCACCCGATACTTGAGCTTTCCCTTTCCATTGGGCCTCAAAATCAACATATTATATTCAAATATCAAATCACAATAAGAATACAAGAACAATAACACCAATATCATTTAGTTTGAAAATCAAGTTCAAAACGGCCCAAAAATCCATTCCCGAAAAACTAGGTGTAAATCTAGAAATTAATATAAAATGATGTTACCCAAAGGTCTTGAAACTCAATAGTAAAAAACTCATTGAAAAACAAGTTGAAATCGGCTCTTAATCACCATTTATCAAAAAGATTTGAATTCTTTAAAAAACCCAAATTTTAAAGTTCAAAACCAACAATTTGATGTTAACATCGTGAAATAAACAACGGGTAATGAAGGTTTTGAGTCAAAATCTCTTAACCAAGCAAAGAACCTTGAAATACTCTTTTAATCGCCTCTACCGAGCTCCTAGGATTCAACAAAGGTGAAAATGGGAAGAATTCCTGACTTTTGGAAAGTCTACTGTTCAGGTAACAATAACTCTTCGCGATCGCGACTCCCAACCATCGCGATCACGATGAGTAAACTCATCAACTCATATATTGACTATCGCGATCGCGACCCGGATCCACATGATCTTTTATTGAGACCAAATCATTTTTTCTTTTAGAAAAGTTCCCCCCCTCCCGATTGCGATGCACTACTCTCAGACCCTTTGCAATTACGGAATCCTACCATGCGATCGTGAGTCACATAAATTCTCCTCTACGCAATCACGAGGGACATGTCGCGATTGCGAAGAAGGAGTTCATCAGGCACCAGAACAACTGCAACATCAAAACATCAAGGTTCAAAAGTTCACTGAATAGACCCTTGATATTCGTTCAGAATTCCTAGTACACAAACCAGATATACTACCCTATTAAATTTGACGTTCCAGACTCAATAGAATCGCCATAATATGAATTTGAGGTCTCCTTGATCCAAAACCTGTTTAGTCACAATCAAATTAACTTTCACCCAAAAACATCAAACTACCCTCGGAATCTCTAAAAAAATCAACCAATACCTCACCTTAGACTTAGATCATCCCTCGGATCCAATGGAATCGTCGGAAGTTAAATTCAAGTGTCCTAAACTCTGATTTTGAGACTCATAGCCCCATTTATTACCAAAAATAATTTTTGAACTACTTAAAGCCTCCAAAACTCAAAAGTTCAAAAACTTTCAAATATCACAACTTTTCAATAAAACTTCAAAATTGAAATTCATAAATTGATCAAACATGACTTGGCGCAATTATCGAAAGGGGTAAAATGATATTTTTCTGAAAATTTACAAAGAATGACCTTCAGGGTCATTAAAAGTAAGCTCTCTAACATATCTAGGGCCTCATTTATTTTTTATGATTATATATAAGAAGTCTCAATATTAATACATATCTGAATGAAAGATAAGCATGAATCTATGAATAAACATCTCAATATTAAGAGGAAGTGTTAAGATCCAAATACTAAATAATAAGACTTCTTATTATTGTACATCTGAATATGTAAAAAAATTATTTATAAAAAATCATAAATATATATTTTAGGGAAAAAGGCTAAAATAACACCTAAACTATGACCGGATTTGTATTAACAAGTTCATACAATATGGGGAACCTAGTTCCCCCTTGAATATGTTTTAATGCGATTTTTTAATTTTATCCATTGTCATACAACCTAAAACTCGATTATGGAAGAATATAGTGGTTCATGAGATTAAACTTCAAAAGATTTAATTGATTTCTTTGATGAAAAATTAAAGTATGAAGGAGATTAGTTTTTGATTAAAAATTAAAGTATGAAGGAGATTAGTTCCATTCTTTTTGCTCAAAGAGTGTAAATGAGTGATAACGATCGAACCTCTTTGTATTTTGTATGTGATCAGCGTGTCTACAAACGAAATAACAAAGCTTTCATTTTTTATTCAGCTCACTCAATAAATATATAAAAAATTCGTTAAAAAGTATCCAGGGAGTCATAGGACCCACCCACCCACCCACCCCCCGTAAAGTATGAGTATTTTACAATAAATCCAACCATAATATAGGTGTCATTTCAACTATTTTTCCTAAAATTTAATAAAAACAAAATTAATCTAATACTACATCAATAAAATATTTTTAAAATATTATATGATGATTGATAGTTGTGGATGTGAATTGAGGATGATATATTGATTAATGATGGTGCTATAGATAGTAGCTATTGATAATAGTGGTAGTAGAAGTTGATGGCAGTAGTTAGGTGGTGGTTGAGAGTTGGATGATATGAATAGCCAATGGTTGTGGTGAATGATGGTGACAAACAATATATAATGGTGACATATGATGGTCATAGTCGATACTACTTGATGATTTTTGTGGTAATGATGGTTGGTGTCAATAATAATTGTAAATAGTAAGGAGTGTTAGTGCTGACTGATTGTAGTGATTGATAGTGTTGGTGGTTGAGGATTGTAGTTGTGGGTGGTTGATGGTGGACAAAGATGACGGTAATTGATAATGATGGGGTATGGCGGTAGAGGTGAATGGATGAAATTGATGAACTATTCTTTTTAGAAATCCTTGAATAGACATGTTAATGATAATAGACTCATGACCTATACGCTTCTACCATTAGACTATCAACCTAGTCCCTTACTACTGCAAGAAGAGTAAACAACAGAAAAAGTAAAAACACAAATATTTTACATGGAAACCTCCTTGCTCAAGGGAGGAAAAATTACGACATGTCTCACACTATTTCACCCAGATTCCATTATCAAACAAGGGGCAACAAATGATTACAAACTCTTGTAATCCTAAGGATTAAACTTTTAATCCCTTCCCCCATACTATGTTGCCTGGAATCTTCAACCACTAAGAAACAAATGTGTTGCCCACTAAACTAATCCTCTCAGATTAATTTATACTTCACAACAACCTATCCTAGCTAACTCTAGCTACGAATTACAGAATGAGCAAAAGACAGATTTAAAACAAACACCAAGTTCCTTCATTTCTATTTCGTGAGAGTGAAAATGTTCTCGCCTTCTGGTTATGAGAGAGATATTTCTTTGAAGTCTTGTTTGTGCCAATATAGATGAGTACATAATATAGGATAAGCATGTCCTTTTCGAGCAATTATGTTGGCTAGGAGTGTCACGACCCGATTTCTCAAGTCATGATGGCACCTACTATCAACTCACTAGTAGGTAAGCCTAACCTCACAGTCTGAAACCATAGGCAACAGACCATCAAAAATGAAAGAAAATAAACAAATAATAATAATATTAATAACTAGAAAAGAGAATGAGAATAATATAATAAGATAACCCTGGTATCAGTCAATATCGAGCCACTAGATCAAATAAGGAAGTACAAAGTTTATACATATACAATAATAGTAATAGTAATACAGACTATCACCGGATACCAAATAAAGACTAATCCAAGCCAAAATAGAAGGAGATAGGCAACTCTGAGCGCCAAAAGCTCACCCAAGTCTCCAAAATGCAAGACCTGCTCCACACGATGTACAAATCAGTAGTGAAATCCCATACTATGATCTATAGGATGCAGAAGTATAGTATGAGTACCAACAAGTGGCACTCAGTAGGAATCGACCAATTGAACTCTAAAATTAAAGCAAGTATAAAGAACATATAAGCAAGGAGTATATATCACAAGTAACTAACAATAATAATATAGAAGCCTGCAATAAGAAATATCTGATATAAGATAAAAAGAAGATAGGATACAAAAAGAAAATTGAGGACGTACTTGGTGGCGCCAGCCCAAGACCTCAACATGACAACACACTATGAAGAAGGAAAACTAAGTAACAACCTACTAACAGAACTAAACGCATATATTATATAAAGGCCCAAAGAACCATATCAACTAAATTCCTGCACAAAAAGTTAGATAAATAAGAACAAGGACAGTAATTACCTTCAAACAAGAGACCACCCTTTATACCGCCACAAGTTCACTCACAAACAAGTAAACCCGTATGGCATCCCATCCTACTGACATGTACAAACAACTATACTGGTGATGGACAATGCATATATGAATGAAAGTTACGAAGTAAAACCAGTAGTACCATCTGTGTTAAGTTCCTCATACCAAGATATATACACCTACTTCTAGTCCCGGCCAGAAAGTAGGACCTAGGTGCCTCTATGGGATCGCCATGCGGGGCTTAGGAATACCTCTATATACCGCCTGGTCCCAATCCAGGTCTTATATCAATCTGTAAATGAGCACATCCTTGATGTCTTGAATCAATATCATAAAATGAGTGCATCGATGCCTCGAATCAATATAATAAAATGAATGCATCCTCGATGCCTTGAATAAATATCATAATGTGAGCGCATCCTCGATGTCTCAAATCAATATTATAAAATGAGTGAATCCTTGATACCTCCACTCTACTGAAAATAGTATTAATAAAGGTAGTACACCCCCCATTTAAAAATCAATATAAAAATAGTTTGGGTTACAACCCAACTTTCTTAAATCAATGTAATGAACCAATGCATGCACCGGGGTCGACAATATCCGTGAGAAAATAATGATCTAATACAATGCATGGCATCGTGACCAATACCCAAACAACATGCATAATCACATACAATAATGATGCAACAAGCATCTTACCCTCTAAAGCATGAAAAATTGGGATAATAAATACAACTGACCTCCAATCAAGGCCTAAAGCTCAACTCTACCCTCTAACTCAATCACAAGGCCCAAAAAGGGGACTTAACCCTAATTGGGTAACAAGGGGGAGGAAATGAGGAAACATGTGCTCAACTAATCAATTAATACCTCCAGATCCAACTGGGAAAATATCACCTTTAGATTCATAACCAAAAATAGCCTCGCCAAACGGCAACAAAAAAGCATACGTGATTCTAACTCTAACTCCAGAAATGGAACCCAGTAGTAATTCACAAGCCTAACCGGGTGGAAATCACTACACCAAGGTTCCAAGATAGGTTCTATAATAGGAAGTATACTAAGTCTCATAACTTCCGGCCAACAACGACTACATCACTAAGGTTTATCCCAAAATTAATTATAAGGCGCTAATCCACCATCCACCATAAACATCAATCATGTCACCTAAAATAGGCTAAACAAGGCTAAACTAAGGCATGATCAACAATCTTACCAACTAGATTAGAAGTCTCATAAAGGTAACCTAGCCTAAGGCTTATACCATACCAAGAACCAATAGACTAGGAATTGAGTCTAACTCGCCACATACAATCCAAACCATAAGTAATTTATACTAAACAATACCTATTGAAGCTCAATCAAAGAATAGGAGACCGTAGCCTATCTCGAAGCCGAACACGCACGCTTCAAGTCTTCTTTCTGATAGCTTTTTGCTCCAAAAATGACTCCAAATGCCTCTACGCAATCAAAATATTGATCACCACATCAATACAAACATTTTGACACTAAATCATATTTTTCGGAGATGGATCCAAAATTGGATCTTAAAATAATTATGGGACCCACATTGGAAATCTCGAAAAAGACTCCGTAAAAATGTTCTAAATGCATTATTGAGCTTTTACCCCAAAATGGGACACCAATCGATGCTCAAAATGGAAGAAAACAACCCAATATAATAAATCACCATTAGAGCCCTAACTAAGCTTTGGCAGCCCTTTTGGAAAACAAATTACCTCAAACAGACGATCTTCACGCTTACCCGAACTACCAACATATCGCCATGACTCCCACAAACCCAAAGCACTTGAAATTGCTCAATTTGGAGCTCTATGGCTCCCAAAATAGAAGATAAGAAAATGGGGTTTGGGTCATCCGTGTCTGTGTTTTAACTTAAAGACCAGACGACGTTGGCCTTCGCGATCACGACACCCAGATTAAATGACCATCACGATCGCGGGATCCACTTTGAAAATGCGATGGGCAAGTAAACCTGACCATCGTGAATGCAAATAATACCTTGCGATCATGTAGGTCTGGATGGCTGGTCTTCACGTACGCGACCACCAAGGCTCACGATTGCGAAGGGAAATGGTGCCTCCACTAGTAGGTGCTGTACCAGCTCAATCTTGAGCATTGAACAAGCTCCGATGGAGTGATCAGGATTTGTTTGGAATCCCATGCATGTAAACAAATTATGCTAGCCCACCATATTCGACATTTCAAATTGAATGGCACAGTCAAAATTTTCATCTGAGGTTGTCTCGACAAAATATGGGTACCACACCCAAGCATATTTTTTGCCTTTTCCACAAGGAGGTTCAAAATGAGACCAGAAACCTTGAGACATGAACGAAAGGTCGTTATAGAATAAAATTAGTATTTCGGAGCTAACCGCACTAATAAAATTTCAATCCAAGAATATTTTTTCAAAAATATTGACCAAGGTCAACCTTAGGCCAAATTTCAAATTCTAAAGCACCAAATGGTATCAAACTCACATTGATTGCTTCAATACTCATGTCGACCATGTTACTAGCCTAATTTGGATATTTTTGAGCTGATAGAACCATCAGAATTCTATTTTGAGGTCATTTTCCTAGATTTTTGACTGAAGTAAACCGTTCAAACTCCAAGAGCTCCAAAATAGAGAATTAAGCATAAAATCCAAATGAACGACCAAGCAATCGAACTGCCATTGCCAAAAAATCATAAATAACTTGGGGTCATTACAGAAAAGCTCTAAATGCTAAAAATATCGGAGAAAGATGAAAATGACTATGAGGCTCATTACAAGGAGACCTACCATGCTGATACAACTCAAGCGCTCACAAAACAGTTGCAATAGTGTACTATTTGTCGGATATCACTTTTACTTGCACAAAGTAATTTGATTCTAACATGGGATCAGGTCCCATACCGGATCAGAGTTTATCAAATCATTAAAACTACAATCTAACCATTTCCCATGATAAACTTAATTGAAGGAAGTTTATAAGTCTCTCACAATCAACACCATAATCATAATCATAATCAACCAACACTCCTCCTTTCATAATCACCTCTGCTATCACAATTACTCCTTTCAACCATTCAACCAAGGCCCACTCCTGATTTGGCATATCAGTATTTTCCCTCATTAAACCACTCAACATAAAATTTATTATTTTTTCCCTTCTAACATCATTAAAAAGGTAAGAAGTAAACCAAGTTAAATGCAAGATGATTTAAAGGTAACTCACAGCCAAAAGAGCAACAAAACAATAAGGAACAAGCAAAGAGTAAGGAACAAGTTGGTAGATACTGAACTTCATTCATAAATAGAAATAAGCATTAGCAGTCAAAACACTGAAATAAACTACAATAAGAACCGTACTAAGACACATAAAAATATGATATTTGAGGATGGAATTAATAATAAGGAGGGTGCTGGCAATGTTTTGGAGGACAAAGGATGAATGAGAATCATATTCTTCATATTGTTTGAGAAATCTATCCTTGAGTCCTTCAATCTAAGCAGTAACACTGGTATTTTGAGCTTTCAATTAGGATACATTTTTTGAACCTAGTCCCTCAGTAGAAATTTTCTGCAACTGACCATTCAAGCGAGCAATCTCTGTATCTTTCTTTGCCACCAACAGTGACATCTTTTCTAGCTCACGCTTTAACTACTCATGATAGTCTAGCTACTTAAAACCTGCGATTTTTCTTTATTTCTACCCTCTACACGTTCACATTCTATGAGAGTGTTTAAAGACATTGCCTACTTGATTGTCCCTTTGATTTCTTTTTCGAGAGGAATTTCATTGAATGTGAAAACCTTTCCAAGGAGATAACCATAAGCCATTCCATGCTTCCCATTCTTTGTTGTAAAATATTTTGCCATGTGTTCCAACATGATTGTGGAAAGGTTTATATCTTCCATCTTACTGAGAGCTTCCATGAAAAATAGGTCTAAAGCAGAAACAACTATTCTTTTCTCCGACCTAGGAAGCAAGACTTTGTTGACAAACTCAAAGTATAGATGGAAGGTGTCTTTCATAAACTTTTTGGACACCCCAGCTCTGTTGAGTTCTGGCATCTTCCCGATCTACTGAATGAAGTAAGTGAAGGGAAATGATTTTTCAACTGAACGAATTCCTTTGATAGGAACCTGCAAGACTTTTCCCAAAGTGTCCTCAGTGAGGTTAACTTGATGACTACTAACCACTATATCCATACTCCCATAGTCACTTAACTGTAAATTATAGTAAAACTCATGCACTTCCTTTTCATAAAGCATGAGAACTGACCATTCAAAAAGGATCAGCCTACCTCTTGGATCTCAACGTCATCAACCAGGTCCCTTATACCTGGTCGATCTGCAAATTCAGGATAAAAGACCCTCCTACTCAAGACTTTTTGAGTCTTGAGTATTCAAACCCTTTCCTGTTTAGTGAGAACCTTATCTTCTTTCTTCTACTCTTCATCGGGACCAGGTCCTTACAAGAGTTAGATTCTTGGTCATTTTTCTTTTCTTTCCTTATTGTCACTTTGTTTCTCTCCTTTGCAATCTCTTTCTTTTCTAGTAGGACTCTTGGTTGTTTCAATATTCTTCCAGATATTCCTTTTTGAGACTGTTGATGCTTAGTTTGAACTTATTTTCTCTATTTTTCCACTGCAATATCTATGTTGTTTGATTCAGTTTCACTATTGTCCTTTTCATTTGAGACATCCACCACCTCTATCTCCTCATCCACACTATCTTCTACCATACCCCTTTTTTTTTGATTTTTTGTAGTTTGTGATTTATTTACCTTCATAGCATCATTCAAAGCTTTTTTTAAAACCCTGTTGTAAAATATGGATTGGGCCTCACATTTTATTTCTCAGAAACCTTTTCTTGTCCCTCTTTGGAGGCTGACACCATTCTTCTTCTAAAACCCCAAGAGAGAGGCTTGCTACCCTCATCATCTTCCTTATTTCCTATATTGATGAGAGGTAAATTAGGAACAAGGGTTTGATCGAATTTGGGTACTATGTCTGGGTCTTGAACCTTTGGGGTTTTCTTCTTTTCTTTCTGAGAATATGTTTTTGCTATCATCTTTCATGTACGTCAGACTCTGTGCTACTAGTTCCTCACTTTTTGCCAGAATGTTTGACTCAGTACTCTTGCTAATGGAAAGGTCATTGTTAAGTATTTGTTCAAACAATCCAGCTAAAGAGGGACTAGATTGGGAAAAATTTGTAGTAGGTCTCCGTTTCAGTACATACTTTTGACAGAACAGAGGGATTTTAAGAGTGTCTTGAGGAGATTTTTGATCAAGGTTTGGAGAATATGCAAGAGTTGTACTAAACACATCAGTACATGGGGACTTTGGTTCGTCTGTTAGAGGAAAAGGTGTGACAGAGGTTGTAGGGATTTTTCCAGAAGGAGATGAAAGGCAAAGGGATTAATTTTATTAAGAGCCTCAAGCCTCTTCTTGGTTTTCTTAGAAGATTGAGACATTTTGAAGGATTGGGAGAGAAAGGCATAAGAAAAATAAGGTATTTATGAGAATTTTGAGGGATGTGAGTGAGAAGTGAGAACACAAATGTGTGAGAAAAAGTGATTAATAAGCTATGATAGGTCCCTTAATTAAGGCGTCGATTGAATTAAAAAGAGATGGGACAACGGTCAGAACTTTTGATAATTGACACGTGGCTATCACATTAGTTCTAACAAGTAATTTAAAATAGCTTTTAGAGTGCTAACCTTGTATGAGGACCAGGTCCCTTTCTGTAGTATGAATGTAGTCAACCCAGATCTATGCTGACTTTCCTTACTTCTAGCAAATTCCTCAAGTGTGTATATGTGCAAAAGATACATAAATGAGTTTACCAAGAAACATGCATTAACATAAAACAAGAATACCTATTTTCTAATCATAGTCAAAAAAGGAAATTTGAAGGTTGAGCTAGGGTTATTCAATCACTTTCAATGATCCCAGCTTTACACGATTCTTCTCAAAACGTCTTTCTTTCTATTTCCACAAGAGGCACTTCACCCTAAAGTTACTTGAGTGAGAGGAAGCTTTGAGAAAATTCAGTCATGTGCTTTGAGCATCTGGTTTCCATGTATCAGTACTGGCTGTTACTTTCTTCACTCACTAACACATAGATCACTTGTTAAGCTTAGGAACCCAATTGAGTCTAAGTTTCTAGTAGAAAGATAAAGGAGCAACAAATGTATTTCTTGTCCAATATGGTAGAACCATTTCCTTCAGGTGAGCATGTTTCTTTGATTTTGTCCTAGGACCAGGTCCAACTCTCCACTGTTTCATCTGTTCTGAATACTCTGAAAAACTTTCTTCAATTCCTTTCCATTTTGAACAATCTCTTTTGAAATGTCCATTTCCAACCCAGTGAGAGCAAATTGTCTGATTCAGTGACACGTTTACTTTAAGGATTATATGGAGGATCTATCTCCACACAACCTATACCCTTCTCACCATTGTGTCTTTGACAATTTAAGTTCTCCAGTGTTTTGCAAGAGGTGGTCCATTTAAGAGATTTACTCAATTCTTCCTGAATGTGGACTAGATCTCTTTTCAGTTGACCATTTCTTTCTAATACCATTTTTATCTTCAATTCAGCAGATTTTAGCTTACTTTCAAGTTCGAGTTGTAATCCACTAGCTTCACCTTTTCCTTTAGAAATATACTCTATAGTCTTTTTAAATTTCTTGTTGAGATTAATATTTTCAGAATTTACTGAAGCCAATTTTTCTTCAAACTCAGAAAGCTAAGTTGTCAAAGCAATTTTTCACTTTCAATTATGTTCAGACTATCACTCAAGGTTTCCTTTTTAATTGCGAGCTCACTGAGTGAGTCAATAAAAACCTTAGCTAGACTTTTCAATTTCTTGAATGAATAGTCATTAAGATTTTTCTTGATGTCAAGAAGTCTTACCTCATCATACTCATCATCATCTGATTTTGTATAAGGGCAAAATGTGAGTTGAAAAAACTTTCATCATCTTCCACTGCTATCGGAGACACATCTTCTAGGTGCTCAGGTTTATCAGATTCACTTGAAGAAAATCAACTATATCTTGTTTGACAACATAATCAGCAACAATTCTTCTTATGGACTTTTCTGTAGCTTCAGGTTCATCAGATTCACTTGAGGAGTCTCGCAAATCAGCAAGCTTAACATAATCAACCGCATCTCTTCTCTTTGAATTTTATAGGACTAGGTCCCTTGAATTATTTTTGTCACCTTTTGTTTTAACATAATCCTTATAATCAACCTTATGCATTAAATAGTTTCTACTGAAATGACCAAGTTTACCGCAAATATGACAAAAATCATTTTCATTTGCGAAATTTCTTCCACTTTGTTTTTACAGGTCTCTTTCCTTTGCAACAACATCAATTTTATTTTCCCGAAATTTTGAAAGAAATTCTTGAACATTTCTTACTTGCTGAATTGGACAAATTTCCTCATCCATACAACCCACTTCATTTTTGGGGGAGGTATGCCTAGTATGCATTTTCTAGATGTTTTCACCTTCTTTCATAGTGAAGTTCTCATTTTGGGTGGAAAACATATCCCCTTCAAAATCTTTCTCCTGACTGATCCCTTCATAAGCTATCTTTAAAGAATCTCAAATCTCTTTGGTAGACCCACAAGTCGAGATTCGATTGTACTCATCAGGTCCAATCCCACACACCAACAACTTTTTTGCTTTATAGTTCTTCTAGATCTTCTCTTTATCGGTTTCATTATATTCCTTCGTGTCATAGGGAAAACTTTGGTGCTTTATCCTTCCTTCATAGCTACATGTGGTCCATAAAGAATGATGTCCCACATCTCACAATCTTTAGCCATGATGAGGTCATACATCCTAGTCTTCCACAACCTATATTGTTGTCCATTAAAACAAGGGGGTCTAGTAATGGATTGGCCTTCTTCCAGACTTGTTGGACAACCATCTCAGCAGAATCTTCTCTCGGTGTTAACTGTATAGAGTGTACCGCTCTAATAATAATTGATGGCATATACGCTTCTACTAGTAAACTATCGGTCTGGTTCCTTACTACCAAAAGAATAGAAAAGAACAGAAAAAGTAAAAACACAAATATTTTATGTGGAAATGCCTTTTATCAAGGAAGGAAAAATCACGACCTGTCTCACAGGATTTCACTCAAATTGCATTATCAAACAAGGAGCAACAAATGATTACAAACTCTTGCAATCCTAAGGATTAAACTTTTAATCCCTTCCCCCTTACTATGATACCTGGAATTTTAAACCACTAAGCAACAACTCTGTTTCTCAATAAACTAACCCCCTCATACTAATTTAGACTTCAAAAACAACTCATCCTAGCTAACTCTAGCTACGGATTACAGAATGAGCAAAAGATAGATACAAAACAAATACCAAGTTCCTTTATAGATCAGGACCTGGTTTACATGAAATGAGCGAAGAAATAAAACTTAGAAACAACACATAATGACAATCTTGAGCTTCATTGTTGTTCCTTCGTTTCTTTTTCTTGAGAGTGAAAATGTTCTTTCCTTTAGGTTGTGAGAGAGATATTTTTCTGAAAGCTTATTTGTGTCAATATAGATGTGATATAATATAGGATAACCGTATTTTTTTTTGAGAAATTATATTGGCTAGTACACATGACACACTGATACAACACTCACAAAATGATTACATCAGTGTACTATTTGTCGACTATCACTTTTAGTGCATAAAGCAATTTGATTCTAACATGGGATCAAGTCCCAGTTTTTCAAATAATCAAAACTACAATCTAACATAGAAATGGTGTGTCCTTTGAGATAACTTTCTTCTGTATGAAATTTAACACCTCTACTTATCATAATTTCGCACAAAGACCGATTCATCTGTAAAATAACCTATGACATGATCAAACTCTATCAAACAATTTTCACTTATTTTATCCTTTTCAAAAAGTGTGTACAATTATTTTGGATAAAGTTGATGATTATATTAAGAAGGAAAATGAATAAATACCCCCTCAAACTATGCTTGAAATCACACAGACACACCTTTTTTGGGTCATATTCCTCCTAAACCTATTTAAAATGAAATAAATATTTATCTAAGAGTTGAGGTGGAAAGAAGAGTGTATATTTCACTCTGTTGGAAATAGTGAGAAGCATCATTTTTTTAAAAAAATTAATATGATTTTATATAAATATATTTATTACTACTTTTTTTTCCTTTTTTTTGGTTGCCTTTTAGCTTTCGAATTGGAAAAAGAACACTCGGTGAAAATGAATTTCAACAACAAATTGAAAAGGACATATTTGAAATTCGATTAGGAATTTGATTAATGAAAACTGTGGACAATCATATTTGTGCTGCAAAATGTGACTATTTTAAAAGAATCTGGAAATCAAATTTATCTCCAACTTCAAATTTAATTTTTCAATCAAATGCATCAAAAATTTTCACAAAATCAACCCAAATTATAGATATGAATTCCTCAAGATGTTAGCTATCACCCACTCGAAATGGAGTTTATTTGCGATAACCAAATATTCGAGCTTGAAGCTTTGTTAATGGCTGCCTTTCATTCAACCAAATCCATCTTCAATCTTCATCAAATCAACCTAATTTTTAGATATGAGTTTCTTAAGATGGTCTAAATCTCCTGACATATCTCTAACTCATAACGGAGTTCGTTTGCAATAACTCAAAATTCAAAGCTGAAGCTTGATTCTTGAAGCTTCGTTAATGATTGCCTATGAAATTTTTACACTTCTATTTCACATTTTTCTACTTAAACTTCTTTTTCCAACTTAACACAATACACTCCAATATATTTTAGCATCAATAGATTGGGAACGAATATATAATCAAATAATAATGAGTTCATATTTTACCATCAATGGATTGAAAGTGGCAACTTAAGAAGAAAGAGCATAAAAAAGAAAAAGAAAAAATAGACAATGTAATAGAATAAGTAAAAGAGGAAAAAAATTAAAAAATACATGTGGAAGGATGGCGGGTACGTGTACGACACTGTATATCACTCCCTACTCAAGAATCTTGTTATCTAATTTCAAGGTAGTATATTTTACGTTTTAAAATTTTTAGTGGGGTAATAGAACCCCTAATAAGAATAATTATGTCCCTAATATTTTGGTAATAGTTTGGGGTACTTATGCCTTTTTCTTAAATAAAAAATAAATAGAGTCATTTCATGTACTAGTATAATGAATAACACAATAGTTTTTTAGTTTGGAGATTTATTACAAGTACTAGTCAGATGAATCTAAGCCTTTCATAATTTTTTCCACTCTTTGTCTAACCACCTGCTTTCATTTTTCTATTTCAAGGATGCAAGTTCTAGTAGCTAGGTCAGAATAGAGGAGATCAAACATCTTAGGTTTGATCAAATTAAAAGAGATAATTCTTGAAATGGTGAGAATAAATTTAATTTGTGATAAATCTAGAGGTCAGGATCAATTTTTAATAATTTTCTTACGAAGAGAATCTTTTAAAATTGTTTTTTCCTAGAAATTTTAACTTTTTTTTGGTTAACAAATATTTTTCATTCATATCCAAATAGTCAGTACAAAGCAGAGCAGTGATGGACAACTGCTATCTCATTCTACACCATCTATCTTCCTACTCATTACAGCTTACAAAAAAAGAAAACATTCGAAGTTATTACATTGTCAAATTGCCTATATTTCTAGGGATACAAATTGAGTTTTTGAAGTACAGGCAACCACTTGGCCTTTTGCTGGCCTTGGATATGAATATGCATCACGACTTCCCTCAAGATCTTGTCTGGACACATTCTTCCCTTTTGGAATCTGTTTTTGTTCCTTTCCCTCCATATAATATAGACTAGCATGACAAACACACTAGTAGCAATTTCAGATTGTCCTGTATTTTTTTTTGCAATATTACTGATTCAAGCCAACTCAGTTCTCCAGTCAGAAATAGTCCTTTAAAAACCCAGCCAACTGCACAGTCTTCTCGATAAACGAAAGTTTCAGTCAAACCCCTATTCAATAACAAGGAATAAGATATTGTGGACACACAAGTCATAACCCATGAGATGAATTTGGCAAGGAACCCATCTCTATCATCAACTGCCTCAAAAAATTCCACTCCAGAGTATCGTATGATTTCCTCGGGTTTACTTTAAGCACACATCTTGGGGATATCCACTTTCTCCCATAAAATTTGAAAATTTTATGGCTAAACAATACATTGTCCAGTATGCTTCTTCCTTCAATTTGCATTTTGGGAACATCCAACTAATCCAGAAATCACTGTCTTTTGTCTACTTGTTAAAATCTTAGAGATGATTTTATATAGAGAGATACAACATGCTATAGGCCTATAGTCTTTCACTTTAGTGGGAGATGGCCTTTTAGGGACTAAAGCTATAGCAGTAGTATTTATGGCAGGAAACAAGTACCAGTGATAAATAATTGATGAACAACTTCCATAAGATCACTCTTAACAATTTACCAATTCTTTATAAAGAACTCAATAGGAAAACCATCCACCTTACAGCTTTCTCCTTGGGCATAGACTTAACAGCTTCATGTATTTACTCAGAGGCCACATCTCTAATAAGTTCTCTTTGTTATTGTAGAGTTTAGCAAACTCACTTCTTTACAACCTCAACATTCAAGCAAGGCATTTCTGTAGCACGAACACCCATCAACCCATTGAATACACTAATAAACTCAGCTTCAATTTCCTTAGGGTCTGTTGGCTTGATATTGTCCTTAGTATAGATAAATGAGATGGCATTATAACTAGATCTAATTTTCCATTGGGAATGTAAGTATTTAGAATTTGAATCACCATATTCCACCCAGGTAGATCTGGCTTTTTGTCCTAGTACCTGCTCCTCCACCTAGCTATATTTTTCAATTTCTAACTACAATTATTTTTGCTGGTCAAACAATCTTTGATCCCCCAGATTCCTTTGTATTTGTCTTTGAGTAATATCAAATTTCTCCCTGGCTACATGTAGGTTATGTAAGTATGCAGCCATGTGTCTACTAATATCTCTCAGTTTCAATTTAGTTGCTTTAGTTTTTCCCACACATTTATCATTGCTTGCTCGGATCATCTCACCTCCCATACTTTTCTCAGAATGTTGTTAAAATCAGGATACTCCATGACATTAGGATAAAACCTAAATGGTCTAGGATGTAGATTAGTGTATGAACAACACTTTATCATTAGGGGGCGTGATCAGAGACTGGAGGAATGAGAAAATTAGCTTCCACCCGACAAAACTACTACAATCAGTTGACATCTCCTAAAGCCCAATAAATCTTGTTGTATACCCTCCTCCCTGCTTCTTGTTTGTCGCACCAAGTAAAATGCCACCTGTGCTCCTGAGTGGTGTGAGCTGCATTGTATCCAGCAAGCCTTGAAAGCCCTGGACCTCACTTGGAGTCACAGGTAATCCATTCTATCTCCTAAGCTCAACACATTATTAAAGTCTCCACATAACAACCAAAGGTAGCTATATTGCAGAGTCACATGAGATATTACATCCCATACTCTCTCCATGTAAGTCTGTTCATTCATAGCAAAGACCACTGTGATGTATAAGTGAACCTGAGTTTTAGGATCCTCTATAATACAACGAATATATTGATTCTGAACCTCAATTACATTAACATTAATCTTCTTTTTTCATATTAACCAAATTCTGCCATTTGACATCTCACATTAGTTATAACAAGCATCCCACCCCTAAAAATTCTTCTTAATGCACTCTTAGCTTTTAGTTCCCTCACTTTTTGTCTCCTAGCATCCAAACACTTCAATTTTATTCTTTGCAAAAAAGAGTTTCAATTATTTCTGTTTATGGGCCTGATTCAGGCTCCTAATGTTCCAAGTGGACACGATCATGGCGGAAAAAATGGCATGTAGTTGCCAGCACTGTTTTCACCTTGAGAATTCATGACATGCTTACTCCTTTGAGGGTGATATTCTGCTCTCCTGTCAATCTTTTGCATCACCTCTTGAGTTGATTACATCTCAGCAGCAGTTCATTGTTTTGGTACCTCAGAAGTATTGTCTTTATCAACTCCAAGGCTTGAATTAATAGTAGTACATAGTTTTATCTCAAAGGTGTTTCCCTTGCCTATGTCCAAATTTGACTTGACAACTTGCCAAACCTGTTGCTTCTTCGTTCGTGTTCTGTTGTTGTTCTTCTTCTTTATAGGTTCAGTCTCCAACCTCAGCTCAGTATGGTCTTCACCAATCTCTTGATTTACCTGTGCCTTATACCAATACTTAGCATCATTATGCCCAAACTTGAGACACTCATTGCAGTATTTTGGTATCCAATCATACTCAACGGGTTGATCCCAAGGTCCGAAAAGGGTATCAACTACAATGTTCTCAGGCAAACGGTGTGAAGCATCTACTTTAATTAGAATCCTAGCAAAGAAATTATTTTCAGCATTAGTCGTAAAGAGATCACTAGGTAGAGGTCGTCCCACTACACTAGCAATATACTTAGTGTTTCTACAGACCAATAACCCTTAGGTTGACCAGGGAATTCAACCCATAAAGGAACTAAGCTGAGGACCTCCTGATGTAGCTCAAAATCTAATTCTCATTGCTTAAGGATTAATGGTCTATTATTCATATAGTAGAGTCCTTTGGTAAGCACATTCTCCTTCTTTAGCTTGTGCTGGAATTTAAAGATGTAATACCCACCATCATGAAGAAGAACCCTTGGCTCAGGATAATTCTCCATTTGGTTTATTGAAGGCGTGTCACCCAGAACATATCCAATTAGGGCAGATTCCCAAGTCTTAACATGTTCTTTGATATCATCTTCCTCTATTTGCACTGTTACAACTCTATTTAGAAAGAATTTCGATTTAGGATGGAACTTTTCATCACATATCCAATTAAATAGTGAATCTTAAGATATGCTTAATCACAACATCATTGATCTTGTTACAGAATGCCTTAGATGGATGGACAAGTATCCTTTTTGGGGAATTTTGGTATTTTGATTAAGTTCTTAATATGTTACTTGATATATATATATATATATATATATATATATATATAAGTTCTTATATGCTGTCATGTGATCAGGAGGTCACGGGTTCAAGCCTTGGAAACAGCCTCTGGCAGAAATGCAAGGTAAGACTGCGTACAGTAGATCCTTGTGGTCGGGCCCTTCCCCGGACCCTACACATAGCGGGAGCTTTAGTGCACCGGACTGCCCTTTTATATATATATTCTTTTCATCTTTTTTTTGAAAACCTTCAATATTCTTTCACACAATTTTTTGTTTCACAAAATATCTAATTAATTTCTTCATATCTTCTACTAGAATATGTATAAGAAGCACCAAGTTGATGGTGATGAGGATGCATCAGTAGTGGAAGTTCCGATATATTTTATGGCACCTGAAGAATCAAAAGTTGATGTTTTGGAGGTAAGCATTTGAAAAGTTCCTCTGGTCATAAGGTGTTTAGTTCTTTTCATGAATTCTTGAATTCTTTTTAATGTTAATTGAGTTATGAAAGAAATTTAATGTTCTTCTCTAAAACTTAATCATTTGGATTATCCTTATCTGACCTTTTTTTATGCTTCTTTTGAGCCGAGGGTCTCTCGGAAACAGCCGTCCTACCTTGGTAGGAGTAAGGTCTGCGTACACTTTACCCTCTCCAGATCCTACGTTGTGAGATTTCACTGGGTTGTTGTACCTTCAGGTCAAAAAATGGTAGGTCTTTGAAGATAAAGTTCATCCATATGATGTTATTCATTGTTTTAGAATTAACGGCTATAATGTATGAAGAGTGTTTTGGTTTTTGGAGAGAGAACTTTTTCAAACATTATAACATAAATATTTTTGTTCTACATCGAAACCATGCATGATTTAAAAAATTACTATGACATCATCTTGATATAAAATCTGTGAGGAAATGCAAAACTAAAATCACCAGAGATAGTAGTTTTTTGAGAATTTATACCCACTCATCAGATGTAACAATCATTCATCACAAAATCTAATACCCTAGTGGCTGATATGTTAAAAATGAGCACATCAACAACTTAGCACTGAGGGGCATAATTGAATGCATTATAAACTTAACTAAGCTACTATCATAATAATTTATTGCTATAGAAAAAACAATCAAGTTGTTGATTACTTCTCCAAATATGAAACTACAATTGATGAAGACATTTCATTCAACATTAACCATACAAATACGTCAGGAACAATTATAGGCCAACACAATTCATCTTCATATTACATCTGACATTGTCTTGATCTATCCATTTAGATAGAAGCAGAACTTAGTAGTTTTATTTTTAAAATTTTGAATTGCATAAAATACAACATGTTTTTGTTTCAGAATGAGAAGAGTAAGGATAAGGTTGCAGAGATGATACCAAAAAATATGCATTATCTGCATATACATACTTTTGAACAGAGAAGGCAAAACTGGATCATCAAGAATAAGTCTCGTCTAGATGGATCAACAATCGATTACATAAGTTTTGTTTGAATAATATAAATGTCTCTTTCTGATTGTTTGCTTTCCTTCTCTCCTATATGGATATAATTGAACTAATCAACTACATACGTTTTTCAATTTACTTATAAGGGATTAAATTACTGAATTTGATAAACTATGTACATTGTCTGTATAAGATCATAATTCATCTTTGATCTTAAATAATTTGAAGTGCACGTTTGATGAGATTGTGAAAAAATAAACATTTGATAATTGTGGCAAATAGGTCTACCATCATTTGGAGACTGACAGAAAGTTTCGATCTATGATAGAGGTTTACAAGTTTCTTTTATACGGAGAAATTCCTAAAAAAACCAAGAAATCAAGTGAAAAGGGAGAAGCATTGCAGGTTAGCTCAAAATATTTAGATTAGAATAAAATTTATTTATTTATGGATGGTCATTAAAAAGGTTTAATTTGCAAGTGACACCGACACGTAAAACATGTATGCAGGGTAACAAATTGATCAAACATTATGTGGTTGGAACATGTAAATCTTACGATGGGATTTACATAAAAGATCGGAGTGGAGTTAATTATTTATCTGAACGTGATATTCCTTCCAACATTAGTAAGAAAAATTAAGAATGTCACAATAGAACATAAAGTTCCACCATATATTGGTATTATAATTTTGTATATTTTTTAGGGCCAGCAAAAAAGAGAGAGAGAAAATGAAGATTTGTATGGGCATCAACAGGTGAAGTTGGAAAATAATGCATTAAGTGCACATTTGAACTTAGGAGATGCTGCATTAAGTACTCCTGTGAAATCCTTTTTTTACCTTTGGGATTTTGAGCTCTTACCCGAGGGAGACAATGCAAAACTTTCCTAGGTAAAATTGCAATTGTATTAGTTATTCAGCTAAATATTGATGAAACTTATTTGTCGTTCGTTTATTTAAGAGAAGTATTGAATTAAGACTTTGTATTGTACCATGCATGATGCTTATGTATTTGGTTTTCCCATTTTTAAGACTATAGATTTTGTTTGGTATTACTTATGCTATTTCTTTTGTACCAATACTATTGTTCATATTAATAATCTAAAATATAATAAAATTGGGTCAAACAAATCTAATTTATCTATCTATCTATCTATCTATCTATCTATCTATATTATCTTAAATGCATGAACTCCCTAACTTGAATGTTAAATTATCATAATACCCCTAACTATAAACGCCCAAATTTAGTTGTGACTTTTTCAAAGAATTGTGCTTTTTCTGATAAGGCACAATAAACATCTGTTCATACTATCATTTGTTTACTATAATAGAGTTTTTTTTTTCATTTTTAAACATGTTCATACTATCCTTTGTTGGCTATAAATAGATGGGTTTTTCTCATTTTTAAACATACTACCTTAAATACTACTACTCCCTAACTTTAATGTTAAATTACTATAATACCTTTCGTAGAAAGTTTGACGGGTCGTATGATGGCTCGTAGGCTGAGGTTCAAAAACTATGTTTTAGAGGTTGTGTAGGACGAGTGGTACCTATGACTCATAGGTGAGTCTACGAAACATAGACCTGGCTCGTAGGGTAATTTTCAGTAGCTTGATTTTTTGGTCATATTTTCTATGAGGGATTTTCGACAGTTAGTAGGAGGACCTATGGACCACAGGTCTCATTCATAAGTCACCTCGGCAGTTAATTTCTAGGGTTATTTTGGACATTCCCCACTCAGTGAACACCTAAGCTATGTCATTTTGGACTATATTGCACGACCTATATCTACCCAAACCCTTCAAATTTCCCTCATTCACTCTCATTTTCCTAAAATTCTCGAAGTCTTTCACGGTTTTTTCTACAAAGGTCATCTTCATCACCAAGCTAGGTTTCAAGACGTCAAGTTTCCTATCAAGTTTCAGGGCTAGTTTCAGTAAGGTATGTGGGAATATCATCCATAGACCTTCTTTCACTCAATTATGTTTTTATTCAATCTCAATAATCTTATTATGCATGATTTGATCTTAATTACATATTTTTTATGAATTTTTACATGAACCTATGAATTATGTCTATTTTCATGAATTGACTTATGTTTAAGGACTATGAATGCATCATTAATTGACGACTATGATTTCAAGGATGTTTTATGCAAAGAGTCGATGGCTATTTTGATGAAGACAAAGGTTGGTTCAATGTAAAGTGTTCTATCATGAATATTATGAAACTGAGGTTTACTTCAAAAGGGAAGTACTTCCCAATCATGAAAGTTTTCCATGATTTTTCTATGGATGAGCTTATCATGATTTTGATGCTTAGATAAATATCTCTATGAATATGTTATGATATCATGATTTGCTAAATGATTTATTTTTATGATTTTCAAGTATGTTATGATGAAATTATTATATGATTTTGACTATTCTGTTGATAGTATTTGTTATACCCCGCACTTTTATACATTGGAACATGTTTTTTTTCTCTCTAAGATTGCCATGTGATCCATGTTATCTATGAAGTTCTATGTGAGTAGCGATGGTTGAAAATAGGTTTGGAAGGATTGGAAAGGAGTTGGAGGCTAAGTAATGAGTCATGGTAATCGACCTACTTGCGTAGGCTACCGACTTGGATGTCTTACATAATTAAGCTACTTGAATACATAACAAGCTTACATAGCAAGGATTACACCGGTTCTTGAAGTAAAATGAGATTACAAACCTCGAAAAGGAGCAAGTAGGTGATGTACCTACTTAGAAAATGGGCCCCACCAAGACACGTGGCAGCAGGTGATGCACCTACTTGAACGAAGTAGGTGACGCACCTGCTTGGGTAGACCCTACCCCATCATGTGGCAGCCATGGAGTGGATGCACGGATGAGGTAGCCCAATGAGGGCTGGACACGTGTCACCCTTAGGGGCTGCCATATGTCACCCTCTAAGAAAGGTTATATATACCTAGTTAATGATTAAGGAATTCATTCTTGTCTTCTACACTTAGAAAAATGGAGAGAAAACTAGAGAAAAGAGAGAAGAAGGCTACGGCCATGGCTACCTCAAGGAGGAGCTTCGATGTTTACTCCGTAAATTAATTATCTAAGGTGTTCTCCTATCAAATAAAGGTTTTTAACAACGTAACTTACTTGTTGGGGCAGCAAGAAAGTGAAGCGAGCAACCCACTAATTTTCAGCCACGTTGAGGAGCTCTCGAGATCGATTTTTGGCAAGGTAAGGTTCTTTCTTTCAAATTGGAGTTAATGATATTGTAATGGGAAGATTACTTGTGTTAAATGAAGTTGGAAGTAATAAAATTGCATAATTATGATTGATGTTGTAAACGAACGGAATTGAAGTTGTTCTAGTTGGATTAAAGTTGAGTAATGGCGTTATTATCATGGTGTTGTATTTGAAGGTAGTTGTGTGTGTCAAAGGGGATGGAAATTTGGTTTAAAATGGGTGTGGGTGCTTTTGGTTGCATCCACATCATGTACCGTTCGTGTGGTTAAGATTTTATGAAATAAAGATTGAAAACCCTATTTTGGTGTCGTGGTTTTGGTCGGCTGTTTGGAGATTTATTGTGTAATATAGAAGTGGTTTAATTGTACATGGCTGCTGGTGGTTGTTGTTGATATGGCTGTACCTATCGGAGGTGTAATTGGAAGTTCGGGTAGGGCAAGCTATAGGGGAGGTGCTGCTCGATTTCCGTTAACTTCTTAATTAATCGACATACTAGTCGAGAAGTATGAACAAGTCAAAGTCTATTCATAATAGTGTTACTTTCATGTTAAATAGGTTAAAGAAGTAACCAGGCGAGCTTGGCTACGGTTGATCCATAAAGGTATGTAAAGCTATCCTTCTTTTCTCTTGGCATGTCTTAGCCATAAGTGGTTTGTATATGAAATGTGGGGATAATTTCATTCATAAAGCTTCGAGTATGATTCATGCCTCTTACCCATTTCTTGATGTTAGAACTCTTACGATAATTGAGTTGTTGCCTCTCAAGTCTTTTATGTAATGAAAAGTAGTTAGTATGTAAAGCCTATCCCTTCTTTTCTTTCGACATGTCTTAAATATAAGTGGAATGTAATATGTACTTTGAGGGTACTTCCATTCATAAGTTCTGGGTATAACTTGTGACTCGTATTCACTTTTGAATGTTAAAAGTCTTAAGGTAGTTGAGCTACTACCCTCGAGCCTTCTATATGTTGAGTAGTAATTGGACGCGTAAGCTCCTATTCCTAAGGACTTTACGATGACAAATGGCTCTGATTCCATAAGCTGTTTAGCGTTGTCTTGATACCTGTCTATAATTCCTGAGGCTCTAGTTGATATGATCCCTACTGATATTTAGAGGTTACGTGAGACGATTAATACCCTGGTCTTCAAGTGACGGTTCATTTGACTGTTATATTGAATCTCAGATGATGATTTAATTTGCATATGGTTTCTTACTACTCTGCTCATGCATAATGTAACACATCTTTCACCGAGTCCCATAATGGGCCGGGAATGATATCAGGCGCAGCTTTACCACATCTTCACCGAGTCTCGGGCTGGATATGATATATGTGTACAATGATATGATATGATTATATGATTATTCACCGAGTCTCGGGCCTGGAACAATATATGTATATGATGATATGATGAGACACTGACATGGTTATGGCACCGAGTCCCTTACTAGAGGGCCGGGTGTGGTATGATATATATGATGATATGATATGATGACATGATGATATGATGATGGCACCGAGTCCCATGATGGGTCGGGTATAATATAAATGTACACTACTCTCTTCACCGAGTCCCTCACTAAAAGGCCGGATACAGTATTTAGACATGCATATGAAAATATAGTGATACATTTACAACAACGAGTCCTACAACGGACCGGGTACGGTATGTGATAATGATGTACATGACTCCATTTTATAAGATGCAGGTACAGTGATTTGTTAATTGTTATACTTGTTCCCTGCATCCCTACGTTAGCTGTAATCTCCTTATGATGTTTTATGCTTTATATACTCAGTACATATATCGTACTAACCCCCTCTTTTTGAGGGGGGGGGGGCTGCATTTCATGCCCGCAGGTACAGATACGCATTTTGGGAATCCGCCAGCCTAGGATTCCACAACGAGTTTGGGAAAAGTTCCATTGTATCGGAGCCTAGATTTTGATACTGATCCTTTAACGTATATATTTGTTTATTCAGGGGTACGGCGGAGGCCTTGTCCCGCCATATGTTACCGCTAATACTCTTAGAGGTCTATAGATATATGTGTGTGTGGATTGTATGTGTAAGTTCTGTTCAGCTGTGTCTACATAATTTATTGTAAAGGTTAATATGCTATGGCATCCTTATTGGCTTGCACGCCCTTTCATGATATGACTGGTAGTAACTCCTCAGGAGACCAATGAAAGATGCTATATATATATGAAGACATTATCACCCACTGGGGTTCTTATGTGTAGTTCTCATACTTGTTGTTACATCTGATAGTTATGTATACGGGGGTCCAGGTCGGACTCCAGTCATGGCCTACGAGGTTGGATCGTGACAGTATTACCTAGCACTGAGATGGACTAATATAAATTACCCAGGTCCCTGAACTTGTGCCCCCCATAGGATTGCCTTAATTAGCCTTAGCTAGTGGATCCACGGTAGCTCATGTTCATGATCCTTACCTTGACAAGCAGGATAATCTCTTTTCAGTGTGGGAGGTATGACACCGGACTACATGCTATATGTCACATGGTTTATTATCGGTTATCATTATCTCTCACTATGTTATGCTTTGTTATGATTTTCTTACGAGTTTTTGCATTGACCATGCCTTTTGCTTCTTTTGGTGTTTAAAGGTTTTCTTCTGATTTAACATGGTCATTACATTATCATGTTTATGTCATGCATTGCATATTTTAGCTATAATATTTTATAATATAGGTCACAACACTCCCCATCCAGCTCGCGGCTAGCATTTGCCCCAGTCAACGTTACTTATTTGGTGAGTCCTCATGCTTCGAGGGTGCAACCGACTATAATGACTTTCTTTTTATGAATTTTGTTTTAGATTGTTTGGGTGAGCTAGGGCTTGTCCTATGCCCTGTGTATGGTAGTTAGGGGCTATATCCGACTAGTATGTTATCTTCCGTATTTCAGATATCCTAGACTTCTTTATTTGTATTACTATGATAGTAGACTTCTTTATTTGGATTATTATGATAAGATTGTTTTAAGGCTTATCTTCTGCATTTTCTTATGTAGATTCATATGTTATCTTAAGTCATGCTATGTTATGCTAAGAGGCTTGTTTAGGGTCTCTCGGAATCTTATTCATCGTGTCACGTCTAGGATCTAGCTAGAATCGTGACAAGTATATCTTCTATATTTTATATTATATTATATTTATTTACTTATATTATATTAAAAGTAGGCATTTTTTTTAAGGGTTGCAATTTTTTCGATGAGTTGTAACTTTTTTGAAGTGTTGCGACTTTTCTAATAAGAGACAATAACCATATGTTTATACTACCTTTTGTTGGTTATAAACAGAGGGATTTAGTGGGCTCGATTATCTATTCTTTCATCTAGATTTGTTGTTTTTGTTGTTATCATTATTATTACCATCATCATCATCATCATTATTATTATTATTATTATTATTATTATTATCATCATTGTTATCATTATTATTATCATTATCATCATCATCATTATTATTACCATCATCATCATCATCATCGTCGTCGTCGTCGTCCTCATCATCATCATCATTATTATTATTATTAATATTATTATTATTATTTTGAATATTTTTTCTTCTCTGTTTTTTGTGTTTGTTTTCTCTCTATTAGACTTCTTTAATTAAATTTTTTATAAGAATATTTATTTTTATTTGGGATTAAAAAATTAGTTCAAGTTCTTGAACTTTAAAAGTACTTATACTATTTAGCAAAGAATAAGGGTTCAACGCACATGTTCAAGAAGTAGTATTACTTTAAAAGTATGAAGGTTTTTATAAATGTTGATTGAACTTTTTTTACCTTCATTTAATGTAATGAATCCCAAGGTCATTTCTGCGCTTTTACGTATTTTTACCAATTTACCCCATTACTGCAGCTTCTTTATAGCTTTTATGTGATGTTGAGATGGGTGGCACGCTCCCTAAGGTGGTCAGTTGAGTTTTGAGGTGGTTTGGCCATTTTAGAGGTAGGCTTGAAATAGTTAACTTTAGTCAATATCCGGAGATTCGGTCTTTGTATGGGAATTCCGACGGTATCATCAACTCCTAAAGGTCCTGTTTGGCCTAGAAGGAAGGTTGGTTTGGATTTTGGAGTCTTCATTTTGAGTTTTTGCGATTTACCATTTTAACTTTAAAGTTTTGGGCAAGTTTGTCTTCAGTAAACATTTTGAGTAAACGCGTTCAGATGAAAATTTTGTTAGCATAGGTAGCTTCGAAATGCCAAGTTTGGTCTAGAACGACTTTAGGCCATTTTAGCGTTTTAAGTGTTTTACGTTGAAAATTATTGACTTTGTTTAATTTTTCATCCAAATGACTTCCATTGGGAAATTCGTCGATTCTGTTGAGTCCAAAATACCATTTCCAGTTGGGTAGATCCTTCGCTTGCGGTCGACGTTCCGGCTTTGTCCGTCGACAGTTGAATGTTTTGATATACTTTGTTTGCATCAGCGGAGTTTCGAACGAGTTTAAACCCCCATTGATGGACTTTTTCCCTTGGTGAAATACTGGTACCCAACTATTGGTGTACCTACAATTTTCTCTCCGTGTTCGCGGTCCCTTGGCCACTTTTGTGGTGGTGTGGCTTCTTGTTCTCCATGTTTGTGGGCATTTGGACGCGTTCGCGGAGGGTTAGCTACCCCTTCTTTGCATTCACAAACAAGCCTCCATGTTTGCGGAAGGTCAGCTGGCTAACCACTGCGTTCGCAGAACTTATCTCCGCGTTTGCAAAGGCAAAATGGGGCATGACAGTGAGGTCTTAAAGACCCAATTTTGGCTTCTTCTTCTTCATTTCCATTAATCGAAACACAATTTTGAGAGCTCCTCTGGACCATTTCCGATCATTCTTGTTCCGGTGAGTTGGAAATTCTTGTGGGAATGTTTCGGGATCCTTCCTCAACCTACAAATCTTGTAAGTCTCACATAATTTCGTTGTTTCTTAAATTTTTGACTATCTTAGCTCTTGAAATACGAAGGGTTGTTTTGAGATCTTTTGTTGCTTGGAATGTGCCTATTTTGGGGCATAAGTTCCTTGAGCTCTTTGGGACCTTGTGACGGAGTTGGTTTTTTGATTTCATGCATGGGTTTCAATTTTGAATTTTGACTTATTTTGGTTCCATCTTTAATTATAGTACTATGGGTATCTTTCGCTTTTTCTTGATGTGTTCTTCAATAATAAAGTGGCATCGTATGGAGGTGGTCCAAAAGGAAAAAGTTCTAGTTTAGCGGTTTGTGTGCGGTTTTGGCCTTGAGGTAGGTTATGATTTCCTCTTGTTGGACTTGAATTGATTAGAATTGGTATATTTTGAGTAGTAATGTGTAATTAGGTTGGTGATTTAGATATTGATATCCTATTGAATAATTTGGAGTCGATGATTATCGTTAGTAACTAGTTTGAGTTTTAGCCATTGGTGCCTTAGTCTAGGTGCTATCCTGATTTGTTTTCATCGCTTAAAATCCTTAGAACTTTCTTCTAGATGACATGAACTAAAGATACCGCTTCTTTGACTTGGATGTTTTTTTTTGCTCGCTTGTTGTGATTTCGTCTTATGTTTATGTCTTGTTTGCTTTTGGCATTGAAATGTTGGGCCTGAGATCATGCCTGTGGTATACCGGAGTCTCAAGTTAGTGATTCAATTCCTTTGATGGGATTTCGCCCCACCTTGAGTGATATATGATTTTGACATACTATTTTCCTAGATTATCTTGTCGATGTTTAAAAATCTTTAAAGGGAGAATAAATGATGAGACTAAGGTTTTGGTTAATGAATAAGTGTAAGGCTTTTTAAGGAAATACTAGTGATATCTTATTTATGGAATTTCATGGTTGATGAGCTCGAGGTATGATTCTGGACGACCCTTTTATTGACTTTGGGCTACACTTTTATATTCATCACTGATAAGCTCGAGGTATGAATTCCAGGTGGTCCGTTGATACATAATCCGAGTTATTACTTCGATATTGATGAGCTCGAGGGTTGTTCCGGCTGCTGCATGATACTTTTGGGGAATATTGATCAATATCTACTAGTTTATATTTATGCATCGTTCTGATATTAGTGGATTGAGATTATTTATGTGATTACCTAATTGGTTGGATTTACTTGACTATTTTATGATATTCTCGTACCCTATTTCCCCGTAATCATAGTTTTATTCTTCTCTCCTACTATTATTAGTATCATCGTGCTGCTTAATATATATTTATTCTTTCTGAGCTCGGTCGGCCTATGATGCCTACTAGGTACCCAGTATTTTGGTACTCATAGTATTTGGAGTTGTATCATATAATTGAGGCCCTAAGTTGAAAAGTTTGGTTTTTAAATAAGCTAAGTTTGACTTTGGTCAACAATTTGAGTTCAAATACTTGAATTGGATTTTTAATGATTTCGCTAGTTTCGAGAGGTGATTTTATGCCCAAGAGAGGCTTCATTATATTTTCGGAAAATCCTAGGGCATTTTGATCTTTTCAATGTTTATATTAGTTTATTTGCGACTTATTGAGTTTTGGGTCAAGAAGACCTCGAATTCAAATTCTGATAGTTCCATTAAAGTCCGAAATATCGAATTTAATAGGAGTGCATATATGGTTTGTGAGTACGGGATTCCAAAATAATCCCGAAGGACCATTCCGTGAAATTTGAAGTGTTGGGGAGTTGTTGATATCTGGTTCTTGAGTCCTTCTTTGTGTTCGCGAAGGTCTCATGTGAGGGCCTCCGTGTTCGCGTGATATGGTCTGCGTTCATGAAGGGTAGAGAGTGTGGTACTCCACATTTGTGGGATGGGCTCCGCGTTTGCAGATAGTTGAGGGTATTGTACTCCGCATTCACGGGGGGGGGGGGTGACTGCTGCGTTCATAGAAGTCATTTAACATATGAAACAGTGCTAATACAGGAAAACCTTCATTTTACACCATTTTGAGTTCCTAGAGCTTGAAGAGGCAATTTGAGAAGAGATTTTTGAGGAAAGGTGTTGGAGAAGTGATTTTTGACCTAAAATCATCCATTCTCGTTAATTATTTGGTGATTTCAACTCTTAATCTTTAGTTTCAAACCCCAAATTTCTTCATTTCTTCTCTAACCAGAATTTAAGAAAAATGGTGATTGCTACTCGATTTTTACTCTATTTTTATGGGTTTTTCAGCCATGAGTTCCTTATTACTATTAGAATGTGATTTTATAGGAAATTTCCATAACCCTTTTCAAAATTAATCAATTTTTGGACCATTTTATCCCCAGTTTTGAAATCTATCAACATAGGTGTCATTGGACTCTTTGTGATGCGTATGTTTCATTCTTAATAGTGGGTTGTCATTCTGAGTGTTGAATTCAAGAGTTGTTCGTCTGGTAGAAGTGTTCAAGTATGTTTTTGGTAATTAAGGTAGGTTTGCCTATCCTCTTTTTGGTTGAGCTGGGGTAATTAGCCAATTCTATGTTGTAGACTTTGGGATGAGGGTTGTAGTATAATTTGGGATTGCTAATTACTTTAAGATGCCTGTGTGGGGGCTTATTTATGATGTGTCGCCTGTGTGGGGGCCTTATTTACTATTTTATCTGCTTTGAGATTATATGATTTATGATTTCCCTATGAGAGAGGTGGAAGGAGACTATTTGACTTGTGATGCCCTCATGAGGGGTTGACTTAGGGATTTTGAGTATACTTGTGTATTGAGATATTTTTGAAAAAGGGTAATTGTAGGTATTTCCTTCCCATTACTGTCTATTGAGGGTGGATATCATGTTTAGATTAAGTTTTGAGAACTTTGAACCTTGTATTACATATCGAGTTGAATATTGCCTCTATGCCTTATGTGTTGTGAATGAATTCATGCTCATTTATCATATCATTGATCACTAGGAAGTTGAAAAATGTGGAAATTCCTTCTGAGAAAGAAAATATGACACCTTTTTGTATCATTGACCACGAGTTAGGTGGCAAGCGGATGAGACATTAGTATCATGAGTTCTTGGCCACAAGTTGGGTAGTGAGGTAATTGATACATTGAGATTGTGATGAGGTATATGGTCTGCAAAACCCCCATGGGTACTGCTTGGTAGCATAGCTCAACAGGTGTATACGATAGGTTGTGCGACAATCTTCATTTTGCCGTACCACCAAATTATTATAGCATATCATTGCATTGAATTGAATTGCATCTTAGATTATTTGCCTTATCTGATTAACTATGATATTGAATGGTACCTATATGTTTATTTAATCACACCGTTATATATAAATTAGAGACAACGTAGTTGGAGTGGAACTTTTTGTATGCAGGTGGAAGCGTTCCTTAGTCTATGTCATAGGTTTGGTTAATTCCTTATACTCAGTTGGTTAAACCTACTGAGTACATATGGATTGTACTCACCTCTACTTCTGTATCTCTTTTTGATGCAGATCTTAGTTAGGGTATTTTGCATGGCAGCTGATCTCTTTCTTTCGGATATCTTGCTATTTAATTTAGTGTAGTTCTTGGGATTCAGACTGCATTAGTTCTAACTTTTATTTCCTTTCTTTACTATTATTCGAAGACTTATGGTGTATATTAGATTCGATCATTGTGTTAAATAATCTTTACAGTTATGACACTAGGTTTTTGGATATTTTTATTTATGTCCAGTTGTTGTTTATTTTGTGGCCTGACTTCTCCTTTGGGGGTCTCGTATAAGTTTTACTCTTAGGCTTACACATCAGGTTGGGTGTTGGGATGTGTGCTATCATGATCTCAATTTTTGAGTCATGATAAATTGGTATCAGAACACTAGGTTTACCGATCTCATAAGTTAAAGAGCAGGGTGTCTAGTGGAGTCTTGCAGATCGGTCTGTAGACGTTCGTACTAATATTCGAGAGGCTAAAATATACTTAATAGGATAAATAACTTTCATTGATTCCTATCATGCGAGTTGTTCATATCAAGTGTTGTAATTCTCTATTTTATTATTTTCATATTAAAGGTAATGGCCGGGCTTGAGAGGGTAGCTCCTACTCAAAGATGATATAGTGAGGCCCCAACTGAGCCTATTTATGAGTATGAGAATGTGGAGCATTGGATTGAAGAAGTGGAGAAGTGATCGGTTAGACCTTGAGTGTTTAGATTTCGGGTTCTGGCTATCCATTCAACCCCACTTTTTATTCCTCCAAGATCTATGGCTTTACCTATTTTTGTGTTAGATTGCTATGTCTACATCAAAGCAGAAGAGTTTGGAGAGATTCATCAGATCTTTGCCTCCTAAGTTTGATGGTATAATTGGTGAGAAGGTCTTTGACTTTTGATCAAGTGTCAGGAAAGTTGTTCAATTTTGGTATTTTGGGGGCACATGGAGTGTTCTGCACCTCTTACTGAAGTTTCCTCTAGAGGTTTGTGCCATAAAGTCTTCATGATCAGTGTAGAGATAATTTTGACAAATTGGAGTAGGGCTCCTTATCAGTATCAAAGTTCGAGGCTCGCTTTCATAAGTTGTCTTGGTATGCCATGTCAAGTATTTCCACAAAGTTTGAGCAGATTTGCAACTTAGTGAAGGGATTAGCCGGTTATCTTTAGGAGGCCACAACCTCTCTTGTGTTATCGGGTAGTTCCTTTTAGAGTATTATTGATCATGCCAGGAGGATCGAGAGAATTATACATGCTAAACAGGGTGGTGCCAAAAGGTTTCATCGCTAAGGTCGGTTCAATGGTCATTCATCCAGATGTAGAGATTATTTGGGTCCACCCAAGGATATCAAGGTAGGCTAGTGCATGCACCGATTTGGGGTAAAAATAATGTTGGTGGATCTTCTGGTTATTCTCAGCGAGGTTCTGGTCCTCGAGGATGTGTTGTTGTGATAAGTTTGAGTATAAGGCAAAGAATTAGCCCAAGTGTGATTCCTTTTCTATTTAGCAGTGTCACAGTTTGCCTATGATACACCAGTTTCAACCATTGAGATGATTCATAGGGTACCAAATGTGGAGCTTATGGAGCTTGAGATAGGGTCGTGGTGGTTCTTAGAGTGGTAGTGGTGATTGGAGACTTATGTTATGTTATATCGGGTGGATCTAGGCAAATTCCTTTGATGTAGGGATCACATATATTGTCCCAGTTGCCATCCCTCTATTTCAATGTTATTGGATCTCGGTTCTACCTATTCTTATGTGTTGATTTATTTTTCTGCGGATATCAATTATATGTGTGATCCCTTTGTAGTACCTATTATATCTCTACCTCAGTAGGTGAGTATTTAGTGGTGGATCAGGTGTACCGGGGATGAGTAGCGACATTTAAAGGTAAAGAGACCGGGAAAACTTGATCTTACTAGATATGCTTGATTTTGATGTGATATTGGGTATAGATCGGTTGTCTCCCTATCATGCAATTCTAGACTGCTATGCCAAGACTATGACCATATCTCATCCTCGTTTTCCTCAATTAGTATGGATGGGTAATCCGAGTTCTTATCCTATGAGAGTGATATATTATATTCGTGCTCGCTTGATGTTGGAAAGAGGTTTCTTATCTTATTTGCCCCATGTACGTGACATTATTAAGGAGTCATCTCCTTTGGAGACTATGAGAGTAGTGAGAAAGTTCACGAGTGTAATTCCTACAGACTTACTGGTGTCTTTCTGAATTGAGATATTGACTCTGTGATTGACTTGGAGCCGGGCACCAAACCTATTTCAATTCCCGCTTAACAGATGGATCCGACTGAGTTGAAGGAATTAAAGCAATAATTGAAAGATTTATTGAAGAAAGGTCTAACTAGCCAAGTGTTTTATCGTGGGATGAACTAGTATTATTGTGAAAAAGAAGGGTGGTATAATGAGGATGTGTATTGACTATCAGTAGTTGAACAAAGTTACAATCAAGAGCAAGTATCTTCTTTTTTGCATGAATAATCTATTTGACCAACTCCAGGATGCGTTGATGTTTTCTAAGATTGACTTAAGGGTCGTGTTTCAGAGATTGAGAGAGTAGAAGTTCTATGCAAAGTTCTCTAGGTGTGAGTTCCTCATTGCAAGTAGAATGTGATTTTACAAGAAATTTCCATATTAGATCCTTTTAGAAATTAATCAATTTTTGGACCATTTTACCCCCAATTCTGAAACCTTTCAATATAGGTGTAATTAGATTCCTTGTGACATGTATGTTTCATTCTTGATAGTGGGTTGTCATTCTAGGCGTTGAATTCAAGAGTTGTTCATCCAGTGAAGTGTTTGAGTGTAGTTTCGACAATTGAAGTAGGTTTGGCTATCCTTCTTGGGGCTGGATTGGGGTAATTAGTCAATTCTATGTTGCAGATTTTGGGATGAGGGTTGTAGTATAATTTGGGACTGTTATTTACTTTGAGAAGTCCGTGTGGGTCTTATATATATTATGATGCCCTTGTAGGAGCTTAGTTGTGTTGTGTAGCCCGTGTAGGGGCCTTTTTTTCTATCTTATCTACTTTGAGAGTATGTAATTCATGATTTGTCTGTGAGAGAGACGTCAGGAGACTATTCAACTTGTAATGCCCGCATAAGGGGTTGATTTAGGGGTTTTGAGCATACTTGTGTATTGAGACATTTTTTAAAAAGGGTGAACACTTAATTGTAGGTATTTCCTTCCCATTACTCTCTATTAAGGGTGGATATCATGTTTAGGTTAAGTTTTGAGAACTTTAAACTTTGTATTACATGTCGATTTGAATATTGCCTCCATGCCTTATGTGTTGTGAATGCATTCATGCTCATTTATCATATCATTGATCACTGGGAAGTTGAGAATTGTGGAAATTCTTTTTGAGAAAGAAAACGTGACACCTTTTTGTATCCTTGACCACGAGTTAGGTGGTAAGCAGATGAGACATTAGTATTATGAGTCCTTGGCCACAAGTTGGGTGATGAGGTAGTTGATACATTGAGATTGTGACGAGGTATATAGTATGCAAAACCCCCATAAGTCCTGCTTGGTAGCAAAGCTCAGCAGGTGTATACGATAGGCTGTGCAACAATCTTTTGTTAGATATTTGATTCAATCATTGTGTTAGATGCTCTTTACACTTATGAAACCAAGTTTTGGGATATTTTTATTTGTGTCCAGCTTTTGTTTTTTTGTGGCCTGACTTCCCCTTTGGGAGTCTCATATGAGTTTTACTCTTAGACTTACACATCAGGTTGGGTGTTTGGGATGTGTGACATCATGACCTCGGTTTTTGGGTCATATCACACCCCCAGTGTGCACCTAATCATCCATAGTTGTGCTAGATCCGGATTGTGGTGAGCTCCCTATAGTAACCTTCTTGGGAGGATTTTGTTACTTACAAAGAGAACGTATATTATACTTGCGAAATTTAAAGAGTTTAACATAAGACAAATTTGTATAATCCTGTAGTGAAATTTGGCACATTCAAAATAGTTAAAGGTGTAAGATTTTGCCACTTTAAAATTCATTTGATCTCATAAAAGTTTCAATTTATGGTGGGGAGACTTTCAAAATAATTTAAGAAAATACATTACGAGACATCCATATATCATTCCATATCACTACCATTCATGTTGTAAACTATTTCCAACCTTATGAGTACCCATGTTAACTAGTCATGCTTCATACAAATATTCCAAATCAGACAGTAAATTTAGTATATTTCAAGATTTGGATTTACACACTTCAAAATAACAAAACAAGCTACAAATTTAAGTTACAACCCATGGTGTCATGAATGGATCAACTCTCAAAAATAAATACATAAATAAATATACACTAGCACCCAATAGATCATATACACGTCTCAAAACTACCACAAAATATAGATGCGTATATGCAAATGTGATCTTCCTTAAAGCTCCCAAAATTTTTATCTCCAATGGCCAACTTCAAGCATCTTCTCAGACATTTCCTACGATAGAAACAACTATCGCTAAGCATAAAACCTAGTGGTTTAAAACTACAAGTTTGAAGACTTTAGATTCTCCAATTACTCTTTTTAGGTCATGATAGCACAAATGTGGACATAAAAATTAAATCAAGCCAGGAAATATATCACGAGAATCAATTTTGATATTTAAAAGTTTAAGTGTCAAGAATTCATAGAACCCCATTTAAAAAATATTAAATAACAAGGTTCGCCCAATATGTACGTCATGTCGTCACTCCAAACATGATCAACTACAAAGAAGGACCGGAGCCTTGTATCAAGAAGGGTACAAACCCAATAATCAATAGAACCAAGAACAATATTAAAAATGGCTTTCTACTTCGTACTCAAAATGGACGACTTCCATACCAAAAATCCATAATCAAGATCGCAAAGGGTCTAAATCAAGAGGCATGACAATGGTGACAAAGTCACAGCTACAAGAAGGACAAAGTCCACAAGAATGTCAAGTGATTGAGCAATACGTATAAGTAGGCGAGTTAAAGAAGTGTCTTGCAAGTCTCAAAAGATACCAACATGAAAATACAAAGTAACAAGAAATAACCGACGTACCAAGATAGGCTTTCAAATATTCCAGCGGGTAACAAGACTAAGAGTACAAGTATATACACAAACCTCATCCTTTTAACATACAAAGAGTCCAACACGACTTCAATAGTTCAAACCGTAGACCAACCAATGTCTCAAGTTCCTCAACTTGCACACGATATAAGCAACCTTGAACTACAATTTAATACCCCCATTAGTTTCCAGCATCTCCATAATATTTATATGAAACAAGATTTATCATCGAAAGTAAGCCTAGAATATGTAAACAGGATTATGCTACCAAAATAGTAAATCTGGTCACCCAAGTACCTCATCTCGTAACTAAATTTTGAAAATGCAAACGACAAAACTGGACTTTATGTCCTTCATGAAGTTTGTTTATATATATGTCTTAATATTGCAAAAAATCAATAATCACCTCAAAAGACGTTTTTTACAAAAAGATATAAGCAAAACAATAACAGTTGCTCATAGGGATTTTTAAATCAAGAATTTAGATAGAACTTGTCCTGTGTTGCATCCTATTTGTCGACTCACTAACAGAAGAATTAGGCTCCAACATAAAGATAAAAGTTGTAGGTATGTGTGTTATATTTTTAAAATATATTTATTCACAAAAATCAAAGCTATACACAACAAGATATGTTAAATTTACTAAGAGCTACAAAGTTTCAAAAACAAATTTGGTTTACTTACCACAAGGAAGGGGTTGCTTCGTGTTCTAGCTTAATGGACAAGATTCCTTGTGATTTGTGAGGTATTATGATATAGAGACTGTTCAGGGGTTTTCTTATCTTTAAGGAGCCAAAATTTGGAGAGGAGGTGGAAAAAATATGGCTTTTAAAGTAATATTTATCACTATAAGCTCTAGAAGGGGCTACCAAAAAAGTATAAAGTGGCTACCCAAAGTGTGTAAATATATACATATATATAATATCCTTTTATCAAATTAAAGGTAATTCTAATTAGTATATTATGTAAATACCCCAATAAAACCCCTTAAATTACAATAGAAATTTATGGTAAGCAAATTTTTAAATATCGCAAAATTTTAAGTTTCTAAAATGTGAGTAAAACAAAACTCTCTCCCTCTTAAGATATTTCATCTCGAAATTTATATTGTGTTAGTCTCTAAATAAGTGTGGATACTGGGTACTCATGTCTTCTTCTCACTCCTAGGTGACTTCTTTACCCGAATGGTTCCTCCAAAGTACCTTTACTAAGGGGATTCTCTTGTTTCTAAGTTTCTTTATTTCACGAGCTTGAATTAGGATAGGTTCTTCTCTATATGTCAAGTCTATATTAACCTCAATAAATTCAACTGGAAGAACATGATATGGATCAGAGTGATAGCTTCCGAACATCAAAACATGGAAGACATTGTGGATCTTCTCCAAATCAAGCAGCAAAGCTAATTTATATGCAACTGGTCTGACTCTTTTAAGTATCTCATAAGGTCCAATAAATCAAGGACTAAGTTTTCCTTTCTGGCTAAATCTCATAATTGTTTTCCATAGAGGCACCTTTAAGAATACTTTATCGCCAACTTGATGCTCGATATAACTCCTTTTAAGGTCAGCATATGACTTTTGTCTATCCAAAGCGATCTTTAGACGATCCCTGATCACTTTTACCTTGTCTTCCATTTGTTACACAATTTCAGGACCAATAAGTTTTCTTTCACCAACTTCAGTCCAACAAAAAAGGGTCCGACATTTCCTTCCATATAAAGCTTCATAGGGAGGCATCCCAATAATCGCTTGGTAGATATTATTGTAAGCAAACTATATCAAGGCCAGGTATTTGTCCCAACTACCCTCAAACTCAATAATGCAAGCTCGAAGCATATCCTCCAAAATTTGTTTTACTCTTTCTGACTATCCGTCTATTTGGGGATGGCACAAAGTGCTAAACTTCAACTTCGTACCCAAGTCTTCCTACAAGATGCCCTAAAATCTAGATGTAAACCTTGGGTCTCGATCAAATACAATAGAAACAAGGATCCCATACAGTCTTATAATCTCATCAATGTAAAATTTTACTATACACTCAAGTGGGTAATTTATTTTGACATCCAAGAATTGAGCACTCTTTTTTAGTCTATCCACTATCACCCATATTTCATCATGATTTCTTTGAGTGTGAGGAAGTCCAGAAACAAAGTTCATACTTATTCACTCTCATTTCCATTCCGGTATTGACAAGGGTTTTAGCAACCCAACTAGAACCTGATGTTCTACCTTTACTTGTTGACAAACCAAACATTTTGAAATGAACTCTGCAATTTCGACCAATAGTGTTATTTGATGGTCTAGTACATCTTCATATTTCCATGATGCATTGCATATGGTGAAGCATGTTCTTCATCCAGGATTTCTCTCTTCAATTTCTCATTATTAGGAACGCATAACCTATTTTTGTAAAATAAGACACCATCCTCCTTTAATGTAAAATCAAGATTTTCCCCATTTTGTACTTCTTCGGTCAATTTTACGAGTTTCTCATCTAACTTTTGCGCTTCTTTCACCTGTTCAAGTAATATTAGCTTAACTTGCAAATTAGCAACAAATGAACCATACGAATCAAGTATAAAACAAACATGCATGACTCTTAACTCCAAAAGAAAGGGAAAAGGATTGAGAGATAAGTTTGCAAAGGATTTATGACTTAAGGGGCCTGCAAAAACATTGTCTTTATGAGGATGATAGTCAATCATGCAATCATAACTTTTGATGAGTTCAAGCCATCTGCATTGTCTTAGGTTCAACTCTTTCTATGTACGCAAGTATTTTAAGCTCTTGTGATCACTGAATATATGAAATTTTTCTCCATACAAATAATGCCTTTATATCTTTAGGCAAACACTATAGAAGTAATTTCTAATCATGAGTAGTATAATTCACTTCATGTGGTTTTAATTTCCGAGAGGCATAAGAAATAACTTTCCCTTTTTGAAGCAAAACACATCCCAGCCCACAATGAGAAGCATCACTTATATCATGTACTCTTTCCCCTCTATTGGTAGAGTAAATATAGGAGCTTGTGTCAACAAGGATTTGAGCGTTTCAAAGCTCTCTTGGCATTTATCATCCCAAGTAAACTTTACTTCCTTCTTCAAGATTTTAGTCAAAGGAGAGGCTATAATGGAGAAGCCTTTCACAAACCTTCTATAGTATTCTGCTAAGCCTAAGAAACTTCTTACTTCAGTTGGACTTTTGGGAGGTTTCTATTCAACAACTCCTTCAATTTTACTAGGATCCACCTTTACACCTTCAGTTGACACAACATGTCCTAGAAAATCCACTTCATTAAGCCAAAATTCATACTTGGAAAGTTTAGCATAAACTTCTTTCTCCTTCAAAATTTGCAAAACAATTTAAAGATGGTTATCATGATCTTCACTACTCTTGGAATATATTAAAACATCATCTATAAAGACAACCACAAATTAATCAAGATAAAGCTTACATACTCAATTCATTAGATCCATGAATATTGCAGGAGCATTAGTCAATCCGAATGGCATCACCAAGAATTCAAAATGACCGTATCGAGTTCTAAAAGCAGTTTTAGGAATATCTTTCTCTCTAATATGTAGTTGGTGATACCCAAACCTTAAATCAATCTTTGAAAATAAATTAGCACCCTTCAAATGGTCAAACAAATCATCAATCCTTGGTAATGGATATCTGTTCTTGCTTGTTATTTTATTCAATTGTCTATAGTCAATACAATGTCTAAGAGTGCCATCTTTCTTCTTTACAAACAGCACAGGGGCTCCCCAAGGAGAAACACTTGGATGAATAAAACCTTTCTCAAGAAGTTCTTGCAATTGAGTTTTCAATTCCCTTAATTCTGCTGGAGCCATTCTATAAGGAGTGATAAAAATAGGGTTAGATCCAGGAATAAGCTCGATCGGAAATTCAATTTCTCTTTCCGGTGGAAACCCAGGAAGATTTTCTGGGAACACTTCAGGAAATTCACACACAATAGGTATGTCTTTCAGACTAGGGCTCTCAATATGTGTATCAATTATACGAGCAAGATATACACTACAACCTTGATGAAACATCTTTCTTGCCAAGGCCGCAACAATAATACTAGATGTCAATGATTTTTCACCTTATACAATAATGTGTGAAAATGTAGGAACCTTAAAAGTCACATGCTTGGACCTATAATCCACTACTACATGATATATATAAAGCCATACCATCCTAATAATAATATCAAAATCTTGGAAAGGCATTTCAATCAAATCACCAAGGAAGACTAGGTTCTAAATCACGAAGGTACAAGCTTTGTAAATTCGATTACAAACAACTTGGTTACCCAAAGGACTTTCAACCAGTACATCATAGTTCACTCTCACAGATTTCATATTTTCAGGACGAACAAGTGATGAACAAATATCAGAATATGTAGAGACGGGATCAAATAATGTAAATACAGATAATCCAAATAAGTTAAATTTATTGAAAACCACATCATGTCCCTCTTGATCATATCTCTTCCTTATACAATAAGCTCGTACAGTAGCTCTTGACTAGCTATCTTGATTTTCTCTACTATCCCCGATGCTTGGTTGTTTTTAGGCCTTGCACCTCTATTGGTTTGAGGAGTATTGTTAGAAGGCTTCTAAACTAAGCCTTCTGTGCGCAAGAGAGGAACATTATTAAGATTAGGACAATCCTTCACTTTATGATCAAAGCTCCCACAATTAAAACATGCACTAGAAGCTCTCCTGCAAGTACCATAATAATTCTTTCCACATTGTGAACAAGTGGGAATGTGAGCCTTGCCTTGGCTATAACTCAGAGTGCTAGCTGTAGAAATATTTGATCTGTTTTACTTCTGTTGAGCTAACTTGTTGACACTACCATCCTTAGAATCATCAAACCTTCTCTTTTTGGATGGATCTCCAAAATCTGACCTAGGCTTCCAAAATCTGTTATCATGTTTACTAGCTTTTTCCTTATCAAGTCTTTCTCAAGTAAAAGCAGCAGAAACTAATTTACAAAAGTTTTCATGTTGTAGAATCGCCACATTCTTTTTGATGGAATCGTTCAGGCCATCTTCAAATCTGCTGCAATTATCTTTTTCCTCATTAATAATACCTCCATCATAACGAGAAAGTCTAAAAAACTTTGGTTCATACTCAGTGATAGACATGCTTCATTGCCTTAAATTCAAAACCTCTTTTTTCTTAGCATCATAATAAGTAGGAGGGAAATATTTTATATGAAATTCTTTAACAAAATCATCCCACGTAAGAACGGGAGGTTTTGCTTTTGCATTTGGCACACTTACCTACCAGTCATAAGCATCCTTCAATAACAGTGAAATTTCATACTTGAATTTGGTAACATTTGAACACTAAAACTGCTCAAAGACCCTCTCCATATGCTCAAACCATTATTTAGCATCAGTGGGATCAACAGTGCCTTCAAATTCAACTCCACCCATTTTCCTTATTTATTCAAAGTTTATCCCATTGGGATCATGAATCATTTCAGCCATGCGGTGGAAAAATTCAGCTATATGTTGGAAAGGAGGATTTATAACTTGAGTACTATGACTCATGTGAGGATGTGGACCAGCTCCTACTCCTTGTTGGTTTCCCACTTTGGACCCACTAGTACGGGAAACATATTGATCCGAGGACTGTTCGCCAACCCCTTCTAGCGCATGAGGTTGGGAGTAAGAGTCACTTGTACCTTCACGAACAGCTTCCATAGGTCTATTAGAAGAAAATGCCATAACTTAATTCCTTCAACAGGGAAGATCACATTGCATTAGGGACATGGACATGAAGCATATGCAACCTACATACATTAAGTATACTATTTACCATATAGTAAGAAAATAATATAGCCCAAACCTTCAAAAAATAGCAAGTGTGCAAGCCAATCACAACAAAAGTCCTAGAAACACAAACCTAGGTTCTGATACCAACACTTGTAGCAACCTTCTTGAGAAGATGCTACTACTTAAAAAGAAAACGCATATCATAATTGTGAAATTTAAAGAGCTTAACGTAAGACATATTTATATAACCCAGTAGTAAAATTTGACACATTCAAAATAGTTAAAGGTGTAAGATTTTGTCATTTTAAAATTTAACCAAATAAAAGTTCTAATATATGACGGGATGAATTTTCAAAATATTTTAAGAAAATACCTTAGGAGACATTCATGTATCATTCCATATCACTACAATTTATGTTGTAAACTATTTCCAACCGTATGAGTACCCATGTTAACACGTTCATGCTTTATACAAATATTCCAAATAAGACAATAAATTTAGTATATTTTACACACACCAAAACAACAAAATAAGCAACCAAATTTGAGTTACAACCTATGGTGTCATGAATGGATCAACTCAAAATAAATAAATACATATACATATACACAAGCACCCCATGGATCATATACATGTCTCAAAACTACCACAAAATATAGATGCCTATATGAAAATGTGATCTTTCATAAAGCTCCCAAAAACTTTATCTCCAATGGGCAACTTTAAGCATCTTCTCGAATATTTTCTACGATAGAAATAACTATAGCTAAGCATAAAACTTAGTGGTTTAAAACTACAAGTTTGAAGCCTTTAAATTGAACAATTACTCTTCTCAGGTCATGAGTAGCACAAATATGAATATAATAAATAAATCAAGCCAACAAATATATAACGAGAATCAAGTTCGATATTTAAAAGTTTTAAGTTTCAAGAATTCATAGAACCCCATTTACAAGATACAATATGTACGTCATTCCATCACACCAAACATGATCAAGTACCAAGAAAGAACGAATCCCTGTATCAAGAAGGGTAAAGACCCAATAATCAAGAAAACCAAGAATAATATTAAAAATGGCTTTCTAGTTCATTCTCAAAATGGACAACTTCCATACTTAAGATGAACCAAAAATCCATAATCATGATGGCGAAGGGTCTGAATCAAGAGGCATGCCAATGGTGATAAATTCACATCCACAAAAAGGACAAATTTTACAAGAATGTCAAGTAATCGAGCAATTCATACAAGTGGGCGAGTTAAACAAGCGTCTTGCAAGTCTCAAAAGATACCACTACGAAAATACAAAGTAACAAGAAATAACCAACATACCAAAATATGCTTTCAAATATATCAACAGGTAACAAGAGTAAGAGTACAATTTTATTCATAAACCTCAACCTTTTGGTATACAAACAGTCCAACACGACTTCAAGAGTTTAAACCATAGACCAACCCATGTCTCAAGTTCTTCAACTTGTACACGATATAACCAACCTTGAAAATAAAATTAAATACCCTCTTTAATTTCTATAATATCCATAATATTGACATAAAATAGGATTTATCATCGAAAGTAAGCCTAAAATGTGTAAACACGATTATGCTACCAAAATAGTAAATTTGTCTAGCCAAGTACCTCATGTTGTAACTAAATTTTGTAAATGGAAATGGTAAAACTGGACTTTATGTCCTTCATGAAATTTATATATATATATGCATTAATCTTGAAAAAAAATCAAGAATCATCATAAAATACGTTTTTTAGAAAAAGATATAAGCGAAACAGTAACAGTTGCACATAGGGGATTTTTAAATTAAGAAACTGAACAGAACTAGTCATATGTTGTATCCTATTTTTCGACTCCTTAATAGAAGAATTAGGCTCCAACATAAACAAATAGGCTGTAGGTATGTGAGTTATACGTCTAAAACATATTTATTTACCAAATTCAAAGCTCTACAATGAGATATGTTAAATTTACTAAGAGCTACACAATTTTAAAAATGAATTTGGTTTACTTACCACAAGAGAGGGGTTGCTTCGTGTTCTAGCTTAAAGTACAAGCTTCCGTGGTGATTTTGTGAGGGATTATGATGTAGAGAGTGTTCAGGGGTTTCCTTATCTTTAAGGAGCAAAAATTTGGAGAGCAGGAGAAACATATGGCTTCTAAAGTGATATTTATCTCTAAAAGCTCTAGAAGGGGCTGCACAAAAAGTATAATGTGGCTTCCCAAAGTGTATAACTATATACATATATATAAGCTCCTTTTATCAAATTAAAGGTAATTCTAATTAGTACATTACGTAAATAACAATCACAATTTATGGTAAGCAAATTTTTAAATATCGCGAAATTTCAAGTTTCTAAAATGTGAGTAAAACACACTCTAGTTGTTAAGAAATATTCCATCGAAGTGTGAATACTAGCTTATATAATTCGGGGCGTTACACTCCTGGCGTTCATAGACTTGCTACCTTCCTTCTTTTGTGCTGGTTTCTATTTTGTATTTTGGGATAGTTAGTTATGCATTGTACCTTTATATGTTGTCAGATTTTGTACTTAGTAGCTCTTGTATAGGTGACACTAGGTCAAGGGTTGGTCTAGAGTCAGTTCATCGTTTTGGTCACTTTTGGGCCTTTTTGTATATTTTGTATTGTATTTATATATATATACCATGGACCGTCTTTTCTTTTGTTATATTCTTCTTGTTTCCACCTTCTTATGTTATTAATTATTTATTTAAATTGATGTAACCTTCTACTTGAATTGGGTTTAGCTAGCCTACTCGAGAATTATAGTAGGCGCCATCATGACCCAAATTTGGGTTATGACATAGTGGTATCACAACTTAGGTTTACCGGTCTCACCATTATAGGAAAAAGTGTCTAGTAGAGTCCCGTGGATTGGTATGATAACGTCTGTATCCAATATTTGGGAGGTTATAGGACATTGTTAGGAATTAAGTCACTATTCTTTTTTCTAATAGTGCGCTGATGATGATCAATGCCTCTAAATCCTATTTGTTTCACTCTTTCTCAAATGGAGAGGATGAGATCTAATTGAGGTGGATGAGGAACCCCTGTGCCTACAGATAAATCCCCAACTCGAGGTAGAGGTCGAGGTCAACACAGAGGACAAAGTAGAGCCCAAGCCACAACACTAGTACTTGAGCCAGACATAGATGTCAAGCAAGTTGAGCACTAGCCAGGAGAGGTAGTCCTAGCTCAGTCCCAACCCAAATTTATAGTAACATCAGTGTTATAGGATACTCTAGCCCGGATCCTCAGCTCCATGGAGGGTATTTTCTAAGAAGGGACCCTGCCTATCACTTTAGCCGGACCTCAGGTCCAAGAGAAGGCTCAGACTTCAGGGCAGGCAGGGGCACAATATGATCAGATGCCAGTCCTTCACCCTACTACTACAGCTCCTCGTCCTCTCATTCAACCTATTCCTATAGTTGTTCAATATATAGAAGCTATACTAGTTATGAGTGCAGAAAAATAGAAGATAATAGAAGGTTTATCTGATTAGGGCTTCCCAGGTTCATAGGTGTCTCGGGCGATAATGCCAATGAGTTTTTAGTCAATTGCCAGGATAGGTTTTATAACCTTGGGTTGGTAGATTTCTACGGGGTTGAATACACTTTTTTCAAGCTGGATAGACCAGCAAAGTAGTGGTGGAGATCTTATCTTAGCTGCAGATCTATAAGATCACCATCGATGTTATGCAGTCAGTTCTCTAAGGCTTTATTGGAAGTATGTACCTCGCAGTTTGAGGGAGAGGTTGAGAGATGAGTTTACAACATTAGTATAGGGATCCATGACAGTCACAGAGTATGAGTCTTAGTTCCATAAGCTCTCCAGGCATGCTACTATAATTATGCCAACAGAGGAAGAGCAAGGGCATCAGTTTGTTAGAGGGTTATCTGTCCCTTTGAGGTTGGATATATAGCAGATAGTTGCATTGGGTTGTTCGTTCTTATAGATAGTAGATCATGCTTGTACCATTGAGGCTATACATCTTGAGTCCTATGGAGGTAGCAATAAAGTCCTCGTCACTAAGGTAGTTTTAGTGGATGCCATTCACATGGTAGGGGCTCACATTAGTATCCATCTAGTAGACCGATTCAAGAATCCTAACAACTTATTAATGGTGGATCAATGGGTGCCAGTGGTTAGAGTGGCCAAACTTTAAGCCAGTCTTCTCGGGGTCAGACTTTTGGGTATTCTAGCAGTGGTGGCTATTCAGGTTCAGCTAGGACATCACATGGTGGTTTGTTTAGATGGTCGTGCTATGAGTGTGGTATGATAGGCCACTTTGTCAAAGAGTGTCCCACTATTAGCCATCGTAAGCGCTAGAGTTAGTAGGGTCCATAGGTGAGCAGGTTTAGGCCCCTAGGGCCCAGTTAAGCTGCCTAGAGAGGGTGTACAGGGTGGAAAAGGTGATTCTCAGAGTACTAAGGGTGGTATCTAAGAAAGGCAGATAGGTGGTAGAGGAGGACGCAGTCATATGTATGTTTTTCTAGTTAAACCGGAGGCAGAGACATCGGATGTCGTCATCACATGTAAGATCTTCGTCTCTCATCAACCTGCCTATGCTTTATTTGATTAGGGGTCTACTTACTCATATATGTCTACTCATTATGCTACTCAGTGGGATGCTCTATGTGATCCATTGCTTGTGCTTATGTATGTAGCTACCCCTGTATGTGATTCTTTAACAGTGCATCGAGTGTATTGATCTTGTGTGGTGACAATCTTGGGGTATGATACTAGAGGGACTTGGTTTTTCTAGATATGGTAGACTTCGACTTGATTCTAGGCATGGATTGTTTATCTACTCATCATGCAGTTTTAGATTTTTTCCTAGACCATTACCTAGTGTATGCCGGATATTTCTCTGATCGTGTGGGTAGGTGCAGCTAGTCATGTGTCATATGGTGTGATCTTCTTCCTCAGGGCTCAGTGGTTAGTAGGAAATGGGTGTCTAGCCTATTTTTCTAGTGACACCAATGTTGACATTCCTTTTGTTGATTCAGTTTCAGTGGTCTGAGAGTTCCCTAATGTGTTTCCCACCGATTTACCTAGTCTTCCTCCTGAGTGTAATATTGATTTTGGCTTTGATGTTGAGTCGGGTAGATAGACAGTCTCTATTCCACCATATCGGATGGTTCCAATTGTGTTGAGAGAGATTTGGTTCAGCTTCAGCATCTCTTGAGTAAGGGGCTTATCAGGCCTAATATGTCTCTCTTAGGTGCTCCTATTCTGTTCGTGAAAAAGAAGGATGGTACCTTCCATATGTGTATTAATTTTAGGTAGTTGAATAAGGTAACCATTAAGAATAGGTAACCGATGCCGCATATTAATGACTTATTTGACCAGCTCCAGGGTCCAGCATTGTTCTTTATAATAGACTTGAGATCAAGGTATCACTAGTTGAGGATTAGGAAGGCAGACATCCATAAGCTTCTTTTAGGATACAACCATTATGAGTTTCTAGTCATGTCTATTGGGTTCACTAATGCCCCTGCATCATTCATAGATTTGAAAAATCATGTGTTCAGACCCTACTTGGACTCTTTCGTCATTATATTCATCAATGACATCCTAGTCTACTCCGGGAGTAGAGGGAAGCTTGAGCAGCAACTAAGGATAGTACTTAATACCTTATGAGATAGCCAGTTGTATGCCAAGTTCACTAAGTGTGAATTTTGGCTTAAGTTTGTTACATTCTTAGGCACGTGGTGTCCAAGGATGAGATTATGGTAGATTCGGAAAAGATAGAGGTTGTTCGTGATTGGGCTAGGCCACCTTCTCCTATCGAGGTTTGTAGTTTTATCTAGTTGGCAGGATATTAAAGATGGTTTGTGGAGGGGCTCTCTTCTATTATAGCACATTTGACCAGATTGACTTAGAAAAATGTTACTTTCTATTGGTCTAACGAGTGTGAGGCGAGCTTTTTGAAGTTCAAGGCCTTGTTGACTTCATCTGCTATTCTTACTCTTTCTGTTGAGGGCCACGAATTTACAGTTTATTGTGATGCTTCAGGTGTTGGCTTGGGTTGTGTTCTGATGCAGCAGGGAAGAGTTATTACGCATGCCTTCTGGCAGCTAAAGGTGCATGAACGGAGCTACTCTACACATGATTTGGAGTTGACGGCAGTATTCTTTACACTAAATATTTAGAGGCATTACTTGTATGGTGCCCATTGTGAGATACATTGATTCATTAATACATCTTCAGCCAGAAAGACCTTAATTTGAGACAGCGCAGGTGGTTGGAGTTCCTGAAGGACTATAGCATCACTATTCTTTATCACCCAGCCAAGGCAAATGTGGTAGTAGATGCTTTGAGAAGGAAGGCGGTGAGTATGGGGAATTTGGCATTTTTATCAGTTGAGGAACAACCTTTAGCTTCGTACATCCAGTCGTTAAATAACTAGATGGTTGGTCTTAATATTTCTGAGCCGAGCAGGATACATACTTGTGTAGAGTTTAGGTCTTCCTTGATGGAGAAAATTTGGGCACATTAGTTTGGTGACCCATAATTGAGGATAATTTGTGATAAGGTACTCAGTGGGGAGGCTAGGAAGGAGACCTTATATGTAAAGGGAATTTTGAGAAAAGAGGGTCGTATCTGTGTTCTTAGAGTTGGATATTTCATCAGGCTCATCCTTGATGAGGCCCATTATTCCAGATATTCCATTTATCCCAGCGTGATAAAGATATATCATGACCTATAGCAGTATTACTGGTGGTGTAGGATAAAGTGGGACATTGCAGCTTTTGTGGATAGGTGCTTGAACTGTCTACAGGTTAAGTTTGAGCATCAGACGCTAGGTGGTTTGACCAAGCGCCTACCCATTCTAGAGTGGAAGTGGGAGAGGATAGCTATGGACTTTGTAGTGGGTTTACCACGTATGTCCTAGGGTTTTAATTCTATTTGGGTCATCGTAGATCAATTGACCAAGTCTGCTCATTTCTTACTAGTCTAGACTACCTACACTTCGGAGAGATTGGCACAGATTTACCTCTCAAAGTTTTTCGGTTTCATGGGGTGCCAGTATCTATCATATTAGACCATGGTACTCAGTTCACTTCTTATTTTGGGTATCTATTCAGAGAGAGTTGGGTACCCGGGTCTAGCTCAGGATAGCTTTTCACCCCAGATTATTGGTTAATTTGAGAGGACTATTCAGGTTTTGGAGGACATGTTATGGGCCTGTACTAATGATTTTGGGGGCCAATGGGATGAGTCGCATATAAGAATAGCTACTATTCAAGCATTAAGATGTCTCCCTTTGAAGCATTGTATGGTAGGAGATGTCATTCCCTAGTAGGCTGGTTTGATGCTTTTGAGATTAGGCCTAGGGGCACCAATTTGTTGTGTGACTCGATTGATAGAGTTCATATAATCTAGGAGAGGCACCAATTTCTTCCCAAAAGTAGGAAGAAGAGTTATACTGATCAAAGGGTTCGACCTTTGGAGTTTATGGTTAGAGATCGAGTATTCCTGCGAGTATCGCCCATGATGGGCATAATGAGATTCAGGAGGAAGGGTAAGCTTAGCCCTAGGTTCATTGGCCCTTTTGAGATCCTAAGACACGTAGAGGAGGTAGTTGATGAGTTATCCTTGCCCTAGTAATTTCAAGTGTTTACCCTCTATTCAACGTTTCTATGCTGCGGTAGTACATTTTAGATGAGTCTCACATTCTTCAGTGGGATTCAGTTTAGTTTGATGAGTCTTTAGCCTTTGAGGAAGAGCTTATGGGTATTTTGGACAAGCAGGCTACAAGGTTAAGGTCTAAGTAGATTTCATCGGTGAAGGACCATTGGAGGTATCATCTGATCGAGGAGGCTACTTGGGAGACCAAGCAGGACATGCAGACTCGATATTCTCATCTTTTTGAGCCACCATGTACCTATTCTTCCTTATCTTAACTCTTGAATCTACAGGCTTGGAAAATACTTTTAGTAGTGGATGTTGTAATGACCCCAAGGTCATTTTGGCGCTTTTGTATGTTTTTACCATTTTATCCCCTTCCCGCAACTTCTTTATAGCTCTTATGTGATATTGGGATGGGTGGCATACTCCCTAAGGTGTTCGGTTGAGTTTAGAGGTTGTTTGTCCATTTTAGAGGTTAAAGGCTTGAAAGAGTTGACTTTAGTCAACATTCGAATATTCGATCGTTATATGGGAATTCCGACGATTCCATCATCTCTAGAAGGTCTTTTTTTCTAGAAAAAAGGTTGGTTTGGGTTTTGGAGTCTTCATTTTGAGTTTGTGTGATTCACCGTTTTAACTTTATATTTTGGGCAAGTTTGACTTTAGTCAACATTTTGATTAAACATGCTCGAATGAAAATTCCATCAGCACAGTTTGCTCTAGAATGCCAAGTTTTGTTTAGGACAACCTTTGGTTCAGTTACCGAGGTACTCGAAATCATTGACTTTGGTTAACTTTTCATCGAAATGACCTCCGTTGGAAAATTCATCATTTTCATTGAGTCCTAAATTTTGTTTCCAATTGGGTAGCATAGTTCATTTGCGTCAGCGAGGTTCTGAAAGTGTTTCGAGACCCCATCAAGGGAATTTTTCCCCTTGGTGAAATATTGGTGCCCAGCTGCTAGTGCACCTGTAATTTTCTCTCCGCGATTGCGGTCGTTTGTCCGTATTTGTAGAGGTGTGGCTGCTTGTTCTCCATGTTCACAGAGGGTTATCTACCCTTTCTTTGCATTCGTGGAACTTTTCTCTACGTTCGCAAAGGCAAAATGGGGCCATGCAGTGAGGTCTTAAGAACCGATTTTGGCTTCCTCTTCTTCATTTTCATTTAATCAAAACACAATTTTGGAGCTCCTCATGTCTATTTTCAATCATTCTTGTTCTAGTGAGTTGGAAATTCTTGTGGGAACATTCCGGGACCTCTTCTAATCCAAACTTTCTTGAAATTCTCACATAATTTCATTGTTTTGTTGCATTTTTGACTATATGAGGGCTTGAAATTGGTAGGGTTATTTTTAGCCTTTTCGATGCTCAAAATATGCCCATTTTTAGAGAACAAGTTCCTTGAACTATTTGGAACCTTGTGATGGAGTTATTTTTTCGATTTCATGCATGTGTCCCAATGTCGAATTTGACCTAATTTTGGTGCCATCTTTAATTATAGTAATATGGGTATCATTGGCTTTGTCTTGATATGTTGTTTGATAATTCAATAGAGTAGCATCGTTCAGAGGTGGCACAAAAAGGAAAAGCTCTGATTTAGCTGCTCGTGTGCGGTTTCGGCCTTGGGGTAGGCTATGGTTTCCTCTTGTTAGACTTGGTTCATTTAGAATTGGTATATTTTTAGTAGTAACGTGTGATTAAGTTGGTGATTTAGGTGTTGATATCCTATTGAGCAATTTGGATTTTCCCATTGGAGCCTTAGTCTAGGTTCTATCTTGACTTGTTTGCATCGTTTAGAATCCTTAGAACTTGCTTCTAGGTGACTTGAACTCAAAATGCCTCTTGTTTGACTTGGTTGGTTTCAGCTGCCAGCTTGTTGTGATTTTGGCTTATGTTTATGTCTTGGTTTCTTTTGGCATTAAAATATTGGGCCTGAGGTCGTGCTTGTGTTATACCGGAGTCTCAGGTTAGTGATTTGATGCCTTTGATGGAATTTTGCCCTAGCTTGAGTGATATGTGATTTTGACATACTATTTGCCCAAATTGTCTCATCGATGTTTTAAAATCTTTAAAGGGAGAATAAACAATGAGACTAAGGTTTTGGTTAATGAATAAGTGAAAGGATTTTTAACGAAATACAGTGATATCTTATTTATGAAATTTCATGGTTGATGAGCTCGAGGTATGATTCCGGGCGGCCCGTTTATTTAGTTCAGGATACACTTTTATATTCACCATTGATAAGCTCAAGGTATGAATTCTGGGCGACCCATTGAAATATAATTCGGTTTATTACTTCAATATTTATGAGCACGAGGGTTGTTCTGGGTGCTCCATGATACTTTTGGGGAATATTGATCCATATCTACTAGTTTATATTTATGAATCCTTCCAATATTAGTAAGTTGAGATTATTCATGTGACTACCTGTTTGGTTAGATTTACTTGACTATTGTATGATCTTCTCGTACCCTCTTTCCCCATAATCGTAGTTGTATGCTTCTCTCATATTATTATTAGTATCATCATGCTGCTTATTATATATTTGTCCTTTCTAAGCTTGGTCAGCTTATGATGCCTACTGATTACCTTGTGTTTTTGTACTCATACTGCACTTCTGCATCTTTTTGATTTAGTTCCTAATTTGATCCACCTCCAGCGTGTGCCTAATCATCTGTAGCTGTGCCATATCCGGATTGTGGTGAGCTCTTGGTGTTCAAAGACTTGTACTGGCTTCTATTTTGTATTTTGGGATAGTCAGTTATGTATTGTACCTATATATGTTGTCAGCTTTTGTACTTAGTAGCTCCTGTGTAGGTGACACTAGGTCCAGAGTTGGTGTAGCGTCAGTTCATCTTTTTTTTCACTTTCGGGCCTTTTTGTATACTTTTTATTGTATGGCCCGACTTTTCTTTTGTTATATTCTTCTTCCTTCTTCCTTCTTATGTTATTAACTATTTATTTAAATTGATGTAAACTTCCGCTTGAATTGGGTTTGGATTGCCTAATCGGGGGTTATAGTAGGCGCCACCATCACCCGAATTCGGATCGGACATTAAATGACTCTACAATAGAAAAACTTGACATATACTATTTTTGTTAAATTATTATTTAATTATCTTTATACATTTTAAAATTAAGGAGTCCTAAAATATATGGTAATAGAATAATATGTTTAAAAAATTAAGGAGTTCTAAGATATTTGAGAAGAGTAAAATATATGGTATGAGATATTATGAGAATTAGTTATTATGGAGTCCTAAAATATAAGTTAAGAGGAAAAATATATTTAAAAATTAAGAAATCCTAAAATATATGATAAGAAGAAAATATACGTTAAGAGTTCTATGAGAAAAAAACTATAGTATCTTCAATGAAGAATAAATGAACAAAAAATTAATATGAAGTTGGATTAGAAACGTAAGACAAAAATTAAGTTCAATAAAAGATTATATAAAAACATTAAAAAAAAGTTATGGACGAAGAATAATTTTTTCACATTTAGTTAATTCTTTATAACGATCTGAACCGTTGTTATTAGAAAAGACACCTCATGCAAAAGTAAATTGGGACGACATGATGAGAATTTCGAGAATTAAACTTGATTCAAATTGCATCATCCCGCCATAGCAAGCATATTTCCGCTATGGTGGTGCTGCTGTAACAAGAAGTGGGTCGCTTGTCACGATCCAAGCTAGGCCTTAGACGTGACATGGTGATTAGAATCCCAAATGACTCCAACCAAGCCTCTTAGCATATATAGCATATTATTCAAACCATGAAATAGAAGGTAAACTTTAATGCGAAAATAATTTCAATATAGAAATCTCAAAATAAAGAGAATTCAAACATAAACGTCAACATGAATGAAACATACTACTATAGTCTAGACATGCCTCTACTAACTTTAGACGGGGCATAGGACAATTCCTAGATCACCAAACATAAAAGAATTAAGTAATCTGAACATAAGAAAAGACATAGCGGTTACGCCCTCGAAATATGAGAACTCACCAAATAAGCTAACTCTAAGTAGAAGATCTAAAACTAACCAAGTAGTGCAGCGGGAGCATCCTAAAAAATATTATGAGACAATATAGGAAAATATGCGTTAGTGCATAAAATATGCTAAGTATATGAGAAATATACATAATCATGGATAAGCGGACATAATAAGTGTGAACATGTGATGCATGACCAAATTTCTTGAAAAGCGTGAAGTAAAACATGAAAACATATAATCGGGTCAATGCATCATAAATCATTATTTAAGAGCTTATAGGGAAAACATAGTCATTTTGTGGGATATTAACCTTAATTGACATTTAAGACCATGTAAGCTATAACATGTAATCCGGTGTTACTCCCACACGGGGAAGAGAGAGGCTACTTGACAAGGTAGATCTGTATCATAATTATCATCATCATGTGCTATATGTGGATCCACTAGTTAGGTCAATTAAGGCAAACCTACAGGGGCACGTAGTTTGTACTAGGGCTTGCTACTAGAGACTCCCTTACCAAGTCTCCACCATAAAGTACTCTCGGTGCTAAGCTAATCCAATAGAATCAGTAAATCATTTATCATTCATATTATTAGAATAATCAAATACCAATCCACATCATAAAGTATATCATAAGAATAGATCCTTAAAAATCATGATTATAACAAAATTCATATTGACACTTATTTTTGTAAACATCTAAATTATGATATCTTCTTATTGTGAGAAAACCTTTCACAATTCATTCATTCATACTTGCAAACATACTGAAACATAATTCATACTTTTCACAAATCATTCATAAGCTCATAATCGTAAATTTATAGTTCATAATTAAAAACCATATCATTATGCATAGGTCCATGTGCAATCAATTTAAATCATGTATCATAGTAAATTCATGCATAATAAGATGAAATAACATGAATTAAAATAATTTGAAAGGAGCCATGAAGAATTAACCTGAAACCCTCATTGAATAGGGTAAATTGAATCAAGAGAATTGAGTTCTTTTGAGACCAAATGGATGAAACTGATCCATTGGTGAATTCCCACATACCTGAAAATCAAAGCCCTAAGTGTAAATAAGGTTGAAGGCCTTGAACTTGACAGGAAACCTTGGGAGAAGAAATTAATGCCTCGAAAGGATTTTTGGTGAATAAGAGGGAATGGGATTTGTTTGAAAGGTTTGGGTAGTTATACGACGTCCAAAATATTCCAAAACAATGTATTTTAGGATTTAAATAAAGGGGAAAAGTCTGAAATACACTTTACTAAAACTGTCGAAGTGGTTCTACGGACGGGACCTACAGTCCGTAGAACTTCACACGAGTCATTGGCCCAAAGTAGAAATTCATGTGCAAACTGACTCAACTCCTACGAACACAACCCTATAGGTCATAGGAAATCTTACGGGTTGTAAGACCCTTCCATAAGACTAGTTCACGAAAACCCAAGCTACTGGAATTGCACTTGGAACCTACGAGTTGTGTCTATGGGTCGTTGAAAGGTTTATAGGTTGTAGACCCTCCTCGTCTAATATTCCCACACTTGGTCCAATTTCCCAATATTGAGGGCCTCCCTACAATATTTTCTTATGGCTCGTCAATCCTTCTATAGGTCGTAGGACCCTTTTGTTCTGCATACTTTAAATTCCCAACTTTCTGAACTTTTACCTACAAGCCACCCTAGGGTTCATAGGTCCACCTATGGCTCATAGGTTACTTTCGCCGAATACTCTCACACTTAGTCAGTTTCCAACCCTAGTGTCGTTCCTACGAGACCTTCCTATAGAGTCCGTAAGACTTCCTAGTATCCATAGGTCAGCTCGTGGGAACTGGCATGGGACTATTTTCTGCAACATTTTCCTTCATTTGACTTTCCAACTTCCAGGGTCATACAATATCTCCCCTTTGGGAACATTTTTTATCTAATGGGACTCAAGAAAGCATGTATAGATTATGGAAAAGGACTATCAACCCAACATGAAAGAAAAAATACATAAAAATGCATAAAACAAGGAGTAATCAGCCCCAAACTAAAACATGACTTCAAAACTCATTTCATGAGCATGTATGCATATGAAAACTTGAGAATGAATGAAACACATGAATTTGAAGGAGTGAATCATGAAAGAACTTAATACCCCAAGTTGGAACAAAGGGAAAAATATATAACAAGACATCATATCAACTTCGGCCTCCCATGTAGCACCCTCAACTTGGTGGTTCCTCCAAAGAACAGTCATGGATGCAACTTCTTTGTTTCTCAATTTTTGGACTTGAGAATCTATAATCTCAAATGGAACCTCTTAATAAGATATACTCTCCTCCATACCAACTCTTTTCAAATGCACAATAGAGGTAGGATCATAAACACACTTCTTCAACAATGAAAGATGAAACACAAGATGCACCGATGCCAATTCTGAAGGCAAATCCAACTCATAATCTATGCCATAGTGCCTCAAGATCTGATTTTGGCCAACATAATAGGGACTAAGCTTCCCCTTCTTACCAAAACACATCACACTCTTCATAGGTAAGATTTTCAAGTAAACCCAATAATCAACCTCAAATTCAAGCTCTCTTCTCCTTACATCTGAATAAGACTTTTATCGGCTTTGGGTAGTCTTCAACCTTTGTCTAATAAGTCTAACCTTCTCCATAGCTTCACAATTCAAATCAGGCCCTATCAAAATAACCTCACCAACCTTAAATCATCTAATAGAAATAGGAAATCTACACCTCCTACCATACAATGCCTTAAAAGGAGCCATTTGGATACTCAAATGATAATTGTTGTTATCAAAACACTCAATCAATGGCAAATGATCATCCCAATTCCCTTTGAAGTCAATTAAATAAGTCCTCAACATATTCTCAAAAGTCTAAATAGTATGCTTGGCTTGACTATCGGTCTAAGGATGAAAAGTTGTACTAATCTTAACTTGACTACCAAGAGCCCTTTGAAATGACCTCCAAAATTGAGATGTAAATTAAGTACCTCAATCTGAAATGATAGACAATGAAATCCCATGAAGCTTAAAAACCTATCGAATGTAAAATCTAGAATAATCCTTGGCTTAATAAGAAGTTCTAAAGGGAAGAAAATGCATCGACTTAGTCATTTGGTCAACAATAACCCAAATTGAATCATGTTGCCTATGAATACGGGGGAAACTTATAATGAAATCTATTTTCAAGTATTCCCACTTCCAAGTAGGAATCTCAATGTCTTGATCTAAACCTTCTGGTTTTGGATGCCCAACCTTCACTTATTGGCAATTTGGACACTTAGCCACAAACTCCACAATATCCTTTTTCATTTCATTCTACAGTTACACTTCCCTTAAATCTCGATAATATTTGTGGATCCCAATTGAATAGAATACCGCAAACTATGAACTTCGGACAATATCATTTTCCTTAATCCATCCATATTAGGAACACACAAACGAACTTGATATCTAAGCACACCATCTCTCCATTGGGAGAAAGGCTCAATGGCTTTTTCGACATCTGCTTTCTTCAACTCAACCAAAGTTGAATCGTCATCTTGCTATTACTTCACATCCAATACAAGGGATGATCTGGAACTATTTTTAACAACAACAAAACCATCCTCAGAATTAACCAAGCGAACACCCAAACAGACTAGTCTATGGACATCACAAACTAACTCTTTCTTTTTATCCTCAATATGGGTAACATTATTCATGGATAGCCTATTAAGAACATCGACAACCACATTTGCCTTTTCCATGTGGTAGATAACACCCATGTCATAGTCGTTCAACAACTCAAGTCATTGCTTTTGTTAAAGATTCAATTTCTTTTGGTTGAACACATATTGCAAACACTTATGGTCGGTGAATACATCAACATGGACACCATAGAGATATTGTCTCAAAATTTTAAGACAAACACTGATGCTAACTCCAAATCATGAGTCATATAGTTCTTTTCAGGCATCTTGAGCCACCTAGAAGTATAGGCTATCACTTTACCATTTTGCATCGAAGCACAACCAAGACCAATTCTCAAACCCTTACAATATACCAAAAAATGATCGAACCCTTCAATAAAGTCAACACAAGAGTGGAAGTAAGCCGATCTTTTAAATCTTAGAAGCTTTTTTTGCATGCCCTGGACAATTGGAATTTCACCTTATTTTGAGTCAAAGTAGTCAAGTGCGATGCAATGGAAGAGAATTCTTCCACAAACCATTTATAATAATTGGCTAAGCTCAAGAAACTTTGAAAATCGAAAGGAGATAAATGTCTAAGACAATTCTTAACTATATCAGTCTTCTTAGGATCAATCATAATACCTTCACCAGAAATAATATGGCCAAGGATAGCAATCGACCTTAAAGAAAACTCACGCTTGCTAAGCTTAGCGAATAATTGATGATCCTATAGAATTTGCAAGACCATCCTCAAATAATTGGTATGTTCATTCTCACTCTGAGAATATATCATTATATCATCGATGAACACAATGAAGAACATATCCAAATATTGCTTGAATACCCTATTCCTCAAGTCCATAAAAGTTGTAGGAGCATTTGTTAGTCCAAAAGACATAACAAAAAATTCAAAGTGATCATACTGATTCTAAAAGTTGTCTTCGAAATGTCAGATTTCCTCACTCAAAGTTGATGATAACCCAATTGAAGATCGATCTTTGAGAAATAACTTGCTCCTTGAAGTTGATCAACAACTCATCAATACTTTAAATGGGATAGTTATTATTAATTGTGACCTTGTTCAATTGCTGATAATCAATACGCATAAGAAGAGAACGATCATTTTTCCTAATAAAGAGAACTGGAGCACCTCATAGAGAGATACTCAGTCTAATAAAACCCTTATCCAATAAATCCTTCAACTAATCTTTCAACTCCTTCAGTTCTACCGAGGCCATTCTATAAGAAGGGATAAAAATAGGTTGGGTATCAGGGAGAAGATCAATACTGAAGTCTATTTTTCTTTCAGGAGGAACACCTAGAAGATCATTAAGAAATACTTCTGGAAACTCATTAACAACCAAAACTGACTCAAATTTAGGGATTTGAAATTCATATTCCTAACCCATTAAAGATGGTAGATGCAACCTTTATTAATCATTTTTCGAGCTTGAAGGCATGAGATGAATTAACTCTTAAACACGGTTTCAAATTTTTCATTCTAGGAATGGATCATTAGAAAAGTGAAACTTAACCACACGGGTTCTATAATAAGCATAACATGTGTGAAGCCAGTCTATACTAAGAATAACATCAAAAATCGATCATATCAAGCTCTACAAGATGTGGGGATAGTCTAACCACTAGAAGATCCTCCTAAAGGCTTCGGTCTAGACACTCCATTCTTCTTAAACTTTGGAGATGGAGTGTTAGGAGAATTTTAACTGGAGAACTTTTGGAGAAACTATTGATAGCCACCATTTTGGAACTTTGAATGTGAAAAGTCACTGATATTGGTCCTTGCACTTTTTGACTCTCTAGCCTTTCCTTGAGTTTCTCTTCCTCAATTTGCTCAAAGTGTGTCATCAATCTTGATATGTCCAGTTATTTGATCAACATGGTGGTCTTATATTCTTTAACAACCAAATCTGATACACCCGAGACAAACTTAATCATACGATCTTTAGAGTCGCTCTCAGGTTGGGCAGTCAGGGTTGGAGAAGAGCGGTATCTAAATATATGATTCATTTATAAGTCGACAACCATAAATAAAGCATATTTTAATAATTGAGTGAACTTCAATGCATATTCTCCCATGTTCATGTTACCTTTCCTTCGGTTGATGAACTCTTGAATCTTGGTCTTTCTTAGTTCAAGAGGGAGTAATGGTCAAGGAAGCCATCTTTGAGCTCTTCCCAATCTACAAAATTCGCATCTCTAGCTGTTTCACCCTTCCAATTCTCATACCAGATTTCAGCCACACCTTTCAATTGGTAAGCGACTAATTCCTCCTTCTTAACAAGGCTAGCTCCTATTATGTCCACAATTTTGTAGATACCCTCGATGAACTCTTATGGATCCTCATCCACTATGAACTATGGAACTCTTGAGGGTTCATACGAGTGAAGTCATTAACTCTAATAGCCATTGTACCCTTATTTAGGTTTAGGGGAGAAACCACTTCACGGTTGGCTTATGTCTCCATGGCTTGAGAAAGCACTTGGAACACCACTCAGATTTCCATATGAGAGACTTGTTCGGCTAGAGGATCATTGTGAATTTGGGAAGCTTGTTGCTCCTCACAAATATTAGCATTAGCATTACTTTGAATATAAGGTTTTTGGGGAGGCATGATTCTATAATTGCAAGGATCAATTGTTAAAAGGAAAACCTTAGAGTACAACTTTATCGCACGACTCAAGAATGATTAAAGAAATGGAATTTTCTAATATACCTCATAGCCCCCTATTCATAGATGTGGAGCACTTCACACCCATGAAAAAAGACACTACTCGATGCAGCATGTCAGACACCCTAAGATACTTTAATACTTTGTACTCTGATACCAAGTTTTTTGGGATCCAAGATAGGCTCTAGACGTGACAATGCAATTAGAATCTCTAGGGACTCAAACTAAGCCTCTTAGCATACATAGAATAATATTCAAAGCATGAAATAGAAGTTAAACTTTAAGGTGGAAATAATCTCAACATAGTAATCCTAAAATAAGGAAAATTCAAAAATAAACGCCAGCATGAATGAAACATACTCGTATAGTCTAGACATGCATCTACTAACTTATGATGGGGTATAGAAAAGGTCCTAGCTCACCAAACATAAAAGAATGAAGTCATCCGAACATGATAAAGGACATAGCAATTACACACTCAAAATATGAGGACTCACCAAATAATCTATCTCCAAGTAGAAGATTTGAAACCAACCACATAGAGGAGCGGGAGCATCATAACCTATATTATGAGATAATATAGGCAAAAGTATGTGTTAGTACATAAAATATACTAAGTATATGAGTAAAATGTATAATCATGAATAAGCATGAACATGTGATGCATAACTAAATATCTTGAAAAGCATAAAGTAAAACATTAAAAACCTATAATCAGGTCAATGCATCATAAAATATTATTTGAGATATTATAAGGAAAACGTAGTCATTTTGTGGGATATTAACCTTAATCGACATTTAAGACCATGTAAGATATAACATGAAATCCGATGTAACTCCCACGCTGAGAAGAGAGAGGTTACTTACCAAGGTAGATCCTTATCATAATCATAATCATGTGTTAGATGTGGATCCACTAGCTAGGCTAATTTATAATAACTTATGAGGGCTCGTAGTTTAGGATTAGGGTTGCTACTAGAGACTCCCTTGCCAAGTATCCACCACAAAGTCCTCTAGGTTCTAAGTTAATTCCAATGGAATATATAAATAATTTATCATTCATATCATTAGGAAATGCAATAATCAATACCAATCCACGTCGTAAAGTATATCATAAGAATAGCTCCTTGAAAATTATGATGATAACATAATTCACGTATACACTTACTTTTCTAAGCATATAAATCATAATTTCTTCTTATTGTGAGAAAACCTTTCACAATTCACTCATTCATAATTGAAATATAATTCATATCTTTTCATAAATCATTCATAATTCCTTCATATTTTCATAATCATAAATTCATAGTTCATAATTGAAAATCATAGTATTATGCATGGATCCATGTAAAATGGATTTAAAATAATGTATCATTGTAAATTCATACATAATAAGGTGAAATAACATCAATTGAAATCAATTTGAAAGGAACCTTGAAGAATTAACATGAAATCCTCATTGAATTGGGTAAATTGGCATTTAGAGAATTAAGTTCTTTTGTGACCCAATGTATGAAAGTGATCCATTGGTGAATTCCCACATAATTGGAAATCAAAGGTCTAAATGCAAACAACGTTGAAGTCCTTGAACTTGGAAACCTTAGATTTGAACTTGAGAGGAAACCTTGGGAGAAGAACTTGATGCCTTAGAAGGATTTTTGGTGAATGAGAGGGAATGGGGTTAGTTTGATGACTTTGGCTAGTTGTAGGACGTCCAAAATAGCCCAAAACAACGTAGTTTAGGAGTTAAACAAAGGGTAAAGGTTTTACACCCTATACTAAAACAGTCAAAGTGGTTCAATAAATGGAACCTATGGTCCATAGAACTTTACACGAGTCGTTAACCAAAACTATAGAAACACATGTACAAAGTGACTCTACTCCTATGAGCAATACCATACAGGTTGTAAAACACTTCTGTAGGACTAATATACCAAAATTTGAGCTACTGGAATTGCACTTGGACCCTACGAGTTGGATCTATGGGCTGTCAAAAGGTTTACTGGTCGTAGACCCTCCTTGTATAATGATCTTATACTTCGTTAAATTTTTCAACTTTCAGAGCCTCCCTATGATCCCTTTCTATGGCTCGTCAATTCTTTTATGGGCTGTAGGACCCATTCATCATGCATGCTTCAAATTACCTGTGAACCAACCTATGGGTCATAGGTCCACCTATGGTTTGTAGGTTCCTTTCATTAAAAACTTTCACACTTAGTCAGTTTTCAACTCCCAGTGTCCTTTTTACAAGACCTTTCTATGGTCCGTAGGACTTCCTATGACCCATAGGTCTGCTCGTGGGAACTGTCACCAGACTATTTTCTGCAATATTTTCCTTTGTTAGATTTTCCAACTTCCTATGTCTTATACCACTATAGTAGGGTCGTTAGGACAAAACCCAGAAATGCATATTCTTTTATTTTTCCTTCTCCCATTTTATCGTAAAATAGGTGGGGTTTGCCCCTAAAACACTCAAAAAAAAATTTAAGCTTGAAAATAAGGGAGGTTACAAACCATGGATTTTAGGCCTACCTCCATAATTTTGCATCTTGGAAGCCAGAAATTGTGATGGAGTTCTTCAGTAGCTGTTTGATGCCCAAGTAGGCGAGGTTTTCTTAACTAAATAGTTATACCTATATTTACTTCATAATATTTTTATAGATTGACCAGAGAATACATATCCATCCTTCAGACACGGAGTCTGAATGGTTAAGTTGTTTATTATTGTTGTTTAAGGAAGGAATAGATAATGAATAGCTGATTTCTCTAGTTCTTGATTGATTAACCTCAAATAATTCTAGCTAAGATAGTTTTGTGGCAATTGTAAGATTAAGTGTTAGGAAATTTCTAGGTTATGATAAATCCTGAGGCTTGTGGCGATCACGGGGAGTAGAATGAGCGAGAAGGCTAATATACATGGTCGTAGGAGATGGTTGTGTTTTTCCATTTATGTTATATGGTTTTGTTATCTACTTCATTAAAATTTCATGCAAGATATATGGCTAGGAAAAAGGAAAGAAGATGAGTTGAAAGGATAACTGTGGTCAATTGCATGTAATGAATGTGTTTACTTATTTGTACAAGTGTGATTGTTATTCATTGGGGTTATTTTTTGTGCTTCATGTTTGATGATTGGATCAGGTACCACACCAGTATATATTATTATTAAATCGGGTACCACACTGGTGCATATTATTATTGGATCAAGCACCACGCTAATAATCTAACAATGGGAATAGGTACCACGCTTGTACACTACCAGTTTATGTATAGGTTCCATGAGAGAACCAAATTACTTCTTCATTATGCGATTGTTACATGTTGGTCTATGAGTGGTCTGGATTTGTATTTAATTATTGGGATAGTTCATGTGAAGACCGGAATTGCATGTTAAACACTGTAGATGTTGTCTTAAGGGCCTTGTATGGTCCGAGTTACAGGAAGGTGTGATAAATCAGGTATGACTTATTATAATGTTGTGGAATATGTGATTTGTGAATGTTAGATCTGGGTTATACTTTTGTCAGTGGTCATAATTGTAGGCTACCAATTTTACTAATGTTTGGCTACCTATTCATAATTTGTGCAATTGGAACATTGTTAAATCAGGATGTTGACCAGGGGTTTGATGGTTCCCTAACTTGCACTGTTTGTCGGTCTGGGTAGTCTGGGACATATCTAATAGAGGGAGTTTGAGTTGAGATGGTTGATAAGGGTATAGTAAACTGGTTCCTAGAGTAAATATTGGTCTAGTATCTCAAGAAACCTCTATGAGATAAAAGGATTAGATTATGGTTGTAACACCCCTCAAAATTTTCCCTAAGATTCAGACCTTTCTTGTATATGTGTAGGGTCAAACTCATTTATTATGAAGTAGATGCTTAAGTTAAGATGAGTCCTTGAGTAATTGAAGAGTGTTGGAGGTGATGCAGGGTCACAAAGGACCCCTAGGACCAAGCTAAGTCCAAAAGGTTCATCAAGGCTAAGTTTTTGGATGAGTTCATTTAAGGGGTCGACTTCTAACGACCCTATATTTTGAAAGATGACAATATGGGTGGCCCACGACCTAAGACGAACTAGCATGGTAGGGACTTTAGGCCTGGGTTGCAACTGCTGGAAAACTGGGCTTGGCGCCACAGTGGCGCGATGCGCCACTATCGCACCAGGAACATGCCTCAGTAGTTTGGTCCCTAGCGTGGCGCGCCACTACGAGATGTGCAGGGTTTTCAAGCCAAATTTCCAGAACCTAGAAAATATGGCCTTGGCGCTATAAGGGCGCGACGCGCCACTATCGCGCCAAGAATGTGCCTCAGTAGTTTGGTCTTTGGTGCGGCGGGCCACTAAAAGATGTGCAGGTTTTTAGGCGTAATCGACCAAGCGCTGCAATGGCGCGACGTGCCACTATCGCGCTAGGAGAGTTTTAGCCTATTTTTCAGAACTTTTGAGAAGGGGCAATTTGGGAATTTTTCCTAAATTATATATGTATCTTCCTTGAGCATTTGGGAACATAATTTTCAGCCTCTCTCTCTCTCTAGAAAAGCCCTAGAAAAATCCTCTCTCTTCCTCTCTTCTTCTCCAAATCCTTCTTCACCAAGATTTGCCTCCAAGAGCTTCAAGACTTCAAGTTGCCATTGAAAACCCAACAACAAGGTTTCTTCAAGAATCTATTCTAAGGTATGTAAGGCTACTCAAATCATGGGTTGAGTCCACCCATATGCCCTACTCTTCTTTGAGGTTAGATGTCCATGAGAATGGAGTTTCTTGATATGGTTTATGTTTGAATGAGTCTTGCATACTATCAATTTGATTCTAATTGAGTTGAAGTTGTTGAACTAAGAATTTCTAAACCTTCATATTAGCATGAGTTGATGGAGATGGTTTGTTAATATGCTTTGTTGATTTCCTTAATCATGTGATTATGTTGAATGTGTCAATTTCCTTAAATGTGTTATTCCTCTTGAATTGTTGGTTTAAAACCTTAGAGTTGTGACGAGTCCTAAGAAGGTGATAAATGAGAAAAGGATTGGTTTGTTATGTTTGAGGGATGTTATAAATGCTTATTTAAAATTTGGCTTGATTGAGTGGATTGGAGGATAAAATAGATGAGTGGACAAGGTCCTAAATGAGACTTGCCATTATGACTTGATTGAGTTAAAATGAGAATAGAGTTGATGAGTTGGCAAAGTCCTAAATAAAACTAGCCATGAGGGCTTGTTTGAGATGATTTGAGAGAGTCTTATGAGCATGGAGTCATGGGAGGAGTATCGAACACCAAAGCGGGTGAGAGTATAGTCCATACTCAAACCCCAGAAACTACGCCGCCAACGTATGTAGGGATAGAACCGTTAAAGTCGGATGCTTCCCATGGGATCGAACTGTTAAAGTCGGATGTTTCCCATTTTATTGTCTTGAAATGATAGGACTTGACTAATCAATGGAATCCATGATTAGGGAGGCGTTCATGCCCTGGCAAGGTATGGACAGATGTGGCAACAACATCTGATTATTGTACTATCACTGGCTCATAAGTGATGGTTGTCGGATAAGAGAAACTCTCATTTAGGTCTTGATAGTGCTCCGAGTTAGTTGAGTTGAGTGGCATGTGATTTGGTCCCGTCTAAACCATTTCTTGTTAGACTTAGGACACTTGAGTGAGTTGTTACTATTTATGAGTTGAGATTTTCGAGTTAGTTAACCCTTTTCTGACGTTGGTTTATTCGGCTATTTTACATACTCGTACATTCCATGTACTGACGCCATTTGGCCTACATCGTTTCATGATGTAGAGACAGGTACTAGAGATCATCAACCGATGCTCCGTTGAATATCCACATACACTCCCAGCCAGTTGGTGAGTCCTCCTAGTTTCCGGAGGATGTTGAGTTTTCTTGTATAGTTTTGTTGTTGTTTCCTTTATTTTGATTGCTGGTAGCCATGGGCTTGTCATTGGGACCTCTTAGACTTTGATAGAGGCTTCATAGACTAGAGTGTGGGGAGGTTGGACTATTATTTAAGGAGTCTTATTATATTTGTTTTGTGGAGTTGATAGTATTTGGCCTTCGGCCCCCATAATGTGAATAGTGTGTTTATGATTGAATCCTCCATTGAGTGAATGTGATTGAATGATAGTGTGGCTGAATCAAGTGGTTCGCTTGAAGGCCAGAAATGGCTTTCGAGTGCCGATCACGTCTAAGGTACCCTCTCGGGACATGACAAACATGGTATCAGAGCACAGAGTTCAAGAGTCTTAGGGAGTCTATGAAGCCGTGTCTGGTAGATTCTTGCTTATGAATGTGTTGTGCACCACACTTATAATCAGGAGGCTATAAGACATTAGGAATTGTTTCACTTCTTTCATACTCTGAATTTGTGCGATAGAGTTAAACTCTATAAAATTCCTTTCTAATTCGTGCGTCTATACGTTACAGATAATGCCTCCAAAATGTACTGCTAGCCAACGGAACACTGATAATGCGGAGATGCCCCAGTCAGAGGTACGCCCATCGAGGGCTAGAGACGAACCCGCAAGATATGCGGAGGCACCTCAAGTGCCTACTACTCCACCTATACCAACTTCGGAAGCAGACTTTAGAGGAGCGATTGCCATGCTCACTCAGTTAGTGGCTGCCCGAAATGGTAACCAGAGTTTGCCAACTCTTAGCTCTAGTTCCCAAGAGCCGTCTGTTGCCGCCAGAATTAGAGACTTTCTGAGAATAAATCTGCCGGCATTCACGGGTTCTAAGGTTGATGAGGATCCCCAAAATTTTATTGATGAGATGTGGAAAATTCTGAAAGCTATGCATCCTACGGAAATTGAGGGGGTTGAGTTGGTGTCTTATCAACTCAAGGATGTGGAAAACATTTGGTACAACCAGTGGGAACAAGGTAGAGGTGAGGATGCTGAACTTACTATGTGGGATGAATTCGAGGGAGCCTTTCTTGACCACTTCTTTCCCCGAGAATTGAGGGAAGCAAAAGTCAAGAAGTTTGTGAATTTGAAACAAGGAGGAGCATATGAGCAAGAAGGCAAGATCAACTGGGCATAAGAATGAACAGAAACAGAACAAGGGCAAATAGGTCTTTCTTCCAGAAGAGGCCTTTTAACTATGCCTCTTCCTCAGCAAGTGCACCTATGCCGCAGAACAGGTATAATCGACAGGGACAGAGTCGCCAGAGTTTCAGACCCCAGGGTTCTCAATCCCAGACTAGTGTGAGTTAATATTCGAGAAGGAAGCCACCATGCGATAAGTGCGGTAGGCTCCACTTGGGGGAGTGCAGAGCGGGGAGGGTTGGTTGTTACAAATGCGGCCAAATGGATCATTTTTAGAGGGAGTGTCCAACAGGGGGGAAAAAAAGCCCAGCTTTCTACCACCGCACCACCGGCTAGGGGTGATCAGAGGGGAACTACTTCAGGCACGAGGGGAGGTACAAACCATTTATATGCCATGGGTAGTCACCAAGATCAGGAGAACTCTCCAAACATCGTGACGAGTATGATTCGAGTCTCTTCTCTTGACTGTTATATTTTGATGGATCCGGGTGCCACCCTATCTTTTGTGACCCCTTACGTGGCTAGTAAATTCAATAAAATTCCTGAACGTCTTCTTGAGACTTTCAGTATAGCTACTCCTGTCGGTGATTCTGTCTTAGCTGAGAGAGTCTATAGAGATTGCACTATGTCAATTCATCACAAGGATACCTTAGCTAACTTAGTTGAGTTGGACATGGTTGATTTTGATGTGATTCTTGGCATGGACTGGCTTTATGTTTGTTATGCTTCTATTGATTGTATGACTTAGATTGTTAAGTTTAAATTTCCAAACGAGGCTATCATAGAGTGGAAGGGGAGTCCTATCGTGCCTAAAGGTAAGTTTATTTCGTACTTTAGGGCCAGGAAGCTAATCTCAAAGGGGTGCATTTATCACCTTGTCCGAGTGAAAGATGACAATATTGAGTCTCCATCCCTTGAGTTGGTTCCGATTGTCAACGAGTTTCCGGATGTCTTTCTTGAAGATCTGACTAGAGTCTCTTCTGATAGGGAGATCGACTTTGGGATTGATGTTCTTCCTGATACCTAGCCTATCTCAATCCCTCCATATACAATGGCTCTAGCTGAGTTGAAAGAGTTGAAGGAGCAATTGAAAGACTTGTTAGATAAGGGATTCGTTAGACCGAGTGTCTCACCATGGGGTGCTCCGATCCTATTTGTGCGAAAGAAAGATGGGTCCCTTAGAATGTGTATTAACTACAGGCAGCTGAACAAGGTCACCATAAAGAAAAAATACCCTCTCCCCAAAATAGATGACTTATTTGATCAACTTCAGGGTGCCACTTGTTTCTCAAAGATAGACTTGAGATCCGGCTACCATCAGTTGAAGGTGAGGGAAGGTGATATTCCAAAGACCGCTTCTCAGACTCGTTATGGCCACTTTGAATTTTTGGTCATGTCCTTTGGGTTGACTAATGCCTCTACAACTTTTATGGATCTCATGAACCGAGTATTTAAACCGTACCTTGATATGTTTGTGATTGTATTTATAGATGATATTTTGGTTTACTCCAAGAATGAGGAGGTGCCAGCCCATTATCTTAGAGTCGTCTTGCAAACTCTGAAGGATCAGGTATTGTATGCAAAGTTCTCCAAATGTAAATTTTGGCTTGCATCAATGGCTTTTCTAGGCCACATTGTATCTGGAGATGGTATTCAGGTTGATGCTCAGAAAATCAAGGCAGTGAAGAATTGTCCCAGACCCACATCCCCGACAGAGATAAGGAGCTTCTTGGGTTTAGCCGGCTATTATCAAAGGTTTGTAGAGGGATTATCATCCATATCATCACCATTGACTAAGCTGACCCAAAAGAAGGCTAAGTTCTAATGGTCCGATGCTTGTGAGGAGAGTTTCCAGAAATTGAAGACCAAGCTAACCACTGCTTCTGTCCTTACTTTGCCCGATGGAACATAGGGCTTTGTGATTTATTGCGATGCTCTAGAATTGGTTTGGGCTGTGTGCTAATGCAGAGGGGAAAGGTGATAGTCTATGCTTCAAGACAGCTTAAGGTTCATAAGAGGAACTACCCAACTCATGACCTTAAACTGGCAGCTGTGGTATTTGCGCTTAAAATTTGGCACCACTACTTGTATGGAGTGCATGTTGATGTATTCACCGACCACAAGAGCTTATAATACGTCTTCAGCCAGAAGAACTAAACCTGAGGCAAAAGAGGTGGCTCGAACTACTCAAAGACTATGATATGAGCATCTGCTACCACCCAGGTAAAGATAATGTTGTTGTTGATGCTCTTAGCAGGTTGTCTATGGGTAGCACTACCCATGTAGAGGAGGGAAGGAGGGAATTGGCAAAGGAGGTACATAGGTTAGCCCAATTGGGAGTTCGTCTGGAAGAGAACAATGAAGGCGGAGTTACTATTTAGGATGGGTCTACATCCTCACTTATGGCAGAGGTAAAGGAAAAACAAGACCGAGATCCCGTCCTTCTCTAATTGAAGAGAGTTGTTCACAAACAAGAGGTAATGGTTTTTACCAAAAGGGGAGATGGTTTGTTGAGGTACCAAAATAAATTGTGTGTACCTGATGTCGATGATGTTCGAGAGAGAATTATAGACGAAACACATAGTTCTAGATACTCTATTCATCCAGGCTCTACAAAAAATTACCATGACTTAAGGGAAATCTATTGGTGGAGTGGGATGAAGAGAGATATTGCGGAATTTGTCTCCAAGTGCCTGAATTGCCAACAGGTGAAAGTTGAGCATCAACAACCATGTGGCTTGGCTCAAAATATAGAAATTCCAGAATGAAAGTGGGAGATGATCAACATGGACTTTATTACGGGTTTGCCGAGGTCCCGAAAACAACATGATTCGATTTGGGTGATTGTGGATAGAATGACAAATCAGCTCACTTCTTGGCAGTTAAGACTACTAACACCGCAGAGGATTATGCAAAGTTATACATTCAAGAGATCGTCAAATTGCATGGGGTTCCTTTGTCTATCATCTCAGACAGAGGAGCTCAATTCATTTCCCAATTTTGGAAATCCTTTCAGAAAGGTTTAGGTTCGAAGGTGAACTTGAGTACGACCTTTCATTCCCAGACAGATGGCCAAGCAGAGCGCACCATCCAGACGTTGGAGGATATGTTGAGAGCTTGTGTGCTTGACTTCAAAGGAAATTGGGATGATCACTTACCTCTTATAGAGTTTGCATATAATAATAGCTATCATGCAAGCATTCAAATGGCTCCTTATGAGGCTTTGTATGGGAGGAGGTGTAGATCGCCAATTGGATGGTTCAAAGTTGGTGAAGTTGAGTTGATTGGGCCCGATCTTGTTCACCAAGCCATGGAGAAGGTGAGAGTCATTCAAGATAGGCTAAAGATAGCCCAAAGCCGCCAAAAATCTTACACCGACGTGAGGAGGAGAGACTTAGATTTTGAGGTAGATGATTGGATATATTTAAAAGTGTCACCCATAAAGGGTGTCATGAGGTTTGGAAGGAAGGGGAAGCTCAGTCCTCGATATATTGGCCCTTACCAGATTTTGAGGTGGATTGGGAGTGTTGCCTATGAGTTGGAGTTACCCTCAGAGTTGGCCTCTATTCATCCAGTATTCCACATTTTGATGTTGAAAAAGTGCTTGGGCGACCCCTCATTGGTAGTCCCCATTGATAGTATTGGAGTTAAGGATAGCTTATCCTATGAAGAAGTCCCGGTCCAAATTCTTGATCGCCAAATCCGCAAATTGAGGAACAAAGAGATTGCCTCAGTTAAAGTCCTGTGGAGAAATCAGTTTGTTGAGGAAGCCACGTGGGAAGCGGAGGAAGACATGAAATGTAAATATCCCCATCTATTCGTGCCTACCGATGAGAATGTTCAAGGTAATGTCTATTTCCTTGAATTGAATTCGATTGTGCATTTTGAGTTTGTTTGGTAATTTGTTTGAGAATTTGATTGGTTGAATGATTGAATTTTGATTGTGATTTGTACCCCCGAGTCCATTCCTGGTTACTCGTCATTCGAGGACGAATGATCCTAAGGGGGAGATATTGTAATACCCCTCAAAATTTTCCCTAAGATTCGGACCTTTCTTGTATACGTGTAGGGTCAAACTCATTTATTGTGAAGTAGATGCTTGAGTTAAGATGATTCCCTGAGTAATTGAAGAGTGTTGGAGGTGATGCAGGGTCACAAAGGACCCCTAGTACCAAGCTAAGTCCAAAAGGTTCGTCATGGCTAAGTTTTTGGATGAGTTCGTTTAAGGGGTCGACTTCTAACGACCCTATCTTTTGAAAGAAGACAATCTGGGTGGCCCACAACCTATTAAATTAAAGGTCATCGAGTCTTCTTTCCAATGCCACCAAGAATGTAATTTTTGGAGTTCGGAGTCAAAAGATATGACGATCCTAAGATGAACTAGCACGGTAGGGACTTCAGGCCTGGGTTGCAACTGCTGGAAAACTGGGCTTGGCGCCACAGTGGCGCAATGCGCCACTATCGCGCCAAGAACATGCCTCAGTAGTTTGGTCCCTAGCGTGGCGCGCCACTACGAGATGTGTAGGGTTTTCAAGCCAAATTTCCAGAACCCAGAAAATATGGCCTTGGCGTTGTAAGGGCGCGACGCGCCACTATCGCGCCAAGAATGTGCCTTAGTAGTTTGGTCCTTGGCGCGGTACTTCACTAAAAGATGTGCAGGTTTTTAGGCATAATCGACCTGGCGCTGCAATAGCGCGATGCGCCACTATCGCCCTAGGAGCATTTTAGCCTATTTTTCAGAACTTTTGAGAAGGGGCAATTTGGGAATTTGTCCCAAATTATATACGTATCATCCTTGAGCATTTGGGAACATAATTTTCAGCCTCTCTCTCTCTTTAGAAAAGCCCTAGAAAAATCCTATCTTCCTCTCTTCTTCTCCAAATCCTTCTTCAACAAGATTTGTCTCCAAGAGCTTCAAGACTTCAAGTTGCCATTGAAGACCCAACAACAAGGTTTCTTTAAGAATCTATTCTAAGGTATGTAAGGCCATTCAAAGCATGGGTTGAGTCCGCCCATATGCCCTACTCTTCTTTGAGGTTAGATGTCCATGAGAATGGAGTTTCTTGATATGGTTTTTGTTTGAATGAGTCTTGCCTACTATCAATTTGATTCTTATTGTGTTGAAGTTGTTGAACTAAGAATTTCTAAACCTTCATGTTAGCATGAGTTGATGGAGATGATTTGTTAATATGCTTTGTTGATTTCCTTAACCATGTGATTATGTTGAATGTGTCAACTTCCTTAAATGTGTTATTCCTCTTGAATTGTTGGTTTAAAACCTTAGAGTTGTGACGAGTCCTAAGGATGTGATAAATGAGGAGAGGATTGGTTTGTTATGTTTGAGGGATGTTATAAATGCTTATTTAAAATTTGGCTTGATTGAGTGGATTGGAGGATATAATAGATAAGTAGACAAGGTCCTAAATAAGACTTGCCATTATGACTTGATTGAGTTAAAATGAGAATAGAGTTGATGAGTTGGCAAAGTCCTAAATAAAACTAGCCATGAGGGCTTGTTTGAGATGATTTGAGGGAGTCTTATGAGCATGGAGTCATGGGAGGAGTATCGAACACCAAAGCGGGTGAGAGTATAGTCCATACTCAAACCCCAGAAACTACGCCGCCAACGTAGGTAGGGATGGAACAGTTAAAGTTGGATGCTTCCCATGGGATCGAACCGTTAAAGTCGGTTGTTTCCCATTTTATTGTCTTGAAATGATAGGACTTGACTAATCGATGAAATCCATGATTAGGGAGGCGTTCATGCCCTGGCAAGGTATGGACGGATGTGGCAACAATATCTGATTGTTGTACTATCACTGGCTCATAAGTGATGGTTGTCGGATAAGAGAAACTCCCATTTAGGTCTTGATAGTACTCCGAGTCAGTTGAGTTGAGTGGCATGTGATTTGGTCCCGTATAAACCATTTCTTGTTAGATTTAGGACACTTGAGTGAGTTGTTACTATTTATGAGTTGAGATTTTCGAGTTGGTTGACCCTTTTTTGATGTTGTTTTATTCGGCTATTTTACATACTCGTACATTCCATGTACTGACGCCATTTGGCCTGCATCATTTCATGATACAGAGACAGGTACTAAAGATCATCAACCGGCGCTCCATTGAAGATCCACATACACTCCCAGCCAGTTGGTGAGTCCTCCTAGTTTCCGGAGGATGTTGAGTTTTCTTGTATAGTTTTGTTGTTGTTTCCTTTATTTTGATTGTTGGTAGCCATGGGCTTGTCATTGGCACCTCCTAGACTTTGATAGAGGCTTCATAGACTAGAGTGTGGGGAGGTTGGACTGTTATTTGAGGAGTCTTATTATATTTGTTTTGTTGAGTTGATAGTGTTTGGCCTTTGGCCCCCATAATGTGAATAGTGTGTTTATGATTGAATCCTCCATTGAGTGAATGTGATTGAATGATAGTGTGGCTGAATCAGGTGGTCCGCTTGAAGGCCAGAAATGGCTTTCGAGTGCGTATCACGTCTAGAGTACCCTCCCGGGGTGTGACAATGGTATAGCAAGACAGTATGATAGTATGAATGTTAGAGTTGGCAGAAGAATAAGGAAGGAAGTTAGAGCTAAAAAGTGTAAACCTCTATGAGATAGAAGGTTTAGATTATGGTATAACAAGAGGGTGTGATAGCATGAATCTTAGAGTTGGTAGCAGAAGAAGGCAGTAAGTCGGGGTTCAAAAGTGCACTTGTTATGGTTAGTGGTTCCGGGAGAGTAAGGGCATGTTGACTAGGTTTTGATTTCATAACCATCATATTGCATGCTTTCTTTCTGTCTATTTGCATGCTGTTATTAGGGTAGATTCTGCTTGCCGATGATGCCTACCAGTACGTATTGTTTGTACTGATACTACTTTTGCTATGCCACTTGATACAGTCTGGTTGCGTGATCAGTGATGTTTTTGAGATGAAAATATAGTTGATCTCTAATAGCTTTCACTTCTTTTTGCGTTTTTTAAAAAATATTTTATAGTATTTATCAAAGTCTTTATATTAAAAGGTTAATTTCAAATCTCTTTTGCATTGTTATAAAGGTGAATCATGGTGTTTTCTACTTATTTTGCATGACCTGTTTTAAATGGGTGAAAGGGTTCTTCTATCTTAATGATGTAGTAGGTTCCCACATGGTCTGGTGGGTTAAGTTGTGACATTCTTTCTTGGAGAAAAAAGTTTTAGATTGAAAATTATTTCTTTCTACAATAATACAATAATATTCACAATTTCGTTCTCAAACGAAGTCTTGTTTAGGAAAGATTAATCTTCGAACAATTTTTACTATTTTTATCTTTTTTTGATTTTATGTTAGTAATATATAGGTCAATTGGCCAAATCAATTTAATATACTATGTTTTTTTTATAATTAATTTATCTTTATTATTGTTATTGAAGGTTTCTTTGTTAGTTTGCTCATGATTCCCCATTGTTTTGGTCCAAACAACATGTTCAAGTTTGAGTTTAATCGTATTCTCTAATGGTACATCAATATCTTGGACTCACATGCTCAGAGTTTGAGTTTAATCTTATTCTCTTATGGTACAACAAGAGCTTGGACTCACTAGATGACGTCGTTCATGTGAACATCATTATGTTTCTTTTTTAGATTCAAAATAGATGAAAAGAGTATGCTTAAAAAGAAAAGGAGGTGTACTGTATGACCTTCATGTTCATTTTCTTTCTTTGGTGAGATATTACTGTTTTTGTCCCTTCTCGTAGCTTTTGTGTAGTGTTTGTGGTATGTTGGGATATGTGACATGCTTCCCAAGTTGGTTGGGAGAGTTTTTTGGTGAGTTTCCCCTTTTTGTAAGCCTTTAAGTTGAAAAAGTAGACTTTGGTCAACATCCGTAGAATCTGATGTAAGATGAGATTTTCATCAGTTTCGAAAGTCCATTTTGGGCTAGTGGCTTGGTTGGTTCGGATGTCGACCCAGACCATCATAAATGGGACCCACACTAACCCTTTGGTGGAAAACCCAACTACCAACCCAACTCGTAGTTAATCAAGCAACTAAGATAACAATTTAAAACAATAAAATAGTAAGTTCCCATAAACAAAATCCATTTTCAAAACATTTACGGAATAAAACTCCCCCTAGAACCTGAAAGTCGTGTACCAAAACTTTAAATAGTCAAGAATAAAGGGATGCAACCCCAAATAAGAAAACATAAATTTAAATAGTGTAAGTCCGAACAGATTTACTAAGAGGTAAAGAGGAATCCATAGCAGCCTGCAAGAAGTACCCTTGGATTCAGATAACGAAAGTCTCACTATTGAGGTTGCGAAGAAGCCACATGAATTTGCCGTGTACTCAATAAACAAAGAGTCAGTGTAGTATCACTATACAAAATCTACAATGTACTAGTAGGATCTTAAATCAGTTCCAAAGGTACAAATGTAAACAAATCACTAAAGCATAGTAGCACAGGACAACACATGCATAAAACAATTTATAAACCAAGCCAGCAATAAAAAATCGAGATTAGGGGTGTACTTCAACAGCAAAACAAATGCTCTCGACATACAATAACAAGGTAGCAATTATGAACTAAGAAGTATTTCCGATAGCACGCCGCCGGCAACAACCTCGTATACATACACCTAAAATAGTAACACCTGCTAATGTAAAAGATCAGCCGCTCCCACCTCTCACTTTTGGGAGCTTTCTACCTCCAAAATTTCACACTATTGCAGAGGAGAATGATTGAAGCAGTCTGTAGGATGAAATTCACTTGGAAATGCGATAGACAAGGAGACTCCAAAGAGGATACTATAATTTTCTAATGCTGGTATGTCCACCTATCCTACCCCAGCCACTCCTGAATCTACGAGGGGAAATTGGAGTAATGGTAAGACTTTGAACTTTATTCCCCCTATAATTAAGGATGGTATTCTTACAGTTCAAAATGAAGAAGAGGACATTTGTATGCAAATTAAGGAATGGGAAACTGCTTTAATTAGATATGTAACTGGGGAATACCCATATGCATTGCAAATGAAGGAGTATGTCAAGAAGGTCTGGGGTTTTTCTAATATACTTAGGTTCTATACCATGATGAGGGCTACTATGTATTCAAATTTTAAACTATGGCTGCTACGGAGAAAGTGATACAAGCAGGGCCATACTTCTATGTCAATAAACCTCCGATTATGCATAATTGGGAACTAGATTTTGAATTTAATGTTGATATGTTTAGTCAGATTCCAGTTTGGGTTAAATTCCCTAGTCTGCCTGTGGGTTATTTCTCTGTTAAGGCATTGAGCAAAGTTTCCAGTGCAATTGGGATTCACTTGTATACAGGTGGATTTACTGACAATACTGAAAATATTGCCTATGCTAGGGTCCTCATTGAGGTAGATATTTCAAAGAAGCAGCTTGATGCCATAGTCATTGAAACCCCCTTCTGGACCTTGGGACCAACCTATTGAGTATCAATTGGAGGCCTAAATTCTGCAATCATTATCTAAGGCCAAGGCTTAAGGATAAATAGTATTGCTACCAACATTCTCCCTGTGTGGATGGGGAAGAGATTGAACTAGGCTTAGATAAGGATGGAAAGGAAGTGAATATAGTGGAGGCAATAATGGATCATGGTAAGGGGAGAAATAAAGAGGGTAGGAGAAGAAGGATTGTTCGTAAATGGATGTCTATACACCCTCAAACTCATGGTGAATCAAAACATACTATTGATATCTTAGAAGCTACTTCTGAGGTATTAGCGCAACCACCACCTGAACTTGATCCTGGACAAAGAAGTTGTGAGAAACATGTTGATGAAGACTTATGCGTGCAAAATAAAGACAATATGCTAATTGATCAAATGTAGGGGACTAGGAAGAGTTTTCGCAACTACATGCCATTCCTTCCTACATGATTATCTCTACTTAGAATATTAGAGGCCTTAATCAAGGACTCAAATAGAAGGAACTAAATCTTTTTCTGAATAAACATAAGGTAGACTTTGTTTGTTGTCTTGAAACAAGGGTTTAGCAGCATAGAGCAGAATCTATAAAAAGGAAAATAGCTCAAGGATGGTTGAGTGAACACAATTATAATGATGATGCTAATGGTAGAATATGGGTGTTATGGAAATCACATTTGAAGGTGCAGATTCTTGAGGTACATGAGCAATATATTCAATGTCTAGTACAAGATCCTGGAACCCAAATCAAACTATATGCTACTGTTGTATATGCTAGGAAGGAATTACAGAAGAAATAACTATTGTGGCAAGATATTATGTAGATTACATTACAACAGTGGCTTCCTTGGATCCTATGTGGTGATTACGATAGTGTACTGGGCTCAAATGATAGGATGGGGTCTCTTATCACACAGCAGGAGATTCAGGGATTTCAAAATGCCTTGGACCATCTGCAGGCAACAAATATTAGGGCAACTGGATGTCACTTTACCCGTTGGAACAAATAGTTTGGGGACAATAGGGTGTATAGTAAAATTAACTGGGCTTTTGGTAATATGCGCTGGCTACAATAGTTTGCACATATAGAAGATGAATTTCTGAATCCGTCAGAATCAGATCATCCTCCCATTTTAATCAAATGAAAGCAGCACCGCAATATCCATCCTATACCATTTTGATTCTATACCAATGTGATGGAACATCCTAAATTTGCTAATCTACAAGCAACTGCATGGGGTAGTAGTATTAGTGAGTGCACAGTGATGAATGTTTGGGAGAAACTCAAGAAGTAAAAATGCAGTGTAAGGACATAAATGCATATATGGCCTACTATAAGCAAGATTTACAAAGGTTAAGAGAACAACTGGATATCACTCAAAGGTAACTACAAAGAAACAATCAGGACCAAAAACTCACAGAATAGAAAAAGCGAATCTTAATAGGGATTGAGAAATAGAGTAATATTGAAGAATCTACACATAGATAAAAGGCTAGAGCAATACAAATTGATCAAGGGGACTCTAATTCTAAATAGTTCCATGCTTAGTGGAAGATTAGGACCAGTCACAATACTATCTCTTCTATATATACTAATTCTGATATCAAATTGATAGAGCCATTACAACTAGAAGCTAAGTTTATATCAGTATTTAAAGGCCTAATGGGGCCAAAGCTCTAGCATTGAAGTGTTTGAACACTAAGGTGGCCCGAGATGGAGCATGCCTCTCTATCATGCAATAAAAAGAACATATAAAAGAGGTTATTACTAATGAAATATTGGAGGCTATTAAGGATATTCCCAAAGACAAAGCACCGAAAGTTGATAGATTCCCTATTGAATTCTTTACTAAAAACTGGATGTCATTCAGAGTAATGTTATTGCAGCAGTGAAATATTTCTTCCATATTGGAAGATTGTGTCTCTCTATAAATACCACAGCTGTGATATTGATACCCAAATTACCTGCTCCTATAAAGGTGAAATATTACATACCTATAGCTTGACGTACTACTTTGTACAAAATTATTTCCAAGGTTCTTACCAGGAGAATTAAGATAGTGATCTCTGGATTGATTGGTAAAGCTCAGTCAACATTTGTTGAAGGAAGGAGTATAGTGGATAATATCATGGTCAGCCATGAAATATTTAAGTGCTATAATAGGAAGCTGATATACCCTAGATGTGTGCTACTGTGAACTTGAGAAAGTCGTATGACACTTTGGAGTGGGGCTTCTTAGAGAAACTGTTGAGTGATATGGGATTACCTGATACGTTTGTCCACTGGATCATGATATGTGTCTCTATAGTATCTTACTCTTTAGTACTAAATTGAGGTCTCACTGCACCATTTGCATCATAGAGAGGCCTCAGACAGGGGGATCCTATGTCCCCATACCTATTTGTTTTGGTTGTGGAGTACCTAGAAAGAGAACTAAATCAATTGGCTGCAAATGGAGACTTTATCTATCATTCTCTGTGTGAAAGACTGAACAACATCCATATTTGTTTTGCTAATGATTTGTTGATGTATTATAGGGCTGACATTATATCAGTCAAAATGATGCATTCTGCCTTTATGAAGTTTTTTAAGGTCTCTAGTTTACTGGCAAATAATGACAACAGATCTATTTATATTGTTGGGGTAAATGTTTACACTAAGAAAGAGATTGTGATTGCACTTGGGTTCAATATAGGGACTCTACCTTTTAGGTACCTGGGTATACCTTTAGCGTCTCAGAAACTGGGTGTAAATGCTTACCTTCCCCATATGTAAAGATAACTGCCAAAACTACTTGTTGGTTAGCAAAGCTACTTCCCTATGCTGGAAGGCTTCAACTAATAAAAGCAGTATTGTTTGGAGTGTAGCCATATTGGGCTCAGATATTCCTTATACCTAAGAAAGTCAAGAAGGCAATTGAGCTATTGTGTAGGACTTTCTTATAGACATATGTTGTGACAATTTCAAGGAAAGCATTGGTTTCTTGGAACAATATTTGTCTACCAGGGGCTGCAGGTGGACTAAATGTAATGAATCTCTGCATTTGGAACTCTGTAGCTATCCTCAAACTGTTGTGGGATATACACAAGAAGAAGGACTTCCCATGGGTTTAATAGATCCGTAGCTATTACATCAAGCAAGGAGATGTTGCATCCATTCATATTCTAAAGAATGCTTCATAGGTCATGAGGAAGGTATTGTCATCTAGAGAACAGATGATGAATATACTTCATAGCCATGGGTCATGGCATCACCAACTTTGGCAAGCTAAACTTGGAAACAAATTCTCAGTCCATAAGATGTATGTATCCCTATTACCAGTCCACCCCAGATTCTCTTGGAAATATTTAGCACTACATCCCAGAATACATCCCAGATATAAATTCATACTATGGTTGGATATACAAAAACGACTAGCCATAGTTGATAGACTGTAGAAGTTTGGAATCAGTGTTCCACCTTATTATGTGTTCTATGGACAGCATACGGAGACCTTCTCACATTTATTCTTTGAGTGCAATGTAACCAGGAGAATATGGATACGTATACTACATTAGCTAGGTTATAGTAGACAAATCCAAGATTGGGAGAATGAACTAACATGGATCAATCAGATTGCAAGAAAAAGAGGTGGTCTTGCTAAAATAATAAGTTGTGCCTTTGCGTTGATTATGAATATGTTGTGGCAAGCTAGGAACTACATTTGATTTCAAAGAAGGCCTTTTCACTCAGAAGTGATGATTAGAACTGGTGTTGCATATACATATTCGAGGGAGAAACATTGCAACATGGAGGCTGAGTTTAAGTAATCTATCTGCCTATCCTCTATAGTTTCCTTAGTTTCTTGATTATTATGGTATAGAATAGAGAAACATAATTGATTGTATGTAGGATTAGCTTGTACAGGCTGCTGATACTATATTTGTACATATTTTGGTTATGAAATGAAACTAATATGAGTTACAAAAATATTTTAAAAAATACCTTCAAATTTAAAAAACAAAAACCAAAAAAACCAAGTCATCAATACAAACACACTCCCAGTCACCAATATTCTGACTTAACCTTTGCATGAAAATATCCCATATTATCACATCAACGTATGCCCGATATACTCAAAGAACCAACACACATGTAAGAATCACACATGCACATAATTAAACATGTACCAGGCATGGTACCTGAGCCAATCGAATAGTAACCTGTATCAGGTGTGGTACTTAAGCTTGCAGAATAATAACCCATACTAGGGATGGTATCCAAGCCTAATATATACCAAGTGTGGTATACAAGTCAGTCAAGAGATATCATGCACCATGCGAGATACTCAAGCCAACCGATAATATGTACCAAGCATGGTACCCGAGCCAATCACGAGATATCCTATACCAGGCATGGTACCCGAGCCAATTCGCAATCACATATATGACACACAATCACTCATACAAAACAACCACACTTGTAAAGCCATAAGAAAATTAAACAACTTCATTGAATGAGATTGAAAACATGAATCATTTCACATTTATCCATTATGTTTTCCCCAACATGCATTGTACAAGTAATACTAGAATAATTCAACATGTGGACATTACATAACTTGGAAACAAACAACCATCACCTACCTTGAATCAAGCCTTAAAAACTCTATTAAACCTGAGCTTTCCATTTGTTATGACTCCTACCTTCTTCTTGATCTAAAGTAATAACAAAAACACCACAATCAATGACAATGGCCTAAATATAATTGGATTATAACTTAATCCTAATCCTAGGCTGATTTCATGATCATTCCATCCAAATTAGGGTTTTCCACCATTAATTCAAGTTAAAACCCTCTCCTAAGATTATCAGTGCATATTCTTAGGCTTAAGAATTAAATTACTAAGTTAGGGGAGTAATTACCTTACCTTTACCGATGAATATGATAGAAAATTTGTAAAATTCACCCTAGGTCATCTCTGCACTTTCCCAAAATTAGTTTACCAAATAATGAGCAATTTTGGGGATTTATATGGGTTTTAGCAACTTAACCCTGCTATAGCATCCCCAATCTTCTATAGAAACCCTATCATAGCGAGATCCTACTCACCATTGTGGCTTGCATGGAACAGAAACTTAAAAATCATCCCAAAAGTTCTCATTTCACAACATACCTTCAAACCTTAATGTTCTAAAATAATCCATTTCATGTCAACTTCGATATCGAGAGTTCTACTTACTTGAATTCACTTCCAAAAAGTCATACGGGCTCCTTGATGTCTTAATTAATAGAAAATCCAATCCAAGCTTGGCGATTTTACTCAATCCTTTTTTAGATTGCCCTAAACTTCACCTTGCTTAAATTTTATCTAATACTAACGTAGCCTAAAAATTTTAACCAACTACCACAAAAGTTTTCTAGAAATATCTTCACCATTGGCTTATCCATAACAACCATAGGGGTCGTTATATCAGATAACAAGGCATTCATCCTGACTTTGAGCCGTTAGGTGAGATGTTTTTTTGAAAGTTTGGCAAAGGATTGACTTTGGTCAATTTTCTTGGTAAATGTGCTTGGATGGAATTTCTATTATCACGATTAGATTTAAAATGCAGAGTTTAATTTAAAACAATATTTGGTTTGGATCCCAAGGTGATCGGGATAATTTTGTGGTGTTTTGTGAAATACTCATTTTTGTTGTTTTATCTGAGTTTTGAGGTGGATCAACGTTTTGTCGAGACGACCTCTATTGGATATTTCATCAATTCTATTGAGTCTAGAATGTCAATTTTGGTGGGTTAGAATAGTTTGTTTGCATTTACGAGATTCTAAAAGAATCTCGAGGATCCGTTTAGAGAAGAATTCAATCATAGCCTTTGGCTGATGCCAAAGCTACTGGTGCGATTACTTTAGAAGCCTCGAGACCTGTTTAGCAGTAGCTAATTTAGTGTCATATGACCACTTTTACAGTGACCACTTTGGCGGTCATTTGACTGCTTTTGCGGTTATCATTGGTGTTATATCTCTATCTTCCTTCTTTGTTTCTTTGGAAGACATTGTTGAAAGGAGCTCAGTTTAGAGTGTTTTTGCTCAATTCTCCACTATATAACTTGATTCCAAGATAGATTTCTTCCTTTCCACTTTTTATTACATATTCTAGATTCATGTTGTGTTTCGATTCTATTTTTAAGCTCAAATTCCATGTTTTCTAAATCCTAAAAGTTTAGTTTTTTGGACCATTTGAGGTCCAAATTAATTCCCATTTCCGCGCATCTTTAGGATATGTGATCCTCAAATCAAAGAGAACATAATGACAGAGTTAGTTTTTCATTTCATTAACAAGCCTTGAGGGTCAATTTTTGACCCGATTTATAATCCAAATTTTGTAACATCAATATGAGTATTGTTAGTTCTATATTGACGTGTACTTTTTATTTTTGATAGCATGACAGTATTTCAAGGCTCTTTGGAAAGCAAACTCACTTGAGTAGAGGTTTAGTGCGGTTTTGGCCTTGAGGTAGGTTACGGATTCTCCTCTTTAGATTTGGATTAGTTAGATTCTATGTAAATTGAGTAGCATTGATCATAAAAAGTCGTTAGGATGGTATTTTAAGTTTGCATTATCCTTAATTGTATTGTTTGGCCATTTTTGGGAATAGCCTAGCTTTTTAGTTGTGAAGCCTTGGTTTAGGACTATCTTTTGGATTGGTTGATGTTGCAGGATCCTTAGATTTCTTCTAGGTGATTTAAAAATTAGATTAATGTGCATTGGTTGGATTGATTAGATTGGGTGCCTTTCTTGGTTATTTTTAAGTTTTTACTATATTATTTTTATGATTGTGGACCTAAGGCCTTGGATGTGGACTGGTTGGAGTACTAGGTTAGGACATTTGTACCATGATGGTTGTCTGCACTAGTGTTTATGTGGTGATCGTACCATGGATGAGATGTTTGTGATTGACATGCATTCATGCTCATGACATTTATATTTGATCATGGTTAGAGTTGAAACTGAGAAAATATGGAAATTTTGGTTTTGAAATTGGTTTAGTATAGATATTACTTGATTTGGGCTCTAAGAGAGCGTACAATTGGTTTACTTGAGAAGTTTGGAGTTTTGAAAGAAAATTGCAACAACTTCTCGAAACTTTTGGTTTTAAAGAGATGTTTATTTCTAACCTAGTGATTTTACTACTAAGACATATAATTCTTTGAGAAATGCACTACTTTTACTTGTGGTTCGCAGGCCGCACCGAGGACTCTTTCCTCAGCTTTATTTTGATGCTTTGTGTATGTTTATAAGCTTTGATGGCCCAAATATTGAATTCTGGGTTTTATGATTATTGCATCAGTAGTTGAGCTAAGGCGGATTTACAGAATGTCCTGAGGAGTCGACGGGCAGACATCTAGGCAATTTTCAGGCCTTTTTATTTTATAAATTGGACACATATGCATTGCATTATCCCATACTTTATGCCATTCTCTGATGTGCTACATGTGAATTGTGACTTCCTATGTATTATTAGTTTCACGGTGTTGTCTTGTGATGATGACTTACTAGCTTAGTTTATGATTCATAGTGTTAGTTCTATCATGCTTCTTACTATATATATGATCTTTCAGAACTGGTCGGCCTATGATGCCTACTAAGTACCCTCTTTTTTGGTACTCATACTACACTTCAACATCTTTTTCTGATACAACTTGATAACGCTCAACTATACCCTTATAAATTGTATGCAGCTGCTAGCAATATAAACTCAACGTAAAAGTGGGATCAAATCTCACAAGGAATAATGTGTAGGCTGTTGAAGAAATAAAAAATTACAAGCTACTAGTTTGAATCCAAAATAAAATATATAACTATAATATAAAGATATCGATAATAATTTAGGATAGGGGATAGAGGAAAATAAGGACAAAAGCCTTTTCAAGCAAGGATACAAATGCGATTTGAGAACAGGAAGTCAATCAACACATATATGATCCACTACCTATTAGTTTCATACAATCTCAATTAATTATGCCACATCAAATATGCCTTGTAATCTCAATTACCTACCTATATCTTTCGATCGTAGGCAAGTATTTGTCAACTAGCTCTCTCGAACCTAGCTAAGTGTTAAAAAGGTTAATCCAATTTTAGGCAATGCAAGAGTTTTGCTATATCTAGTTCCAACCCAATAAATGAGAAATTAATACTCAAATTAGCACCAATCAATCTTTCCCAACCTCAATTGACTCTATCAAGCTCAATCAAAGTAATTGGACAAGTCCTAGGAGTGATCAAATCCATTGAAAAGCAATTAAAGCATGAAATTGATTAGATAATCAAACCCGTATCATATATGAAAAAATGTTCAACTAATTACAATAGCACAAGATAAAAATCAAAAAACCAAATATTTTTTTATCCCTAACACAATATCCAAATCACCAAATAACAACTACATCTAGAGTTTAAGCATTACAAAGCAGAGAATTGAAGAAACGATGAAAAATAGTTACAAATCAAGCATTCAATCTTCACTCTAAGGTATTAGTTGAGGAACTTGCTCTCAAGGCTATGCCAAAAATTGAAAAATACCCAAGCCTCCTCTACAAAATGGATGTACATGAGTTATAATGGAATTTGAGATCAAAATATGAATTTCCAAAGCTGCACTGAATGCCTGGCAGTTTTACTCATCATGGTCGCGACTTGTTACCATGTCCGCAAAGTCAATGTTGACTACACCATCGCGATCGCAATAATCGACCATGCAATTGAAATTTAGTGAATGAATATTGACCTTAATCGTGAGCTTTGACCATGCGGTTGCAAAGACAAATTGTTGCCAGTTTTGATTTTTCAATTGTAGTCCCCATTTTGCTTCGATTTCATTTGATTAGGCCATGAAGGAAACCTACGTGGGAAAAATAGTTTGGAACTTTAGGTTGCTACTAGGATTCTCTTTGGTAACTAACTGTATTACCAGATCGAACTCCACCTAGAGCTTAGTCAATATCCCAACGAAATTCATTAAAACATGATCATAAACATTATAGGGAAATATAGTAACTATCTATCAATCCATCTTTATAAAACATAATAAAAGTAGCTCATTAACTTTAGTGATTCACAGGAATCCATAACTTCGGTGATAATTGTCCTTATCACCGTTTTAAATATGATTTTGTGAGAATTGTACTTATCACACCATAATAAATTTCTTAGATCATAATTGATCATTATCATAACTTCATCATTAAATTATAATCTCAACATCATTCATGAAATCTTTCTTTGAAAATCGTTAAAGACATAATCAGCTTATGAAAATCATTTTTAATATCATAATTATAATTGGAAATAGTTTTATGCATGGGCATTCATAATTCAACTTAAAATCATGCAATTTATTTATAAACATGCTTAGATTAGTCATTGATAATAATTTAAAATAAATTTAAAATAGCCCAATGCAATTCATCAAAACTAGGGTAAAATTAACAATTGTAATTGAAGGAAACTTTGAGAAAACCGTGGGACTCCATGGATGAAAGGAACCCATGGATCAATCCCCACTTAAATTGATTTAATTCACTTAGAATTAGAGAAGAAACCTTGATGAAAATCTGAAACCCTAGCTTGGAGTTTGGAGAAGAGTCTTGACAGAAATTGTGTCCTTGCCTTAGGAGAATTTAGATGAATGATTTAGAATGAGGGAAATTTCAAAGGGTTGGATAGTTATAAGCTTGAATTTGGCCATAATTGAGTCTAGGTTCATTGAACCGAACTTTAGAAAAAGACAAGATTGCTCTTTATTAAACTCAGAATTTGACTCTACGAGTCATAAAAAAGGTGACGAGTCATGTACGAGTATCTGAAGTTTTTGTATGAGTCGTGTCTATGACTCATTTTTGAGTTAACGACTCGTAATATCCTTTCGTCCTATAGGTCCTTAGAAACTGCATATTCGATCCTCTAAAGTTTTGCATTGATTCATCCTTACGACTCATCAACAGGATGACAACTCATCCTGCTAAGCTGTAGGACTACTCCTGAACATGGTCCAGAATAGGCTCTGAGGCTCATTCTACGACTCAGTCTTATGAGTCCTAGAAAACTCTATGAGTCGTAGAGTGACTCATAAACATGAGGTCAATCCAAAAATTGAGAATTTCTCCTTGGTTCCAACTTTTCGAGTTCTGAGGTCTTACAGGTATGATGATTCGAGAGGCTATAGGGAATTCTTAAGAATACTTCACTTGTTTGTTCCTTATCATGCAATCTTGACTCATTTCTTATGTTTTATTCTTCTCAGATGGATAGGACGAGATTGTTTGCGGGTGGGTGAGAGCCTCTTACCCCTGTATATGGAGCCTTAGATAGGGGTAGATTTCAAGGTTGACTAGGAGATTGAATTGGAACATGAGCTACAACACCAGCTCGGGATCAAGAACGGGCACTATCACAAGAGCCCATTATAAAGGTAGAGTCGGTCCAGTGTCAATCAGATGGTGTAGGGCTATCTAGTCTCTGTCAGGATTCATTGCCACTCTAGCTATCCAGGAGAGTTTTCTATGATCCTCAACTTCATAAAGGTTATGTCCCAGGTAGGGACTTTTCTTAGCACTTCGGCTAGCCCTCAGACAAAGGATGAGGTGCAGACTTTAGCTCAGTCATACAGAAGGTGTTGACGTGTAAGTTGTGCTTCTCGCTTATTGGTTCACTAGTACCTACAGTAGCTTTGCCTATGGAATCTAGGCCAATTATGTCTTTTGAGGAGTAAAAGATGTTGTGATGGTTCATTAGGTTGGGTCCTCTCAAGTTCTCTGGTGCTTCAGGTGAGGATGCCTACAAGTTTCTTGTTAGTTGTCAAGAGAGGTTGCATAACCTCAAATTGGTTTATTCATATAGTGTTGATTACACTTCTTTCCAAATGGATAGGTCAAAAAAGCAGTGTTGGAGGTCTTAACTTGACTTTAGACTAGCTGGTCACCTATGATGACTTAGGCTCAATTCTTGAAGCTTTTTGGAGAAGTTTGTACCTCGTAGCTTGAGTGAAAGGATGTGAGATGAGTTTACAGATCTTTTATGGGAATCGATGTAGGTTTTTGAGTATAAGAGAAGTTTACATAAGCTATAGGGTTTACCCCTTCAATTGGCTACAAAGCAAATGGTGGCATCCAGTTTTTCTTCTTTAGATTGTGGACTATGCATGCACCATTGAGGGGATACATCGCGAGGCCAATGGAGGGGCCACTGTCATGTGGTTTTAGTGGGTCTCATTCCTATGGTATAGGTTTCCCAGGACACCGTTACTCACAACAATTTCAGCCTAGTAGGCCGAATTAGGAATCTCTCCAAATCAAAATTTTCTCTCTAAAGAATTCTCTCCAAAGCTCCTTCGTCAAGTCGAGCAAGGGTTTCAAGTCAAGAATCTATTGATAGAGATTGCTAGGGATTTTATTGTTCAGGTATGTAAAAATTCACTAATAGAATTCATTCATCCAATGGGTTCCAAAAGAATCTTAATTCTCCAATACAATTTCACCCAATTTTATAGGGTTTCATGTCAATTCTATATTTGATTTTCTCAATTGATTTCAAGTAATGTTATTCTACAATATTATGCATGAATTTACTATGATCTATGATTTTAAATTGATTTCACATGGACCTATGGATTATGTCAATGATTATCATTCTGAACTATGAAATTATGATCATGATATTTATGAAGGTTTTATGAATGTTGTACAAAATCTATGAATGATGTGTCAAATATGTTTTAAGTTTGTATGAATGAATTGTGAAGGTTTTCTCACAATATGAAATGAGATCATGATTTAGATGCTTAGAAAGGTAAGTTTCTATATGAACAAAGTTATGAGATCATGATTTAAGGAGCTACTCTTACAATATTTTATGAATGAGGATTGGTATATTATTATTGCCTTTCCTAATGATATGTTATGATGATTTTATCTATTCCATTGGGATTTATCTTAGCACCTAGAGGACTTTGAGGTGGAGGCTTGGTAAGAGAGTCTCTAGTAGCAATCTCTAGTTCCTAACTACGTTGCCCGAGTAGGTTTTCTTGAATGAATCAGCTAGTAGATCCACATATATCTCATGATATTATGATATGGAGTCTACCTTAGCAAGTAGTCTCTCCTTTTCCGGTGTAGGAGTTACACCAGACTCCATCTTATAGCTCACGTAATTTTATTTTCTGTTACCATTCATATCCCACAAAATGACTATGTTTATTTATAAGCTCTTAAATGATATTTTATGATGCATTTTGACTTATCTCATGATTTTACATTTTACTTCATGTTTTTATGTTATTTGGTCATGCATCATATGCTAATGCTTACTATGTTGTTTATCCATGTTATGCATATTTCTCACATACTTAGTATATTTCATGTACTAACACACATTTTTGTCTGTATTATTCCATGATATGTCATGAAGCTCCCATTCCTCCATGTGGTTACTTTCGGTCCCTATTCAGAGTTTGCAATTTTGTTATTCCTCATAATTCGACGACGAGCCCACTATGTTATTTCTTCATGTTAGACTATTTCTTTTTATATGTTCTTAGTGAGCTAGGACTTGTCATATGCTCCATCTAAAGTTAGTAGAGGCATGTCAAGACTATAGAAGTATGTTTAAGTCTATTTTGACTATTATGCTTGGATTTTTTTATCGATATTTCATGTTTTGAGATTATCTTCCACTTTAAAGGTTTGCTCTTGAATTCTATTATGTTTTATCATACTAGTATGCTAAGAGTCTTAGTTGGAGTCCTTCAAAATTCTAATCGATCGTGTCTTATATAGGGTCTAGTTTGGGTCGTGACAAACATGGTATCAGAGTACACGATTCAAGAATCCTAGGGTATTGGACATGCCAGGTCAAGTAGAGTCTTGTTCATCAATGTGAAGTGTGGCACATCTATAAATAGGAGGCTATGAGGCATTTATGAAACTTCACTTATTTCATCATTCATAAGTCGCGTGATACACTTGAACTCTCTAATTTTCCCTTTAATTGTTCTTTGCGATTATAGAATCATGCCTCCCCAAAGAGCCTGCATTCGAAGGAATTCTAGTGGTAATGTTGATGAGGAGAAACAAGCTCCTAATGATCCTCTAGTCGAGAAAGCCTCTCAAATCGAGTTTTGAGTAACTTTTCAAGTGCTTGCCCAAGATATGGTGTCACAATGTGGGTAAGACGGCTAGAAGAGTTTGTGACTTTATTTGGAAGAACCCTCAGGAGTTCCATGGTTCAAAGGTAGATGAGGATCCATAAGAGTTTATAAAGGGTATTTATAAGATCATGGACATCATGGGAATTAGTCTAGTAAAGAAAGCAGACTTGGTTACATATCAATTGAAAGATGTGGCTTAAATTTGGTATGAGCAATGAAAGGGTGAAAGGGCTAGAGATGCTGGTCCGGTAGGTTGGGAAGAGTTCAAAGATGTATTTCTTGACCAATTCTTCCTTATTGAACTAAGAGAGGCCAAGATTTAAGAGTTCATCAATCTCAAGCAAGGAAATATGAGTGTGGGAGAGTATGCTTTGAAATTCACTCAATTGTTTAAATATACACCATCCATGGTTGCCGACTCTAGAGTTTGCATGAGCAAGTTCATTCCTGGTGTCTTAGATCTGGTGGTAAAAACATGTCGAACCAACATGTTAATCAAGGATAATGACACATTCTAAATAGATTAAAGAGGAGAAACTCAAGGAGAAGGCTAAAGAGTCCAAGATGACTCAGACTGATAGTGGTGCCTACTCTCATCAGAGGTCGAGAGGTAAATCTTCTCATAGAACCAGTGGAAATAGAAAGTCTCAATTCCAGTAAAAGTTCTCTGGTCCAAATTCATCTAATGCTTCAGGCCAAAAGTTCAACAAGGATAGGGTGTCTAACCCTAAACCTCAATGAGGTAGTTCTACTGGATCTTCTATCCACATTGCCAAAAGTATGGCAAGATTCATTTAGAAAAGTGTTAAGCCGGTATTTGGTTATGCAAAGATGAGCCACAAGGTGGCAAATTGCCTTTCAGTTTCTGAAAAGGGTAGAGATGATCAACAGACTAAGCCTAGTGCTTCTATAGGTTTTAGTGTTCAGCACCAGAAAAGATTCTATGCTCTTTAGGCTCGACAGGATGTAGAAGACTCTCCTGATGTGGTGGTATGTTACGAGTTTTTGAATTTGATATTTATGCATTATTAGATCCGGTTGCTATCCTATCTTTTGTTACCCCTTATATTACCATGAAACTTAATGTTAGTCCTAAAATCATGTTAGAGCCTTTTTGGATCTATACTCCTGTTGGTGATTCAGTTTTAGCTAAAAGAGTCTATAGAATTGTTGAGTCACAATTTTCCATAAAATCACATTAGTTGACCTTGTAGATCTTGTTATGACCAATTTTGATTTTATACTTGGTATGGATTACCATCATGCATGTTATGCTTTTGTGGATTATTGAACCTAAGTGGTCAAGTTTTAATATCCAAATAAGCCAGTCTTAGAAGAAAGATAGTAATTTTGTGTTTAAGGGTCAATTCGTCTCATGCCTTAAAGCTTGGAAAATTATTTCTAAAGGTTGCATCTATGATCTTGTACATTTTAGGGATGCAAATTTTGACATCCCTGCTCTTGATTTAGTTTCAGTTGTAAATGAGTTTTCAAAAGTGTTTCCCAATGATAGGTATTCCTCCTGAAAGGAAAATAGACTTCAGTATTGATCTTTTTCTTGATACCCAGCCTATTTATATCCCTCCTTATAGAATGGCTCTGGCAGAACTTAAGGAGTTAAAGGATCAGTTAAAGGATTTGTTAGATAAGGGCTTCATCAGATCTAGTATCTCTCCATGGAATGCTCCAATTCTCTTTGTTCGAAAGAAGGATGGTTCTTTCCATTTATGTATTGATAACTGAATGTTGTACAAAGTCACACTCAAGAATAAGTACCCCATCCCAATGATTGATGACTTATTCGACCAACTTTAAGGTGCAAGCTATTTCTCAAAGATCGATCTTCGATCAGGTTATCATCAACTTCGAGTGAGGGGATGTGACATTTCGAAGAAGGCCTTTAAATATTGATATGGTCACTTTGAATTTTTGGTTATGTATTTTTGACTAACAAATGCTCCTGCAATGTTTATGGATTTGATGAACAGGGTTTTCAAACAATAGTTAGATATGTTCATTATTATATTCATCGATGATATTTTGATCTATAATTGGAGTGAGGATGAGCATGCCGATCATTTGAAAATTGTCTTGCATATTTTCAAAGATCATCAATTATTTGATAAGTCTAGAAAGTGTGAATTTTTGGTTGAGGTCGGTTACATTCTTTGGCCATATTATGTCCGGTGATGATATTCAAGTTGATCCTAAGAAGAACAAGGTAGCAAGGAATTGACCTAGACCTTTGTCTCCTTCCGATATTTGAAGTTTCTTAGGCTTAGCTGGTTATTATAGATGGTTTTTGTAAGGATTTCTTTCCATTGCATCACCTTTGACTACTTTAACTCAAAAGAAGGTGAAATTCCAATAGTTTGAGGCTTATGAAAAGAGCTTCCAAGAGTTGAAAGATCAGCTTACTTCCACTCTAGTGTTGACTTTACTGGAAGGATCCAATGGTTTTGTGGTGTATTGCAATGCTTTGAGGATTGATCTTGGTTGTGTTTTAATTCAAAATGGTAAGGTGATAGCCTATTCTTTCAGATAACTTAAGGTGCATGAAAAGAACTATTTGACTCATGATTTGGAGTTAGTGGCGGTTTTTTTTTTACTTTGAAGATGATGGAGACACTAGCTCTATGGTGTAAATGTTGATGTGTTGACCATAAGAGTTTGTAACATGTGTTCAACCAAAAGGATTTGAAGCTCTGACAAAGGAGATGGCTGGAGTTGTTAAAGGACAATGACATGAGTGTGTTGTACAATCCAAAAAAGGCTAATGTGGTTACCGATGCTCTTAGTAGGTTGTCCATGAATAAATTTTCCCATATTGAGGAAGAAAAGAAGAAGTCAGTTTGTGATGTTAATTGACTAGCTCGGTTGGGTATCTATTTGGTTGATTCCGAGGATGGTGTTGTACAAAATGGTTGAGAATCGACTCTTGTGGTGGATTTTAAGGTGAAACAAGATAACAATCCAGACTTTGGTTAAGTTGAAGTAAGCGATTTTCAAAAAAAAGATATTGAGGTTTTCTCCCAAGAGGAAGATGGTGTACTTCGAAATCAATGTCAATTATGTGTTTCCAATGTTGATGGCTTGAGGGAAATGATAATGTTCGAAGCTCATAGTTCGTGGTATTCTATTCATCCGGGATACACAAAGATGTATAGTGGCTTGAAGGAGGTTTATTGGTGGAATGGCATGAAAAAGGATATTGCGGAGTTTGTGACAAATTATCCTAATTGTCAACAAGTGAAGGTTAAGATCAAAAACTAAGAGATTTAGCTCAAGATATTGAGATTCCTACTTGGAAGTGATAACACTTGAATATGGACTTCATTACCTTACCAGTTTACCTTGTAGTCATAGGCAACATGATCAGATTTGGGTTGTTGTTGACTGAATAACTAATTCGACGCATTGTCTTCCCATTAAAACTTTTTATTCATCCTAGGATTATGCTAGACTTTATATTTGAGGGTTTGGTAAAATTGCATAGGGTTTTGTTGTCTATCATTTCTAATCGAGGTACTCAATTAACATCTACGCTTTGGAGGTCATTCCAAACGGATCTTGGTACTCAAGTTAAGCTTAGTACAAATTTTCACCATCATACCGATGGTCAAGCCAAACGTATCATTCAAACTTTGGAGGATATATTTAGGTCTTGTGTGATCGACTTCAAAGATAATTGGGATGACCATTTGACATTGATTGATTTTTCCTATAACAATAGTTATCATTAGAGTATCCAAATGGCTCAATTTGAGGCCTTATAAGGTAGGAGGTATAGGTATCCTATTGGATGGTTTAAGGTTGGTGAGGTCACCTTGATATGGCCCGAGTTGGTTTGTAAAGCTATGGAGAAAGTTAGACTCATAAGGGAGAGGTTAAAGACTGCCCAAAGCCGATAAAAGTCCTATTTCGATGTGAGGAAAAGAGAGCTTGAATTTGAGAAGGATGATTGGGTTTATTGAAAATCTCACCTATGAAGGGTGTGATACATTTCGGTAAGGAAGAGAAGCTTAGCCTCCATTATGTAGGCCCATATCATATTTTAAGGCATTTTGGCAAAGTAGCTTATGAGTTGTATTTTCCATCTGAATTGGCATTGGTGAATCCGGTTTTTCATGTCTCTTTGTTGAAGAAGTTTGGTGGTGATCCTACCTCTATTAATTCATTTGACAACATATGTGTGAAAGAAAGTCTATCCTATGAAGAGGTTCCAATTGAAATTTTAGATCATCAAGTCCGAAAGTTGAGAAATAAAGAAGTTGCATCTATGAAGGTTCTTCGGAGGAACCAATTAGTTGAGGGTGTTATAAGGAAGGACAAAGCCGATACGATGTCTCGTTATCCTTATTATTTTCCCTCCATTCCAACTTGAGGTATTAAGTTCCTTCATGTTCACTCCTTTGAATTCATGCATTTCAGCCACTCACATATTTTCGTATACATGCATGTTCATGAAATGAGTTTTAAAGTCATGTTTTATCTTGGGGTCGATTACTTCCTTGTTTATGCATCTTTATGTGTCATTGCATTCATGTTGGGCTATTATATATCTTTCCCTACTCTATTTAGGCTAGCTTAATCCAATTCAAGGAAGAATATTCCCAAGACGGAGATATTGTAAGACTACGTAAGTTAGAATGTCGAAACAACAAAGGAAAAGTGAAGAAAACTCTTCTAGTGCAATTGTTGGTCTCCACGAGCTATTTTACAGACTGTATTCTATTCCATGACCCATGGGGGTCCCCCATGGAAGGCTTCAAGAAATGGTAAATTGAGAGTTTGGGGTTGATGAGAAATTGTACGATCCGTAAAAAGGTCTACGAGTCGTAAACTAGCTTGTAGAAGTGTGTCTAAGTGATTAGGAAAGGGTCGACCTCATGGCTACTTCTACGGCCCCTGATGGGATCTACAGACCGTAGAAGGGTCAGTAGACCACATCACTAGACTTGGGATCCTAAGGAACTTCTACGGGAGGTTATACGGCCCGTGTGAGGTTCCACGAGCTGTAGACCTCCCCATGGACATTACTCTCCAGGAACCCAGGATCCTTCCTTTTCCACAGACACTTATACAGTCTATGGGAAGTTATACAGATAGTATAGGGGTCCATTTAAGGGGCCGTTTCATTTATTTTCAAAGGGTATTCTGGGATTTCCCCCTCCCCCCCCCCCCCCACTCTTTTATATTAAGGCTTGAACATTTTTAGGCTATTTTCCAATACATGTAACTGATTTCTAAACCCCTAAGACCCTCATTCTCTCAAACACTCTCCAAATCAAAATCTCTAAAGAATTCTCTCCTAAGCTTCTTTTTCAAGTCAGGCAAGGGTTTCAATTCAAGACTCTATTGATAGAGCTTGTTAGGGCTTTTATTGTCCGAGTATGTTGGAATTCACCAATGAATTCAATTCATTCATTGGGTCCCAAAAGAATCTTAATTCTTCAATTCAATTTCATCCAATTCTATAGGTTTACATGTCAATTCTTCATGGGTCTTTCTCAATTGATTTCAATTAATGTTATTCGACAATATTATGCATGATTTTACTATGATACATAATTTTAAATTGATTTTACATGGACCGATGCATTATGTCAATGATTTTCATTATAAACTATGAAATTAGGATCATGAACTTTATGAATGTTTTACGAAAGCTATGAGTCATATTTTAAGTATATTTTCAAGTATCCATGAATGAATTGTGAAAGGTTTTCTCACAACATAAATGTGATCATCATTAAATTCTTAGAAAGGTAAGTGTCTACATGAATAAAGTTAATGAAATCATGATTTAAGAAGCTACTCTTAATGATATTTTATGAATGAGGATTGGTATATGATTATTTCCTTTCCTAATAATATGTTATGATGATTTTATCTATTTCGCTGGAATTTGACTTAGCACTGAGAGTACATTGAGGTGGAGTCTTGGTAAAAGAGTCTCTGGTAGCAATCTCTAGTCCCTAACTATGTTTTCCTGAAGGTTGTCTTAAATGACTTAGCTAATGAATCCATATATAGCTCATGATGTTATGATATGGAGTCTGCCTTGGCAAGTAGTCTCTCTTTTTTCTACGTAGGAGTTACACCGGACTCCATGTTATAGCTCACATGGTTTTATTATCGGTTACGTTCCATATCCCACAAAATGACTATGTTTAATTATAAGCTCTTACATATTGTTATATGATGAATTGGCCTTATCTCATGATTTTATGTTTTACTTCATGCTTTCCAAGTTATTTAGTCATGCATCACATGGTTATGCTTACTATGTCCGTTTATCCATATTATGCATATTTCTCACATACTTAGTATATTCTATGTACTAATGCATCCTTTTGCATATATTATTTCATAATATAGGTCACGATGCTCTCATTCCTCCACGTGGCTAGTTCTGATCCCCATTCGGAATTTGCCAATTTTGGTGAGTCCTCATTATTCGAGGGAGAGCCCACTATGTTATTTCTTCATGTTAGACTATTTCTTTTTATATATTCTTAGTGAGCTAGGGATTGTCCTATTCCCCGTTTAAAGTTAGTAGAGGCATGTCTAGACTATAAAAGTATGTTTTAAGTCTATTTTGACTATTATGTTTGAATTATATTTTTTATCGAGATTTCATGGTTTGAGACTATCTTCCACTTTAAAGGATTACTATTGAATTCCATTATGTTTTATCATGCTATATATGCTAAGAGGCTTGGTTGGAATTCTTCAGGATTTTAATCATCGTGTCACATCCAGAGTCTAGCTTGGGTCTGACATCAGGGTTTAGGAAAAACTTCTCGAGGTGCATATTTAGGGTATCTAGGTTGTAATGGTCAGTTGGGTTCAGCCGAGTCATCTCAGCAGGTTGCATCTGGCAGGGGCGTTATGAGTGTGGTGAGTTAGAAAACTTTTCCAGATATTGTTATAGGGGTCACCTTCTTAGGCAGCAGGTTCAGCAAATTTAAGTCCCCAGGGCTCTAGTACAGCCGGCTAAAGGCGGTGCAAAAAGTAGTAGGGGTGGTCCCTAGGGTATTAGAGGAGGTCCTCATTCTAGCAAGTCGGTTGGTCGAGGTGGATGTAGGAGGAGGCTTCAGATGTTGTCATCACAGGAATGATCTTCGTCTCTCATTAGCCTTCTTTTGCATTATTTGATAAGGGGTCTACTTATTCATATGTATTTGCCTATTATGCTATGTGTTTGAGGAGTATTGTGAGCCCTTGCATGTGCCTATGCGTGTAGCTACCCCCGTAGGTGATCCTTTAGTAGTGGATCAAGTTTATAGATCTTGTGTGGTGGACAGAACTGATTATATTGGATATGATAGATTTTGATTTGATATTAGTCCTGGATTAGGTATCTCCCTATCATGCGGTATTGGATGACTTTTTCAAGACTGTTATCTTGTGTATGCTTGGTATCCCTCTGATTATATGGATGGGTATGAATAGTCATATGTTGAGAGGTGTGATATCATTTTAGAAGGCGCGGTGTTTGGTAGAAAAAGGGTGTCTAACCTATCAAGCCTATGTTCTTGATACTAGTGCCGACCCTCCTTTCCTTGAGTCAGTTCCTATGGTTAGAGAGTTTTCGAGTGTGTTTTCTACTAATCTACCAAGTCTTCTTCTTGATCGTGACATTGATGTTAAGCCAGGAACGTAGCTTATTTCTATTCCGCCATACCAGATGGATACATTTGAGTTGAGGAAGGTTAAGGGGAAACTCCAGGACCTTCTAAGTAAGGGGTTGATTAGGTGTAGTGTGCCTCTATAGGGTTCTCCTGTTCTATTCGTGAAAAAGAAGGATGGTACCTTACGTATGTGTATTAACTATAGGCAGTTGAACAAGGTGACCATCAAGAACATGTATCTGATGTCACATATTGATGATTTGTTTGACCAACTTCAGGGTGTAGCCGTGTTCTCTAAGCTAGACTTGAGATCAGGCTACAATCAATTGAGGATTAAGGTGTCGTACATCCCAAAGACTTCCTTTAGTACTCGTTATGGTCAATATGAGTTCTCAGTGATGTTTTTTGATTTGACAAATACCCTAGCAATGTTCAAAGATTTGATGAACTGCATGTCCCGGCCCTACTTAGACTTCTTTGTGATAGTGTTCACCGATGACATTTTATTCGACTCCGGGAGTAGAGAGCAACATGAGTAGTATTTGAGGGTGGTACAGGACCAGAAATTGTATACCAAGTTCTCTAAGTGTGATTTTCTTCTTGAATTTGTAGCATTCGTGGAGAACATGGTGGTTTGGTACACGAATCTCAACTCCCTTACATGTTATTCCTATTCCCACATTTTCCTACACACATTGGCACATGAATCATAATAACGTATATTATGCTAATGTCTTTGTTTGCAACAAAATTTAATGAGATGAAAAATAAATTGTAATCACAAAAATATGAAGAAACAAGAATACTTTATTGATTAATAGTCAGGGTATAATTATGTCCCTTCCTTGATTCTTCTCTCTAGATTTTCTTCGTGATTCGAGAGATGTTAGTGGCGTATTTCTCGAACTAGCTAGGATGATTTGAACTTGATCTCCATGAAAGAAATTGTGGATCTTCTTAGAGTATTTAATTATCAAGAAGAATTTGACATATTTTGATCTTGACTGAACCCATCGATGGCCCCGTAAATTGGTACCAACTTTCACTCAGATACCTTAAGTATGCTTTGTTCATTTTTAAACACCTATAGTAAGGTTCTATTGTGTCATTTTGACACTTTTTACTAACTTGGTACATTATGTGTATTACACTTACTTTGAGCGGGCGAAAAGCTAAAATTTGACTTTTATTTTTATTTTTTTCATTTAACTAAAAGAAGAAAAAACTTGAGCATATACTCATCTTCTTCGTGTTTCCAAATAAAATCCGATGAGCTTCATCACCACCAATCACCAAAAAATTCTTCTCACCATTTTTATCATAATATCCAACAACTCCCCATTATCAACAACTAAAACAAAAGAAACACACAAAAAACTTTAATCGTCACTTAGAAACATCAAATATCACAACCCAAATAATCCAAATGAATAGAATAAAATAATGATGTTTTAATCTAATAAAAAATTAAATTGTATTAGAAAAAAGAAGAAGCCTGTCATGCCCCGAGAGGGTACCCTAGACGTGACCGGCACTCGAGGACCATTGCTGGTCCCCAAGCGAACCACTTGGTCCATTCACACATCCATTCAATATCAATCAGCCAGCGAAAAGTTTAAAATAAAGAAATAATTTGGCGGGCAATCCAAATCAACGATCTAACTCAAGAAAGAAAGGTCATGAGCCAACAAATCAAACTCCGATCTTCGTCATTAAAATAGTTTGATAAGAATAATTTCAAGGAAAGAAAATACTCAATCGACCCATCACTATCTAGTCTATCAAGCCTTTATCACTACTATCTAATTGGTGTCAATGACATGTTCATGGCTACCTCAAATCAAAATGAGAAGGGCTAACTCGACGCAAGAATAACATAAGCGGTGTCCTCCGAATGTAGGGGAGGACTCACCAATACGCTGAGTGTGTATAGATCCTCAGTGGTGCTCCTATTGACGATCTCTTAAACCTGTCTCTGCATCATGAAATGATGCAGGTCCAAATGGACGTCAGTACATGGAATGTACGAGTATGTAATATGGCAGAATGAAACATACCTCAAGGAACAATGTCGTTGGTTCAAATATCTCAATTCAGAAATATAAGAGAGACTCAATCAAAGTGTCACAAGTCTAAAGTAAGGATACAGTTTTAGACGAAGACCAATCATATACCATACAACCCATTCCAATCATGTATGATACAGTTCAAATAAATCATTTACAATTCAATCCCATCCAATCACATACCGCTCTAATCAACCCAATCCAATCATACACTATCTGATCACATATCATTTAATCCAATCCAACACATATCACCTATTCCAATCCAACCATACACAATCCAATTATATATCATCCAATCTGATCAATCATATACAATCAACTCAACACACAATTCAACAATCAAGTCAAAGGACTCAACTCAATAAATATGCAAATTAGAACTTAGTAATGTGATATAATCCAACTAAATTATCAACAAGCTCAATCAAACCAATCAAATCATGCACAATCCACTCAATTTAGGAGTTTCTCTAACCGATAACAATCCCACCACCTATATATAGGTGATGCACAACGAGCCACGTCGTTGCCACGTCTGTTCATACTTGCCAGGGTATGAACGAATCAACTCATCATGGATCCTTCAATCAATCAAGTCCTATCATTTCAGGACAATGAAATAGGGAAACATCCGACACGGTACAATCCCTTCCTACATTGGCGGCGTAGTTTATGGAATTCGAGTATGGACTATACTCTTACCCAATTCGGTGCTCAATATTCCTCCCAAGACTCAATACGCACATATCTATCAAGTGAGTAAAATATTTAAAATACTCATTTAGTCTCTTAGGACTTAATTTCAAATCAACTCATTTAGTCTCATTGGACTCTTTTGAAAACTCGATCAGTCTGGTCTCATTGGACCTTTTTTCAAATCGACTCATCTCAATCGTCAAATTCTTCTCTTCAAATTTGATACCATCTCAACTCAATGGATGTAGAAAATATTATATGCATTTAAAATATAATTCCAACTCCTCAACTCAAACTCAAAATAGATATTTTAATGAAAAAAAATTACTCAACTCATTTATACTCAAAATATTCATGTTCAAAAATGATAATTTGGAGGCTCTTCAAACTCAACTCATACTTAAACTCCTTTTTAAATCAAAGATGAAAATAATCATTCTTTAAACTCAAAATAGTGTATAAATAGTTCATGCAAAAAGGTTCTCAAATCATTTATTTAAAACTCCTTCTCAAAAGATCATTTATTTTCAAAATGTTCATAAGACTCCAATCAACTCAAATTATGCAAACCACATATCACATAATCACATTAGACTCCAATCCACTTCATCCCCCAACATCCTCATCAACATAACCTCTTCATTCACATCATCGTCAAATATCATCATTCACATCATCATCAAACATCATCATCAAATATCATCATTCACATCATCATCAAACATCATCATCACATCACAATCAAATATCTACTCCAAAATCCTTATTTAATTTTATATTCCATTTATAGAAACAAAAGTGACATTCTAGATCTACCAACGTTTCATTTCTTTTTATGTCATTCACATTGTAACTATCCCAATTCTCATATAACTCACAATCAATTTCATCAAACTCAAGAAAAGAATACCTTGTTTCACTATAAAAATAATATTGTTTTTATTATACATAAAAATCATCAATCTCATCTTCAAGATAAATTATGACCAAAAAGAAATCTCATCTTGGGTTCATGTGAATGAATACATGAATTCATACTCTCAACAAAGTCAACTCAAGAATATAATTAACACATTTTAGTAATATTCTATAGTTTAGGAAATTTCAAGAAAAACTTTCATAGAAGGTTCAAATCTTTCACAACTTTTATCCAACACATCTATGGGCATATGGAAGAACTCAATCCATATTTTAGGTTAGACTTACATACCTTAGAGTAGCTTTTGAGGAAACCTTGTTGTTGGGTCTTCAATGGAAAGCTTGAATCCTTGAGCCTTTGAGGGCACATTCTTGTTGGAGATGTTTGGAAGAGAAGAGGGGTGAAGGTTAGGGTTTCTTTAGAGGTGAGGAGGCTGAAAAAAATGATCCCAAAACGTTCCAAGTTGGGTATATATAATTAGGAAAAGTCCAAGTTGCCCCTCTTCAAAAATCTGGAAAACTGGGCAAAATTCTTGCTGGCGCTATAGTGGCGCGACGCGCCACTGCAGCGCTAAGCCAAAATAGGCTTAAAACCCTGCACATCTAATAGTGGCACATCGCGCCAAGGACCAAACTACTGAGGCTGTTTTCTGGCGCTATAGTGGCGCGTCGCGCCACTGCAGCGCCAAGCCTAAATTTCTTGTAGTTGTCGCCCAGACTTGAAATTCCTGCAGTACTAGTCTGTAGTAAAATGGTCATAACATTTGACTCTGAACTCCAAAAATTGCAATCTTGGTGGAGTTGGAAAGATGACTCAAATACCTTTAATTTGGTAGGTCGTGGGATCCCAGTTCATTATATTCAAAGAGATATGGTCGTTTGAAGTTGACCCTTATACTAACTCCTCCGAAAACTTAATCGATTGGAAATCTTTGGACTCAACTTGGTGTTAGACATAACTTATGACCCCTAAACACATCTAACACACTTTAAATACTTAAAAATTAATCCTAACTCATATATAACATTACAAGTCATATGGTTCGAGTCTACACACTCGTGAAAAAATGTTCGAGTCTTTTCGAAAAAAAATTTCGGGGTGTTACAAAGCCGTTAACATTATCAAAGAATGAATTGTCATCTTTTTTCTCATTTTCATTTTAAATTTGTAACTTATCTTTCGAATCTATTTTTTTTATAATTGTTTCAGATCCATCATTTTCCTCATCTCTTTTATTCACAATTTCAAATCATATTTAACTATCTTCAACAAATATTTTCTTCATGTATATACTAACATCAATTCAAAAAAGGAAATGGGGGAAGGACTGCGTATGTGGAGAAGAAAAAAGGTGGGGATGAGGAAGATGGAGAAACTGAGGAGACAGACAGGGGAAGGGTGTGTTGCATTAGAATGACGAGGAAGCCATTAATGATGGATAGATGAGGAGGAGATATGGAGATGGTGAGAATAAAAAGGAAGATGTTGCTTTATTAAAATGTATCTTCTTCATTTTTAAAAAAGTAATTAACTAAATAATTTTAAAACTATTAAATTAAAATTTACAATATTTTTTTAACAATTATTTTTCATATTTATGCCACATGTCTTCATTTAATTCGTCACTTTGACATGTCATCGGCAAGTGAATTACACTCTCTTTAATAATTTTGCTGATTGTCAAAAAAGTGTCAAATGACACAACAGAACTCTACTATAGGTGTTTAAAATGAACAAAGCGTACTTAAAGTGCCTAAGTGAAAATTGGTGCCAACTTTAGGGGGTCACTGATGAGTTTAGCCTTTGATCTTTGTATGAATATTTCATGTATTTGTGAAATTTTCTAGATGCCTTTTCAAAGGAACATAATACCCTTTATATAGGCATGAGTTAGAATTTGGGGTAGAGTAGCCTTCTGGAACCCTAACTGAAATATGATTCATCTTTTAGAGTCGTACAAAATTTTGATGTCTGCAAATGCCCCTACTTCATGACTTGTCGGAATGTAGGCTTGATGAAGCTCAAAGACGAGGCTTGAAGTACTCATTCTTCCATCTTTACGATTTTGTATCTTCAGATTTGCATATTTGATTTGTGAGAGAAGAGATGAAGGGCGGATCTGGTCCCACTGGACGTGCCAATTTGTTGACAATAAATTTTAATATGATAAAAAAAATAAATTGCAATCGCAAAAAATATGAAGAAACAAGAATATTTTATTGATAAATAGTCGGGGTAAAATTATGTTCCTCCGTTGATTCTTCTCTCTGGATTTTCTCCGTGATTCGAGAGTTGTTAGTGGTGTATTTCTCAAACTAGGATGATTTGGATTTGATCTCTATCATGATTCGAGGGTCGTTAGTGGCATATTTCTCAAATTAGCTAGGATGATTTGTACTTGATCTCCATGAAAGAATTTGTGGATCTTCTTGAAATATTTGATTATCAAGAAGAGTTTGACATATTTTGATCTTTGTATGAATATTCATGAATTTATGAAATTTTCGAGATGTCTTTTCAAGAGAATATAATACACTTTATATAAGCATGAGTTAGGATTTATGACAGAATAGCCTTCCAAAACCCTAACTAAAATAAGACTATAAGACTTGTGTCGTAAGTCCTAAATAATTTTGATGTCTACAGTCTGATATATGAATAATTTAATGTGCATTATCATGATTAGTGCATGTCAATAAAACGATCACATTTCTTTATATTTTGCATGCTTATTTTTTCATAAAGTGCGATAATATTTTACTGTCAATATCTCGCATATGATTGCGTTATATTTCATAATACATTTATATTTATATAATTTAACTAATAAACTTTTTTGTTAAATTTACAGATTACAAAACTAATAATTTATAATCTGATAAAGAAGATGAAAGGTACATATACATGTAATTATGAGTAATATTTCAACAATTATTATTTCTATAACAAATATTTACTATTTTTATGTAGGTTTACATCATGATATTGATAATGATCCTTTAGTCATCCTAAGGAAGGTATGCATTGATCGAATTTTTATATAACTTTTACAGAATATAATTCGCAACTTCTTAGTTAATATGCATGCAACTGTAAAAAGATTGGAGGCTATAATTTCTTAGAAAGAAGGAAGAGATTTTAAGATATGAAATATTACATAATCATGGAGTCAATATATAAATTATGTGTTGTGAAAAATTATAAAAGAAAAACAAATTGAAAAATTTGCATATTGAAGTTGTTAGAATATTATTTTCAAATTCATTTGATAGCAATATTTAATTATGATGTGCTTTGCAATGATAATAATATCGGTAGAATAGGCTCAGTGATATTAGATAGATGCTGAAAGTTAATATGATAAATTGGTTCGTTATTCTCGCAATCGAATTTCTGCTTTTATAAATTGGAACAGTTGATTATATAATTTATTTAAATTATTTTAAGATACTTTAATAAACTCATTATTAATTGGGAATGCACGTAAGACCTTATTTTAGGTTATTAGGTATCTTTTTTGCTAATTTAATTTTCCTGATTGTTGAATCTATAAAATGTTTTATTTTACGATAAGTGGTATTTTATTAAGGAAAAAGGATATACTACCTCCATCTCGTATTAGATGGGCACTTCAAACTTTATACGGTGATTAAGAAATTATTAATATATTATAATACTTTATCATTTTACCCTTTGCTTATATCAATGCAATATACATAGAGTATAGAAATAGATAGTATTGGGAATTGTTTACATTCAAAATGTCATATTAATTTTAGGGGTAAAATAGGAAAAAATTGATTAATTCTATCTTAATTTAATAAGTGATCAAGTAATATGGACAAATATTTTAATTTTTAATAAGATGTTCATCTAATATGGGAAGTAGGGAGTATCACATTATTTATTTGATGTTGAAAGTATAACTTTTCAATTCCACCTAATTATCTATTATATTAGCCAAGTTCTTTTTTTCTAAATGTTAGTTTAAGCCTTCAACTAATATATTGTCAATTATTTCTCATATATATGGTTGTTTCTATTTGATTCAGGAGAGAGTTCACACCTAAAATAAGATGTGAAGAGGAAAATTGAATAAAATTGTCATCATGTAGGACCAAATCATAATAAATATTTTGAGCCTAATCCGCATACAGTAAATTTTGATAAATTATTCATAAATTCGAAATTTATCAAATTGTAGATGATAACATATATTCAATGATTTTCCCTTCTTTAAACTAGCTTACCCATAGTGGGTGGCTTGATCATTAACCGCATGCAATTTTTATGTTAATCATTAATTAAAGCTTAGATTCTCTTAACACATTCCGCGCATTGCGCGGACACATATACTAATATACTCCCTTTAGTAATTTTTGAGGGATTTTTTTATTGTTCAAAATAATTGAATTGTTCAATATTTAAGATAAATATTTGAAACTTTTTTCATATTTGCTCTTTTATTTATTGAGATTTTATATTTTCTATGAGATAAATCACACTACTTGCAAAGTTATATTCATGATTTTACAAAGGACAATAGTGAAAAGTGTGGTTCAAATTATATCCTTGAATGTTTTTCTTAATATGTGCGCATTGCCTCACAAATTCACTTAATATAAAATGGAGGAAGTATATATATAAGAGGAATATAGATGAGGCGAAGTGACTCTTTTTTATGACCTTGATTCATATTTATCTTTTTTCTCCCTTTTTTGATCAGTTTTTCTTCATTTATTTATTTATTTATTTTACTTTTACTATCTTAAAAATTCTTGACATTCATATAATCTTTAATGTATTTCTTAATTACATCCTCTTAATTATTGATCTCATTTTTTAGTTTAGTAAGCTCAAAAGGCATTGTCATTAATTTAGTGGTGCATCTATCATTTTCTCTAAAATTTTGAATTTCTTTTTCATTATATTGTGATAGAATATGCAGAAAATTAAATACATTGAACATTTTTATATTCCTAAAATTCCTCCTTTAGCCTTCTGTTTCTTCCGTTTTTTCTTTTGTAGGTTTTATTTTTTCCAGGCTCATTAACAATCCTCATTAACAATATTTAATTTTCTTCCGTTTTCCTCTTTCCAAGTTCCATTCTTCTTATACTTTCTCTGTTTTAAAAAGAATGATCTAGTTTGCGGAGTTTAAGAAAATTAAGAAACTTTTCAATCTTGTGATTCTAAATTAAAGTTACTTTAAATATATCAAAATGTCTTTTAATCTTGTGGCTTTAAATATGTCATGTATAAATGTAAAATTAAAATGTTGCCAAAAAGAAAAAGGATCATTATTTTTAAAACATACTAAAAAGGAAAGTATGTCATTCTTTTTTAAAAGAACGGAGTATTTATTTAACAGTTCCTCAAGAGTTTCATTCCATTCCACCAGGCTTAGTTCAATCTCTATATCTTCATTTATGTTTTTTAAAATTTCTTTTTGGCTTCATATCTATACTTTACCTGTTTTTTATTTTATTAATTGTTTAAAAATAATTTCTATGTTGAAAATGATAATGTATTAATTCTTTTTTTAAAAATATATTAATGCAACAACTTCTTTCTTGAATATGTTATTGATTGAGTCTTTAGTGAAAGAGCAATTTCTCCAATAATACAATTGCTAATTTGCTTTAGAAATTTTAAAGTATTGGTTGATTTTATCTCCTCCTTTAAACATATACGATTTATTTATATTGAGTAAATTGAGTCACACAAATTAATTTTTCTCTCTATATACTCCCTTTTTCTCTTCTGGTTGAATTTTGGCAATGATGTTTTTTTTTCTTTTTTTAGTGTATTTTATATGAAAGAAAATGATTTAAAAAATATTTAACCGGTAAAATATGATTATTTTTTAAAAAAATATTTGAGTATTTTAATGATGTTTAATGTGATTTTTGGAGGAAATTTAATTTTATCTTTGCTTAGAGCAATAATTTAAGATTTGCTTTAAAGTTGCCGAGTTAGTAAGAGGAGAGAAGAGAAATTAAAAAAAAAATCAAAAAGAAAAAAATAAAACACTAAGAAAAAAAATCATATTTTGCTATAAACAAGGTGAATAATAGAATATACTTATCCTTCAAATTCTATGACGGCATCATAAAAAAAACTTTTAAGAAATATTAAATCCTAAGCATTAAAGATTTTATTGCATATTTACTCTGAGTTATATACTTATATTAGTGTACTTGGCCGCGGTTATAAGAAAAGAGAATATATTTTTAAATAATTATGGCACTACTTGATAAATATTTTAATAAACAATGTAATAAAAGAGAGAAATACAAATTAAATTATGATTCTGATATTACCTACTTAGAAAAATTGCTAAAAAAAATTTTACATGCTGCATTTTCAATTTTAAATTATTGATGAAAAAAACAAAATATAAAGGTTAAAATAAAAAAATTCAATTAATTGACAATCTAATTATCATAGTCTCATACTTAATTCAATGATTTTTATACCAATATTATTGGTTCAGCTAACAATATTGAATCTACCGGATCATAAATTACTTTTTGTATAAATGACTCCATAATAAAAATAAATAAATAAAGATATATTTTTTTCGATATTCAGTGCTTGTACCCCCTTTCCCGAAACCTGCATATAGCGGGAGCTTTAGTGCACCGGGTTGCCCTTTATTCGGTGCTTGTACCGACATAGTTATGCACGAATTTCAAAAGCTAGTGAGATCTTTTTTAAAAAAAAAATCGATATTCAATACTCGTATCGCACTCATTTAATGCATATTCTTGTCGCATATAGAACATTCCGAGAAGAGATAATTAAATTGAGATAGTGAAATATTGCCGTTGAGATGTAAAATACATAACTTAAAATGAGATGTAAAAGATAAGTCATGATATTATTGAATGACTTGTGTGATACTTAGCTACTCCAATCATATAGAGATAATCACGGAGTGACAAAGAAATGGAGAAAAAAATATCAAAAGTTGGATAATTTTTTTTCCATATATATATATGACGATAAAAAGTTTGACAACATTAATACAATTATTTCTATTATTATAATATTATCGTGGTAATTATTATAAATAAATTATAGTAATAACTCTTCAAAAGATAACTCTTTTTTTGATGTGAAAAAAATAAAAGAAATGCTTTTTTGCTTTTAATAAAATATATACACATTAATTATACATTCACATTTTTTATGATATTAAGAAAAAAGAAAATATTTGACTCTTTGTTATCCTTATTCACACCCCATTTATGTTAGAAAGAAAATGAATTTATATATATGGCCTATCTTTTAACACTTTAAACATAAATTTGTTATTAAGAGAATTAAATAATGAATTTTGAAGTTTTTCTAAATAAATAAGAGAGTTAAAAGAAGTTGTTTTTAATGTAAATTCTCTAGAGCACATTTTTTTACTGTTGAATCAAATGACCACATTTTTTACTGCAAGATCAAATGACCATATTCTCATAATTTGTATTTTGTTATATTTTTTGAAATACCCCTTATTTGATCCCTAACTTTACTATACATGTAAAGTTGATCATATTTTTATTAGAAAATTTTATAATGTCTCTATTTATAGGACAATATGAAATATTGAATGATATCATGAACATGACTTTTAATATAATTTAGGAGTTATGATCATAAAAAGTCATGAAAGTAAGAAAAATAAAGACAATTAAGTTTCTATATTCAAAAATATGAATAAATGAAGAAGTAGTAATTGACATATTCATTTTTATACAATAATAAGAAATAAATAAACAGGAAAAATTGTCAAAAGAAAGAAGAAAAAAGATAAATAGAATTCTTGGCCACAATGTGTCACATTAGTTTTTCATTTATCTATATAGTTCCTATGTTGGTAAAAAAAAAAAGTAGATTGAGAGAGATAAACAACTTTACTTAATCATTTTTATCCTTGTCGGATACTTTTATATTTCGATTTCAGACCCAATAAATTGTAGTAGTGATCTTTGAAAATCTCTAAAAGAACTTCTAACAATCATAAACATGACATTAATCATGAAGGTAATGAAGGAGGTTATGGAGGTGTAAGGTTACAAGAAAGATGGTCATAAAGGTGGAGGTTATCTTCATAATGGAGGAAAGTAATGGAGATATAATGAGAGTAAATTCTTGGAGTAGTGGATATCCATACTATAATATTTTATAATAAAAATATATTTAAATACAATAATTATTTATTAAAAGGGAATCACCCAAATAATTGATCCTAATAATAATATTAATAATAATATTATTAATAATAATGTGTTTTGAGTTGTTTGCTCTTAACTAATCACTAAGATGAAATTAGTTATGATTATTATTTATATATATAAAATAAAATTATAGAGTAATATATAAATGTCTTGACTAATCACTAAGATGAAATTAGTTATGTATGATTATTATTTATATATATAAAATAAAATTATACAACAACAACAACAACAACCACCCAGTGAAATCCCACATCGTGGGGTCTGGGGAGGGTAAAGTGTACGCAGACCTGACTCCTACCAATGTAGGACGACTGTTTCCGAAAGACCCTCGGCTCAATAGAAGCATAGGAAAAAAAGGTCAGACAAGAATATTAAAAGTAGAAAAGTAGATAACGAAAGAGTTTCAAATAATAATATAATCAAAGCACCAAAAAACAGTAGATATCGTCAAATAATAGCATAAATACCATAAATAACATAAGATAACATAACATACATAACATAAATAACCTAAATCAGAGTACAAGAAATCATAGTGCGTTAATACGCCTACGGATAAGGGGGAATAAAATTATACAGTCATATATAAATGTCTTGACTAATCACTAAGATGAAATTAGTTATGATTATATATATATATATATATATATAGTAATAAATAAATGTCTTAACTAATCAAATAAAAACTTTAAAGAATGTCTAATTATAAGTTAAAAAGAAAATAAAGGACCATGTTATCAACACAACATAATTAAATTGTCCAAAGGATCATGTTATCAACATAATATAATTCAGTTGTCCAAAAACTACAAAGAGAAACAAGAGCAAAAATAATCAAAATCATTAGAAACCTCAAAGAGAAGTAGAAATAGAAAATATATCTCTAGAAGCTACAAAAAGAAGCAAAGAGAAAAAAGCAAATTATTTTCTTTTAAAATAGTAATACTAAATATTTAATTGCAATAGAGAAAAACGGATAATTATATTAGACATATCAAAACCTTTTACCTCATAAAATAGGACTATGCAAGAATGTCTAACAATTTTCATTATATATTTTTCCTGCAAAATCAAATCAAATAAGACAAAAAAATGACTTACCAAAAAGACAAAAGATGAAACATAAGGAGAAATGAAAATAAATTAACCATCATATAAGTCTCAAAATAGGTTTCTATAAGTGTGATTTTAAGAAGTCATCAATTTGTATATTAAATTATTTGAGGATTATGAATATGAAAGGTTAGGAGTTATAGACATTACTAATATTATTTGAGAGTAGAATTTATGTATTAAGGAGATGATTTTATAAAATAAAATAATTGAAAAAATGAAAGTAGAAGGCCAAAAAAAGAGAAAAAAGATAAATATAAATGAAAGTCATAAAAATGTGTCACATCACCTTGTCTATCATCCTTCTTTATATATATATATATATAGATAGATAGATAGATAGATAAATAGATAGATAGATATGGATAGATTACTTAGGTGAAGAAACTTTCCACTATCTTATTTGTTGTATTATTTATTGCACATTTGTTTTGAAATTTTAAGAATAAATTATTTTTAGAAGGCTCGTGATACATGCAAAGATTTGTGAGATAACTAAAGATTTGAAGGAGCAAACTCAAGGTCTATATCCTATATCTCATATTTTCATTCATGTTTTTTTTTCAATATTAAAACAATTTTAAAAAACGAAAGTGAATCTAACAAATAATAAGTTAGTTTTTTTTCTCAGTTTAGTTTCTTTAATTTTAATTCTTGTTTATATTTTAATATAAGAAACTTTAAAAAGAGTTTTTTTACTATCTAATGAACAAAGAAGAAGTGAATACATTCTATATAGCAGAAAAGGCTTGAAGCACACATCTCATGAACGACATGCCTACTTAAACTATGTGCTTTCAATGGGGCTCACTTCAAAAAAATTAATATTTTCTTCATTTTAATTTATTTGTATCATTTTCTTTTTAAATCTATTATATGTTTAAAACTTACTTTAATAATATTATTGTCACGCCCCGGGAGGGTACCCTAGGCGCGACCGGCACTCGAAAGCCATTTCTGGCCTTCAAGCGAACCACCTGATTCAGTCACACTATCGTTCATTCATATTCACTCAGAGGAAGACATCAATCATAGACACACTATTCATAATATAAGGGCCGAGGGCCAAGCACTAACAACTCATCAAAACGATTATAATAAGACTTCTCAAAATAGCAGTCCAACCTTCCCACACTCTAGTCTATGAAGCCTCTATCAAAGTCTAAAAGGTGTCAATGACAAGCCCATGACTACCAACAATTCAAAATAAAGGAAACAACAACAAAACTATACAAGAAAGCTCAACATCCTCCAGAAACTAGGAGGACTCACCAACTGGCTGGAAGTGTGTGGATCTTCAACGGTGCGCCGGTTGATGATCTCTAGTACCTGTCTCTGCATCATGAAACGATGCAGGCCAAATGGCGTCATTACATGGAATGTACGAGTATGTAAAATGGCTGAATGAAATGAATATCAAGGAAGAATCAAATCAACTCGGACTCCCAACTCAAGAGAAATAACAACTCAATCAAGTGTCCTAAGTCTAAGAAAGAATATAGTTTAGACGGGACCAAATCATATACAAGTCAACTCAATACGACTCAGAGTACTATCAAGACCTATTTGGGAGTTTCTCTTATCCGATAACCATCACTTATGAGCCAGTGAAAGTACAACAAACCGACGTTGTTGCCGCGTCCGTTCATACTTTTCTAGGGTATGAACGAATCAACCAATCATGGATCTAATCCAACCAAGTCCTATAATGTCAGGACAATAAATTTGGGGAAGCATCTGACTTTAACGGTTCAATCCCCTCCTACGTGTGGCGACGTAGTTATTGGGTTCGAGTATGGACTATACTCTTACCCAATTCGGTACTCGATACTCCTCCCAAGACTCAATGCTCATAAAACTCCATCCAATCGACTCAATCAAATCACATCGACAAGTCTCATTACAACCTTGTCAACTCATCAACTCTATCACAATCAAAACCCTCCCAATCGCACTATCCGATCAATCTCAATCATATCTTACAATAGTAATTTAAATGTACATTTATAGTACTATATAAACATAACCAATCATTTCCTCCATCCATTTAATTGATCTTTGAGGCTCCTCACAACTTCAATGCTTTAAAATCGACACTTCAAAATAAGCAACATTTTTAAGAAAAGTGACATCCTTTAGCATAATCTACATAGTTAAGAAGATCAATAAAGCATATTTAACAACTCATCTTCATCAACTCATACTCACATAAAGGCTCTTTTAGGAATTTCTTAGCTCAACAACATCAACACATATATAATCAAATAAATAGGGGGCAAAACTCATTCAACATAAACCATACCAAGAAACTCCATTTTCATGGACATCTAACCTCAAAGCAAGAGTAGGGCACATAGGTGGACTCAACCCATGTTTTGGATAGCCTTACATACCTTAGTGAAGACTTGAAGAAAACCTTGTTGTTGGGTCTTCAATAGAGAACTCAAATCTTGAAGCTCTTGGAACGATTCTTTGTTGAAAATGGAGAAGGAGAAGAGAGAGAGAGATTTTTAGGGCTTTTCTAGAGAGAGAGTGAGGATGCAAATTGTGATACCAAAATGCCCAAGGATGATACATATATAATCTGGGTGAATTCCCAAATTGCCCCTCCTCAAATATTCAGAAAAATAGGCTAAAACGCTCCTGGCGCGATAGTGGCATGTCGCGTCATTGCAGTGCCAGGTCGATTTCGCCTAAAAAGCCTGCACATCGCTTAGTGGCGCGCCGCGCTAAGGACCAAACTATTGAGGCATATTCTTGGCGCGATAGTGGCGCGTCGCGCCCTTACAGCGCCAAGGCCAAATCTTTCTGGGTTCTGAAAATTGGCTTGAAAACCCTGCACACCTCGTAGTGGCGCGCCACGCCAGGGGCCAAACTACTGAGGCTTGTTCCTGGCGCGATAGTGGCGCGTCGCGCCCTTACAGCGCCAAGGCCAGATTTCCAGTAGTTGAACCCAGGCCTGAAATCTCTATCGTGCTAGTTCATCTTAGGATCGTCATATCTTTTGACTCCGAACTCCAAAAATTACATTCTTGGTGGCGTTGGAAAGAAGACTCGACAACCTTTAAATTTGATAGGTCGTGGGCCGCCCAGATTGTCGTCTTTCAAAAGATAGGGTCTTTAGAAGTCGACCTCTTATACAAACTCATCCTAAACTTAGCCACGACGAACCTTTTAGACTTAGCTCGGTCCTAGGGGCCCTTTGTGACCCCACATCACCTCCAACACTCTTCAATTACTCAAGGGCTCATCTTAACTCGAACACATACTTCAAAATAATTGAGTTAGACCCTACACGTATACAAGAAAGGTCCGAATCTTAGGGAAAAATTTTGAGGGGTGTTACATTATCTCCCCCTTGGGATCATTCGTCCTCGAATGACGAGTAACCAGGAATGGACTCGAGGTACAAATCACAACCAAAACTCAGTCATTCAACCAATCAAATTCTCAAACAAATTACCAATCAAACTCAAAATGTACAAACGAATTCAAGTCAAGGAAATGGACATTACCTTCAACATTCTCATCGGTAGGCACGAATAGATGTGGATATTTAGATTTCATTTCTTCCTCCACCTCCTATGTGGCTTCCTCAACAAATTGATTTCTCCACATGACTTTAACTGAGGCGATCTTTTTGTTCCTCAATTTGCGGATTTGGCGATCAAGAATTTGGACCGGAACCTCTTCATAGGATAAGTTATTCTTAACTCCAATACTATCGATGAGGACTACCAACGAGGGATCGCCTAAGCACTTCTTCATCATCAAAACATGAAACACTGGATGAATAGAGGCTAGCTCTGAGGGTAACTCCAAATCATAGGCAACACTCCCAATTCGTCTCAAAATCTGGTAAGGACCAATGTATCGAGGACTGAGCTTCCCTTTCCTTCCAAACCTCATGACGCCCTTCATGGTTGATACTTTCAAGTATACCCAATCACCCACTGCAAACTCTAAGTCTCTCTTCCTCACGTCGGTGTAAGATTTTTGGCGGCTTTGGGCTGTCTTTAGCCTGTCTTGGATGACTCTCACCTTCTCCATGGCTTGGTGAATAAAATCGGGCCCAATTAACTCAACTTCACCAACTTTAAACCATCCAATGGGTGATCTACACCTCCTTCCATACAAATCTTCATAAGGAGCCATTTGAATGCTCGCATGATAGTTATTATTATAGGCAAACTCTATGAGAGGTAAGTGGTCTTCCCAATTTCCTTTGAAGTCAAGCACACATGCCCTCAACATATCTTCCAATGTCTGGATGGTGCACTCTTCTTGGCCATCTGTCTGGGGATGAAAGGCCGTACTCAAGTTCACCTTTAAACCTAACCCCTTCTGAAAGGATTTCCAAAATTGGGAAGTGAATTGGGCTCCTCTGTCTGAGATGATAGACAACGGGATCCCATGCAATCTGACGATCTCCTGTATATATAATTTTGCATAATCCTCTGCGGTGTCAGTAGTCTTTACTGCTAAGAAGTGAGCTGATTTCGTCAATCTATCCACAATTACCCAAATCAAATCATGTTGCTTTTGGGACCTCGGCAAACCAATAATAAAGTCCATATTGATTATCTCCCACTTCCATTTCGGAATTTCTATATTTTGAGCTAAACCACATGGCCTTTGATGCTCAACCTTCACCTGTTGATAATTCGGGCACTTGGAAACGAATTCCGCAATATCTCTCTTCATCCCACTCTATTAATAGATTTCCCTTAAGTCATGGTACATTTTCGTAGAGCCCGGATGAATAGAGTATCTGGAACTATGCGCTTCAGCCATAATCCTCTCTCAAACATTATCGACATCAAGCACACACAATCTATTTTGGTACCTCAACACACCATCTCCCCCTTTGGTAAAAACCATTACCTCTTGTTTGTGAACAACTCCCTTCAATTTGAGAAGGATGGGATCTCGGTCTTGTTTCTCCTTTACCTCTGCCACAAGTGAGGATGTAGACCCATCCTGAACAGTAACTTCGCCTTCATTGTTCTCTTCCAAATGAACTCCCAATCGGGCTAATCTATGTACCTCCTTTGCCAATTCCCTCCTTGCCTCCTCTACACGGGCAGTGCTATCCATAGACAACCTGCTAAAAGCATCAACAACAACATTAGCTTTACCTGGATGGTAGAGGATGCTCATGTCGTAGTCCTTGAGTAGCTCGAGCCATCTCCTTTGCCTCAGGTTGAGTTCCTTCTGGCTGAAGACGTATTGTAAGCTCTTGTGATTGGTGAATACATCAACATGCACTCCATATAAGTAGTGGCGCCAAATTTTAATTGCAAACACCACAGCTGCCAGTTCAAGGTCATGAGTTGGGTAATTCCTTTCATGAACCTTAAGCTGTCTTGAAGCATAGGCTATCACCTTCCCCTTTTCCATCAACACACAACCCAAACCAATTCTGGATGCATCACAGTAGACCACAAAGCCCTCTGTTCCATCGGGCAAGGTTAGGACAGGAGCAGTGGTTAGCTTGGTCTTCAATTTCTGGAAGCTTTCCTCACAAGCATTGGACCATTGGAACTTAGCCTTCTTTTAGGTCAGCTTAGTCAATGGCAATGATATGTAGGAGAATCCCTCTACAAACCTTCGATAATAGCCGGCTAAACCCAAGAAGCTCCTTATCTCTGTCGGGGATGTGGGTCTGGGCCAGTTCTTCACAGCTTCAATCTTCTGGGCGTCAACCTGAATACCATCTCCAGATACAATGTGGCCTAAGAAGGCCACTGATGCAAGCCAAAATTCACATTTAGAGAACTTTGCATATAATACCTGGTCTCTCAAGGTTTGTAAAACGACTCTAAGATGATAGGCGTGCTCATCTTCATTCTTGGAGTAGACCAGAATATCATCTATGAATACAATCACAAATATATCAAGATATGGTTTAAACACCCAATTCATGAGATCCATGAAAGCTGCAGGGGGCATTTGTCAACCCAAAGGACATGACCAAAAATTCAAAGTGGCCATAACGAGTCCAAAAAGCGGTCTTCGGAATATCACATTCCCTCACCTTCAACTGATGGTAGCCGGATCTCAAGTCTATCTTTGAGAAACACGTGGCACCCTAAAGTTGATCAAATAAATCATCTATTCTGGGGAGAGGGTATTTGTTTTTTATGGTGACCTTATTCAACTGCATGTAGTCAACACACATCCTAAGGGACCTATCCTTCTTTCGCACAAATAGGACGGGAGCACCCTATGGTGAGATGCTCAGCCTAATGAATCTCTTATCTAGCAAGTCCTTCAACTGCTCCTTCAACTCTTTCAACTCGGCTGGAGCCATTCTATATGGAGGAATTGAGATAGACTGGGTATCAGGAAGAACATCAATCCTGAACTCGATCTTCCTATCAGGAGGGACTCTAGGCAGATCCTCGGGAAAGACATCGGGAAACTCATTGAAAATCGAGACCGACTCGAGAGATGGAGGCTCAACATTTCCATCTTTCACTCGGACAATATGATAGATACACCCTTTTGAGATTAGCTTCCTGGCCCTAAGGTAAGAAATAAACTTACCCTTAGGCATAACAGGACTACCCCTCCACTCTATGACAGCTTCGTTCGAAAATTCAAACTTGACAACCTGAGTTCTACAATCAATAGAAGCATAACAGACATAAAGCCAGTCCATATCAAGGATCACATCAAAATCAACCATGTCCAACTCAACTAGGTCGGCCAAGGTATCCATGTGATGAATTGACACAGTGCAATCTCTATAGATTCTCTCAGCTAAGACAGAATCATCGACCGGAGTAGCTACACCGAAAGGCTCAAGAAGACATTCAGGAATTTTATTAAATTTACTAGCCACGTAAGGAGTCACAAAAGATAAGGTGGCACCCGGATCCATCAATACATAACAATCAAGAGAAGAGACTCGAATCATACCCGTCACGACGTTTGGAGAGTTCTCTTGATCTTGGCGACTACCCATGGCATATAAACGATTTGTACCTCCCCTCGTGCCTGAAGTAGTGCCCCTCTGATCACCCCTAATCGGTGGTGCGGTAGTAGAGAACTGGTCCCTTTCTCTCCATGCTGGACACTCTCTCTGAAAATGGTTCATTTGGCCGCATTTATAACAACCAGCCCTCCCCGCTCTGCATTCTCCCAAGTGGAGCTTACCACACTTGACTCATGGTGGCTTCCCTTGCGAACCTTGACCTACGCTAGCTTGGGATTGAGAACCCTGGGGTCTAAAACTCTGGCGACTCTATCCCTGCCGATCATACCTGTTTTGCGGCATAGGTGCATTTGCTGTGGACGAGGCATAGTTGGGAGGCCTCTTCTGGAAGAAGGACCTGTTGCCCTTGTTTTGTCTCTGTTCATTCTCATGGACCGCTGATCTTGCCTTCTTGCTCAGCTGCTCCTCTCTGTCTTTTCTTTTCTCATCCTTCACCTGTTGAGCATCCACCATTAATCTCGAAATGTCCATTTCTGAGATCAACAATGCTGCTTTGCACTCCTTCTTCACATGCCTCCCTAATCCGGAGACGAACTTCCTTATCTTTGACCTCATATCTGGAATCATTTCTAGAGCATACCTAGACAGCTGGATGAACTTCAGGCCATACTCCTTAACTGTCATTCCTTCTTGTTTCAGATTTACAAACTCCTCCACCTTTGCTTCCCTTAATTCTCGGGGAAAGAAGTGGTCAAGAAAAGCTCCTTCAAATTCATCTCACATAGCAGGTTCAGCATCCTCAACTCTACCTTGTTCCCATTGGTTATACCAAATATTTGCCACATCCTTGAGTTGATAAGATACCAACTCAACCCCCTCAATCTCCGTAGCATGCATAGCTTTCAAAATTTTCCACATCTCATCAATGAAATTTTGGGGATCTTCATCAACCTTAGAACCCGTGAATGCCGGCAGATTCATTATCAAAAAGTCTCTAATTCTAGTGGCAGCAGATGGTTCTTAGGAACTAGAGCTAAGAGTGGGCGAACTCTGATTACCGTTTTGGGCAGCCACTAACTGAGTGAGCATTGCAATTGCCCCTCGAAATTCTACCTCTAAAGTGGGTGCAGGCAGAGTAGCAGGCACTTGAGGTGCCTCCACATATCTCGCAGGTCGGCCTCTAGCCCTTGCTGGGTGTACCTCTGATTGAGCATCTCGGCGTTATCAACATTCCTCTGGCTAGCTGTACATTTAGGAGGCATTATCTGTAACGTATGAACGCACGAATTAGAAAGGAGTTTTATAGAGTTTAATTCTATCGCACGAATTCAGAGTATGAAAGAAGTGAAACAATTCCTAATGTCTTATAGCCTCCTGTTTATAAGTGTGGTGCACAACACACCCATAAGCAAGACTCTACTAGACACGGCTTCATAGACTCCCTAGGACGCTTGAACTCTGTGCTCTGATACCATATTTGTCACGCCCCGGGAGGGTACTCTAGGAGCGACCGGCACTCGAAAGCCATTTCTGGCTTTCAAGCGAACCACCTGATTCAGTCACACTATCGTTCATTCATATTCACTCAGAGGAAGACATCAATCATAGACACACTATTCATAATATAAGGGCCGAGGGCCAAGCACTAACAACTCATCAAAACAATTATAATAAGACTTCTCAAAATAGCAGTCCAACCTTCCCACACTCTAGTCTATGAAGCCTCTATCGAAGTCTAGAAGGTGCCAATGACAATCCCATGGCTACCAACAATTCAAAATAAAGGAAACAACAACAAAACTATACAAGAAAGCTCAACATCCTCTAGAAATGAGGAGGACTCACCAACTGGCTGGAAGTGTGTGGATGTTCAATAGTGCACCGGTTGATGATATCTAGTACCTGTCTCTGCATCATGAAATAATGCAGGCTAAATGGCGTCAGTACATGGAATGTACGAGTATGTAAAATGGCCAAATAAAATGAATATCAAGGAAGAATCAAATCAACTCGGACTCTCAACTCAAGAGAAATAACAACTCAATCAAGTTTCCTAAGTCTAAGCAAGAATATAGTTTAGACGGGATCAAATCATATACAAGTCAACTCAATACGACTCAGAGTACTATAAGGACCTATTTGGGAGTTTCTCTTATCCGACAACCATCACTTATGAGCCAGTGAAAGTACAACAAACCGACGTTGTTGCCGCATCCGTTCATACTTTGCCAGGGTATGAACGAATCAACCAATCATGAATCCAATCCAACCAAGTCCTATAATGTCAGGACAATAAATTTGGGGAAGCATCCGACTTTAATAGTTCAATCCCCTCCTACGTGTGGCGACGTAGTTATTGGGTTCGAGTATGGACTATACTCTTACCCAATTCGGTACTCGATACTCCTCCCAAGACTCAATGCTCATAAAACTCCATCCAATCGACTCAATCAAATCACATCGACAAGTCTCATTACAACCTTGTCAACTCATCAACTCTATCACAATCAAAACCCTCCCAATCGCACTATCCGATCAATCTCAATCATATCTTACAATAGTAATTTAAATGTACATTTATAGTACTATATAAACATAACCAATCATTTCCTCCATCCATTTAATTTATCTTTGAGGCTCCTCACAACTTCAAGGCTTTAAAATCGACATTTCAAAATAAGCAACATTTTAAAGAAAAGTGACATCCTTTAGCATAATCTACATAGTTAAGAAGATCAATAAAACATATTTAACAACTCATCTTCATCAACTCATAATCACATAAAGGCTCTTTTAGGAACTTCTTAGCTCAACAACATCAACACATATATAATCAAATAAATAGATGACAAAATTCATTCAACATAAACCATACCAAGAAACTCCATTTTCATGGACATCTAACCTCCAAGCAAGAGTAGGGCACATGGGTGGACTCAACCCATGTTTTGTGTAGCCTTACATACCTTAGTGAAGACTTGAAGAAAACCTTGTTGTTGGGTTTTCAATGGAGAAATCAAATCTTGAAGCTCTTGGAACGATTCTTTGTTGAAAATGGAGAAGGAAAAGAGAGAGAAAGAGATTTCTAGGGCTTTTCTAGAGAGAGAGTGGGGCTGCAAATTGTGATCCCAAAATGCCCAAGGATGATACATATATAATTTGGGTGAATTCCCAAATTTCCCCTCCTCAAATGTTCTGAAAAATAGGCTAAAATGCTCCTGGCGCGATAGTGGCGCATCGCGCCATTGCAGCGCCAGGTCGATTTCGCCTAAAAAACCTGCACATCGCTTAGTGGCGCGCCGCGCCAAGGACCAAACTACTAAGGCACATTCTTGGCGCGATAGTGGCGCGTCGCGCCCTTACAGCGCCAAGGCCAAATCTTTCAGGGTTTTGGAAATTGGCTTGAAAACCCTGCACACCTCGTAGTGGTGCGCCGCGCCAAGGCCAAACTACTGAGGCTTGTTCCTGACGCGATAGTGGCGCGTCGCGCCCTTACAGCGCCAAGGCCAGATTTCCAGTAGTTGAACCCCAGGCCTGAAATCTCTGTCGTGCTAGTTCGTCTTAGGATCGTCATATCTTTTGACTCCGAACTCCAAAAATTACATTCTTGGTGGCGTTGGAAAGAAGACTCGATGATCTTTAAATTTGATGTGTCGTAGGCCGCCCAGATTATCGTCTTTCAAAAGATAGGGTCGTTAGAAGTCGACCTCTTATACGAACTCATCCTAAACTTAGCCACGACGAACCTTTTGGACTTAGCTCGGTCCTAGGGGCCCTTTGTGACCCCACATCACCTCCAACACTCTTCAATTACTCAGGGGCTCATCTTAACTCGAGCACATACTTTAAAATAATTGAGTTAGACCCTACACGTATACAAGAAAGGTCCGAATCTTAGGAAAAAATTTTGAGGGTTGTTACAATTATAAATTACACTAATTAACAACTTAAATTTTATTATTATATACTTGAAAATTAACTATAAATTACAATAATTAAGATATAAATTATTTATATTGGATGATTAGTCTAAAAACAATTAAAAAAATTGAAGAACACATTAAAATTTCTACAAATGACAATAGTTAACAACTTAAAATATTCTATTATATATTTGATAATAACATAAAAACCAGTATAAATCACAATAATTAACAGTTTATAATATAAAAATTATGGTTGATTCTTAATCTCATTGGAACATATGAAATAACATATGTTATTTGAAAATTACGTAAAAGGTACTTTAAATCACAATAATTAATCGTTGAAAATATTTTAAAATCATAAAAGAAATTTGATGATCTCTTAACTCCATCTATGTCACATAAATTGTGATAGAGAGATTAACACATAGTACTTGAAAATGACCTAAAAATACTATACATCTCAATAAATTAATAATTTAAAATATTTCAAAAAAATAATTAAAAATTTTGATTTATTTTTTAAATTTTATCTGTAACATAAATTAAAATGAAGAAAATAAAATATATTAGATCCGTACTGACACGGTATATGTACATGCCAGCAATATATTTAGTCATCATGTATTATTATTATTATTATTATTATTATTATTATTATTATTATTATTATTATTATTATTATTATTATTTGAATACAGTCATCATGTATTAAAACCTCAGATGCGATTTTAATCAAAAATGATGATGAAAATGCAGCCTTAAACTCGAATTCTAATAAATATAGTATTGCGTGTGAAAATTATTTTTACTCCGTAACTTTGTTTTAAAAAATTAGACTCCCCCTTAATTATGAATAGTAGATATTCTTCCCTTTTTATTCTATGTATTGTCTATTTTAACTTTGACATTTTCAATTGGCCATCTATATAATATCTTTTAATTATAATATTTATTTTTCTTAATTTAAGTAATTGAATTCTCTGTTATACTCTAATGTCTATATAGATAAACGATCTTTGATTGTCCATTCATTTCTATTATTTATTATTGTAAGAACTTAAATGTATCAAAATTTACTATTCCAATTACTTCTATTCTTTATTGTAAATTTAAAGGCCAAAATATTTATCACTCCGCCTTTCATTTCCTCCGTAAAGAATGGAAATTTATTTAAATAGAGTAGTCTAATGAATATCATTTCAAATAGCTTGAAAAAAATAAAGTCATCCCTATAACTCTCTTAATTATGGGATCTGTTTTTATAATCTTCATTTAAAAAACAAACTAAAAAAATATCTACATAATTAGTCAATTAAATAATAAGACAATTACTCACTAAATAAATGAATTAATGAAAAAATGGGAAATCATAACTCTCCAAAACATTTTTCCGAACATCCACTTATTTAATACATGTCATGATGAACCCACGATTAAAGTTAGAAATTAAAAAAAAATGTTGCACCAGCCAAAAAATACAATTTTTTTCTTTACCATTTTTCTTTCTTTCCCATTTATCTTATTAGTAAGAATAAAATCACATATATTAACATTTATTGTTCTAACTTTTCATATTCTTTATGGAAAATCGAAATTAATCCACATACTAAGTTATGAAATCATTGGTATTTCTTTTTAATGGCCCTTTAAAGTCACAATAATATCACGATCCAAAATCTCAGTTCATGATGACACCTACTAAAATTTCTATTATGATCCAAGTTAGGCCCTAGACGCGCACGGCGATAAAGATCCCGAGAGACCCCAACCAAACCTCTTAGCATATCATATCATACATGAACATACATAAAATAAATAAGAAACATCAAGAGGAAAGTCATGAATGCAGAATATAATCCTCAACATGAAAATTTTGGTATAAGAGAAATCAAGCTAAATCTCCGAATAAATGGAGCAACATAGACATAACAATCTAACATGCCTCTACTAGTCTAGACGGGGCATATGACAAGTTCCTAGCTTACCAAACATAAGAAATGAAAGTCACAAGAAACATAAAGGAAAATCATAAATGTTGTGTCCTTGAAACATGAGGACTCACCAACAAGAAGATAGCAAACTCCAAAATCTAGCCACAAGCAGGATGCGTAGAATGATCGTCGGATCCTACATTATGATATAATGTAGGCAAAGTATGCGTTAATACATGGAATGTACTAAGTATGTGAGAAACATGCATGAAAGAGAATAATCGGACATAATCAATATAAACATGTGAAGCACGAACAAATATCTTGAAAACATGAAATATAGCTTGAAAACACTTGAAAGCAATTAATAAGGTCAATGCATCACAAAACATCATTAAAGAACTTAAAAAAAAAGCATATAAATATATGAGATATTAACCTTAACCAACATTTGTCACACCCTGGGAGGGTACCCTAGACGTGGCCGGCACTCGAAGACCATTGCTTGTCCCCAAGCGAACCACTTGATCTAATCACACATTCATTCATTCAATCAATCAGCAGAAGGCTTAAAATAAGGAAATAATTAGGTGGACAATCCCAATCAACAATCTAACTCAAGAAAGAAATGTCATGGGCCAACAAATCAATCTTCAATCTCTGTCATTAAATAGTTTAACACGAACAATTCAAGAAAATAAAATACTCAATCGACCCATCACTATCTAGTCTATGAAGCCTCCATCACTACTATCTAATTGGTTCTAATGACAGGTTCATGGCTACTTCAAATTAGAATAAAAAAGACTAAACTCAACGCAAGAATAACATAAGTGGTGTCCTCCAAATATAGGGGAGGACTCACCAATAAGTTGAGTGTGAATAGATCCTCGATGGTGTGCCTATTGATGATCTCTTAAACCTGTCTCTATATCATAAAATAATGCAGGTCCAAATGGATGTCAGTACGTGGAATGTACGAGTATGTAATACGGCAAAATGAAACATGTGTCAAGATAAAATAATACCGACTCAAATATCTCAAGTCATAAAAATAAGAGATACTCAATCAAGGTGTCATAAGTCTAAAGTAAGAACACAGTTTAGACAGACCAATCATATATAATCCGATCCAATCATGTACAATCTAATTCAACCCAATCATTTACAATTCGATCACATACCATCCAATCCAATCCAATCATATACAATCAACTCACAACAAAGTCAAAGGACTCAATTCAATAGATATGCAAATTAGAATTTAGCAAGGTTTTACAAATCAACTCAATCAGCTTCAATCTCAATCAAACCAATCATATCAAGCACAATTCACTCAATTGGGAGTTTCTCTAATTGACAACCATCACCATATGAGCAAGTGATAGTACAACAAGCCAAAGTTGTTGCCACGTTCATTCATATCTTGTCAGGGTAAGAATGAATCAACAATCATGGATCCATAACCAATCAAGTCCTATCATGTCAGGACAGTAATTTAGGAAACATCCGACTTTAATGGTCCAATCCTCTCCTACATTTGGCGACGTAGTTATTGGTTTGAGTATGGACTATATTCTTATCCAATTCGGTGCTCGATACTCCTTCTAAGACTCAATATGCTCATATCTATCAAGTGAGTAAAATACTCAAAATACTCATTTAGTCTCTTAGGACTTATTTTCAAATCAACTCATTTAGTCTCATTGGACTCTTTTCAAAACTCATTCAATCTGGTCTCATTGGACCTTTATTCACAATCAACTCATCTCAATCATCAAACTCTTCTTTTAAAAATTTGATACCATCTCAATTCAATGAATGCAGAAAATATTAGATGCGTTTAAAATATAATTTCAACTCCTCAACTCAAACTCAAAATAGACATTTTTATGTAAAAATGCTCAACTCATTTATACTCAAAATACTAATGTTCAAAAATAATTAAAAGACTTCTCAAACTCAACTCATGCTTAAACTCTTTTTAAATCAAAGATAAAAATAATCATTCTTTAAACTCAAAATAGTGTATAAATATTTTATGCAAAAATGTTCACAAATCATTTATTTAAAACTCCTTCATAAAATCATCTATACTCATATGACTCCAATCAAATCAAATTATGCAAATCACATATCATGTAGTCACATTAGACTCCAATCCATTTCATCTCAAATGTCATCATCAACAAACTCTTCATCAATCATTCTACCTATGTTAAAGATAACCATCATTCACATCATCATCAAACATCTTGCTCCAAAATCCTTATTTAATTCTATGTTCAATTTATAGAGACAAAAGGACATTCTAACTCTACCAAGGTTTCGTTTCTTTTTATGCCATTCACATTCATAACTATCCTAATTTATTTTTTTCATTCCAATCAATACATATACACAAAAATCATCAATCTCAACCTCAAGACAATTATGACAAAAAGAAATCTCATCTTGGGTTCATGTGAATGAATACATGAATTCATACTCTCAACAAAACTCAACTCAAGAAAATCATCAATACATATGAATTTATAGACAAAAATTCATTTATAGTCAATATGTAGCAACGGTTTATGAAATAAATATGAAAGATAATTATTCAATAATTCAAGTCATGAAAATTATCAATCAATTACTAGTATATAAAAATATTCTAGAGTTTAGGAAAATTTCAAGAAAATCTTCATAGAAGGTTCAAGCCTTTCACTATTTTCATTCAACACATCTATGGGGCATATGGAAGAACTCAATCCATATTTTAAGTTAGCTTCACATACCTGAAAATTGAAGAAAATCAAGACATGAAGGAATGGCTTGAAATCTATCTCCTCTTCTTCTTCTCTAATTTCTTCTCTCCAAGTCTTCCATGCCTAAATGAGGAGAAAAACCTCCTTGGTATGATGAAAAACTAATTTCTTTGTCCCAAAACAGCTAGGGTTGTATTTGGGATGGGTGGGAAAAAGTCCGGAATGCCCTTTCTCAAGAAAAATCTGAAAAATGAGTCCAAAACCCTGCAGGCGCAATAGTGGCGCGCCTAGGGACAAACTTCAGAGACTAGTTTCGGGCGCTATAGCGGCGCTGGGTGCCACTGGAGCCCCAGGCCTGAAATTCCTGCAGTGATAGTCTATAGAAAAATAGTCATAACTTTTGACTCTGAACTCCAAAAATTACAATCTTGGTGGAGTTGGAAAGAAGACTCAAAGAAATTTAATTTGACAGGTCATGAGCCACCCAATTCATTATATTCTAGGAGATATGATCATTTGAAGTTAACCCTTATACAAACTCATTCTAAAACTTAGTCGATTGGAATTCTTTGGATTCGGCTTGGTGTTAGAGATCCCTTATGACCCTAAACCACCTATAATACTCTTCAAATACTTAGGCATTGATCCTAACTCATATATAAAATTACAATCCCTTCGGTTCGAGTCTACACACACGTGAATAAATGTTTGAGTCTTTGCGAAAACATTTTTGGGGTGTTACATAGGGTTTAAGAGAATTTCATAAGAGATATAATTGAGAAACCTTTGGAACTTTATGGATAAAAGAAGATCCATGGATGAATTTCCACATACCTGGACTAAAACCTTAAGTTAATTCCTTCAATGGAAGCTTGGAGATTGGATCCCTATTTCTTGCCTCGGAGAGGATTTGAGAGGAACTTGAGAGAATGAAAATTGTGATTTTGAGAAAATGGGGTTTTGGAGGGTTGGGAGTTAGTTATAGTCTAGGATTTAGTCCAAAAAACATTCAATTAGTATCATATGTACTTGGGGAAGATGTCCAAATTACCCTTGAAATAACCACTGAAGGATCCCCAAGATGGATGCTCTTCACATACCGATTAACACTTCGCGGTCAGTGAAGTGGTCATGAACTTGAGGGGGTTGGTCCTCTGAGGGATCATTTTCCTACGGGCCCTTTGATGGCTCTCTAAACCTCCACGGGTCATAGACCCCCTCGTGAAGTGGATCACTCCTTTGGTCCTTGAATTTTCCTATACTGACCTCCCTACGACTTGTCATCATTGTATCAACCCATTAGGTCATTTTGAATACTAGAGCCTCTTATTTCATAAAAGACTCATTCTGTAAATTTTTAAGGGGTATTTTGGACTATTCGATAACTATAATTATTTAGTTGGGGGTAAATTTAGATAATTAATTTAATTAATGGGTTAAAGTGGTAATATATTTAATACCATATACCAGTTATTCCATATTTATTAAAATAGTTAGTAGGGTTATCTGTCACGACCCGAATCTGAGTGTGATGACACTCATCTCAACCCACCGAGATAAGTCAGCCTAATACCCAACGGAAAGTAAATACGAAAGTAATTGAGATAAAGCAAGGTTTAACTTAGACAAAAAAAATAAATAATCTCAAAATCCCCCAAGACTGGTTGTCACGTATACAAGCCACTAATACATTGACGAAGTATGAAAGAAAAATACAGTCACAATGTCTTTGTCTCTAGAATAGGACTGAAAACATATTAAAAAGTAAGAGATGTCCGCTAGATGGATGTAACAGCTACCTCAACACTCGAAATGATAGCCTCAGATGTAGTAGAAAATAGTAGGAGATCAAGTAGGTCCGGGCTCACAACCTACACAAGTGTAGAAGCAAGGGGTGAGTACCAAAAAATATGGTACTCAGCAAGTGGTTAACTAAAACTAAGCCAAGCTCAATAGATACAAGTACTCATGTCCTCCCAACCGAACCTCCTTAACTACAACCTACATAGAATCAGTCCAACTCTACGCTTGTGCAATAACAACAGTAATACAGTCCACGAATACTCATCAATAGTCTCATCAATGAATCATATAGAGTCAAGTTCAGCATTTACAGAGCAACATAGGGGTAAACATAAATTCACAAATATCAAAAAGTGCAATGCAATGAAATGATGCATATTTGTCCTATCGGTACACATCCGCTAAATCATAGTCCGGAACCTATGGGGGACATTTCTGTCCATGTAAACTGCCACGGAATGTGTGGCCCATCCCCTCAACATATATATCTTTCCACGGAGCGTGTGACCCGACTCCTTTTATTTCATAATACTTGCCACGGAGCGTGTGGCCCGACCCCTTTTGTTTTATATCATTTTCAGTCTCAACACAATATGTCAAAACCAATGCAATCAATTCATGTTCATATAATTCACGATAATAATATGATAACAACAATAATTTTTCCTATCTCACATCAACATAGTCATTTCACATGTCCCAAATAAATCCACAATCACAACATATCAATTCCACCAATACATGTCATTAGATCACCATATTATACCCTTCATCTCCATTTTTAAGGCCAATCATATAGTCAATAACCCAGTCTAATTCTCATTACTCCCTAGTACACATAACACAGAAATACAAGCATCTACAAGCTTAAACGGAGGTTTAGAAATTCACTTGCCTTAATTAATCAAGCAATTACTCCGGTACTTGAGCCTTCCCTTTTCGTTGGGTCTCCAAATAAGTATAATCTAATCAAATAAATAACCACAATAAGATTTCGAAACTAACAACACCCATATTATTATATGTCTAGCCTAGATCCAAAACCTACCCAAATCTATAATCAAGTTCCAAATATTGATGTCAAATAACATGTCAACTCTCATATTTCTAAATTTTAAGCCTAGGGTTAGGTTCTAATTTCTCCAATATCATAAATTTAATGGAATTCATAAAATATAATATACCTAATATTTAATTATCTACCTCAATATATCAAAATTCGGGAACTAACTCATTCTATGTCGTTGAAGTTAAATCTGAAATTTTCTTTCCGATTATGTTCACTCATGATAAAATAAACTCACATGTTAAATTTCAGCTAAAACGAATCGTTATTCGACCCCCAAATCAAGATTTTATATGAAGAACCCTAGAGTCATATTTTCTTATTTCAGCATTGTTTCTCCACCAATATACCCAAAAAATATGTTCATAATCACATAAAAATTTAATGGAAAGAATGAGAATAATTACCTTAACGCTTTGGAATGAAAATCCATATTTTTCTTTTCCCCTTTCTTTTCTTTCTTCCTCCGTATATTTTTTTTTTAGTTTCTGGTTCGTTCTTTCAGTTTCTCGTTTTCTCGCCGCTTCACATCTGATGGCATTAAGCCATCAAAAATTATACATATATATTATTATTTTTTTTCTTTTATTATTATTTTTTTTTCTTTTTCTAATTAATTAGATACTAAAGTAACAAACCCTACAAACCTATTTTAATAAATATAAAAAAAGTGGTATAGGGTATTAAATAAATTAACACTTTAGCCCATCAATTAAACTAATTCTCTAAAATTATCCCTCAACTAATTAACCAAAGTTACCGAAAGGTCCAAAATTTTCAACTTAAATTTACGAAAAGGGTCTTCTATGAAAGGAGGGGGACTCGTTCTCAAAATGACCTAATGGGTCATTACATTATCACTTTTAGTACTTAATTAATTTAGAAAAAAAAAAGAGAAAAGGAAGAAGGAAACCAGCCTGTTCGACGTCGAAAAACATTAGCTAGGTAACCTATATAATTTTCTCGATTTCATTTACATAGAACTGCTACTTAGTGCATAGATAATTATTGCATTGTTTATGGATAACAAATTAACCAATTAGTGTTGGGTGGAGAAAGTTTTGAATTGGAAAATAGTTATGTGCAACATGGGTTCATTTAATTGATGGATTGAGTTGTTACTTTTAGTGGTGGCATTGATAGATGTAGTGGATAATCAATGATGCCATAGTGATGAGAAAATGGTCGAGAAGATACATATATGAACCAATTGGTAAAAACGTAAGGTTTCAGTTAGTTCTGCAGGTTAAGTACTGCACTAATTTCGTATAATTTTGGGTTGATTTTGATTTCTTTTCTTATAGTTATCATATCACGAATCAAGTTATGGCATATTGAGATAAGTAATCAAAGAATAGGTGTATTGTATTATATGATATCATTAGATTTATGTAATTGAAAGAAATTGAGTCTTAATTCTTGCTTAAGATTTAGGAATATGAGACTTGAGATATTAGTTTGAATCAAAACTTAGGAATTTGATTATAGATTTGGATGAGTTGTTGGGTATAGGTTAAACATATATATATATATATATATATATATATAGTATTGGTGTCTACGGATTTGTTTGCTTACGAATATTGTATAATTGATAGATTGGAAACGTGAGCCTTTGAAGAAAGGAAATATATTGGTGGATTATCTTGCTTGACTTTGGTTCTTCGGTGGAGGTAGGTTATGGTTTATTCTATATTATAGATAGACTCTTAATAGCGATTGATAGTCATTGAGTAATGTGTGAAGTTTACTATGCATTTAATTATTGTGGTTTGAATGGTTGATATGTTGTTATGATTGGTCTGTAATTCCAAGACCGTGAAATCCATAATCTTAAACTTGTCCTAACAAAAGTGATGCCTTGAATAAAGAAGGCTTGATGAAATATTGTTAATGAAGTGGAATGTGATAATAAAAAATAATAAATTAATTATATTTGGATCGGGTGTCACAAGCTGACACAATATATTTGGATCAAGTGTCACGAACTGACACAATATATTTGGATTGAGTGTCACATTCCAACACGGTATATTTGAATTGGGTGTCACATTTCGATACGGTATATTTGGATCGAGTGTCATATTCCGACATGGTATATTTGGATTGAGTGTCATATTCCGATATGGTATATTTGGATTGAGTGTTATATTTTGACATGGTATATTTGGATCGGATGTCACGAGCCGACATGATATATTTAGATCGGGTGTCACATTCTGGCATGGTAATATTAAAGGAAAATATATTAAAATGACTTAATCTACTCAATTCCAAATAACTCATTTCCCAAAAGAGCATGGTGTGGAGGTCTGAGTCCTCAGTATACTTTGGATATTATTTACAATCCAAGCCATGCACAAGTCCTTTTAAATGGTCAATTCCCGAGTCCTAAAAGAGCATGGTGTAGATCGTTTTGAGTACGAGAAATTCTTATTTCATAAAAGACTCATTCCGTAAATTTTTAATGGGTATTTTGACTATTCGATAACTACAGTTATTTAGTTGAGGGGTAAATTTAGATAACTAATTTAATTAATGGGCTAAAATGGTAATATATTTAATACCATATACCACTTATTCCATATTTATTGATAGTTAGTAGGGTTATCACTTTTAGTACTTAATTAATTTAAAAAAGAAAAGAGAAAAGGAGGAAGGAAACCAATATGTTCGGCGTCGACAAACATTAGCCAGGTAAACTATACAATTTTCCCAATTTCATTTACATAGAACTGCTACTTAGTGCATAGATAATTATTGCATTATTTATGGATAACAAATTGTCCAATTAGTGTTGGGTGGAGAAAGTTTAGAATTGAAAAATAGTTATGTGCAACGTGGGTTCATTTGGTTGATGGATTAAGTTGTTACTTTTAGTGGTGGCATAAATAGATGTAGTGAATAATCAATGATGGTATAGTGATGAGAAAATGGTCGAGAAGATACAGATATGAACTAATTGTTAAAAATGTAAGGTTTCGGTTAGTTCATGCAGGTTAAGTACTGTATTGATTTCGTATAATTTTGGGTTGATTTTGATTTCTTTTCTTGTAGTTATCATATCATGAATCAAGATATGGCATATTGAGATAGGTAATCAAATAATAGGTATATTATATTATATGATATCATTAGATTTATGTTATTGGAAGTAATTGAGGCTTAACCCTTGCTTAAGATTTAGGAATATGAGACTTGAGATATTAGTTGGTATCAAAACTTAGGAATTTGATTATAGATTTGGATGAGTTGTTGGGTATAGATTAAACATATATATATAATACAACACACACACACACACATATATATATATATATATATATATATATATATGTATATATATATATATATATAATATAATATAATATTGGTGTCTACAGATTCATTTGCTTACGAATATTATATAAGTGATAGATTGGAAACATGAGGCTTTGAAGAAAGGAAAAACATTGGTGAATTATCTTGCTTGATTATGGTTCTTCGGTGGAGGTAGATTATGATTTATTCTATATCATATATAGAATCTTATTAGTGATTGATAATCATTGAGTAATGTGTGAAGTTTATTATGCATTTAATTGTTGTGGTTTGAATCTTTAATATGTTGTGGTGATTGGTCTGTAATCCCAAATCTGTGAAATCCATAATCTTGAACTTGTCCTATCAAAAGTGATGCCTTGAATAAAGAAGGCTTGATGAAATATTATTAATAAAGTGGAATGTGATCATAAAGAATGATAAATTAATTATATTTGGATCGGGTATCATGAGCCGACACGATATATTTGGATCGGATGTCACGAGCCGACACGGTATATTTAGATCAAGTATCACATTCCGACACGGTATATTTGAATCGGGTGCCACATTCTGACACAGTATATTTGGATCGAGTGTCACGTTCTGACATGATATATTTGGATCGGGTGTCGCATTCCAACACGGTATATTTAGATCGGGTGTCACCTTCCGACTCGATTATATTAAAGGAAAACATATTAAAATGACTTAATCTACTCAATCCCAAATAACTCATTTCCTAAAAGAGCGTGGTATGGAGGCCTGAATCCTCATGTATACTTTGGATATTATTGAATGATTACGTATTCATTAAGTTGTCACTTGATCTTGATCTTGTTGTTTTCCACATGTTAAGTGGTGTAGGTTATTTCCTGCTATTACTTTATGGATTTTGATTTCTATTTCGAGTCGGCCGATGATACTTACTCAGTACATGTTGCCCTGTACTAACACCTACTTTTATTTTTCTTTTGTATTATTTTGTGGAGTGCAGTGAGTGTACCATAGACTTTGACTCGCCATCAGCTCTAGTCAATGTCCAGCACATCAGGGTCGAGGGTGAGTCATTCCTTCTAGCTCGTGTTGGATTCTCTCAGACATGACATGATGTCCTTAGTTTTCGGACACAAACTATGTTATTTATTTTATTCTAGTGTTTGATATTTCCAAACTTAGTATTTTTGAATTAGATGTCCTTGATGTGATGACTTTCAGATTTTGGAAAATGCTATGAATAAACTTTAGTGGTTTGGGGTATTTTTTACTTTCATAAATTGAGCTTCCGCATTATTATCGCTAATATAAGTTGAGGTTTATATCGTTGGTTCTCCCACCTAGGAGGTTAAGTGTGGGTGCCACCCATGACTCATTTTGGGTCATGGCAATCATTTCCAAGAGTCATAAGGCTTCTCGTACAAACCCCTTGAACCAAAACTAAGAGGGGGGGGGGGGGTTAGGGTTGAGTTCTACGATCTGTGAAATTTTATACAAATCGTACACCTGTCCGTATACCTTTTATGAAAAAAAATCATGCCCAGATCACCTTCACGACCCCTTTCCTGCGGACCGTGCTGCTTCCCACAGCCCGTGAAGGGCCCCATGTAGGTCAAAAATTTTAAAATTTCTTAGTTTTCTCTCGTTTCTTAATTCTCCAACTTCCAGGGTATTATATTTCCACCAGTAGTTAAGCCTAAACCATAGCCCAAAACTAGAAGCAGTAGGCTATCAAGCAAAAGTGAAATATATGAAAAGCGAGGAACAAATACCGAAATAAAAGAAAGAGTAGAGTCAAATATATATAATATATATCCCAAAGATTTGGTATCATTTGGTGTTTGAGATAATTCAAAATAGGAGTACAAATTAAATGCAACTATACAGGCTAGTCACTGAATACAAAGTAAAGACTAATTCAGCTAAAAACAAAGGGAGAAGGACAACTCCACACGCCAAAACCTCACCCCAAATCTCTAATCCATAGCTATCCCGCACGAAATACGCGTCAACAGTGAAAACTCGTACTATAATGTCCAAGGTGAAAAAGTACAGTATGAGTATCAAACAAATGATACTAAATAGGCATAGGCCAACTGAGCTCTAAATACAATGCAGGTATAAATAGCAAGTAAATAAGAAGAATTTACTACAAGTAATTAAAAGAGATGAATTGCGGTAAAAGTAAACAGAGGCAAATAGGAAAAAGGAAACAAGTAACCAAATCAAAGGAACATACATGGAGGCTCTAGACCAACAACCTAAACACACCAACATTCGATTATGGAAGTCAACTAATCAAAGATATACTAAAAAAATCACCTCTACTCATAATAACATCCCAAAAAGTGACATCTAATCCAATCAAATAGGGAAGCACTGATATAAAGTGAACTCTAAGTCAATCATATAACCAACTATCAAACCAACACAACATACACAATTCGAATTACATACCTAATTTGACCCCCATAAAACCGAAAGATACACAACATCAAACATAACCTAACCTCCCCCATTAAGACCGATAGGTGCAAACAAAAACTAATTATACTGGTAATAGGTGATGCATATGAATGCAAGCGATGCAATAGAAACCAATAGTGCCAAGTGCCACACAACCAAGCATACACACCTAGCTCTTGCTCCTTTGCATTATAAGTAGGACCCATGCTAATACCCCTCATCATGTTCAATGTGTCACATGGCCAGAGAAACCCATAGGGGACTCGAAAAGTCCGCATATACTACCTGGTCCCGCTTTAGGACTTCCATAATTGATCCTCATAGACCTGCTCCGTTATGGTACAGAGATACATATGAAAATACCCTAGTATAAAAAGGGTCGATAATATCCTCAACCAATCATTAAGTTGTAAAAAAAAGGGTCATCAATCTTTTTGATTGAATAATTAATTAGTGAGCACATCATTGATACCTCTTTATTTTCAAAAAAATCATTTATTAAAGTGGTAAAGGTTGTACAACTCCCGTCAAAACCAGTTAATGAGTAAAAGAGCAAAACCATATTTTCTTAAAATAAGGATAGTGAAAAACCAATGCATGTATCGAGATCGTACCACAAAACATGTAAAAGTGAGCCCCAATGCCATGCATGCCATCACCAGTATCCAAACAATAGCATTTTATACACCATAAAGCAGATAATCGACATCACCGATCTCTCAGAGCAAAGATAACTAACCTGGTATCTAGGTGGTCCTTGATGAAGGCCTCGAGCCCAAACAATAATTTGATATACACAATAATGAAATCATCAAATGATAACCATAACCTAGAGATCTACAGAGAATTAGACACCCAAAAGGGTAGCTCAAGAACCCCAGCTTTACTCAAAAGTACTACCCAAGTGAACACTAAGCACGAGTAATGCCAACCTATGACTATAACAAGAAACTAATGTTACATGCACTAGTAGAGGGTACTAAATTGTAACAATTACTACGAGGACTGTTATAATGTTAGATAATTGCTAAGGATTAGTTCTAAGGCACTTAGATCACAACCTGTTCTAAAGCCATCAATTATCAACTCCGAAGAGGATAACCACATCAACTAAGCCACAAGTAAGGTCCTTCCAACCTAAACTAAGGAATTCTCAAGACAAAACTAGTCTAAGGCTCCTACGAAAATCAAGGAAATAGGGATAAGGAAGTAACCCTAACCCTGCCACACACAATCTCAACCCACATGCAATCTATACTGAGCATTATCTTGTAGAGCACAATCTAAAAGAAAGTAGACCGTAACCTACTTCGAAGTCGATCATGCGTGCTCTAACAACTAGGAAATCAGAGCTTTACCTTTCAAAAATGCCTCTGATTATTGTGATGCTACCAAATAACTGATCATGATGTCAATATGGACATTTTGACACCCAATTCACAATAATTAAAGACGGAACCAAAAATGAGTCAAAAACAGCACTGTGGAACTCGCACTGAAAGCTCAAAAATTAACTCCATCAATTGTTTCCGTACATCTAAAGAAATGTGTACCCCAAAAATGGGCACAATCTGAGCTCGAAAACAAGCTTAAATAAACCATGCAATAACAAAACACATAGTTCATCATTCAAGAGGGAAATGAAGGTCTTTGGGATAAGAATTTACCTCCAATACAAGATTCTAATGCAAACACAATGATCTAACTCAAAGCCCCAACAATTTACAATGAATAGAAATTGTTTTTAGCTCAAATAGAGCTCCCTAACTCAAAATATTGATATTTGAAGTTGGAAAAACTGAACTGAAAATCAAAAATAATCTCCAATATATCCCAATTAAATAACCTTCGTGAAGGCGGGGCCAGGTTCGTGATCACAGTGGTCAAATGGGCCAGGTCAACTATGACCCTTCTCCGCAAACGTGGAGCCAACACCGCGAATGCCAAGTGTCAGGGACCCAACCTTCTGCGAACGCGGAACTCATCCCACGAATTTGGTGACCAAGGTTTGCGGAGCCAAAGCCGAGAATACGAAGGGTCAGGGACCCAACCTTCCTCGAATATTGAGCTCATCCCGTTAATGCGGTGACCAAGGCACTTGGTCTTCGCGAACGCGGTACCAGACTTAGGAATGTGAAGCACAAATAGCGTTGCACTAGTTGAGCATTTTGAGTTGAAAATACTCCGACGGGGTGCTCGACATTTGTTCAGAACCCTGTGCACGCAAATGTGATATGCTAACCCATCAAATTTGATATTAAGGACTCAACGGAGATGTCAAAACTTCCAACAATGGTTTTCTCGATAAAAAGTGGGTCTCACGCCTAAGACGCTCTCCATTTTGGCCATTAGCCACAAGGTTGCTTGAAATGAGTTTGAAAGTCTCAAAACCCGAACCAAGGGTCTCTCTAGACCAAACTCGACATTCCAGAGCTAATAGAACCATAAAAATCGCATTCCGAGGTCATCTACATGAAGTTTTGATCGAAGTCAATTCGTTCAAACTTAAGTAGCTTGAAAGTAGGAAAACTTGCATTAAAACCAAACGAACGATCTGGTGACCGAACTGTCTATCCCATCAAGTCATATATGACTTGGGGTCACTATAGGATAGCTCTAAGTGCTGAAATTATCAAAAAATAAATAAAATGACCTGGAGGGTCATTACAAATAATATTTTAAAAAAATAAAGATATAAGAAAGTTTATGTGACAAAAAAAATATAGAGGACAAGCTTCCTTTTTTTTTTCAAATGACTCATGGATTGTTCTCCAACACAATATTTACATATTATAAGGGCTTTCAATATTGCCTCTCATAATCTTTATGAAGAAAAGAGATAAGGGATGTTGTTGCGATATATATGACCCGAAAAATTTTCTACATGACCTCTTCATATTTCTGCAGTGTTTGAATTGCATAATTTATTCTGTTTCTATACAAAATTGATGTTTGAGCTCTCTTGTGTATTTATTGCTTTTTCTGTTAGTTTTTAAGGGAAAAATAAATTATTCATTTTCAGTTAGTCCTTTCTCTGTTCAACTTTCTGTTCGGTTTAATTTTTATACAAGAAGTTAATTAATTAGTAGATGTGTAAAAGTTTTGTGTGGATAAATATGAAGTTTAGGATATATATATATATATATATATATATATATTATTTTTTTTGGTATTGCAATTTTTAATTTCTTTTATATCAACTAAATATAGAAAAAAATGTGGTCGCGTGAAGCAGGGTTTGGTTGACTAGTAGGATATCAAGGGTCAATTTAAAATTTCAATGTAGAGTTGAAATTCAAGTTTTACATAAGTGATGACGTTAAATTTAGTATATTAGTAATAGTTATTTTTAATTGGTTACAAATTTTATTGATTTTAAATGTCCAATGTAACATGATAATTTTTTTTATTAAATAAAGAAAAAATGCTCAAATATGCCATCGAACTTTGAGAAAAGACTCATTTATGCCATCCGTTAAAAGTTTGAATCATTTATGCCATTTTTGTCTGAGAAAATGCTCATATATGCCATTATTTGTAAACTAATTTTTTTTTCCATTTTACAAAACTATTTTGTACACGTGATCAATTATGATTCGGCCACGTTATTAACTAAATTATTATTGAAAATGGAAAAAGTTCAAATATGCCATCGAACTTTGAGAAAAAAAAGTTCATCTATGCCATCCGTTAAAAGTTTGGCTCATGTATGTCATTTCAGTTAATAAATAATGGCATGAATGAGCGTTTTCTCAAACGAAAATGGCATAAATGAGCCAAATTTTTAACGGATAGCATAAATGAACCCTTTCTTAAAATTTAATGATATATTTGAGCATTTTTTCTTAAATAAATATGAGATTTTTTTTTTATAATTAGTCTTCATTGTTCGTGCATCGTGCGTACGAGTAGTAGTACTTTTTGTGGTATTAGCCGCTAGGATGAAAATAATTACTTTTGACCTATTTTCATTTAAAAACCTTTTTAAAAAATGACTCTTCATCTTTTGCAATTCTTTAATTTCAATTTTTTAAATGACAAGTTTAAGATCATAAAATTAAAAAATATTTTGATACATTTGATATATTTTTAATTTAAGATAATAAAATTTTAAAATCTCTTTAATTTTTTTAATTTTTATGATAAGGCAAAATAGATCAAATAAATTATACCAAAGAGAGCAGCTAGTTATATTTTCCTTGTTATATTATATTTTCCTTGTTATATGTTTTTCAAAGTCGATGAAGTATTTGGTAAGGCACCTTTGAGGAAAATATTGATATCCTATGTCATCTAATTTTTTCTACAAAAAACAAAGTTGACCAAGAAAATTAGTACTCTACAATCACCCGGCGGCTCTTAACTTCATTACCCTAATAAAAACCTGGCGGCTCTTAACTTCATTACCTAGTAAAAAACTAGACACGTGTGACTCTGCTAACATGCGTTCAATATAGAATTTAGAATCAATAAATAATATATGTTACTTTTCTTGTCCCAATTTCTAAGGCATCGATAATTTTTTTTTTAATTATTATGATCTATATTATTTTTATGTTATTTTCAAATAATATATGTTATTCATCTATCTCTATTTATGTGACACTTATTCGAGAGTCAATCAAATTTTTTATATGTTTTTTAAATATTTTATGTTGTCAATTATTGTAATTTATAGTATTATTTACGTAGTTTTGAAATAATATATATTACTCTCTTTGTCCCAATGTATGTAGCACAGATAAAATTTCAAGAGTCAATCAAATATTGTTAATTATTGAGATTTACAATACTTTTTACGTAGTTTCCAAATTAAATAATACATGTTACTCCTTTTGTTCCATTTTATGTGATAGCGATAGATTAATTTCAAGAATCAATTGATTTTTTTTATGCTTTTAAAAATATTTTAAGTTGCTAATTATCATAATTAAATAAGACAAAAATTAAAATGGAAGAACCAAATTTTTTTACAGATATACCCTCAAGCTGCCTAAGCAGACATGTCAATTTGCAGCCTGCTTGAGCAACGGAAAGCACAAGTTCTGTAGTTTTCAAATTGAATAAAACATGTTAGTCCTTTTGTCCCATTTTATGTGAGACCAATAGATAATTTCAATAATAAATCAATTTTTTTTTTTATGTTTTTAAAAATATTTTAAGCTCTTCATAAGGTAGTGGTAAGGTCTGTGTACATCCCACCCTCTCCAGACCTCACTTATGAAATTTCACTGGGTATGTTGTTGTTGTTATTTTAAAAATATTTTAAGCTGCCAATTATCATGAATTTTAATATATCTTTTCTTGCAATTTTTGAATATATAAAAAATTAAAAAATAAGACAAACAAATTAAAACGAAAGAACCACAAAAAAATTACAGATATATCCTCAAGTTGATCAACCAGACAACAGCTCAAACAGGCATGTCAATTTGGTGCCTGCTTGAGCAACTTAACTCTCTCTTATTATAATAAGATAATAGAGTCCAAGTTATACACGTAATAATATAAAGAATTTACTAGGGTAATTTAATCATTTATTATTCAACTTTTTAAGTTATTATATCAGGTTCGATATAAAGAGTTATATGTCATTTAGATCAATTGAATATAACATTTCTTTACTTGGTAGCATACAAAACTTGAAAACATGATATTAACATAGTAACGGAAAAGGATTAAAAAAAAAGTCCTTAAAGTAAATGAAATTGAATAAAAAATATCTCCAGTTAATATTTTGGTCTAAAAATATTTTTATCATTAATAATTTGATTTTAAAATATCTCTATTGTTATTTAATGGGTCAAAAATGTCATTTTTCAAATAAATATATTATGTTTTTCCATTTAAAACACATTCTTTTCCTATTGACGAATTTTTAATTAGAAAATATTTATCCTACTTCAATTCAGAAAGAAATTAGGAGATAAAAATATTTTCTATCTTATCAGAATATTTTTTATCGTTATGTAAAAATAAAATTTAATGGAGCTACTATAATCTTATCTATATGACCTATATTACCAATTAAAAGGTACATGGAGTTATTCTATTTAATTATTAAATGAGATTAACAAAAAAAAATCACTTGTTTATTAGTAATTTTTTTTTAAAAATAACCGAGTTCTTTAATAGTAATATTTTTTTTATAGGAAGCGAATATACTTTAAAAGGAAAAAAATACTAACGTAGGAAAAAAACACTTTCGATTCATTAAATAACAATAAAGAGTTTTTTTGATCAAATTATTGACGGCAAAGGTAGTTTTTGAACCAAACTAATAAGTGGGAACCTTTTTATTCAATTTCACGTAATTCATGGACATTTTAAACCCTTTTCCGTAAGTAATAACAAAAAATTGCATCATTGGTTGTCCTAGTAAACAGTGTCCAGGAGGTCATCTGAACCCCCTTCGATGAAAAATTATATTATTTATACATGGTTAAAATATTTTTTATGTATAAATAGTAGATGTCGAACCCCCTTCGGCTAGTTCGTGTGTCTACTTTTTTAAATTTTGAACTCCCTTATTAAAAATTCTGATTCCGCCACTGTAAATATTTCATCTCATGATTTTTTTTTGGTAGTATGTCATCTCATGATTAATTAGCTTAAAGATAATATTATTTGAAAGAAGAAAAAAAAACAAGTAAACTATATATTAAAAGTAAATATAATTCTGTTGGCGTCTTAAATTAATAATATTATACTTAAGGCTATCTCTATAAAAATAGGTTGATATATTATCTTAGTTTCCATTAACAAGCCTTCTCTTAATGGCTACCTATACTATTCCTCAAATGGCTGCTATCATTTTGCTAGGATTACTTGTTGCCAACATTGATATAGCAGGTATGCTATTCCCTCTCGTCAAACTTGCCCAAAAATAATAAAACATAAATGTGTTATTTAACATGCCTTCATCTTGCATTTATGCCATTCAATTTTGGTATATACAAACAAATACTTAAATTTGTATAAAGTTAAATAAGTAGACATATATGTCCTACTAAGTATAATACACGTAGAATATATGTGTCTATTTGTTCAACTTTATATATGTGCACACCAAAATTTAAGAGCATAGATATCAGTTGAGGCCAAATTAAAATGCACATTTATGTTTTAAAAAAAAATGTCTAAACGTTTTGGATTTTAGAGTCAGTAATAGTCTTATATTTTGTGTTTGCAGAATAAATGAATTTTGATACCTATTTACCTATTTTTAGTAGCGAACTTGTTTGTTATTTTCAAAATTAACTTCCATAACATTCATTAAGTTATTGGTTATTTGCTAATTTTGGGATAAAACTAGTGTGGTTTTCGTTTTTCCAATTAAGGGTGTGTTTCATACGACATAAACTATGTTTATTTTTGTAAATATAAGTCATTTTCTTGTATTTGGTGTTGAAAAAAAAATATTTTTCACCCAAAAAAAATTACTTCCTTCACTTTTGATTGGGGTCATTTTCCTTGGTAATTATCCCAAAGTTTCGAACTTCATTTCACCAATTTTTACGAATGATTAGATACTATTGTCAATCTTCAATGCTAAAAATTTCATCAAACACACTTTCATGTTTGATAAAATTACAATCCTTCTTCAATAAATGATTTTTGCAAATATTTCTCACTCAACTAAATACGGAAAAATATTTTTCGATTTCCTTTTTCCAAAACAAAAAGTTATTTTCATGGAAATTACTACCCTACAGCCTCACTAGCTTTTCCAATTTGAAGGAGCACTACAACAAAATAGACATATAGTAGTAATAGGTTTTTCTTGTCGCAAAATATTTAGCGGTAATTGAATTAATGTAATTGCATCTAGAATCGCAAATGTCTTTATATAGAATGTTGGTTATAAATACTCATATTTATTGCTACTGCTCAATATAATATATTTATCGCTAAATAATTATCGCTAAATTCTTTATTATTTGTGGTGGTGGAGGGGGTGGGGAGACTTATGTAATTATTTTTGACTTTGCAAGAATTCTATGATTAATTAGTTTGTGATTTCTTGAGCAGGGGCTCAATCAATAGGTGTTTGCTATGGAATGCTAGGGAATAACTTGCCACCAGCATCACAAGTTGTACAACTCTATAAGTCAAGAAATATAAAAAGAATGAGGCTTTATGATCCAAATCAGGCAGCTTTACAAGCTTTAAGAGGGTCCAACATTGAAGTTATGCTAGGAGTTCCCAATTCTGACCTCCAAAACATTGCTGCCAACCCTTCAAATGCAAATAATTGGGTACAAAGGAATGTCAGAAATTTCTGGCCAGCTGTTAAATTTAGGTACTTGCATCTATGTTTACATCAAACCAAATAACTTAGGTAAGAATAATTAAATATTGGATGAGGCTAAGTTTTTATTGAAGTGTGTAATTGTCTAATCTAAAGGCTGATTAATTAAGTTGTTATAAGGAGACTGCACTTTTATTTATTTAATTATATCTCTCAGCAAACTCCCCCACGTGATCTGATTCCCTAGAGTTCATATTGATAATATGTGCCGGAAAGACTCAAATTCAGTACGTAGGCTTACTCTGATTCGACATTGACATATGTGAACATCTCATCTAAATGCTTAATTAAGTTGTTAGAGAGTACACTTTTATTTATTTAATTACGTTTTCAACAGGTACATTGCTGTTGGAAATGAAGTCAGCCCAGTAACAGGCACATCTTCACTAACCCGGTATCTTCTTCCCGCCATGAGAAACATTCAGAATGCAATTTCTTCAGCTGGTTTGGGAAACAACATCAAAGTCTCAACTTCTCTAGACATGACTTTGGTAGGGAACTCTTTTCCACCATCACAAGGTTCATTTAGGAACGACGTTAGGTCATTTATTGATCCAATTATTGGGTTCTTAAGGGGTATAAATTCGCCTTTGCTCGTTAACATTTATCCTTATTTTAGCTATGCTGGTAATCCACGAGACATTTCTCTCCCCTATGCTCTATTCAGTGCACCTAATGTTGTGGTACAAGATGGTTCACTTGGATATAGGAACTTATTTGATGCAATGTTGGATGCTGTGTATGCTGCCATGTCTCGAGCCGGAGGGGGCTCGATAGAGATTGTTGTGTCCGAGAGTGGTTGGCCATCAGCTGGCGCATTTGCTGCGACAACAAATAATGCAGCAACTTACTACAAGAACTTAATTCAACATGTTAAAAGGGGTAGTCCAAGAAGGCCTAATAGAGCCATTGAGACATATTTATTTGCCATGTTTGATGAGAATAATAAGAACCCTGAACTGGAGAAACACTTTGGATTGTTTTCCCCTAATAAGCAGCCTAAATATCCACTCAACTTTGGGTCTTCTGATAGACTTTGGGACATTTCTGTTGAAAACAATAATGCAACTTCAACTTCTCTTAGAAGTGAGATGTGACAAGAGACAACTTTAAAAATAAGTATTGCATGGATGGAAGACATAGTACCAATAAAATAATTTGTCCTCTATACAATTATCTTGTAATGAGACATGACTTTGCTCTCTGTTAGTCCTCATGGATAATTAACTAGAGCAAAGTACATAACATAAATAATTGACTGATTAGTTTGAAATGATAAGTGGAAGTAGTGATGTTTTAATTTCCTTATATTTGATCTGTTGTAGTTTGTCAAGCTATGTTACTTGGATTTTTCAAATAAAAAAAGCAATAGATGCATGTTTGAAGGATCTGACATGTATTGACACCACCCGTCATCGTGAGAACCATTACTAACCCAGCTACCCCAGCAACACCATTTCATTAACTCAAAATCATGCATTTAAATATTTGTAAACATTTTAAAATAGTTTAAAAGCTGAGATTTCATAAACTCAGGTAATTTTATCAAAACATGTAGAATTAAACTCTCTAAAATCTGAAAGTTTGTATCAAAACTCTATCAAAAAGTCTAGAATATGGGGAAGCAACCCCAAAACAATAAACATAACTAAAGTGTCTAGATTGTCTGAGTCCAAAAATAAAGGACTACAAACCAAGAAGAATTCATGGTAACCTGAAAGAATTGACTTACCCTTGAATTCGAACGATCAAGTATCTCTCAACTGAGTCTCTCAGCAGCCGCCTGAATTTGCCCTTTACTCAACAAAGAAAGAGCAAGTGCAACATCAATACATAACCATAGTGTACTGGTAGGATCACACCACCAGTTTCAGTAAATGATACATGAACGCCACAATTTAGTAAATCAGATAATACACACCCACATCAACATTAAAGCAACACCGTACTCCTAGTTCTTATATTTAAATTATTATACAAAATGAACATAATCAATCACAATATAACAACCAATTAATGGTCCTCTCATGGAACCTATACCCAAAGTGTTAGTGTTCCAACATGATTCCCTTTTTCATAGTTAGTGTACCAGCATGGTGTCCTATCCAAATGCACCGCGCGTGGTATCCTATCCAATGTACCGACGTAGTACCCGATCCAATAGAAATCATATATCACAATCACAATTACAATGAATAACAACACACTTGTACAACCAAGTAACACATTTATTCCATGCAATTTTATCACAATCCTCATTTCAATTCATATTCTTTTACTTTTCATAATTATATATCATGCATACAATACTAGCGAAGTAATTAGCAGAAACATAATACAAACAGGAAAAATACAACCATCATGTACCTCGAATCTAGCCTGAATTCTCTAAAGAACCTAAGCTTTCCCTTTTTGAAGTGTCCAGACTTGTTCTTGGTCTAAAATAAATAAAGAATATAAAGATTAAATGAAAAATGACCTAAATTATCTGGATTATACTCAAATCCTAACCCTTGGCCAATTTCATGATTTTACCACCCAACTAGGACTTTTTCCATCATTAATTTGAGGTCAAAAACTCTCCTCTAAGGTAATTTACATTGATTGTAAGGTCTAAGAATCAAAATAAAAGTTAAGGGAGTAATTAAATTACCTTTAGCCCAAGAATTGATGGAAACCTGAAGGAAATACTCCTAAATCACCTCTTGCTCTCCAAAGAACAAAATTGCAGAAATAATAACTTTTTAAGGACTTTTCCCTATTAAGTCCGCAATCGGCCTGCTATAGTGGCTCCCATCCCAATATAGAGGCCCCACCATAGTGGGCTATGGAGGCTTGCATGGAAACAGAACTTCAAAATTCTTTTCCCAAGCCCGCATTTCACAACGCAACCTCAAACCTTAATGTTCTCAAATAACCCTTTCATATCGAATTCGATTCTGGGATTTTACTCACAAAAATTCACTTTCGAAAGGCCTTACAGATTCCTTAACATCTTAGCGATCACAAAATCAAAATCAAACATAGATACTAACTCCAATACATTCCTGGATTGCCCTATACCTCACCCCACTCAGATTTCGTCTAAGACTAGCATAGCCCAAAATTTCTAAGTTACTACTCAAAAGCTTTTTTGGCTCAAATATTTCACTATTGTTTTTCCCATAACTACCAAAATGGATCATTACAATAGATACCAATTTATCCATCGCTCGTCTCTGAGTGATCAAACAAAACAATTGGGCTAAGCCAAGAATAGAGTAGTACTTGAATCCTCAAACAAGTGAGGGTACTTCTCTCTCATATCATTCTCGATTTTTTAAGTGGCTTCCTCAACTGGACAATGCTTCTATTGTACATTTACTAACTTGATCTATGTGGTTCTCAACTTTCGGACATCATGAGCACAAATTGCAACCAATTCCTCCTGATACTAAAGATCATTCTAACAAGACTAAATTCCACTTATTAATGTAATCTCTATTCCTATGGTACCTCTTCAACATAGATACATGAAATACAGAATGAACTCTAGATAAGATAGGTGGTAGAGACAATCTATAAGACATTGGCCCCACACAATCAAGAATCTCAAATGGACTAATATAGCAAAGACTAAGCTTACCTTTCTTGTTGAACCCCATAACTATTTTTATGGGTGGCACCTTTAAGAGTACCTGCTCACTAGACCGAAATGTCATATCTCTCACCTTGCGGTCTGCATACTCCTTCTATTTGCTCTGAGATGCAAAAAATTTGGCTTGAATACCCCTTACTTTTTCCTCAGCTTCTCTTACCAAATCACCCCCCTAAGGTTTCATATCCCCAGCCTCAAACCACCCTATGGATGACCTATATACCTTCCATAAAGTGCTTCAAATGATGCCATATCAATATTAGAGTGATAGTTATTATTGTAATAAAATCACACAAAGGTAAGAACCTATCCCAATGGCCCCTAAAGTCAATTACTCATTCTCTTAACATGCCCTCTAATACTTGCATCATTCTCTCCAACTGATCATCAGTCTGAGGGTTGAAGCTGTACTAAAAGTAAGTTGAGTTCCCAACTCCTTATGTAACTTACCTCAAAACTTTGAAGTAAATTGAGTACCACAATCTGAAATGATAGTAAGGGACACCCATGCAACCTTACTATCTCTTTAACATAAATCTTTGCCAGCTGCTGAGTATTATAATCCACTTTGATTGGAATGAAATGGGATGATTTAGTAAACCTATATACAACAACCCAAATTGAGTCATACTTCCCCAAGGTCTTACAAAGACCCACTACAAGATTCATAGCTATCCTCTCCCACTTTCATGTAGGAATGTTCATCATCTGAAGCAAACCTGCAGGCGTTTGGTGCTCATACTTTATATGTTGACAGTTTTAACTCTTAGCCACAAACTCAACTACATCATTCTTCATCCCAGGCCACCAATAAAGCTGCCTCAAATCACGATACATTTTGGTCACACCTAGATGAATAGAGTACCGTGAACCATGAGATTCTATCAACACCCTTTGGATAAAATCACCAACCCGAGGAACATAAATCCTTCCCTAAAACTGAGTACTCCCCCTGGATTGAGAGTGTCATCCTAGGCCTCACTAGACACCACCTTGATTCTGAACTTGTTCAGTTCTTCATCTTCAAATTGCTTAGTTTTGATTTCCTCAATAAAAATGGGTCTAACCTCAATATTGTCTAACACCTCACGTTTTGATGAAACGCCAAACTGTATGAATCTAGACTCCAAATCCTGAATCTCTCTGGCCATAGATCATTTATACATCCCCAAGTAAGCCAGATTGCCCATGCTAACTGTCTTTTGGCTCAAGCGTCTGCCACCGCATTAGCCTTACTCGGATGGTATTGAATGGTCACATCATAATATTTGAGCAACTCTATCCACCTTCTCTACCTCAGATTCAAATATTTGGGTGAACACATGTTGCAGACTATGATGATATGTGAACACCTCACACTTGACACCATAGAGATGGTGCATCTAAATTTTGAGACAGAATACTATCATTGCCAATTCCAAATCATGCATTTGATAGTTCCTCTCATGAATCTCCAACTGACTTAAGGAACAGGCTATGGCATTCTTATCTTGCATCAACACAACACCCAAACCCAAATATAAAGCATCACAATAAACAATAAAATCCTTACATTAAATCGACAATGTTAGGATAGGCGTTGGGGTCAGAAGAGTCTTGAGCTTTTGAAAGCTATCCTCACACTTATCAAACCATTCAAAAGGTATATTCTTCTGAGTCAACATTGTTAGATGCATAGTAATATCAGTGAAATTCTTTACAAATTGGAGGTAGTAGATAGCAAGCCCCCATAAAGCTTCTAACTTCAGTCAATAACTAGACCGGACCCATTTCTTAACTGCCTCAATCTTTTGGAATCTACCATCATTTTTTTTGAAACCACATACCCTAAGAAGGCAATGAAGACCACCATAATTAACATTTAGAAATTTTGCACACAATTCTATTTCCCCAAGATACCCAGGACAACACAAAGATGATCTGCATGCTCTTCCTTACTCTTCGAGTAGATCAAAATGTCATTAATAAAAACAATCATGAAGGAATCCAAAAATGGTTTGAACATTCCATTCATCAAACTCATAAACATTATAGGTGAATTAGTCAACCCAAACAACACGATCCAGAACTCATAATGCCCATACCGAGTTCTGAACACAGTTTTAGGCATATCCTCAAGCCTAATCCTTAATTGATATAGCCTGATCATAAATAAATCTTAAAAAAGACTGAGGCACATTGCAACTGATTGAAAAGATCATCTATATGCGAAAAAGGATACTTATTCCAGATGGCGACCTTATTCAATTATGAGTAATCTATACACATTCTCATTCTACCATCTTTTTCTTCACAAAAACATTGGTATACCCCAAGGAGAAACACTAGGATAGATAAAGACTTTATCAATAAGTTCTTAAATTTCAGTCTTAAGCTCCCTCGACTCTTTCGGAGCCATGTAGTAGGAGGAATAGAGATTGGGCGAGTGTCCGGCTCCAAGTTAATATAAAAATCTATATCCCTATCCGAAGGCATCCTAGGAAAATTGGTAGGAAACACATTATGAAATTCAGAAACCACTGGGATTGACTCTATTGAAGGAGACTTGGTGCTAATATCCCGAAGATATGATAAATAAGCCAAAAAACCCTACCCCACTAGATTTCTAGCTCGAATAAAGGATATGATCTTTGCCGACTTAGGCTTGTATACACCTTCTCACTCTAATCCTTCCATACATAAGATATATAGAACCACAGTCTTTGCTTTACAATTAAGCACAACATAATAGGGGGACAACCAAGTCATCCATAAGATCACATCAAAATCAACCATATCTAATATAACCAAATCTACCCAAGTCTGCAAATCTACAAATAAGATAGAACAATCACGGTAAAGATGGGTGACTATGATAGACTTTCAAACTGGGATAGGGACATGGATGGGGGCATCAAGAATATCACAAACCAAGTCAAATCCAAAGAAAATTGAACTGACACTTAAGAATAAGTACAACCCAGATCAAACAAGATAGTAGACATTTGATCACATATAAGAATAGTACCTGTGATTACTGCATCTGATGCCTCAGCTTCTATTCTATCCAAAAAGACGTAACACTACACTCTGTCATCATGATGAGAAATCTCTTTTACTGACTCCACACTTTTCTAGCTGCATTGCCATTTCTTTGGCCTCCACGGCCTCTCTAATTTCCTTCTTGCCAAACTTGTGGATATCCTTTATAATTATTACCTCCGCCCACTAGTATCACTGCCCTAGTTTGCTGCTGTGCTGGATCAACCATGCAAGGTGAGGGTGATCCCTCTTAAAATATCCCAATTCTCCATAATTAAAGTAACTACGGTCAAGGGTTGGCCTACTGGCTGATGAGTATGAGGCTCCTTGTCCATACTAAGTCATATTTTGTCATGGAACCCCTAAATAACCACCCGTAGAAGCAGGCATGGCTAACTGAATTGGGAGGATTGCAATGCCTGCCAACCTGAACCTCTGGAGTAAGAACCATTGTAGTTTCCTACATTCTTGGGATTCTTAGCCAAAGCTTTGGCCTTTCTGTCTCGTTGAAATTCTTTCCTTTCTTAACAAAATCGGCCACCTTGTTGAAGCTCCTACTTGCAGTGGTCATGTGCACAGAAAAAACTTACAATTCAGGGTTCAAACTGTTAATGAACAAATGAATCCTCTCTTTCTCTATATTCACCAACCACGTAGCATAACAGGACAGAGCATGAAACTTAGCCTCATAGAAAGCTACAATCATACTACCTTTCTCGAGAGCTATTAACTCATCATTTTTATGATCCCTCAAAGTTTGGAGCACACATTTTTCTAAAATAAAGCATGAAACCGAGTCCAAGTGAGTGGAGGCAAGACTGATGATCAACATTCCACAAAAGCCCTGCACCACTGTTTTGCCTCACCATGAAGCTAGATGGTCTCGAACTCAACCCAGTCGATGCATAATTCCCAACTTGTGAAGTATCTCATAACAGTCTTAGATGAATTCATAGGCATCTTTATTCTCAAAACCATGAAACACTGGAGGCATTAGCTTTAAGAACTTGGTCAGCATTCATGCTCCATTCTAGTCATCACAGAACCCATCAAAGAGTAGAAAAATGCATCGTTGCCTAAAGCTCCCTCCATCCTAGGGGCTTATCAAAAAAAGGCTGAGTACCCAAAACTTAGGGAGTAGAAGTAGTGGGTATGGCTCTAGAGTAGTGGGTATGGCTTTAGTTCCTGCCAATTTACTCAAAAATAAAAATACTTGCTAACTACCTCAGTAGACAAGGGATGAATACCTGCTCCCCCAGCCTAAGTGGTGACCTCTGGTTCAACCTCCTCCTTAATATCAACCTCATCCTCTTCCTCAATATGGTATTGTGGTGGGAGAGGGGTCACTTGCCTTATTGCAATTCTTCCTCTGCCCATCGCCCTACCTCGACCTCGTCATTTGCCTCTGCCTCTGCTATTTTCTTATGCTACAGGCTGTACTATGAGAGCTACGATCCTTACGCCATTACATCTCGTATTAACCATTTGCGAATAGAAAAGTGAAGGAGTTAGATACTAATTTGGATCGTCATATATCAATTGAAATCAAGTCATAGCACAAAAGAGGAAAGAAGAGTGGAAGTTTTCCTAAAGTCCTATTTCCTCTCAAAGAAAAGTACAGACATCCATGGCTTCTTCAAAGAACTTGGTCACTCTTGAATTCGAATGACCAAGTATATTTCAACTAAGGTCTCTCAGCAGCCTCCTGAATATGTATTGTACTCAATAAACAAAGAACAAGTGCAGTCAGTACACAACCATAATGTACTAGTAGGATCACACGACTAGTTCCAGTAAATGATATATGAATAAGAAACCATAACTTAGTATACACAATCACATCATATTTAAATTTAAAGTAATACCAGACTGCCAATCCTTACATTCAAATTATTATACAATATGAGAATAATTAATCACAATATAACAACAGATTAATGGTCTTCTCATGGAATTTATATCAGAACTGTTAGTGTATAGGTGTGATATTTGTTCCCATAGTCAATAAATTGACATGGTACCTATTCCAAATATATTGGCATGGTACCCAATTTAAATATACCGGTGTGGTACCTTGTAATGACCCTCTAGGTCATTTTTATGTTAATGCATTCTTTTCATCCTTAGAGAAGTCCTATAGCGAACCCAGGTCCTTTATGACTAGCTGGAACTGAATGTTTGGTTGTCTGGTCATTCATTTGGGTTTTATGCCAATTTCCTTATTTTGAAGCTTTTGAAACTTAAAAAGTTGATTTTTGTCAAAACATTAGGTAAACGACCTCAAAATAAAATTCTACTAGTGTATCAGCTCCATGATGGTCATTTTAAGTTAGTAGCATGATCGGTATGAGTCCCAAGGCTATTGGTATGAGTTTGGACTATTAGGCATTTTAGCCTTTGAAATTTGGCCTAAGTTTGACTTTGGTCAACATTCTTGGAAAATGCACTTGGATGAGAATTCTGTCAGCGTGATTAGTTTTGAAATATTGATTTTGGTATAGAACAACCTTTTGTGCACTTTTTGAGGCTTTCGATCAAATTTCGAGGACCGTTATAGAATTGGCTAAAAATGACACTTGGGTATGGGACCCAAATGACATTGTATAGAAATTTTGATTGCGGCATTGAGTCCAAAATATCAAATTTGATGGGAACTTGTTACTACCAAATCACACGCAAGTGTATATGGTCTTACAAGTAATATAGTGGATCTTTGCAGAATTGAATAGTCAAAACCAGTGGACTCTAATCAGGTGTGAGTAATATTTGCAATAGACTAAATTGCTCACATCATCACATGCGTTGTAGAAAGTTGACTTCAATTATATTATTCACTAAATTATTAAAACTACTATTAAGAAATAATTCAAAAATGTTGTGAGTTGTGATCAAATAAGTAAATAATTTCGGGATTATAGCATATACAGATTTCAGGTCCAACATATTTCACTCTGGCATTTAATGGGTCTTTCAATTACTGATTTATAGGATTGATTTTACAACTATGGTCTCTCGACCTCTAATTTCCTACCTATGTTGACAACCTAACTACATCGTTGAGCGGGGATAGGCATGAACCAACATAGATGCTTTAATCCTATCATTTGTCTGATAACTAAGTGTGGTGTATAGGTATGTGTTATGGGCATCCTATACACGAATTATCCTAGGCAATTCTAAAATAGACACACTCCTTATATTCTAATATTCTATCTCCTTTCCGTCTCTCGAGTTCTGGGTATACAACTAGTGTATTTTAATGTTGATTTGGCATTAAAATAGTATAAATGAGAATATAAGAGAAATTATATGAAATACACCATTTTCAACCAAAGTAAACTTTATTATAATCTTCATCTTGTGGCTATAACCCTAGAACAAGGGGTTTTAGCCACTCATAATGTTTGAAAGAATCCAAAACATAATTAATAGCATGAAAAACTCTCTTACAAATGAAACAAAAGAAGAAATAAAACCCTAGGAGAGTTCTCCTTTCGTCTTCCTTCGTCAAAACGTGAAATAACAACTGAATGTTTTAAAATAAAATAGAAGTCGACTATATATAGCCTTGAAAAATGCAAAGTTTCAACCCCTATAGTAAAGTCCGAGACACGGAGATGTTTCTGCATAGAGTAATTTTGTATTTTCTTTCTCGATAGATTTTCCTCTACCCTGAACTAGGTCCGCATCACGGACCTGGTGTGTAGTCCTCTGTTTAGCCAAATAAATTTTAAATGTTGGAATTAAATATCTAAGGCCAACTGCGCAACGCGGACACACTTCAACATAGTGTATTTCCTTCACATTTGTTCCCAACTTTACCTTCAAGCTCCACTTTCAATCCAATCATATTTTGGTGGTCCATTCTTCCTCATTAAGTCCTGAAAGTGTCTAATTATGTTGGTTATCTATATTCACATTCAAGTATTCTAAAAATGAATTATACTATAAGAATTTTCTCTCAAACTCTACTATGAACATGGGTTATTTTGGCTATGGGATGCATAAATGCACCCAAGATCACCACCCTACACTTATAGCTTTTTTCTTCCTCAAACAAACTCTCAATCGTACGAATACAAAAACACACATTATGCATGTAAAGCAGTCCTACCAAACCTTAGTGATTTCACAAAGAGTTTACTTTCATAGCACGTTGACTTCATTTAAACGACTGACTGACCCAAAACAACCTAACTTCCAGGGTTGACTCTGACATGCAGCAAACTCACATGAATTACTAAATCAAAACTCATTCAAGAGACCATTATTTTACTAAACATGTGTCTTCACAAAGAAAGAATTACCCATATACTCTCATAGTTACATCCAATGCCACTAAAAATGGGTATTAAGTAAAATTCGCTCACTCTCTCAGATGATGTCACAAGTTACTTGAGATAAATCATAGGCTTGCCCTTAGTGTAATCTGCAACTCAATGAAGTTAGCTAAGACATAATAATCACTTAGGACTTTTTTGGGTTGTAATGTAGGGTAGGGGACGGGTAGGTATTAATCTGGACATGTATAGTGACTAGGTTCCCAAGCGCTTTTAATACACTATATTTATTCATTCATTACAAATTCTTCATAACCTCATTCTCACCACTCTATTCTTTCTCTAGCATACCCTTTCTCTTTTTAGCTCACTTATTTGTGTAGGAAATGTCTTCTTATTCTTACTCTTTTTTTTCTCACAACCACGATGTAGTTGTCTTTATTTTCTCTTTTAAAATGCTTTTCTTCCCTAATACAGGATTTCATTTCATTTTTGCACCAATGGATTTACTCTTAGTAACACAAGGTTGTAATCCTCCCTATTTCTTTGTTTATTCTTTCCTAAAGCGCTTGGGCTTTCTGTATCAAAATTATTGTCTAAGAAAAACATGGGAATAGGCTTCAAATGAAGCTACCAAAAAATCAAGTTAAAGTCTCAAAAGGGCTAACTATGGCTTTGCATCATGGTGGTTTGTTTTCCACCTATAGTACTTTTTGAATTGAGGCTACCAAAGAAATGCCTAGATCCCTTTCCTAATTCCAAACTTCCTTTGTTTTCACTACACAAACACACTAGGCAATTCTAGAAATCAAGAGTAACAAGGAATACACAAAATCAACCTCTCACACACATGGAACATACTTAATTTAAGAATGACAACTTTCATGACATTTCAACCCAATCAATCACATGAATTCCAAATTAAGCTTACATATTCAAAGTCTAACAAAAGAGCTGTAGATGTCTTGACTCAATCAATGCTTTCTTTGATTACATGCTTTTCAACTTATTTTCTAGCTATTTATGAAATCTCGTGGTTTAGCAAAACACTTCACGTACACATTACCATGATGAAAATAAATAAAGAAAATCTCATATATAAATCACCTTTTTGTACGGTTCAAGGGGACTATCCACGGCCAAAGAACCAAAAATAAATGCCGTAAAACCAAAAATAAAACATTCAAACAATTCAACTAAGATAAAAATAACTAAAGCAGTTCTACAAAATAACACATATGTACAAAAGTAAACACAATCCCTCACCCCACACTTAAAGAATTGACATTGCCCTCAGTGTCACACACCTAAACATCCAAAATAAGTGAGGTAGGATACTGCTTTGTCTACTCATCCATATCTCCTACAGCAGCCGGATCGGCAACAACTAATGGTGTGAAATCCTCCACCTTAAAATCTGATTCAATATTTGAATCTGCCCTCTTTTTGTCCTCATCAGTGGGGACATCATTCTCAATAGGCTCATCAAAATTTATGATTATGTCATCGTGCTTCGTGTTCTCCAGTGAAGTGAGGACTGGTCCATAAATGGTATTTAGCCCCTTAATCTTGGTCACATCATAAGATTTAGAAGTAAAGGGGGTCATATAATCATGTGGGTCCTTTGGACCCCGGCCTTGCGGTATAACTCAGTGATAAGGACTCCAAAGGCATAGCTTTTGCAGCGATGGACTCTGCACTTATGAATAGTTGGCTTGCACTTACGAATAGTTGACTTGATCACCATATCTAAATTTATCTCCATACCCTTCATAAGGGTGTACACCAAAAAACTCTATCCCTAGTCACATCGATTGAATATAACCCAGGAATAAGGCTGTGCATAACAATCTTAATCCACACTCGAACTTCCTTGTTCAAATGGGCAAATGAGAGAGCCTGATGGTAACCTCATTGCCCATGACGGACCCACTTAGCTGTTGATTTGGGCCCGTATAAGGTGTGGCGAATATCTAGATAAGGCAGTCGAATATTAAGCTCCATCAAGGGGGTAGTAGGAAACTCCGGAGTTTCCAATATCTCTTTTATGGCCATAAGAGACAATGGAATATCAAATCCCTTTACTGTGATATAATGATTGCAAGTATCTGGCTGGTAGTTTGTGTTGAATTCCCTTACCATGTGCAAGTTACATGGCTTTAGGTCAGGGAATAAAAAACTCATGTTGAGATGCATTAATCTCCTTATAATCTATGGGTACTCCCTGGTCAAGCTCTCATCCTCTATAGGCATGTTAGAAATATAGTGAGATTTAGTGTGTCTTTTGTACAAATTCTTTCCTGCCTGATTTACCGCCTTCAACCTAAACCTACGAGTTTGTCCTCATAGCATGGAGGGTGTAGGTGGTATGGAGGGCACACCTCTGTCACTCTTTCTACTACTAGAAGCTTCTAGTTCCTTACCATGCCTTCGACTAGACGACATAATTGCCTGTACCGAGCCACAAAATAGAAAGCATATGAGAGTCTACAAGTATATTTACAAACTTAAGGCTTATAACCTGAACTAACAACCCCATACTTAAACTTTATAGTAGCATGAAACTTATAAGAAGGTACTCAGACTTCCCTTTGTTCAAACAATATGTGCATATATGCTTTAACACCAATCTATACTTCAATCAATCAACAAGGTGGAACCAATACAATACTAACCCATATAAGTCTCCCAGTATTCTAGTATGCCACACAAAAATATACATGAGTAAACAACAATGCATTATCCCAGGTTAACGCTCCAAACTTCAAGTAAAAGATCAACCCCAAGCATTAGGACAATAGAAGCTCACCCCACACTTAAACTCACATAACTAACTAAATTTAACACAATATAGCATGCATGGTGACTCAAGACTTCATCGCACTTGATCAATCACAACCACATACATCCACTCTCCACAATATCAAAACTAGGGTTTTAGTTCAAGAACTTTACCCCATAAATAATTACCCATAATAAGAAACTTCTTAGCAAGCTTTACATACACATAAAAAATTAAAATGGAAGAACAAAGCAAGAATCAATGTTATGAATGCACAACTTAAAGCCCATGAACTCACCTATGTGAAATTCAACTACCCATATCATAAGAATAGTTCAAGAATACTTACCTTGTGTGGGTGAAGAAGAAAACTTAAAAACTTGCTTGAATTGGAAGAGTGCGTCACACATTTTTGCTTGAGAAGAGTAAAAAGTTGAGACTTGAATAGGTATATGAAAAAGTAATGGTTAAGGGGAGTCTTAAGGGTTAAAAAGGTAAAAATAGGTAAGGTTTGTCTTTTTTACTAAAACTGCCCAAAAATGCCACAGGTCTACGATGCGGAGACATCACAGACTCCACTATTTAGTGTGTCAAATTTTAAAAATTAAATTTACATAGGAGTAAGCCAGGTCCGCGAAGCGAACCTGGCTCACTTTCCTTGGACATAATTGTTTCAAAAATTCTTGCAAAACATACCTAGGCAAACTTGAACTGGGATGAACTAGGTCCGCGATGTGGAGACGTCGTGGACTCAACTTTTAGAGCTCATATAATCCTTTATTTTTTTTGATTTTATTTTTCGTGTACAAATTATACTATCCTAATTATAAACTAACAAAATAAAATTTTGACAAACTAAAAATATCAAATTGTAACCTATGACTAAAATTTATTACACTAGCTCACAGGTTGCCTCCCGCGTAGTGCTTGATTTATAGTCGTGGCATGACTTAGCTTTGGATTTACTCATTCTTGAGCTCAATTTCCTCCTCCTCACGATCGACATCTTGCCCAAAATAGTGCTTAACATATTCACCATTTACCATAAACATGGTTTTTTGGTGCTATCCCATAGTTCCACATCTCTATGTGCCGACATTTGCACCACCTTGAATGGTCCACTCCATTTGGATCGAAGCTTACCTGGAAAGAGATGTAAACAGGAGTTAAAGAGAAATACCTTTTGTCCTGGCTCGAATGTGTGAGCAACAATGTGCTTGTAGTGCTATATCTTCATCTTCTCCTTATATAATTTTGCATTCTCATAAGCATAGAGTCTGAATTCTTCCAGTTCATGAAGCTGATCCATATGCTTTCTACCTAATAGCTCTAGGTCTAAGTTCAGCTTTCTGATGGCCCAATATGCTTGGTGTTCCATCTCTACCAGAAGGTGACATGCTTTTCCAAACACTATATGGTACAGTGAAGTGCCAATTGTTATTTTGTACACAGTCTGGTAGGCCTAGAACACTTTATCTAGCTTGATGGTCCAATCCTTCCTTGTAGTGTTCACATTCTTTTAAAGGATTTGCTTCACTTCAGGATTCGATACATCGACCTGGCTACTAGTTTGGGAAAGATATACTGTGGCGACCTTTTTCCTAACACCAAACTTAGCTAATAGATTCTTTATCATTTGATTTATGAAATGCTTACCTCCATCGCTGATGATGGCCTTTGGAGTGGCAAACCTTGTACAAATGTGCTTCTCGAAGAAGTGACTAACCGCTTAAGAGTCCTTGGTTGGAAAAGCAATGGCCTCGACCCATTTACAAACGTAATCTACCTCTCCTAGTATGTATTAATTTCCATATGACGGTAGTAAAGGACTCACAATGTCTATTCCCCATACATCAAAGATCTCTACCTCCAAGATGTTATTCAATGACATCTCATGCCTTCTTGATATGGTGCCCATCCTTTGGAATTGGTCACAACTTTTGATAAAACCTGCAGTATCTTTAAATAAATTAGGCCAAAAGAAACCAGACTGCAATACGTTATGAGCTGTGCGTTCTCCTCCATGATGTCCACTGTACGCAGATGAATGACAACTTTGTAGAACCTGTTGGACCTCAGATTCAGGCACACATCTTTTAATTATTCGATCAACACCTTGTTTGAACAAGTAAGGTTCATCCCATATATAGAACTTTGCTTCATACATTAACCTGGGAAATATTTCACTCACTATATAGTTCACAATATCTGCATACTAGGGGAATTCCTTGACTTTTAGTGCCAACAACTGCCCATCTAGAAATTCTTCCTTTATCACCCTTTTTTCACTCACATGTGACGAATCCTCTAATTTGGATAGGTGGTGCTATTTGATTTTTGCATCATTTCCTGTCTTTGATTTCTATATCAAATTCTTGAAGTAGAAGGATCCATCTGATTAATCTGGGTTTGGCATCCCTCTTGTTGAACAAGTATCTGAGAGCTGCATGGTTAGTATAAACAATCACTTTTGTACCTACCATGTAAGAGCAAAATTTATCAAATGCGTAGACTAATGCAAGCATCTCCTTCTCTGTCACAGTGTAATTTGTTTGAGCTGAGTCAAGCATCTTGCTGATATAGTAGATGGAGTGAAAACTATTCTCCTTCCTTTGTCCTAGTAGTACTCCCACTGCTACGTCACTTGCATCGCACATTAACTCAAAGGGTAGCTCTCAGTCAGGAGCTATCAGGATTGGGGCTTCAATCAACCTCATCTTCAGGAGTTCAAAAGCCTGCAAACATTTATCATTAAAAATAAATTTTACCTCTTTTTCCAATAAGATGCACATGGGTCTGGAAATCTTTGAAAAATCCTTAATAAATCGCCTATAAATTCCAACATGTCCTAGGAAACTACAGACACCTTTTACTGAAATAGGGGTGGAAGCTTTTATATTACTTCAATTTTAGCTCTGTCTACCTCCAGACCATCTTTAGAAACTTTGTGCCCCAATATAATCCCTTCCTTTACCAAAAAGTGACACTTTTCCCAGTTTAGGATGAAATTCATTTCCTCACACCTTGCTAATGCCTTCTCTAAATTATTCAAATATAGATCAAAAAACTCCCCAAACACTGAAAAGTCATCCATAAATATTTCTATAAAATCTTCAACCATATCATGGAAGATATCCATCATGCACATCTGAAAAGTGGCAGGAGCATTGCGAAGACCAAATGGCATACGCTTGAATGCATATATTCTATAAGGGCATGTGGAAGTTTTATTTTCTTGGTCTTCCAGTGCAATGGTAATTTGATTATAGCCTGAATATTTATCTAGGAAGCAATAGTACTTTTGGCCTGCTAACCTGTCGAGCATTTGGTTAATAAATGGCACTGGTAATGGTCTTTCCTCGTGGCATCATTTTGCTTTCTATAATCCATGCAGATATGCCATTCAGCCACTGTTCTAGTGGGGATTAACTCATTTTCTCATTAGTCACTACAGTCATTCCCCCTTTCTTAGGCACATACTGAACTAGGCTTATCCACTTTCTATCCGAGATTGGATATATTATACCTGCTTCTAGCCACTTAATTATCTCTTTTGTCACTACGTCTTTTAAGACAGGGTTTAACCTGCACTGTGGTTATGCACTAGCTTTATGTCCTTCCTCGAAAATCCTATGCATGCACAAAGCTGGACTGATACCCTAGAGATTATCCATTTGCCATCCAATTTCCTTCTTGTACCTTTTAAAACTTCAAGTGTTTTTGTGACCTACATATCAGACAAAGATGATGAGAGAATTACATGTAAAGTATTATGCACACCAAGAGAAGCATACTTGATATGGGATGGAAGTGGCTTCAACTCCAAGTTAGGAGATTCTTCTAGAGATGTCTTGAGTAAAAGACCTAATTCTCTGTTTAATGGTTCCATATTCTTTTTCTACATACTGACATTTGGAATGTCAAGCACACTAGCTAGCTATTTAGCTTCCCTGTCACCCTCAATATCTTAACCCATCAATACTCTCTCTAAAGGGCCTTTTGCTAAAATGCACTGAGTTGCCACTTCCTCATCAATGATAGTTATAGCAAGCAATTCTTCAAAAATTGTAGGCAATTTCATTGCCTGATATACATCAAACACCTCCACTTTGTCATGTGCCCTCATAGTTAATCTACCTATAACTACATCAATAAGTGTACCTCCTGTTGCCAAGAGTGGATGTCCCAAGATGAAAGGAACCTATGGATCAGGCTCAAAATCTAATACAACAAAATCAATACGATAGATGAGAGATCCTACTTGAACTAACATATTCTCAATAATACCATCAGGTTTAGATATAAAACAATCAGCCAACTGTAACAAAATGGTAGTTGGTTTAGATCCTCCCAAGCCTAATTTCTTAAGCATAGATCTAGGCATCAAGTTTATACTTGAACCTAGATCACAGAGACCTCTTTTATTATTGCACTTACCAATGGTTACCTGTATCATGAAACTACTTGGATCTTTTTTGCTTAGCTGGTAGCTTTATTTTGTTCAATATTCTTAAACTACACTCTTCATTGAGTGCTACTGTTTCAAACTCAACTAACTTTTTCTTGTTGACCACAATATCTTTGACAAACCTGACATATTTGGGAATACCCTAGAAACATCAATTAAAGGCAAGTTAATTTGCAACAATTTAAGCATATCTATGAAATTTTCAAAACATTCCTCCTCCTTCTTCTTTTTAAATTTTTGTGGGAATGGGGGAGGTGGTTTTATCTTTGGCTCTTACTCTATTTGTGGTAAGATAGACTCACTAGCTTCAACCTCTACCATTTTACCTTTACCTTCACTACCTTTGCTTTGGGGTGCTAACTCAGCTAGTGGGCGTCCACTTTATTTGCTCACCACATTTACCTGCTTGGAGTTTGGATCAGTGTTACTTGGTAAACCACCTTATGGACGAGAATTTTAAGCACTTGCTAGATTCTTCACATGCTTTTCTAAATTCTGAGTAGTGATTTGATATTGATGGAAATCTTCAGTATCATAACTTGATTAGCCATGAGTTTTTTAAGCATGTCTTCCACACTCATGTTTCTTGCACTACTCGATTGTTAACTACTCTGGCCTTGCTGATTGTAGTGCAGGCCTCCTCCTTTTTGTCTATATTGACCTTGGCCTTTGTATTGGTTTTGCTTGTTACCACCCCACTAGAAGTTATGATGGTTCCTCCAACTGGGGTTATAAGTATTCCCATAATTTTGCTAGCATCCACCCTTCTGTGCGTTCCCTATGAATTTTACCGATTCATGATTTGCACTACAGTATTCTGATGTGTGTTCACTGCTGCCACACACTTCACACCACATCTGCTACTGCTGAACTACATTTACTAGAGCTTGTTTTTTCCCCAATGCTAAGTTGTTGAAGTAAGTGGACATCAGTTTTTGCATTTCTATAATCTGCACTGTAAAAGCTGTCACAGCATCAACTTCAAGCATCCCTGCCTATTTTTGGACAACAGGCCTAGAGTTTCCTCTATTCCATTCTGTATTTCCTTGGCATATGCAGTTCAACAATGTGTAGAGCTCATCATATGTCTTCTCCAACGCTTATTCACCTGCAACTGAATCAAGAAGAATTTTGGTGTTGGATTCCAACCCTTCAATAAAGGTATGGACCAACAACTCGTTAGCTTGGTATAGAGCTCGTTAGCAAAGATTTGAACCTGTCCTAGGATTGGTATAAGTTTTTGCTTGACTTCTGTTTAAAGCTTAGAATTTTGGCTCTTAGATTTGCTGTCTTCCCCAAAAAAAAGAACCTAATTAAGAATTTTTTATCCAAATCATTCCATGTAATAATGGAATTAGGTGGTTACTACTTCAACCACCTCTTAGCCTCCCCCAATAGAGAAAACAGAAGTAGGTTAACCTTACGTAATCAGGAGACACTCCAGTTGGCATGTAAATGTCACTGATTTCCAAAAAGTTTTGGATGTGGAATTGGGGGTCTTCATGAGGCAACCCTGTGAACTGCCCATTTGTAGAGCTCTACCTCTTCTTTATCATCATTCGCAGTCCATTGGCCATATTTTTGAAGGTCTTATGACCTCTTCTCAACATTCGCGGGCCTTAGGTCGAGTTTGTGAAGGTCTGTCCCTTCCTTCTCCTTATTTGTTCTCCTAGTTCTGCATTTGCAGAGGTCTATGGTCCTCCACTATACATTTATAGACTATTTGGTCTGTGTTTGCGGACATCATTTTTTTCTGGTCTTTTAAATAAGAGACAAATGCAATCAATTCGCTTTGTTCAACTTCAAAACTTCATAACTCAAACTAGATAGCTGCGGTTTTGGTGATTTAAAGTCTTAGGCATCCAAAAATTTTATGGCTACATGAGTGATCAGTCGGAAAGTTTAGGAAAGCTTCGGTGGAGGTGAGTTTAGTAAATTAGTTGCTTCCATGTTTAAGTTTGAAGCATTAATGGTGTTATAATTGCATGTGTCATTTTGGGTTGTTCTGTGCTCCAAATTATGTTCCATTTTGGGACACAAGTTCAAGAAACTAATGAGGACCTTTTTGTAGAGTTAATTTTAGAATTTATGGTACAGGTCCTGCATTCCTATTTTTTGCTCCAAAATTAGTCCATCTCTATTTTTAGTAATTTTAGTGTCTAATAGAATTAATTGATGTTATGAAGTTATTTTTAATAGAATGGCAGTGTTTGGAGGCTGTTCGTAGAGGAAAATCTCTGGTACCTTGATTTTGGAGTATGCGTGATCAGCCTATAGGTAGGCTACAAGTTCTATATCCTTAGATTGAGTTTTATTATATGAATACAAATTGACTAGTTTGAATTTGGGTTGGTTGGGTTCTTGATTATGCCTAATAGTGTAAATATCCTATTTTAGGGTAATTTAGGTAGTAACGGGTACTTGTGATCATGTTGTTGTCTTTAATGTGATCATGCATACCTTGTTTCTTGCGTGTTGCTATTTTTTGTTGATGTTGAGCAGTTTGGCCTTAGTCTAGGCTTAGACTAGTGATTTCCATAGACTTGCAATAATTGAAGCCTTTACACCTTGATGTACTCCGACATTAATTCGAACAACTTAACTACCTTTAGATTGGAATAGAAGACTTAGGTCTGGTAGATTGAGTCTTAGAATAGGCATTATCCCAGCTTTGATGACCTTCTCTCCTTTTCCCCTCCTCTTCCAACTAATACGTGGACGTTTGCGCTTTTGGGTTTGTTTGGTGATTCGGGATCGAGTATGGTTCAAGATGGGAGTGCTGAGTTAATTTTTTAAGAGTAGACATCGATCCATGGTGTTTTTGCAATGATGAGACAACATGATATCATTTGGAAACTTCTATCATCACAGATTCAAGTTCTGGTTATGCTATCCTCCTACCCTCTTGGGAGATGATTCACCTGGATTTGGACTATTTCCTCTTTGAGACACATCCACGTTTCAAGGTTTGGGAGTTGGAATTCTTAGCTGGGTTGTCCTTACTTGATCCTTGGATACTATTATTGATTTCCCTCCTTTGAGACACATCCATGGTTTGAGGTCCAGGTGCTAGACTTTTTAGCTGGGTTGTTACTGTTGGTTACTTGGAGGCTATCCAGGTTTGAGGTTTGGGATACACTTTTCCAACTCTAGACTCATTGTTTCACATTCTAGTAGTTTTAGCAATTCTGTGTACCCCTCAGCTTATGGGAGTCTATATGGGTTTTACTTAAAATTGCACATGAGTGTACCTTCTAGGTTTATAGGGGCCTAGTTAGGTTTAGTTAGTTGTACTTAGTTATTTTAGTTTCTTATACTCGTGTGCATCTCCTTCACTTTCTGTTCATTCTGTTTTTTTCTCAGATTCTATCTTTTCTTATTGCTTTTACTTTACAAGCTCAGTCGGCCTATGATGCCTATTACGTACGTGTTATTTTGGTACTCGTACTACACCCTGCATCTATTTTTGTGATGCCAGCCTATTGTAGTCTACATCATAGTCGAGAGTGAGCATTTGGCATTTTGGGATCTTTATGTCTCCATTTGCATATAGTTGACTAGTCTTTTACCTTTTTGAGACAAGTCTTTGTTTCTATGGTCCACTTTTGGGACTTGTATATATTTTCGTAGTTGCTATGTACTTGTGACTTGTAATTTTTGGAAGGGATCTTATGGTTGTGTTGTATAGATTTATTTGATGTGCTTCCGCTTATTCATGTTATTCTTATTCCTATTTTTTTATTGTTTAGTTTCTACCCTTAATCCCATTACTCACAGTTCTAGGATACGAGTTGACTTACCTACTGGTGGGTTATAATAGGTGTCATCATGGGTCGAGGGACCGAGCCATGACAAGTTGGTATTAGAGCCCAGGTTTACTGGTCTCACTTGTACAGAACTAATGTCTAGTAGAGTCCTACGGATCAGTGTGAAGTTGTTTGTAACTTATCTTTGAGAGGCTACGAGAGGCTACATGATGTCTTTTGGAATTCTTTCACTTTTATATCATTTTTATGTAGTGTGTCTTATCAATTTTATGAAATCTTACTTGTTCCACTCTGCCATAGACTTGGATCTAGACACCCATCCTATTTCTATTCCTCCTTATAAAATGGCCTCCGCAGAGCTTAAGGAGCTCAATGTTTAGCTAGAGGACATTTTAGGTAAGGGGTTTATTCTGTCGAGTGTCTCACCTTAGGGTGTCCTAGTCCTCTTTGTGAAGAAGACGGACTATACTAAATAGATGTGTGTCAACTATAAGAAGTTGAACAAGGTGATGGTGAAGAACGGTTACCTCATACCTTGTATTGATGACCTATTTGATCAACTCCAGGGTGCCACAGTGTTTTCTAAGATTGAATTGAGATCTGGCTACCGTTGAGGATTAGGGCAGATGACATCCTTAAGACCATATTTAGGACTCGATACAACCATAATGAGTTCCTAGTGATATTTTTTGGGTTGACTAATACCCCTGCCGCCTTCATGGAATTAATGACCAATGTGTTTAGTCCATACCTTGATTCCTTTTCTATAGTCTTCATTGATGACATTTTGGTATACTCGCAAAGCTAGAGTGATCATGAGAAGCATTTTAGATTAGTGCTCCAGACTTGAGAGATCAGTGACTTTATGCTAAGTTCTCAAAGTGCAAGTTTTGTCTTGATTCTATAGCATTCTTAGGGAACGTGGTGTCCAAGGATGGCCTAATGGTAGATCTAGTGAAGATTGAGGCTATTCGAGATTGGGCTAGGCCTACCTCTATTACTGAGATTCGTAGTTTCATCAAACTAGCGGGTTACTATTGTTGCATTTCTAAGGGTGTTTATACATTGCAGGGCCATTAAATTGGCTGACTAGCCAGGATATTCTATTTGAGTGGTCTGAGCAGTGTGAGTTGAGCTTTTGGAAGCTCAAAGAGCTACTTACCACTGCTCTTCCATATTTATTCTTCCCATTGAGGGCGAGGTTTTCATGGTATATTGTGATGTATTCGGCATTAGTTTAGGTTATGTATTCATACAGAAGGTCAAGTTATAGTGTATGCATTGAGGCATCTTAGGTTGCATGAGCGCAACTACCCTTATCATGACTTGGAGGTTGTAGTGGTAACTCTTGCACTTAAGATTTGGAGGCATTATTACATGTATAGAGTTCGTTGTGATATCTACACTGATCATAGGAGTCTTAAATATATTATGAGCCAGAGGGACCTTAATTCGAGGCAGTGCCATTGGATTGAACTTCTGTAGGATGAACTTCTTCATTCTTTACCTTCCCGGCAAGGTAAATGTAATAGCAGACTCCTTGAGTCAGAAGGCAGTGAGTATCGGTAGTCTAGCCTTCCTTTATATGGTAGAAAGACCTTTGGCTTTAGACAATTAGTCCTTGACCAACATGATGATTCAACATGATATTTCAGATTCCAGGCATATGCTATCCTATGTGGGAGTCATTCATCTCTATTAGATTGGATTTGTGGTACGCAGTTTGAGGATAAAGAGTTAGAAGCCCTTTGAGATTGAGTTTTGAGAGGTCACGCCGGATAGGCTACCTTAGATCTATATAGGGTATTGTGGTTTGTTAGTCTTTTATGTGTTCTGAGAGTTGGGGGTTTAATTTAGTTGATCTTAGTGAGGCCCATAATTCCAGATAATATATCCATATGGGCATCGCTAAGATGTATTATGACTTGAGGTAGTATTATTGGTGGAGTAGTATGAGGAGAGACATTGCAGACTATGTGTCTTATTGTTTGAGTTGTCAGCAAGTGAAAGGTGAGCATTTGAGGCCTGGTGGCGAGTTTTAGAGATTACCCATTCTTGACTTAAAATGGGAACGTATCACCATGGACTTCATTTTAGGGTGCCTCGCACTTCTAGAGGTGTTGATAGTATTTGGGTCATCATTAATTGATTGACCAAGTCAACACACTTTCTTCCGTCCATACTTCCTTCAATGCTGAAAAATCAGCTCGTATCTATATTTGGAAGGTGGTTTGTCTTCATGGTGTGCCCGGATTTATTATCTCAGATTAAAGTTCATAGTTCACATCCATCTTTTGGAGTACTTTTTAGGAGGAGTTGGGTATCCTATCGATCTTAGCATAATGTTTCACCCATAGACTGATGTTCAGTCAGAGCGTACTATTCAGATTCTTAAAGACATGTTGCGGGCCTTTGTGTTGGACTTTAGAGGTCAGTGGGACAAGTTCTTTCCCTTGATGGAGTTTGCATACAACAAAAGAAAACACTTTAGTATTCAAAGCCTCGTTCAAGACCTTATATGGTAGGCATTGTTGTTCTTGGGTTGGTTGGTTCTAGTCTATGGAGCCTAAGCCGTGTGGTATAGACTTGACTCATGAGGCCTTAGATCATCTGAGGGTGATTCAGGATAGGCTTAACAAAGCTTAGAGTAGACACCATAGTTATGCTGATCATGGGTATCAGCTATTGAGCTTTATTATTGGTGATAAAGTATTTCTCCGAGTATCACCCATGAAGGACGTGATAAGATTTGGGAGGCAGGTCAAGCTTAGCCCTAAGGTGGTTGTGATTCAAAGATAAGTCGCATGTGTTCCAGTATGATTTGGTTGAGTTAGATGATTATCTGACCTTTATTGAGGAGCTATTTGATGTTCTAGCCAGAGATGTAAGGTGGTTGTGATTCAAAGTCATTCCTATTATTAAGGCTTGTTGGAGGCATCGCCCAATCAAGGAGGCTACCTGGGAGACCGAGCAGGAGAAGCCGAAGCAGTTCCCCGGCTTGTTTGAGCCTTCAGTTACTTCTTGACTCTTACTTTTGCGAATAAAAGTTCTTTTAGTAATGGATGTTTTAATGATTATCCAGGTTATTCTTGTGTTAATGCATTTATGTGTTCCTTTAGCGACCCCAAGTCCTTTATGACTTGTTGACACTGACTCTTTGATTTTTTGTTTCCCTATTTTTGTGCTTTTAAAACCTGAAAAGTTAATTTCAGTCAAAATGTCAGGTAAACAACCTCAAAACATAATTCTAATGGTTTCATCTACTCCAGAATGGTCATTTAAGGCTAGTAGCAGGGTCGATAAGAGTATCGAGGCTTTTATTGCAAATTTGGACAATTAGGCATTTCAGCCTTTGAAATTTAGCCTAAGTTTGACAACACAGTTAGTTTTGGAATGTCAAGCTTGGTATAGAATGACCTTTTGTATGCTTCTTGAGGCTTTTGGTCTAATTCTGAGGCTCGTTGTGGAATTGGCTAAAACTGACACTTGGGTATGGGACCCACTTTTTGTCAAAATGACCTTGTATGCAAATTTTAACTGCGTTATTCAGTCAAGAATGTCAAATTTTGTTGGTTAGCATATCTCATTTGTATGCATAGGATTCTGAATGACTCCTGAATGCCCTGTTAGAGACTTGAACATTTCCAAATCTGATGTTACAATAGTTCCTGATGCAAGGGTATCTTTCTCTTTATATTTACGGGCCCCTAGGTCGTATTCATGTAGCTTTGCCACTTCTTTCTCTGTGTTCGCGGAGGTCTACTGACTACTTATCTGCATTCGCGGGTACCATATCGCATTCGCGGAGGACTTTCCCCTCCTTTGCATTTGTGGCCCTAGTCCCATATTTACGGAGATCTATGGTCCTCCATTCCATGTTTGCAGGCCACTTTGGCTGCGTTCGTAGAGATCATTTTTGTCTGGTGTCTTAAGTAAGAGACAAATGCGATCAATTCAATATGTTCAACTTCAACTTCATAAGTCAAGCTAGAGAGCTCCGATTTGGGTATTCAAAGTCTATGGCATCCGAAAACGTCGTGTCTATATGGGAGATCTGATGGAAAGTGTCAAGGAGGCTTCAGTGGAGCTACTTTTAGTAAATTTTCTGCTGCCATGTTTAATTTTGAAGCTTTTAATATGTTAATATTGCATTTCTCATTTTGGGTTGTTTCGAGCTCCGAATTGTGTTTTATTTTGGAACAAAAGTTCAGAGAACTAATCAGGACCTTTTTGTAAAGTTAATTTTGTAATTCCTAGTATGGGTCCCAGATTCCCTTTTTTGACTCTGAAATTGGACCATCTCTAGTTTAGTAATTTTAGTGTCTAAACAACCGTATTGACATTGTGGACCTATTTTTAATAGCATGAGAGTATTCGGAGGTAGTTCACAAAGGAAAAAATATGGTACCTTAATTTTGGAGCGGACGTGATTGGCCTACCGATAGGCTGCAACTTCTCTCTCCTTATCTTGAGCTTAATGATGTGAATGCATGAGTATTAGTTTAAATTTTGGTTTGTTGGATTATTAATTATGTCTAACAATGTAGAAATCTTGTTTTAGTCTATTTTGGGTAGTACCAGGTACGTGTGAGCATATTGTTGTCTTTAATGAGATCATCCATATTTTGTGTCTTACGTGTTGCTATTTTCTTTTGATTTTGAGCACATTGGCCTTTGTCTAGTAATTTTTATAGACTTGCGATAACTGGAGCCTTTAAGCCTTGATTTACTCCGATATTGATTCAGATGGCTTAGCTCCCTATAGACTGGAATAACAAACTTGGGGTTGGTAGATTGATCCTTAGATTAGGTGTTTCCCCATCTTTTATGACCTTCTACCCTTTTCCCTTATTCTTCCGGCTTGTACGTGGATTATTTAAGCTTTTGGGCCTCATTTTGATATTCAAGATAAAATATGGTTCAAGCTTGGAGTGATGAGTTGATTTTCTGAGAGTGAACGTCAATCTACAGTGTTTTTACAATGATAAGATAACATGATATTATTTGGCAGCTGCTATCGTCGCAGATTTAAGGTCTATTCATGTTGTCCTCTTACCCTTTATGGAGATGATTCACCTAGATTTGGACTATTTCCTATTTGAAATACATCCGTGGTTTGAGGTCTGGGCGTTGGACTTCTTAATATGGTTGTTCTTACTTTATCATTGGAGACAACTATTGATTTTCCCCTTTGAGACACATCCGTGGTTTGAGGTTCGGGCGCTGGACTACTTAGATGGGCTATTACTGTTGGTTATTTCGAGGCTATCCGCGGCTCGATGTTTGAGCTACGCTTTTATGTCTTTGGACTCACTATTTCAAATTCTTAGTAGTTTTAACAATTCTGTGTATCCATCGAGCTTATTGGGGTTTGCTCTAGTTTTACTTAACTTGCATACATGTGTACCTTCTAGGCTTAGGGGGCCCTCCCCAGTTAGGTTTAGTTAGTTGTACTTAGTTAGTTTAGTTCCTTACACTTATGTGCATCTCCTTTACTTTCTGTCCGTTCTGTTGTTTTCCTAGATTCTATCTCTTCTTATTGCTTTTACTTTTCAAGCTTAGTTGGCCTATAATGCCTACTGGGTACTTGTTTTTTTGGTACTCATAGTACACTTTGCATATGTTTTTGTGATGCAGGTCCGAGCACTAGTTACAAGCGGTGATTTGGCCAGTTGCAGTCTACATTGGAGAAGAGGGTGAGCACTTGGCATTTTGGGATCTTCCTATCTCCATCTGTTCATAGTTGACTAGTCTTTTGCCTTTTTAGACAAGTCTTTGTTTCCGTGGTCCTCTTTTGGGACTTCTATCTATTTTTGTAGAAACTTTGTACTTGTGATTTTCAGGTTCTGGGAGGAATCTTATGGTTGTGTTGTATATATTTCTTCAATATGCTTCTTCTTATTCATGTTATTCTTTTATTATTGTTTAGTTTCTACCCTCAATCCCATTACTCCCAGTTCCGAGATACGGATTGGCTTACCTACTGTTGGGTTATAGTAGGTGCCATCATGACTCAATAGACTCGATCCAGATATACATGTGTGGTACCCAATCCAAACGTACCAGCATGGTACCCGATCAAACAAGAAATCAGATATCAGAATCATAACCACAGTGAATAGAAATCATGCTTGTACAACCAAGTAACACATTTATTGCATGCAATTTGATCACAATTATCATTTCAATTCATGCTCTTTTCTTTTTCCTAATCATATATCATGCATGCAATACTAACGAAGTAGTTAACAGACACATAACACAAAGAGAAAAAATACAACCATCAACTATCTCAAATAAAACATGAATACTCTAAAGATCCTAAGCTTTCCCTTTTTAAAGTGCCCTGACTTGTTCTTGGTCTGAAACAAATAATGAATACAAAGAATCAATTAACAGTGGCCTAACATACTCAGATTATACTCAAATCCTAACCCTTTGCCAATTTCATGATCTTACCACCCAACTAGGGCTTTTCCATCAAGAACTCTCCCGTAAGGTAATATCCATGGATTCTAAGGTCTAAGAATAAAAATACAAGTTAGGGAAGTAATTGACTTACCTTTAGTCCAAGAATTGATGGAAAACTAAAGGAAATAACCCTAAGTTTCCCCTTACTATACAAAAAATGAAATTTCATAAATAATTATATTTTTGGGACTTTTCCCTATTAAGTTTGCGATTGCCCCCTACAGCGACCCCGCTATAGCAGGATTTAGCCCGCTATGGAGGCTTGCACAGAAAAACACCTCATAATTCTCCCCCCCACCCTATATTTCGCAACGCAACCTCAAACCTTGGCATTATAAAATAACCCTTTTAACCCGAATTCGATTCCAGATGTTCTACTCACTAATTCACTTTCGAAAGTCTCTACGGATTCCTTAACGTCTTATCTATCACAAAATCAAACTCAAACTTAGACATTAACTCTAATACATTCCTGGATTGGCCCAGACATAACGTCACTCAGATTTTATCTGAGACTAGCCTACCTTAAAATTTCTGAGTTATTACTCAAAAAAAATTGTGTCCCAAATCTTTCACTATTAATTTTCCCATAAAAACCAGAATGGGTCGTTACAATTCTCACTTTAACTTTTATGTGATAAGAATAATTTTTTGCTTACATATTTGGAGTAATAGAATAAGTTTTTATAAGTCTTTGGGATCTTCCATAAGAATCTGGGACAATCATTTGGGATCTTCACAATTTGATTACAAACACCTTAAGAGACAAGTCTAAGAATCTAAAACAATTGCACTTAGCATTCATACATGCCAATTAGCCTAAATGCCCAACTATGGAGGCATTTACCAAGCCTAAAAGTTACTACATTAGTCTTTTTTTTTTTTTTGGGAGCAGACCCTACACGAGGCTCCCACCTCTCGTGCACAGTCAGGGGTTGAGCAACACCCCCAAGCCTTAACATAAATAATCAAAATAAAATACAAGGAGGGGGACATAAACCTTACCTCTGATCCTATGGTGGTTCATAAGTCGGCTAACCTATTAAGGTCGGCTAACTCATCCCCGATACAAAAAAGAGACTAACTATAACTAGAAAGCATTAAACCTGTGAGAGGACTCCTCTCGGTACAAATCAACTAAGAAAGCATAAATGAGGGAGACTCTCCCCTTCCACGAGAATACAAGAAAGTAGCCTACACTAGTCCTATTCAATTATGCTACGACTCAGGCATAACTACATTGAGAAAGAACAAGTATACGAACCTTCTATCTCGTATGGGTTGGGGAAATTCTTTTCATCTTTGCTCTTTTTAGACATGTCGTACCAAGTAGGTCCAAGGAAAGTTGCAGCAACAAAAATCGTAGCTAAGGGGGATGAAATGATAGGAAGTAAATGTAGCCATAACAGCCAGCTTGCTTGGGATTGTAGTTAAGGAAGCTGAGGGACAGAATAGGTGTAATATGCATTTTGTATGTGGTGCAGCCCTGACTTGAACAGCTGGTTGGATGGTTCCAGTGTTGTCTACTGATCCGGGGGGTACCTGCATATCCACAAACAAGCCAAGCAAGAGTTCTAATGCAGCCTTGGCTTAGATGTTTGACTGATGGTGCCTTGGACTTTGGAAGGGGCCATTATTGCTGTTCAATGTGCCTGCATAGAAGCAAGTAAACAAACAGAGAGTTGTGTTTGTTGGAGCTCCATCTTCTTGTCTTCTCATCAATGAGAGCAGTCAAGGAGTCCCAAAGGACTTGGATGAAAGGGGGCTGCTGCAGGTGTTGGATGAATACAGCAGGTATGCATGGATAGTTGGTGGGATTAGGAAAGGCCCTTACAGTAGTGGCTGTTATGTCCCTTTGTCTGTGACTTTGTTTACCTGCATAGACAAGCAAACAAAGAACCAAACAAGTGTCATAGTAGTGGGGGTTGTTGCAAACATGTAGGCTATTTCTTGTTGCCTCCAATGGATAGATGAGCAGCTCCTTTGAAGGTATCTTATGTGCCTGCACATAACAATTAAGAAAGCAAGGAGATTCAAGAATTTTGGGATGCAATGGGGCTGCTGCAGGTGTTGCAGGAATGGAATATGTATGGGTGTAGGGCTGGTGTGTTGGTGAGGTCCTCTCTTGGAATGCTGTAGTCTCTATGTTGATGCATTTCATTTGCCCAGGTTCCCCAGCAGTTGTTGTACCTGCACAAAAAACATCACAGAAAGACAAATATCCAACCAGACAGGGGCCTTGTGCAAGGGGCTTTCTATTTGATTTGATGGTTGTATCTGTGTTGTCTTTTCTGTAGTTGTTGTTAGTGCATGTTGATGAGTCAATCCAGCATCCTGCAACAATACAACAAATAACCAAAGGCAAAAGGAACTTGCACCAGTTAGCAAATAGGAAAGGACCTCCAAGAGAGCTTTGGGTTTCAACGTCGCTCGACTAACGTCTCCAATTATCCAATTGAGTTGAAACTTCTTGGGGTATACACAAACAGCCCTTTCTTTAGTTCTGCAAGATTTGGAAGCTTTTTGCACAAGTTGGAAAAAAGGCACCCTCTTTAGGCCTAAGGCAGCTGACTTTTTCAAGGTCGCTCGCCTAACGTCTCTAATTGTCCGTTTGTGTTGAAACTTCTTGGACCTTGTCAAAATAATATATACTGCACTCCTACAAAGTTTGGATGCCTTGGTGTAGGTCCTCAGGTTGCAAAACACCCTGCACATCTGACCCTGCTGTATTTTGTTCATAGTCTGCTGTAGGTTCTTGGTTATCACCATGTTCTGTTGTATATTGCTGTAGGGGATGTAGCTCTGGTGTTTAAGAGATGGTGCCTTACAGTTTGGAATGTTCCATTGCTGATGTATTATGTGCCTGCACACCAAGAAATAACCACACAAGGAATTCCAAGTATCTTGGATATAATTGGGCTGATGCAAGTAATAAAGGGTGGAATCTGGCATGTTTGAATTGTTGTTGGGGGCTGGTGAGTCTCTTGCATGTCTAGCATTTGTCTCCCTTTTTTTTGGATATCTGTGGACCTGTACAAACAAGTAGCCAAAGACCCACACAAATGTGGGGGAAGTATAGGCTGCTGCAAACCTGTAGCCAGCTAGTGGAATTGTTCAGTTGTATGTTGTTGCAAGCTATCTTCAGGAGGAGATCATTACTCATGATCAGCTCCTTAGGGTACCTGCACCTACATACAAAAACAAAGACAAAGCAAAGAAAAGAAAAGACCTCAAACAGTTCTTTGGAGCTAGTTAGCTTTAAATCGGTTAATTTTTTCAAAGTCGCTCGACTAACGTCTCCAATTATCCGATTGAGGTGAAAATTTTTAGGCTTTGCAATTACTATATTTGCTGTGTTCCTGCAACATTTGGAGGTCTTTTGGACAATATAGAAGCTCCAAATTGTGAAGTGCACCATTGGGAGGCTTAAGTCGACTAACATTTTCAAGGTCGCTCGACTAACGTCTCCAATTATCCGTTGGAGATGAAACTTCTTTGGTTGTGCAAATATAGTATTTTCTGTATCCCTGCAAAGTTTGGAGGTCATTTGGACAAGTTGGAAGCTCCAAGTTGTGAAGTGCTCCATTTGGGGACTTAAGTCGGTTGACTTTTTCAAGGTTGCTCGACTAACGTCTCCAATTATCTGTTTGAGCTGAGACTTCTTGGGCTTTGCCTCTACTATATTTGCTGTGATCTTGTGCAATATGGATTCCTTTTGATGTTGCATGGTGCTTTTGTTTGTTGTTGCAGTTGTGGCATGTGCAGGAATTCTGAGTGCCTGACCTTTGTTGTTGTTGTTGAATTGCTTGTTTGTGCAGGTGTTGTATGACTACTGAGTCTCTAAGGCAAGTCCAACCTTGGAACAGCTGTGGTAAATTTCCAGTATACACCTGACTGGCCCTCCACTAGTTGGATGATATGGTGCCTGTGTATTTATACCTACAAGGCCAAAAAGGAGAAAGACAAAGAAGAAAGGTTCTATTCTAATCCTAACCTGTAAAATAAGATTGGTTATTTTAAGAAGGCATAAGCCAAGGGAGGTGTTCCCTTTTACCATGGTCCTAACTATAGAACCTTCAAATTGATTATTACTATGCATAGCAATAAGTAATTTGAATAGTAAGTTGGACCAAGGAGGCTGACAAGGTCATGGTGGCTTCTTGATTCTCTTAAGCCTTCTTCTTCTGAAGTTGGCCATTTCCAGTTTGTCAAGCTCAAAGTAAGCTCTTGCCTCTTTGGGAAGCTCTTGTTTATTGAGATATATCTGTGGAGTAGTGCATTTGTGGCTATGTTTGGACAAAACATCAGCTGTAAAATTGGCTTCTCTGTAAGTGTGGCTGCATTTGAAAACCTGGAATTGATGACTGATGTCCTGCAGCTGTTGGAGTTGTGTTCTGACAGTCCATGGTGGTTGAGCTAGGTGTTTTATCCATCTGATTACTAGCTCAGAGTCCACTTCAAGGATCACTTTAGTATATCCTAATTGGAGACACCAAGTCAAACCAAAGGTGGCTGCCAATATTTCAGATTGGTTGTTTGTACCTTCTCCAAAAGGGGTTGAGAAAGCAAAGAGAAGATCTCCTTGATTGTTCCTTAGCAATCCTCCCCCTCCTATTTTTCTAGGGTTGTGAAGTGCACTACCATCAGTGTTCAGCTTCACCATGTGAGCTGAAGGTTTCCTCCAGTAGACAGTACTAACATTAACTTCATTAGTACATTTTTCCATAAGAAGGACCAGTTCCTTCCATCTATTTGGCCAGCTGATATAGGAGTAGGTAGTGCTTAGAAGGTTGAAGTTATCCTTGAAGACTGAGTAGATCACTCTTGTAATATTGGACTGCTTCCCTCCATATTTGATGGCACATCTATTTTTCCATAGGTTCCAACATATGAAGATTGGAGTTGCTTGTAGGATAAGTTTATGGACCTCATTACTGTAATTACTGGACCACCACCTCATCATCAGGTTTCTAAGGGGTGTATATTCTTTACTAATACCCAAAGAATCAGAAAATACACTCCAAACCTTCCTGGCAAAGTTTCCAGAAACAAATATATGGTCAATGGTATCCGAACCAGCTCTATGGCAACAGTAACATTGGGCTGGGGCTTCTCCAAAGCTGATAAGTTTTTCATTAGTAGGTAGTTTCCCTCTAAGTGCTCTCCAGAGTAGGAAGGAACACTTAAAAGGAATGTGTTTGTTCCATGTTTGAGAGTTAATTCTTGTCTTACTCCTTTTGTCCCTGATAAGTTCCCAGGCAGAAGAACAACTAAATTCCCCACTGCTATTAGGCTTCCAAGAGGCCTGATCAAGTTTGTGGGGCTGATAGTTGATGTTACTTGCCAGGATGCTAGGTACAAACTGAGGAGGTGCTTTCTGAGAGACCAGTTCTACATTCCATTGACCATTAATCATGAAAGAAGACACCTTAGTATTGTTCTGTCTACTACTGGCTGGCCTGAAATTAGCTAAGGGGCCAACTCCGAACCAATTATCCCACCAAAAGAGGCAAGAACCAGACTGTATCTGCCATTGGATATGAGGCTCAACATTGTACTTGTTCTTCATGAGGTGCTTCCATATCAGAGACTGTCCTGTGTGCCATTTTTTGGTTATAGGATTTGACCTCTGACAGTACTTAGCTTTGAGGAACTCACTCCATAAGGAATTCTTAGTTCTGAATATCCACCATTGTTTGTATTGGAAAGACTTGGCAACATCTAATATTAGTCTCACTCCAATACCACCCTCTTCATAGGGATAACTCAGATTCTTCCAAGAAGACCAATGATATTTCCTCCTTTCATTCTTCCACCCCCAGAAGAAATTGGCTGTGATGCTTTGAATTTGCTTGATAGTGGTTGCATGAGGGGAACTAGCAGATAACAAGTGAATAGGAAGTGCTTGGATGACATGCTTAATCAAAGTAACTCTTCCTCCATAACTAATTAATTTTGCCTGCCATCCAGCTATCCTAGCCACAACTTTAGCTATAAGCTCAGAATAATAGATGATCCTCTGTCTACCAATGTAAAGAGGACACCCCAGATATGTGATAGGGCTGTTCTTTTGCTTGAAGCCTGTAACTTTCTTGATTCTTCTAACAGTAGAGTTGAATGCATTTGAGGGTACCATGAAGTTACTCTTGTCTCTGTTGATCAATTGGCCTGAAGCATGCTCATAGGTATGTAGTGTCTCCATGATAAGCTTCAAGGTATGAGATCTTCCAGATGAGAATATGATGATGTCATCTGCAAAACTGAGATGATTAATTTGAGGGCCCTTTTTAGCCATCAGGAAACCATGATATTGGGGGTGTTGATGAAGGTTGTTCATGAGCCTGGAGAGGACTTCAGCACCTATGATAAACAAAGCTGGTGATAATGGATCCCCTTGCTTAAGGCCTCTTGTGGAATGAAAGAATCCATGCCTTGAACCATTAATAATGATGGAATACCAATTATCAGCCATAATTCTCCATACCATATCAATGAAACCTTCTTCAAATCCCATTTTCCTCAAAACTAGACAAGTATAGGACCAAGATACCCTATCATAGGCTTTAGCCATGTCAAGTTTGATAACTACATTGCCTCCTACATTTGGCTTCTTGATCTGGTGTATAATCTCTTGGGCTAGCATAATATTTTCAGAAATGTTCCTGCCTTTGACAAATCCAGATTGGTTAAGGGAAATGAGGTTGGGTAGGATAGGTGCCAGTCTAAGGGAAATGAGTTTGGAGATGATTTTGTTTGTGAAGTTGCTAAGGCTAATTGGTCTATACTCAGAGAGCTTGTTAGGATGGTGTACTTTTGGGAGCAGCACCAAACAAGAGTGAGTAAAGTATTTAGGCATAGCTTGTCCACAGAAGAAAGATAGAATCACTTTAAGGAGGTCCTCTTTTATGATGTTCCAACATGCTTGGAAGAACTTGCCATTCATTCCATCAGGTCCAGCAGCTGAATTGGGATTCATTAAAAACACTACAGTTCTCAACTCCTCCATTGTAGGGATAGCTTTCAGGTTTCTGTTATGCTCTCAGTGACCATCCTAGGAATACATTGGAGGGTATGCTCCTGAATTTGTGTCTCCTCACCAGTGAAAATGGCTTGGAAGTGTTCACATGCAGCTTTGGCTATGTTTTCTTCACCTTGTACCCAATTATCATCCTCATTCTGGATCTCATGGATGTATAATTTCCTCCTCCTTCCTCTTATCAAGGCATGAAAATACTTGGAATTCACATCACCCTCTTTGAACCAATGCAACTGAGTTTTTTGCTTTAGCATGGATTCCTCCAGTTTCAGGTATTTTATATACTCTGCATTGATGGCATGGAGCTTTGTTCTGTTCTCTTCAGAATTACTAGAGATTAGCTCTTCCTCTGCATGTCTAGTCTTGTCTTCATATTCTTTAACTTTGGCATATATATCACCAAATTGCAATCTGGACCAAGTACTAAGAGTGGCTGCCAACCTCTTCATTTTCTGATGGAAACACCATATTGGATTACCCTCCATGGTCCTGTTCCAGCAATTACTAACAGTATCCAAGAAAGATGGTTGTTCTGTCCAGCAGTTAAGGAATTTGAAATATTTGGTGTGTTGTTGGTTTTGATCAATCATCTCCAGCAGTAAGGGGCAGTGATCTGAACCCACAGAGGGTAGATGAGTAATGGTAGTCTGAGGCATCATCTCTAGCCACTTATCGTTGACCATTCCTCTGTCAAGTCTCTTTCAGATTCTGAACATTATACCCCTTAGATTAGACCAAGTGTATCTCTGACCACAAAACCCAAGATCTTGTAGTCCACAGGCTTCTATGATGCTGATGAACTCAAGGCTCTTTTTCATATTGTAAGTGACACCTCCTAACTTTTCTTGAGGGTCTGTGATAACATTGAAATCACCTAATGTGCACCATGGAAGGGAGGTGGCTGACTGTTGTAGCATGCTATCCCACAGAGGTCTTCTGAGATGATCTTTGCATTTTGCATATACAAAGGTAACTATGAACTGATTTGGATTCATTACATGATTAAATTCACAAGTAATCAACTGCTCCTCATTTTCCAATATCCTGCAGTCTACATCCTTGGTCCAAAAAAGCCAAATCTTACTATTTGGATTACTAATAGCATGGTCCATGTTGAGTTGATTTCTGAAGTACTGAATCTGAATGCTATCAGAAAAAGGCTCTAGGATGGCAATAATGGGAATTTGATGGATACTCTTAAGAGATTTAAGTCTTTCCATGGCTCCTTGGGTATTAATACCTCTCACATTCCAGCATAGTGTACTAATCATTGAGAGTTTTTGGAAGTGAACAGCCTAGTGTGAGGTCTGCTTGTGCGAGCAGAAATAGTTGGACTGATGGGTTTATTACTGTGACTGGTTCTATGAATTCCTCTAGGGGACAAACCTTGGGAGTTAACTATTCATTGAATCTCATCATCATACTCATTTGTGTAAGATGTACCTAAGGGTCTGTTTAAGTGTTCACTGGCAGCATCCTCCTCATCTAGATCCTTCAAGGGTTGGTCCTCATAGTCACCCTCATCTTCAGACTCAATAACTGCATATTTATCCAGGTCAGGAGGGACTTCTATATTAGTATTAGTATTAGTATTGAGGGTGCATTTGGGGAGAGATCGTGTGTGTTGTTCTGCAGTTCTGCTTGCAGGATGTTGAGGAGGTGTGTGGTTGTACTGAGTTTTCAAGGGTGTAATATCCATCCCCCCTTGGTCATCCTCCAGCACAAATTGTTGGCATCCAAGGTTAGGATGTTGTTCTTTCACATTGTCTACTACCAGAGGAATTTGTTCCTCGTGAGACAAATTCCTTTCTTCTACTCTTTTTTTTAATGCATCCCTTCTCCTTTTGCTCAGTTTATTCTTCTCTTCATTAGACCCTGTGACACTAGTGCTTGCTACAGACCCTAAATCCTTGGCCATAGATCCCAGCTGAGTATTGTGACTGGTAGTGTCAATATTCCTATTTGTGTGGTCATTAGGCTGATTAATTGTAGGGAAATTTATGTTATGAATTGTAGGGGTTGAGTCTTCTCCCTGAAAATGCAGCATATGCATTTGAGTTGGGACCTGACAGTTTCCCTGTTGCTGCTGCATATCAACATCCCTTCTGTCAACATGCATTGCATTGTCCTTCAAGCTAATATCTGCTCTTTCCTCCAAGGATTCCTTTGAGTTAACAGGTGTAACTTCTTCCAAGATTTGCAGATTTGTAGGCTGAGTAGGAGTTGTAATGTTGCCCATTTCTAGATTAAAAATGGGAGAAACTGCAGGTCCCAATTCATGCAATTCTGTTGCCCTATTTTGCACATTCTTTTCATTTATTTTAGCAGCTGAAAAAATATATGAAGTGGTAGCAGGAGCTCTAGAGTCACTCCTAGGGTCAACCATACTGTTCTCATGCAAAACATGAGACATAACCCCCCCTCTAGGTACCCCTTCCTGCAAGTTAGTTGGCTTCTCCTGAAACCCACCATCCTCACCTCCATTAACTACTTCAGCAGCAACAGTTAAAACATTCAATACATTAAGACTACAGGGGGAGCCATGGGGGATTGGGAGCATTGAGTCAATACCTGATCGATGCTCGCTTTGTACGGTTTGGATTGCGCTGGTCGTAGTGACAGTATTACCATCAATACCTGTAGTTCTGAGTTGAGTGGGTTTATATACCTGTTGAGTGTTACCTTGTATCTTTTGGGTGTTTTGTACGGTTTGGGTCTTCCCTTTGAATTTTCTTCTCTTTTGGGTTTGCCATTGGTTGTTTGGGACTTGATTCCTGTTCTGATTATTTGAGTGTTCCTGTATTTTGTTTCTTCCTCCTTGAGTTGTATCGGTACCTGTTGTTTGACACTTACAACATTAGTTAAAACAGTTGGAGAAGAGGTCATACCTGTGTTTTTTGTCGACTCATCTTTCTTTGGCTCTTCTTCCTTATTTTTGGCCTTATTACGTTCTGCATCTCTTCTGTTGACTGGGCAGGCTAGAGGAGTATGACCCTGGTGTTTACAATAAGTACAATAAAGTGGTATATCTTCATATTCGATATCCTGCCATCTACCTTCCCTATTTGGGTCATCATTTTCGTCAAAGCCAATCCACACACTTTGGATTCTAGGCTTGGTGATGTCCATTTGGACTTTTACTTTCGCTACGCTACCCCTCGTCTTTTGCATGAAGGCTATGTCTAAGTGCAATACTTGTCCCACGTCCTCCAGCAAAATCGTAACAAATTCTTTGTGGAAACAATGCCATGGGAGCTCCGGGAGTATGACCCATACAGGGAGAATGGGGGTTTCATAGTTTGGATCAAAGGTAGGAGTCCAAACTTGAAATCTCATAAAGACACCTTCAATGTACATGCGCTTGCTATCTAAGACAGTAGCTCTATCGTGTTCGTTATCCAGGTCAATATATATATGTCTAGAGTTAAAATGCGTAATCTTGACCTTGCCTCGGAGTTCTGTTTGGGCAATGAATTTCTTTCGAATGACCTCCATCTTGGGCATTGGGCTATAGAACTTGCCTATGAGGGTGTACTTACATGATTCTGCCATTTTAATCATGTAGTCCTCTCTCTTAAACATAATAGCAGGACAGCCTTGTTTCATTACTCTTTTTGGGGTTGTAAGGTCAATTTTGGTAGTATTCTCAGTTTGTGTAGCTCTCAGCCGTGTGGCCATGGATTGTTTTGCTATAGGGGGCGGAGGGTGATTTGTGGTGACCGGTTGGTTGATAGGGGGCTTGGTCTTTGGAGGTAGCGCACTGGGGGTTAGGGTCACTACCGGATTTCTAGAGTTTTTTGGGTCGTATTTTTGGAAATTAGAAGATATTGGAGGGAAGTCTGAACTGGGAGGGTATTTGGTACTTTTAGGATTAGTTAAGGTGCTAGGATTATCTGGGGAAACATTTTTGGGCACTAAAAGACTGTTTTCGACTCTATTATCACAAGATGGAAATTTGGAATTTGAGTTAGAGGTGTCTAAAAATTGTGGCGTTTGGTTTAAAACGTTCGTACTGATATGGGGGTTAGTAATACCTTGAGAATTTCTTTGGGCGTTCACCGGATGAGTGTTTTCGGTGATTTTTACGTTAGGTTCAATTCTAGTATTGGCATTTGGTGTGTTAGGATAGTCATTTTTTGAATTTAAATTTTTTTGATGGATATTGTATTGGTGCGTATTATTATTCAAACTAGAAACATTTTTTCCGATCGCCGGAGTTCCGGTGTCGCCGCTGCCAGTGTTAGTACTCAAATTGGCAACCCTAATTGATAAATTCGAATTGATAGGGACCATACCTGAAGGGCGTTTTTGTGTTTCTGGACTCCTCTCTTCAAGATGAATAGGTTGACATTGCCAATTTTGGAATTGGAGCTTTGCCGCTGCGCCACCTCCGGCAGTTTGGATTGGAACCCTATTTTCCAAATATTGAGTATAATGAAATAGTAAAAAAATTAAATGATGAAGATTTTTCTATTATGGTTAAATTACTACATGAAGAATCTTTTTACAGCTAAAATAGACTTGATTTTTAATATTCAAGACTTCTAAATATTTTGGGTCAAGTTTCGCAATGTGTAAACCTTGCCATAGCCCCATTCTTGGAGGATCTTGTGACCAACGAACGGAGAAAGCAATGTACAACTTATCTTTATATTTGCAATGTACAACTTATCTTTGTTTTCCTATTCAATAAACAAAAGATTTGCATAATATAGTGTGGTTTTTTTAGTTGATTTCTTATTTGGTGTTCAATAGCTTCATTGGAGACTAACTCAAATTTTGCAGGCTTATATGGGGAAAAATGTAACACCCCAAAATATTCTAAATTAGATCAGACCTTAAGCCTAGAGTAAAGTTAAGAATTTTTCTCTAGATGACTCTTACGGATGCCACCTACAACCCATAGAAGGTCCTACGGACCATAAGAAGGCTCGTGGAGTTGGGCCTAAGACACTATTCCAAGAGGTCTCAGTCTACGGGCAAAGTTTACGAGCTGTAGAATGTTCTATGAACCGTAGGCCTTGTACGTAGACCAAACTCTGAGAACTTGGTCATTAAGTGCTCTAGGTTGAGGGACCCTATGATCCGTAGAAGGGTCTACGGACCATAGAAGTCCCCATCGACCCATGTCTTGAGAAACCACTCCCATGACTTCATATGATCAGGGTCTAAAACACGTAGAAGGGTCCGTAGACCAAAACCCTTAGGAAAACCCTCAGTACTTGTCCTGCGAGTTAATATGACAACTCGTAGGTAGGACTATGATCCATAGAAACGGTTCGAAAGTCAAACCGTCAAAGACTCAGAAACTAGTTTACCTTCCTACGACTGGTCTTATACAACACGTAGGAGTTCCTATGGTCCATAGGTCGACCCATAGGTGGCCCAGTCAGGTTTTTAATGAAGAGTATTTCCATCTTTTCCCACCCTTTTCATGTCAAAGCCTTGATTTTTTGGGAAACAAATAAGTCCTTTATCAGTATTTTTTAACCCTTTCCTCTCATATTTATTTCCAAGGCTTAGAGCGAGGTTTCAAGAGGAGAAAACCTAGGGTTTGAAGAGCGTTCATCGAGTTCTTCAAGTTTCTTCAATGACATTGTTCTTCCAGATATGGAAGGCTACTCATAGTGTTGGACTAAGTTAGTCCTCACACCCTATATCTAAATTCAGTCAGTAAGATTTAAACCTAGGGTTGTTACCCCAAACTCTCTTGAATTCAAATACGTCTTAATTTCCTTATCTTGATTTTTGAGCAATGTCATTGAGATTATGTTTCTTCATATGATTTAAGTTCTTAAATTATTGTTCATATTCATTCCATCACATGAACACTATTTATTGAAGAAGTGTTAAATCTTTGGCATAAATGATTTCATGCATTGTTTTTCAGTTAAAGTAAATTTCAAGTATTTTAAGATATCAGTTGAAGAAGAGTTTTAAAGAAATATTAAGCGTTCAAAATGCATTAGTTTTATAGTAAAGAGTATGATTGTTTTTAAAGAAAGCATTATAAGTTATGAGAAGGCATTATCAGTTATGACAAAGCAAAGGTCAGTTTAAAGAAATTATTTTGAGCAAAGCTTCTAAACATCATTGATTTTCAGTTTTTCCCTAAAGCAGGATATCTCTAAAGTTATTGAGCATAGTTCATGTTTTGAGACTAGGATTGAGCACAGATTTGGTTAAGAGTTTAGATAACTCAAATATATAAACTACGCAACCAACGTATGATAGAATTGTATCGACAAGTCGGGCGACTCCTCATTGCCTCTGAGAAGGCTCATAAAATAGATCAATAAGTTAAAGTTTTTTTCCTATATCCTGGCAAGGTATATGATGGCTCTGGTAACGTGGGACAGACGTTGTATCATCACGAGGCTCATAGTGATAGTTGCCGATTAGAGAAACTCCCCAATAAAGTAAAGTATATTATTTTAATATTTTTCTTTCATTTTATATTTTATTGTCAAGCGTAAATGATTTTACATCATGTTCATGCTTTCCCTTAGTTGAGTTATATCTAGTCCTTCAGTTCAGTTATTTGTTTCATTCAACTTTATTATATACCATACATTCCATGTACTGTCACTACTCAATTCTCTCAGGTCATAATAGAACTACCAAAATCCACCAGTAGGTAAACGTAACCCATAGCCCGGAACTAGAGGTAACAAGATATTAAGCAGAAGATAATCAAAAGAAAGCAAGAGATCGACATCAATAAGAAGAAATAAAGAGTAACAATAATATATATACAAAGAACCATCCCCAAGATCTAGCATCAGATTATTCGAGCATCTAAACAAAATAAGAGTACAAGGCTCTTACAAATACAAAAATAAATATAGAATGCCTCGAAAGCAAGTTCAAGACTAGTCCTAGCCTAAAGTAGATGGTGTTATGTCGGAAAAAGACGGTTTAAAATTAATTTCAACTTTATATAGAAAAAATCAATTTTAGAAAAGAAGAATCACCACCTAATTTTTTTTAAAGAAATTAAGAAAACTTAATTTAAAAGACCCTAACAGATTTAAGTCTTAAAAATTTAGAGAAAATGGGTAAGAGGTTCTTATTTCTACTTTGAGAAGGTGTTAAGCATTCAAAGTGGCCGCTAATGCGCGGTTATCCGGTGATTTGAAAAACTCTGATTTTTACTAACTTTGGGAACTGTGTTTAACAATAATCGAGACATTAAACAATTTGAAATAATATAAAATTTAAAACATTTAGGATAATTTATAAGAAAAATAGATTTGGTATAAAAATGATTAAATAAAGGAGGGATAGTTTAAAAAGAATCATTTAAATGAAACAAATGGTCATAAAAATGGTCTCTCTTTAAGAGATTTAATTAAGTTAAACTAAACAATTAATGTTAGAATTAATACAGGATAAATAAATGTCATCAACTAATTAAATAAGAGTAAAAGCAAGAAAAATAATAGAAATTAGTGATGCCTAAAAGAAATTATTTTAGTTTTTTAAAAACATTAAACTACCCCCAAATATGTACAAAACGAAAATATTTAAAAGTAGACGGGACAAAAATATTTATGTAGTTATATTCTTCGGATCAGTGCCGGCTTATTAATCGGAAGACAAAAATATAGTGTTTTGTCGTTTTTCTTCTTGGGTCAACTTCCATCATTTCCGAAGGGCCTATCTAACCCTACCCCTCCTAAGTTTATTTATTATTATAATCCTAAAGAGATCTAAAAGAAATAATAAAAAACTAACTTCCTTAAAGGTGTCTAACGTCCCAAATTAATATCCAAGAGGCATTGGACGTACTGTTAGGGTAGGTTTTAGACTAAAGACAGTATAGTCATCCTAATTAGACACATCGTCAAATAAAAACAGATAGGACAAACATTTAGCACATAGAAACTCAAGTAAGCCTCTAGATTAATTATTTAGCATGTTTAAAAATACGATAAATAGCGAAAAGTCTTGACGTAATAAGTGTGTGCGCTTACTAGATTGATCTTACACAAATAATGTATTAAAATATTTATTAAATTCTGGCACAATTTTTATGTGCATTATTATGCTGAACATGAATGAAACTTTATAGGCATGATTTTATGGGCATGATATGATGCTAAAATATTTAAATTTTTCGTACGCACGACTTCTAAAATACGTAACATATTGAAAATTATTTAAAGTCTGAACATAATTTTATATAAACTAATATGCTAAAATTTGATTGAAATTACATAGGTACGATGTCTATTATTAAAAGTGCTAAAATCATCATTAGTCTTACAAAACATGATTTCCAAATGACATATTGGAAATGTTATTAATTAAAATATAAAGTCCTATGACCATGATTTCTAATTAGTGATATGATAAAAATTATTAAAATACTATAGGCATGGTAACATGACAAGCTGAAAAACCAATTAAAGTTGTAGGCATGGTTTTAAAAATGGAATGACGTGATAAATATTTATTAAAATCCTATAGACATGATTTCTATATATAACATTATGCTAAAAGTATTTATAAAGGCCCGTTGACATAATATTTACTTTGTTAGAATGTTAGAATTATAATGCATGTAAACATGATTGTCATATGATAAAATATGCTGAAAAAATTATTAGATCCCATGGACATAATAGACTCAAAAATATTCTTACCGGCATGATTTCTATAGGCTTGAAATAATATTAAATCCTATAAACATGATATCTAAGTGATTAACATGTTAAAAATATTAATTAAAAATAATAGGCATGATATATTAAAATTATAAACTTCTATAGCCATGGTTTTTGAATAAAGTATATATTGAAAACATTCATTAGATCCTATAGATATAGTTTTTTATGAATTAACATGATAAAAATATTTTTAGTCTTATAAGCATAATCTCTATAAAATACTAAAATATTCATTAAGTTCTATAGACATAGGTTTTGTATGATTTTATCATGGTAAAAAATATTAAATGAATCCTATGAACATGATATCTAAATGAATAACTAGTAAAAATTATTATAGTATCCTATAAAGATGATTTCTATAGAAATTAATATGCCAAAGATGTTTATAAAATCCTATAAGCATGATTCCTAAAAAAATAAAATTTAATGATAAGAATTAAATTATTAGAAACAATATTTATACAAAGCAAGGTGTAAATTTGATCCAATTCAAGTTATATGAATAATTCTGTGTTATTTAGATAGGTGTGATCATGATATTGCAAGTTGTATGAGTGGCCCTATGATTTAATTTAGTAGACTAAGAATTACTTATGGTCATTATTTCTAAAGTATAAACTACTTTACCCTTTTTTGAAAATAAAATGATTTTAAAGGCATTATCAAATACCACAAAATGAAAGTCCTAATCATGATGTCTACCACTAGAAATTGCATATATTTTTTTAAAAAAAAGCCATAATTGTTGACAAAATTTAAACACACATTATGGATATTTTAATAATGTTCATATAGACATGCTTTCTAAAAAAGAGATGATATGATAGCTTTTATGTAATCAAATAAACTCTAGAGCACTTTCAGATATACACAAATAAGTTACGATAAAAAAATATCAAGTAGCACTTAGTTCTCTCCCCCCTTTAGACAGTCCCCAAATATTTATTATTATGCAGAGTAGAGTTTATAATATTATTACAAGCTAAATAAAAGGCAAACGAATAAAATAATGTAAAAAATGTAAAATTAAATAATGGAATCTCAACTTTCCCTTGCAACTCTTCGTGTCTTGAACTTTGAAGTTCAACCCTGCTAAGCCATAAAAACAAATACAAGCAATACACTAATAATATAGAGGTACATCATAATTATACAATTTACCTTAACAAAGCAATCAAACAAAGATAAGAATACATTTTCAAAAAAAAGAATAAATTCATACATGTAGAGAAAAGTTGAGACTAACCTGGATATTTCGGTTAGGAGGAACAAGCAAATAAAAATCTGAACATCGATGTCAAGAACTAGAAACAAACTATCAAAAGTATTCAAGAAACCTTTTCCTTTGTTTTGTTTTCGTTTGAAATTTTTAAATGTAAAGTAAAAAGTCTTCTCTTCCTTTCTCTTTACTCTCTTCTTCCTCTGTCTCCTTTTTTTGTTCTGTCTGTGTCTATCTTTATATTGATAAATCAATGGGCAATAAAAGACAGTAAAATCAATATAGACAATTGGTAAGATTCTTAATTCCAACCTCAGCCCAATAGGTCAGTGAGAGAGTAATTCATTTCAAAGGAGATGACATAATTTTCAAAATTTTGTCAATAAAATCAAACAACCTCCTATTTTCAAGATTTGATCCAGAATTTGTTCAAAAGATGCATCAAAACTCAAAAAAGTCATGCCAAGGGACCCACTATCAATAATTGTAAAGAAATTATTCAACCAAATACTGAAACAAATTTAAACTTTCATCAGTGTATAACATTCCAGATCTCAACATGTAAGCAAATTCAATGTATGGATCTAAACAAAGATATTAAAACTTTTAACATAAATATTTAAAATAAAATCAGTTTCGGATTTCAACAGATCTATATCACAGATGAAATGAAATCATTGAATTCGACTTAAAGAAAAAATCATCAATTTTATGGTTTTCACATAGCATACAACATCATAATATTTATATTAGATCTGTAGACAAATTAATCCCAACAAATAAAGTTTAAATAAGAAAAATTAGAACGATAATACTTGAAAGGATCAGTAAAGATCCGTCTTTAATAACAACAGATCTTTGAATATAATTCAAAAACTCAATTTTGAAAGAGCATTTGACTGTTGGCCAGAGTTGAAGAGAGCATCGATGCTTTTTTTAGTGTTATTGCCGATTCCATTTGTTATTGTTACTGCTGCAGTAATGTTGTTGTTGTTGTGGTTTTTATTTCTAAAATCAGTGACGCCATGGTAGTACTATTGCTGGTGGTTGTTGTCGGAGTTCTTGGTTTCTATGGTTCGCCGGATCATTGGAGCTTCACTGGAGATGAGGGAGGAATGAAGGTACGGTGTGCGACGTTGGTTCAGGTTGTGATAGTGAGGGGAGAAGTGACTGGAGTGATGGCTGTCCTTAGACAGCAGCTCACCAGAGTTGCTATTGTTTGTGATGGAGAGGTGGAGGCTGGTTCGTGAGAGGGAGAGAAGAGTATATGGGTAGCGCTAGTGGTTGCTGTTGGTGGAGATAAGGAGAGGCAGCAACGGCTTTCTTGGGTGATTTGGTAGTGTTGTTCAAAGGAGAAGAAGAAGCGGAGAGGGTTGTTTTACTATTTACTAGTGGTTGCTGCGTGGTGCAAGCTCATGGTGGTGCGAGGTCGTGGAGGTGGTGCTCGATGGTCTCCACAACGAGATTTCGCCGGAGATAGTAGAGGGAGATTCTATGGTTGTCTTCGCCGGGCAGCAACGTGAAGGTGGAGAGGAAATCGACACTGAGAGAGAGGAAGCTGACGGCGGCATCAGTGAGGGAGAGAGATATGAGGGTCGTTTATTTTTCTCTTTTTGAGAGGATGATCCCAAATCAATTTTGGGTAAGGGTTTGAGTAGTTAGAAATAGGGTAATAATGAGGGATTAAATAGTGGCCATTGATTAGTATAAATGAATTTATGTGATTGAAAGAGAGATTTAAAATCAGACCACATTAAATTCAATTAGGCTAGAATTGAAATGAATTGGGTTAAAAAGGACTATGCTTTAAATAAAATGGAGGAAAAATTAAATAGATTGCCATCTAATTAATAACATAATATACAACAACAACAACAACAGTCCAGTGAAATCCCATAACATGGGGTCTAGGGAGGGTAAAGTGTACGCAGACCTTACTCCTACCAAGGTAGGATGACTGTTTCCAGGAGACCCTCGGCTCATTAGAAGCATAAAAAGAAGTTAAATAAGGCTAAGAAGTTCAAAGCGATATGAGAAAGTAAATAACGAATAACGTAAATAACGAAAGTGACACAGATAAAATAGAGTAATCAAAGTATAAAAAGTAATAGAGAGATAATAACAAAAGTCAGAGCACAAGAAATTATATTGTGCTAATGCGCCTACTAATACGGAAGAATAATGAGACTATGTACTAGCCTTCTACTCTAATATGGGTCCTCCACACCCTCCTATCTAAGGTTATATCCTCGTAAGGTGTAACTGCGCCATGTCCTGTCTAATCACCTCTCCCCAATATTTGTTCGGCCTACCCCTACCTCTTCTAAAACCATCCATGGTCAACCTCTCACACCTCCGCACTGGGGCATCTGTGTCTCTCCTCTTCACATGCCCAAACCATCTCAATTGCATTTCCCGCATCTTTTCTTCCATCGAGGCCACTCCTACCTTGTCCCTAATAGTCTTATTTCTAATCATGTCGCTCCTGGTATTCCCACACATCCATTTCAACATTCTCATCTCGGCTACTTTTATCTTTATAACGTGAGAGACCTTAACTGGCCAACACTCTTCCCCATATAACATAGCCGGTCTAACCACCACTTTGTAGAACTTGCCCTTATGTTGTGGTGGCACCTTCTTATCATATAGCATACTGGAAGCGAGCCTCCACTTCATCCACCCTGCCCTAATATGATGTGTGACATCATCGTCAATCTCCCCACTGCCTTTTATGATAGACCCAAGGTATTTGAAACTACTTTTCTTTTGGATAGCCTGGTCATCAAGCCTAACTTCAGCGCCAACCTCCTGAGGTATCTGACTGAACTTGTACTCTAAGTATTCTGTCTTGTTCCTACTCAGCTTAAACCCTTTAGACTCCAAGGTATGTCTCCAATCCTCCAGCACTAGTTCACTACGCTATTCTACAAGGATCTAAGCCCGCCGGAGTGACACCGAGGCATCTAAAGAAAGTTCCACAACCTACACTAAGGCCAACATATTCCACAATACCAAGTATAAGAAATCGATGCCTTTTGTAGTATTAACATTTAACAAAAGAGATCGCATGCTTTTAATTACCCAAAATACCATATAAAAGCCTAAAACATGATTTCTAGAACCTAAGTTATGTAAATAAGCTATCTAACCCAAATTACATCTATCTCAACACTGTCTCACATATTCCATCTCAATCTAAAGAAAGGAAAGTCGTAGCCTACCTGTAGGCTGAACAGACATGCTCCAAATCACTTTGTAGGAGCTTTTCCTTTTCGTACAACATCAAAATGCTTCCATGCTGCCAAAAACAAATTCACAACATTAAAATAGTTGCTATGATATTAAAATTATTGAATTTAGAGATAGGCCAATTTTGAAGTCAAAATCAAGAATTGTGGGACCTACGCCAAAAGTTTCAGAACTAACCCTAAAAATAGATCCTAATCATCCCCTTGAACTCATATCCCAAATTGGGACACAATTCCAGGCTTAAAAACTCCATAAATCATAGTCTCATTGATCAGGACTATATCATCCACAAAAAGCATACACCATGGCACCTCACCTTGAATTTGTCGTGTCAATCCATCCATTACCAAGGCAAATAAAAATGGACTAAGAGCTAATCCTTGATGCAGCCCCATCCTAACTAGGAAATGATCTGAGTCCCCTTCTACTATCCTTACCCTGGTTTTGACACCCTCATACATGTCCTTGATCATCCTAATGTATGCCACATGTACACCTTTAGCCTCCAAACATCTTCATAGTATCTCTCGTGGAACTTTATCGTAAGCCTTTTCTAGATTGATAAATACCATATGCAAGTCCCTCTTCCTCTCCCTATACTGCTCCACTAGTCTCCTTATAAAATATATGGCTTCTGTTGTTTAGCATCCCGACATAAATCTGAACTGGTTCTCTAAAATAGATACGCCTTTCCTAACCCTCATCTCCACCACTATTTCCTACACTTTTATATTAGCTTCAAACCTAAGGGGGGAGATGATAAGTTGAGGAACCAAGTCAAGTTATGAGAATCAAATAGTGATGTGTTCAAAAGAAATTTTGGTTATATATCAATCCATTCCTACTCTAACGCATTCCTCAAATTTCAATCGTTATAACACCCTAGTAATATATTGCATATCAGCATTATGCCCGTGACCTATGCCTATAAACTTCAGATAGATTAATATTTATGCTTAGTTTCTAGAATAAGAGACGAACATTTTAGCCTATTGATCTTAATCACACTCCATAAACTTATGAATATCTGCCTCATGATATAAATCTATGCATATAAGCACTTATGTCTCATAGTATGCTTAGTGTCGCAAATTCGTGACTTACCCTCAATAGCTAGAGAAATAATTCTATTTCATGTATATTCTCATATCAAATTTCTCAAATGGATCGTGCTCTAGATCTCTTTCTCTAAGCCCTTCCAGTGATCCTTTTTTAGTTTTGATGGTGATAATTATGGTGTAGTTAAGTATTGATATATAGGAGTAGGTTCATGTTTCTTATTATGATAATATTTTTGTGCTATTCCATCTAAGGTTAGATTATAAATGTGAAGGAAGAGCAAGAAGAGGTTTTATTATGAGTAATAGTCAGATGAGAGCATTTGGTTTGTCTCTTTGTAGTGATGCATGATATTTAGCAGCTAGAGAGCATAATAAAGTAGGAAAAACTTATAAGAGTTGGTTACTTAGAGTCCATGGAGTGGCTATAATACTAGGCTTGAATTTGGTGTTGATGGCATATGGATGAATGCTTGATGCATTAGGTGTTTCTTGATTAGTACTCGAGGTTTATTGAATTACTCTTGGGATGAAATTACATATAGAGGTATAAAACAGGAATTTTGTGGTTCATATTAGAATAATCATATTATGGGTAGCACCTTGTGACTTTGAGTTAGGCTAGAACTCAGTAAGACCATGCATATAGACTTAAGATTTTGTGGGAGATATAATTTTTAATAAATGAGGTGTAGTATTCAGAAAGCAGAGCATACTTGAGAAGAGTTTCTAAGCTCGAAAGCTATCTTCCATATCATTCAAACCACCATAGTCATATCCTTACTCCATGCCCAAGGCACCTATTTTTCATGTGGAATAGCTTTGTATAGAGTGTGACTTATGTTCAATCCCATATCATTCATGCCTTGTATTATATGGACACTTCTAGCCTCTTAGTATGAACCAGTCCAATCTACGTTAGTAGATAAGTTCATAGGTCAAAAGAACAGAAAGAGTAACTCGCTCCCTATTTCATCTCAGATTCAATGTCTATTCATGTGCTCAAGTGTTTAAATTCTTGCATTGCATTTGTGCCTTGTATAATATCCTAACTTGGTCATCATTCGAGGACAAATGATCCCAAGGGAGAGATATTGAAACACCCTAAAATATTCTAACTTAAATCAAACCTCAAGCCTAAAGAAAAGTTAAGAATTTTGCTCCAGGTGACTCCTACGGATGCCACCTACGGCCCATAGAATGCCTTACAGACTGTAGAACAGCTCGTGAAGTTTGGCCTAAGATATTATTCCAAGAGGACTCAATCTACACGCGAAGTTTATGGACTGTAGAAGGTTTTACCGACCATAACCCCAATCCATCGACCAATTCTTAAGAACTTGGTCATTAAGTTTTTTAGGTCGAGGTACCCTACGATCCGTAGAAGGATCTATGGACCGTAGAAGGCCCCATAGACCCAAGTCATGAGAATCCCCCCTAGTCAGGGTCTACGACTTGTAGATGGGTCTAGACTTGTGGAAAGGTCCATAGACCCAAACCCATAGGTATGACTATGACCCATAGAAAGGTTTTGTAAGTCCAAACTTCATAGACTCGGAAACTAGTCTACCTTTCTATGACCGGTCTTCAACGGCTCGTAGGCAGCTCAGCATCTTTTTAATAAAGGGTATTTTTGTATTTTCCTACCCTTTCCAAGTCTAATCGTTGACATTTTGGGACCAAAATAAGTCCTTTATTAGTATAATTCAACCCTTTTCTCGCATAATTACTTCAAGGCTTAGAGCAAGGTTTCAAGAGGAGAAAATCTAGGGTTCAAGAGCATTCTTCAAGTTCATCAAGAACATTGTTCTTCCAGGTATGAAGACTACTCATAATATTGGATGAAGTTCATCCTCACACCCTACATCTAAATTCAATCGGTTAGATTTAAGCCTAGGGTTTTTACCCCAAGCTCTCTTGAATTTGAATATATCTCGAATTTTTTATCTTGAGTTCTAAGTATTGTCATTGAGATTATGTTTCTTCATATGTTTTAAGTTCTTAAATTATTGTTCATTTTCATTCCATCACATGAACCCTATTTATTGAAGAAGTATTAAAGCTTTTGCATAAATGATTTCATGCAGTGTTTTTCAGTTAAACTACAGTTCAAGTATTATAAGTTATCAACTGAAGAAGAGTTTAAAGGATAAGCATTCCAAGTGCATTATTTTTATAATAAAGAGCATGGTTGTTTTTAAAGAAAGAATTTGGAACAAAGGCGCTAAGTGTCATTGATTTTCAGTTTTCCCCTAAAGTAGGACACCATTAAAGTTATGAACCAAACTACATGTTATGAGAGTAATATTAAGCACCGATTTGGGTAAGAGTTTAGATAACTCAAAGCCCACAAACTACATAGCTACTATAGGATAGGATCATAACAACAAGTAGGGCGATACCTCATTGCCTATGAAAAGGCTCATAAGAAGGATTGCAACACCCATAAAGTTCCTACCCTAAGCCAACTGTAAAAATATCTTGAAATTTCATTTGATGCTAATCATGAGATCCTTCACGGGTCGTATTTTTCTTCATAGCTTATTGAAAGGGTCTGTGAAGGTATCATGGATTAGGGGAAGAAAGGGGAAGGCTCCGCAGAGGTCTCAATGGCCTGTGGTGAGTACCATAGATTGTGAAGCCATCCGTGAACTCAACCCTCCAAGACCCATAAGTCAGGCGAGGACCACGACCCGTGGTGAGCACTATGAGCCATGGTGGCCTCCGTGGAAGCCACCTGTCATGACCTAATATTTTCTCAATCATGATGACACCTACTATAACTCACTAGTAGGTAAGCCAACCCGCAAACCCGGAACATCAAGTAATGGGTTTGAGGGCAAAAACTAAACAAGAGTGGCAAATTATAAAAGTAAGAAGAATGAATAAACGGAAGTAAACCAAAACATGATATATAAAAAACTAAAGATACCTCCTAGAACCTGGAAGTCACAAGTACAGAGCTTCTACAAAATAAAAGACAAGTACAAGTCCTGAAAGTGGAATGGATATATATATATAACAACTGGCTAGTCTCAAAATGAAAAAGACGGGCCAGCCATATTGAAGGAGACAAAAGTGAGCCAGAAATGCCAATGCTCACCCTAGTCTCCGAATCTGACTACAACAAGCTTGATCTATTTGTGATTATAGCTGGTGATCGATCATGCATCACAAAAGTAAATGCAGAGTGTAGTATGAGTACTAAGATAACATGTACCCAGTAGGCATCATAGGCCAACTGAGCAGAAAAGGTAAAAAAATAGTATGAAAAAAAGGAATAAGCCTAAATAGGAGTCAACATAAGCATCACAAGGGAAAAATGTACTATCTATGAGAACTATAGCTAACTATACCCAATTGGACCCCCATAAGCCCAGTTAGGAAACTCGTGCGCAAGTTAAATGAAAACCCGAACGAACACCCATATGCTCGCCGAGTATACAGAATAGCTACAACTACCAAGGCTGGGAACCAAGAATCTGCGTTTTATGGAACCAAAGTACTGTATCATTTCCAAACCCAGAATGTCCAAGTGTCAATGAACTAGGGGTACCTTAGGGGTCGAGGCTGAGACTGGGACCCAGATGCTCGCCCGAATGTTTAAAGTGGCCAAGGCCGGGACTGAGTACCCGGATGCTTGCCATAATACATCGGTGCGGTCGAGCTCAGGAAGGGTACTCAAATGCTCTCCATAACACATCTATATGATCAAAGCCAGGACTGGGTACCCGGATGCTCGTCATACTAGCAAGCATGCAGAAGCCGGGGCTGGGAACTCGGATAATCTCCGATAATTTAGAACGGAGGCCGGGACTGGGTACCCGGATGCTCACAGATAATTTATCCCCTGGTACCGAATATTCTCTTTTCCAACTAGACAACAACTTTTTGAGAATCTCCTCCCCTGTTAACTCATATGCCTCCAAAACTTGAACTGGAGCCGAAGCCAAAAGATCACGAAATCTAGTATTCCTGACGTATGTCTAAAGATATGACTATGTCAAGTGATATATAAAAGTGTTTCTAAGAGAAAGGGTATCGCCTAGCTAAGGCCAAACTACTAGGCACTAGCCCGCTACACCATTCTACAAGAATCTAAATCCACCAGAGCGACGTTGGGGCATCTAAAGCAAGTTTACATCCTATACTAAGGCCAACATACTCCATAATATCAACAACATGCTCGTTCAACTCTCCTGAAAATACTAATAAATAACGATCAGATACGCATGCTTTCAAATACCCAAAAACCCGATAAAAAGCCTAAAGCATGATTTTTAACACCTAAGATATACAATTAAACTACCCAACCCAAATTCTAACTATTTCAACATGCTTTCACACATTCCATCTCAATCTAAATAAAGATAAACCGTAGCCTACCTGTAGGCTGAACACGCAAGCTCCAAATCATAATACGGTTGTTTAGAAACTAATTTCATAATTTTTGGAGATAGACCAATTTTGGGGTCTAAAACAGAGAATGTGGGACCGCATATAGAATTCTGGATTTGATCCCCAAAAAGTTTTTAAATGTCACCTCAAGCTCACAAATCAGATTTATAATACAATTCGGGGTGGAAAAATAATGCAAGACGATCAAACAATCAATTCCCATATTTTTAAACTAAGAAAACAAATAAGGAATCCTTTTTATGCATCGATTTCTTAAAAAAGAAACTCTCCCAATCAAAAAAAAAATTACACCATGACGTTTCTTGCCAAAAAAAACCACAATCTAGCCTCAAGAATCACTAAAAATAGAGTTACATTGACCAAGATACACTCTTCCAAAATTCAACAAAATTTGATTCCAAAAAATACTAAATCCGCAGCTAAAAATTGATTTATTACCTCAACGATGTGCCAAAACCAGATTCTGACACCTCCATGATGTTCTTCTCAAAATTCCACACAAGATAGCCTCTAGAATCACCCACATTGGATCAAAATTGCTCTCAAAATCGAAGTCAAAGTTTTGAGAAAAATGTCTTATAAAATGATATTTTTCAGATTTAAATACATATGTCACATCATCGCTCGCGCACCAGATTTCAGAAATTACTAACTTCTTCGTTTTGACGCTCTGGACTCATCCAGAGATGGAAAAACACAAACTATATATGGAATCTGATTGAAAACGACAATTCGGACTCAACGGCATGGTCAAAATTTTCATCAGAGATCATTACAATAAAAAGTGGGTCCCACCTCTAAATATCAAAATCCACCGAAGGGGTCAAAATAAATTTGAAAGCCTCGAGGACTGAACAAAAGGTCATTCTATATTAAACTCAACACTTCGGAGCTAACTGTACTATCAGAATTCCTATCCAAGCGCGTTTTGCAAGAATATTGACCAAAGTCAAACCTTGGCTTAAAATTCCTCAAATTCTCAACTCAAGGCCTCCAATCTTCGTTACAACTCTAAAATTGATTCCATAAAGTCTCCTAAGCCAATTTCGACATTTCAGAGCTGCTGGAATTAATGGAATTTTGTTTCGAGACCCATAGCTTCGATTGTCCCCAAATATCACTTTTTAATACTTAAAGCTTATGAAAACTCAAAATTTTCAAACTTAACTTTTCATAGGATTTTCTAAAAATCAACACCCGGTATCAATTAGAAATGACTCGGGGTAACTAAACAGAGGGGTAAAATAGTCATTTTAAAAAAATTCCAAAAATGACCTTTAGGGTCATTACACCACCTCTCAAAACCAAGCCTGTCATGAGATCACGATCATCAGCATGACCCATTGTGATCTTCACAGGCTATGGTAGCATTCGGTGAAGGTTGCCCGACCCAGGTTTTTCCTCTCATTAACATATTGTACGGTTGAGAGAAGAGATTGAAGATAAGAAGGAAAGCTAGGGTTCAAGGTTTTCAAGCAATCCATTCGAGTTCCGATCGTTCCTTAGATTTTCAAGTATGTAAGGCTAATCACAATATTGGTCTGAGTTCATTCTCATGCCCAATATCTTCATTCAATTAATATTGAGTTTGCGTGTGATTTTTGATTTCTTTTAATTGAGTTCTTGAGTTGTCTATGTAATTCCTTTATGAGTTCCTTAAACATCTAAGTATAGTGTGATAATTCTTAAATTTTAGTTCTTAAATTGTTGTTCATGATTTTATTCCCATAAACCCCAATTGAATTGATGATTTTTGCATTAATGTACATTTATTTTGAGTTGATAAGAAAGGTTTTATGTGCATTAAATGAAGTATAATTTTTAGCTGAGTCTATGCATATTTGATTGAGTTTTGAAAGAGCATGAGCATTCAGTTTAAATGAGTTTGAGCATTGAGTTACATGATTATTTTGAAATAGAGTTTGAGAAGTTATGAACTAGTTTGAAAGCATGTTTAAAATGAATGATTTATGATTGAGACGAGTTTGAGTTTGATGAGAGTCCAAATGAGACTAAATGAAATGATTTCATCAAATTGATCTGAGCATATGAGTATATTGAGTCTTTTGGGAGTAGTATTGAGCACCGATTTGGGTAAGAGTAAATAATAACTCGAACTCCATGAACTACATAGCCAGCGTAGGATTGAGGTTATGCCTATTTAAGTCCCAAAATGATGGACTTTGATTAATTATGGATTCAATGAAGTTGATCATTCCTTTCCTTACCCTGGCAAGGTATTGGACAGCTGCGACAACGATAGTGTAAAGCATTGTATCTTCACTAGCTCATAAGTGATGAATGTCGGTTAGTGAAACTCCCCTAAAATCAATAATTTGATTTGATTGAGTTACATGTCATTGAGTCCATTTTTAAAGCATTGCTTATTACTTTTAAGCTTGCATGCTTATTGAGTTGAATCATTTCAGAGTGAGTCATTTAAGTTGAGTTATATGAAGTTGAGCATTGCTGATTGTATTCCTTTCCAACTATTTTACTTAATCGTACATTCTATGTACTGGCATCTTTTGGCCTTCATCATTTTATAATTCAGATATAGGTTCTAGACATCATCAAAAGGTGCTCCATTAAAGATTTACTCCCTTCGTAATACTAGTGAGACCTCCTTGCTTTCGGAGGAATCATTTTATTCATTTATTGTGTTGAGTAGTTCTTTTGAGGTAGTCATGAGATTGTCTAGGAACCTTCTTGATGGTTGATAGAGACTTCATAGACATACATAGAGTAGATTGGAGTTTATATCTCTTTTGAGTCTATTTTTTGAGATAACTATTATTTGTGAGATTGAGTTGACTTTTAAGATTGCTTATTTAAAACTATTTCTTATATTTGAGCATTGATTTGTTATCCCACTTGAGTGTCTCCTTTGAGTTATTTTAAATCTTCCACTGATATGATTGAATGAGTGATCGGTCCAAGTGGTTCGTTTGGGGCCAGCAATGGTCTCCGAGTACTGGCCACATCTAGGGTATCCTCTCAGGGCTTAACATACTAGGTATCAGAGCACAGAGTTCAAGATTCCTAGGGTATTTATAAAGTCATGTCTAGTAGAGTCTTGCTTATGTTTATAAAATAATTCATAAATAGAGAAATTTAATACATTTTTTATGAATGATTTTTTATGCAAAAAATGTAGCACTCTAATGAAAAAGAATAAGATATAATCAGTGGCAGATCTAGAATTTTCATCGAGGTTTCAAAACTAGCTTAGGGGGACTAAGAAAAGACCAACCTTAACTCCTAAATTATATCTTGCCCTATGATGCCCCTTTTAATAGCTTTTTTCAATTTTTGTCCTACCCTATTGAGTTTTTTAAAAATATTTGTGCACTTTTAAAATACCTTCTTGATTTTAAAGGAACTATTGCCATACTCACCCTGTTGGTAGCTGTCCAGAGTGGTAACCAGAGTTCAAAGACCCCTAGCTCTAGCTCTAAAGAGCCATCAACTTCAGTGAGGATTCAAGATTTCTTGAGGATCAACCCATCAGTCTTCATGGGATCTAAGGTTGAGGAGGACCCCCAGAACTTTATTGATGAGATGTGGAAGATTCTAAAGGCGATGCATACTATAGAGGTCAAGGGGGGTGAGCTCATCTCTTATGAGATCAAGGATGTGGTGAATGTTTGGTATAACTAATGGTAGGAGAATCATGGGGAGGATGCTGAGCCTATTACTAGGGATGATTTTTAGGGCACGTTCCTTGATCACTTCTTTCCTAAAAGACTGGGGGAAGCTAAAGTTGAAGAGTTTGTGAATCTAAAGCAAGATGGGATAATAATGAAGGAGTATGGTCTTAAGTTCATCTAGCTATTTAGATATGCTCCAGATATGATCCCAGATGTGATATCTAAAATAAGAAAGTTTGTCTCCGATTTGTGGAAAAATGTGAAGAAGGAGTGTAAGACATCACTATTAATTTCTGACATGGATATTTCTAGGCTTATGGTGTATGCTCAGCAGGTTGAGGATGATAAGAAGAAATATAGAGAGGAGCATCTAAGCAAGAAATTCAAATCAGTTGGGCATGCGAATGATCAGAAACAACATAAAGGCAACCGGTCCTTCTTTTAGAAGAGGTCTTCTAACTATGCTCTGTCATCAGTAAGTGCACCTATACCTAACTATAGGTATGATCAAAAGTAGCAGGTCCACCATAATTTCAGAGTTCAGGTTTCCCAATCCTAAGGAAGTGTGGCTTAAGGTTTAAAAGGGAAGCCATCTTGCAAGAAATATGGTAAACTCCATTTGGAAGAATGCAGAGAGGGTGCCAATGGGTTCTATAGATATGGTAAGATGGGTTATTTTTAGAGAGACCGCGCAATGTGTGGAGACTGCGCCTAATTTTCTAATTCTACACCATCAGGCTAAGATAATTAGCGAGGTACTACTTCAGGTATAGGCGGAGGTTCAAAGCATTTGTATTCTATGGCTAGTCAAGAGAACTCGCTAGATGTTGTCACTTTTATTCTTCGATTCTTTCTTTTGATGTCTATTCTTTGCTTGATCCGGGTGCCACTTTTTGTTTTATGACCCCTTACGTGGCTAATAAGTTTGGGATCCTTCTTGAGTATTTTTTTTGAACCTTCCAGCATTTCTACTCTCATTGTGAGTCTATTCTAGCTGAGAGGATTTATAAAGATTGTCCTGTGTCCATCTATCACAGAGATACAACGGCTGACTTAGTTGAGCTAGACATGGTTGATTTTGATACTATTCTTGGCATAGACTAGCTTTATGCATGTTATGACATAGTTGATTATAGAACTCGGATTGTTAAGCTTTAGTTTTCAAATAAACCTGTCATAGAGTGGAACGGTAGTCTAGCAGTACCTATGGGTAAGTTCATTTCATACCTTAGGTCTAGGAAGTTAATCTCCAAGGGTTGTATTTACCACATTATTTGAGTTAGAGATGATAGTGTTAAGACTCCATCCCTTGAGTCAGTTCGTGTTATCAAGGAGTTTCTTGAGGTCTTTCCTAATGATCTGCCCAGAGTCCCTCCTGATAGGGAGATCAACTTCGGGATTGATGCTCTTCTCGATACGTGGCCTATCTCTATTTTATCATATAAAATGGCTCCCGCTGAGTTGAAAAAGTTGGAAGATCTATTAAAAATCTCTTAGATAAAGGATTCATTAGGCCAAGTATCTCACCATGGGGAGTTTCGGTCTAATTCGTGCAAAATAAAGATGGTTCCCTCAAAATGTGTATTGACTATCATTAGTTGAACAAGGTCAACATTAAGAATAAGTAACCACTTCCCAGAATCGATGATTTGTTTCAAGAACTTCAGGGTGCCACTTGTTTCTCAAAGATAGACCTCAAATCTGACTATCATCAGTTAAAACTGAGAGAATGTGACATCCCAAAAATAACTTTCTGAACCCAATATGGTCACTTCGTGTTTCTTGTTATGTCTTTTAATTTGACTAAAGCTCCTACAATATTTATGGACTTGATGAAATGAGTGTTCAAATAGTATTTGGACATGTTTGTGGTTGTGTTTATTGATGACTTATTGGTCTACTCCAGAAATAAGGAGGAGCATGTCAATCATCTCAGGATTGTCTTCAGACTCTCAAAGATAAGGAGTAGTATGTAATTTTTTGAAGTGTGAATTTTGGCTTGTTTCTGTGGTGTTCTTAGGTCATGGTGTATTTGGTGAAGGTATTAGAGTTGATTGTAGAAGGATGAGGCAGTAAAGAACTGGCCCAGGCCCACATCTCCGACTGACATAAGGAGTTTCTTGGGTTTGGTGGGCTATTATAGGAGATTTGTTGAAGGATTCTCATCTATATCATCTCTATTGACTAAGCTAACTCAAAAGAAGGTTATGTTCCAATGGTCCGATGCTTGTGAGAAGATTTTTCAAGAGCTGAAAATGAGGTTGACCACTGACCCCTATTTTATCAATACCCAAGGGAACAAATGTTTTGTTATCTATTGTGATGCGTCCAGAGTTGAATTGGGTTGTATATTGATGCAGAAAGGTGAGGTCATTGCATATGCTTCTAGACAGCTTAAGATTAATGAGAGAAACCACCCGACTTATGACCTTAAGTTAGAAGTCGTAGTATTTTCTCTCAAGATTTGGTGTCACTATCTCTATGGCGTACATGTTGATATGTTTACCAATCACAAAAGATTGCAGAATATGTTTCGCAAGAAAGATTTGAACCTGAGTAAGTGAAGATGGCTTGAGTTACTCAAGGATTATGATATGAGTATTCTCTACCACATAGGTAAGGCTAATGTGGAAAGAAGGAGTTGGTTAAAGAGCTGCATAGACTTGTACGTTTGGGAGTTCAACTTACTGACTATAGTGAAGGTGGTACTATTGTTCAGAATAGGGTTTAATCATCTCTAGTTACTGAGGTGAAGGAAAAACAAGACCAAGATCCCACCCTACTTCAGCTGAAAGATGATGTTCATAAGAAGAAATTCATGGCTATTGCGAAAGGGGGAGATGGAGTGTTGAGGTACCAAGAAAGATTGTGTCTTCCAAGATTTGATGGCATTTGAGAAAGGATCATGGCAGAGGCACATAGCTCCAGGTACTTAATTAATTTGGGCTCTACGAAGATGTACCACTGTCATGACCCCGACCAGACATAACTGGTACCCATACTAAACCTCTGGTAAGAGAACTATTTTTTCATCCCAAACTAAAAACACATGCAATAGAATAGCAAGATAAAGATGTGGAGGCAGGTTTAATAAATGAAACTAAACTAAGTTCCCATAAACTCAAAAATACTCTACTCAAAAACCCAACATGCGAAAATAATACCTAGGAACTAAAATTCAAAGTACCAAAACTCTAAATAAACATCCACCTGAGAAAGGGAGTGCAACCCTAACAAATAATAAAGTAACAATCTTTAAGAGTCATTGTCCTGAAAGAAGGACTAGAATGTGGAAGAGCTTATGGTAGCATAAAAGAAATGGTTCACCCTCAAGATAGAACGACTAATGATCTTCTAGGCGAGGTCTCTGCACAACTAAATGAATATGCCATGTACTCAACAAACCATAGCAAGTGTAGTATCAATACACAAAGTCAATAGTGTATTGGTAGAATCAAGCGGTTATCCAATCAGCGAGTCATGGATGAGTAAACACAACAAAGTAAGGACATACATTCAAAATAAACTTAACCATTTTCATATCAAACAGTAATCAACAAGGTCAAAGTTTATCAGTCTCAATATCATGCAATTTCACATCAGGGTCCTCTTATGGGACCTGCAAGTACTTATTTGTGTGTCAGAATATGACATCTGATCCAAGATTTGTGTCGGAATGTGACACCTAATCTAAATATGTGCCGGTACATAATACCGGATCCAAAAATGTGTCATAATATGACACCCAATCAAAACATACAATTTAGCCACAATTACAACTAAGAGTCAACCATTATATCACCATGAACGGATTCATCATAAGTCAGGCCAGTAAGCAATCATTTTACATAATTCATAGCATGCTTCCCTATTCATGTACAAATATGCATATAATGGAGTAATTTAGAAAGTACATGAATCACATACAGGAAACAAATCATCACCAACCTCAAAATCAAGCTTTGACAACTCTAAAGCATAGGAACTTTCCCTTTTCGTGTTCGTTTCGCTTGTTCTTGGTCTAAAATAGTAAATACATACAAAGGATAAATAAAAGGGACTAATTAATATGACCTATAACACAATTCCCATCCTAGTTCAAACTCATAATCCTAACCCCCATTCTTGGGCTACTCTCCACCGTTAGTTTCAAGCCAAAAACCTCCCCCAAAGATCACCTACCAAAAATTATGGGTTCTAGAAATCAATTTACAAGTTTATGGAGTAAATAACCTACCTTTGGCATAAATTGGGGTGTAAACTAGTAGAAAATCTCCCTAGGTCACTTTTATTCCTTTAAGAACGATGTGGGAATGAAATAAATCATTCTGGGGGCTTTCCCAACTTAAGTCTCATTCTGTCATGCCACAGCGGGACCACCTCACTATGGAGGGATTATTCCCTCTCTAGCGGGTTGCACAAAAATAGAGAGATCGGAACTTGAGCTCCAAACTCCAATTTCACCATACACCCTTAACCCATGTTGTATTAAAATAATACCCTTCATGCCAAATCTAATTCCGAGAGTTTTACTCATCCAAATATGATTCTGTAAAGCCGTAAAGGCTCTGTATCGTCTTCATTACCATCTAACTTATTGAGATTGCATATTTGATTCCCCACTTATCCCAATGTCACCCTAGGCCTCACCTGAATCAGAATTCATCCTAGTCTGGCCTAGGCTCAAATTTTCCAAAGTTACTATCCAAAGTTTACTGGACCAGATTCCTTCCTTATTTTTCTATCCTTAACGAAGGGGATATGTTGTTACAATAGATACCAATTTACCGATCACTCATCCTCGAGTGACCAACTAGGAAAAATAGGGCTAAAACATAGATAGAGTAGTACCTGATTCAATGAACAGTTGGGGATACTTGTCTCACATGTCCTTTTCAGTCTCCCAAGTAGCATCCTCTATCAAACGATGCTTCCATTGTACTTTCATAGACTTAATTTCCTTGGTCTTCAACTTTTGAGCATCACGATCTAAGATTTCAATTGGCTCTTCCTCGTACTGAAGATCCTTGTCTAATAAATAGAGTCCAATTTAATGATATAATCTCCATCTTCATGGTACTTCTTTAACAAGGAAATATGGAACATCGAATATACCCCAGACAAGCTAGGTGGCAAGGCCAATATGTAAGACACTGGACCTACAACAGCAAGAATCTAAAAAAGGCCAATATAGTGAGGATTGAGCTTGCCCTTTCTACCAAACCTCATTACCCCCTTAATAGGTGACACTTTTAGAACCACTTTCTCACCAGCTTGTAATGTCATAGCCCTCACTTTATGGTCAGCATACTATTTTTGACGACTCTGAGCTGCTAGAAGCTTAGCTTGGATGCTCCTTACTTTATCCTTAGCATCCCTCACTAAGTCTACCCCCAATGAATCCACTTCTCCAGCTTCAAACCATCATATGAGAGACCTTCATACCCTCCTATCAAGAGCTTTGAAGGATGCTATCACAATGTTGGAGCGGTAACTGTTGTTGTAGGAGAACTCACACAAGGGAAAGAACTTGTCCCAATATCCCCAAAAATTGATCATACATGCTCTCAACATGTCTTCCAGCACTTGGATAGTCCTTTTTGATTGACCAGCTATCTGTGGATGGAAGGCCATGCTGAAAGTTAGTTGAATACCTAACTCCTCATGCAACTTTCCCCTAAACTTAGAGGTGAACAACGTACCATGGTCTTAAATAATAGAAAGGGGCACCCCGTGCAACTTTATTTTCTTCTTCAAATATATCTTTGCCAATTGTTGTGCATTATAGTCCACACTAACCAGAATGAAGTGTGCCGACTTTGTCAACCTTTCAACCACCACCCAAATAGACTCATATTTCTACCACGAAGTTCATGGCTATCATTTCCAACTTTCATTCTGGAATGGGCATTCCTTGAAGTAAATCTACAGGTCTTTGGTGTTCATATTTCACCAGTTGGCAATTCTAGCACTTAGCTACATATTCGGCTATGTCTTTCTTCATACCCAACCACCAATACAGACGCTTTCAGTCCTGGTATATCTTGTCCACTCTAGGATCGATAGAGTACCGCGAATCATGATATTTGGAAACCACTTTTTGAATTATGCTATTTACCCAGGGAATACAAATCCTTCCCCTAAAGTTGAGCACCCCACCCGCATCAAGGACTTCATCTTGGGATTTGCCCATCAAAACTTTTTCTCTCATCTCACTCAAGTTCACATCCTCAAATTGTTTGTCCTTAATGTCTTCAATTATAGGGAGTCTTAGATCAATACTAGCCATTACCCCACCCTCTTTTGAGATGCCTAGTCTTATGAACTTGTCCTCTAAGGACTGAATCTCTCTAACCATGGGCCGCTTGCAGGCTCCCAAACAAGCTAGACTGCCCATGCTTATTGATTTTCATCTTAATATGTCTGTTACCATATTACCTTACTCGGATGATACTGGATGGTTACATTATATTTTTTGAGAAACTCTATCCACCTTAGCTATCTCAAATTCAAGTCTTTCTTGGTGAATACATGCTACAAACTATGGTGGTTGGTAAACACCTCACACTTGACACCATACAAATAATGTCTCCAGATTTTTAGAGCAAATACTACCACTGCAACCTCCAAGTCATGAGTCGAGTAATTTCTCTCATGCACCTTCAACTAACGTAAAGCATAGGCTATAACATTCTTATCCTGCATTAACACAGCACCCAAACATGAATATGAAGCATTGCAATAAATAATAAAACCTTTTCCTTCAACCAGTAGGGTCAAGATAGGTGATATGGTCAAAAGAGTCTTAAGCCTTTGGAAGCTCTCTTCGCATTTGTCAGGCCACTCGAATGGTACCTCCTTTTGAGCTAACCTAGTGAAATGAGTAGCGATTGAAGAAAAATTCCTCACGAATCGGCGATAATAGCTGGTAAGTCCTACGAAACTCCTAACTACAGTTACAGAGCCTGTCCAAACCTAGCTCTTCACTACTTTAATATTTTGTAGATCTACCATTACCCCTTCTTTTAAAACAACATGACATAAAAAGGAAACTGAAGGCAACCAGAATTCACACTTAGAGAACTTTCCATACAGCTTCTGCTTTCCCAAAATACCTAGAACAATACGGAGATGATCTGCATGTTCCTATTCACTCTTCAAATACTCTAAAATATCATCTATAAACATGATTATGAGCAAATCTAGGAATGGCTTGAAAATCCCATTCATCAAACTCATGAAGGCTACAGGTGTATTGGTTAACCCAAAAGACATTATCAAAAATTCATAGTGCCCATACCTGGTTTTAAAATTTGTTTTTGGCATATCATTAGGCCTAATCTTGAATTGATGATACCCAGACCTAAGATTGATTTTTGAAAAGACTGATGCATGTTTCAACTGATCAAATAGGTCATCAATACATGGCAATGGGTATTTATTCTTGATAGTGACCTTATTCAGTTGCCAATAATCAATGCATAGCCTCATGATACCATCTTTTTTCTTAACAAATAGTACCGAAGTATCCCATAGAGAAGCACTAGGATGGACGAATCCCTTATCAAAGAGTTCTTGGATTTGATCCTTAAGCTCTCTCAACTCTGAAGGAGCCATACGATAGGGAAGAATGGAAATTGGGTGAGTGTCCGGCTCCAAGTCAATGTAAAAATCTATGTCTTTATCGGGTGACATACCAGGAAAGTCAGTAGAACATACTTCGGGGAATTTGCACACTACCAAAATAGACTGAATAGAAGTTCATTAGTTGAAGGTGAGAGAATGTGACATCCCGAAGATGGCTTTTTGAACCCACTCTGCTTATTTTGAGTTTCTTGTTATGTCCTTTGGATTGACAAATGTTCCTGCAGCTTTTATGGACCTCCTAAGGCGGGTATTCAAGCCATACCTAGATACATTTGTGATTGTCTTCATCGTCATATTTTGGTCTACTCTAAAAGTAAGAGTAAACATGCTAACAACCTTAGGATTGTCCTTCAAACTCTTAAGGAGAGAGAGTTGTATGCTAAGTTTTCAAAGTGTGAGTTTGGCTTGCATCTATAGAGTTTCTAGGACATATTATATCTGGTGATGGAATTCGACTTGATACTCAAAAGATTGAGGCAGTTAAGAACTAGCCCAGACCTACCTCTCCAACCGACATAAGGAGTTTCTTAGGTTTAGTTGGTTACTACAAGAGGTTTATTGAGGGATTCTCATCCATATCCTTACTATTGACTAAGATGACTCAGAAAAAGGCTAAGTTTCAATGGTCTGATGCTTGTGAGAAAAGCTTTCAAGAGTTGAAAGTTAGATTGACTACTGCTCAAGTACTGTCCTTACCTGAGGAAATGGATAGTTTTGTAATCTATTGTGATGCTTCCAAAGATAGGTTGGGATGTGTGTTGATGCAGAAAGGTAAGGTCATTGTCTATGCCTCCAGACAACTTAAGACTCATGAGAGAAACTACCCTACTCATGACCTTGAGTTGGCAGCTGTGGTATTTGCTCTTCAGATTTGGTGTCACTCTCTTTATAGTGTACATGTGGATGTATTCATGGACCAAAAGAGCTTGCAATATGTATTAGTCAGAAGGAGCTAAACTTGAGGTAGAAGATATGGCTAGAGTTGCTCAAGGATTATGACATGAGTATTCTCTACCACCTAGGTAAAGCAAGTGTAGTTGTCGATGCCCTAAGCAAGTTATCCATGGGGAGTACGACCCATGTCGAAGAAAAAAATAAGGAGTTAGCAAAGGAAGTGCATAGACTTGCGCATTTGGGAGTTCAACTTATTGACTCTAGTGAGGGTGGTACAATAGTTTGGAATGGAGATGAATCATCTCAAGTTGCAGAGGTTCAACTGAAAGACGAGGTTCAGAAGCAGAAGGTAATAGATTTTGGTAAAGAGGTATATGGAGTGTTGAGATATCAAGGGAGATTATGTGTTCCAAGTGTTGATGGCATTCGATAGAGAATTATGGAAGAAGCCCATAACTCTAGGTATTCAATCCATCTAGGATTGACAAAGATGTACCACAACATGAGAGAAGTATTTTTGTGGAGTAGAATTAAGAGCAATATAGCAGAGTTTGTGTCCAAATGCCCCAACTACCAATAAGTTAAAGTTAAGCACTAAAGGCCTTGTGGAGTGGCTTAAAATATAGAGATACTGGAATAGAAGTGAGATATGATCAAAATGGACTTCGTTACTAGTTTACCGCAAACCCACAAACAATATGACTTTATTTAGATGATTGTGGATAGGATGACCAAATAGGCTCATTTCTTGCCGGTTAAGACTATGGACACCGTAGAGGATTATGCCATATTGTATCTTAGAGAGATTGTTATACTGCATGAAGTTTCTTTGTCTATCATCTCAAATAGGGGAGCTCAATTCACTACTCAGTTTTGGAAGTCATTTCAAAAAGGTTTGGGTTCAAGAGTGAACCTTAGTACTGCTTTTCATCCGCAGACAGATGGCCCGGCAGAGCATACGATACAGACTTTGGAAGATATGTTGAGAGCCTGTGTCACCGACTTCAAAGGTAATTGGGATGATCATTTACCTCTTATTGAGTTTGTATACAATAATAGCTTTCATTCGAGTATTCAAATAGCTTCTTATAAAGCATATGGGAGGAGATGTAGATCACTAATTGGTTGGTTCAAAGTTGGTAAAGCTGAGTTGATTGGACCAGACTTGATTCACCAAGTTATGGAGAAGGTGAAAACCATCCAAGAGAGGTTGAGAACTGCTCAGAGTCACAAGAAATTCTACATTGATGTTAGGAGGAGAGATTTGGAGTTCAAAGTGTATGATTGGGTATACTTGAAAGTTTCACCCATGAAGGGTGTGATGATATTTGGAAAGAAAGGGAAGCTTATCCCCCACTACATTGGTCCTTATCAGATTGTGAAGAGGGTTGGTAACGTAGCCTATGAATTAGAGTTTCCCCTAGAATTAGCAGCTATTCATCCCATGTTTCACATCTCTATACTTAAGAAGTGTTTGGAAGATCCTTCACTTGTTGTCCCGACTGAGAGCATTAGAGTGAAAGATAGTTTGAGTTATCAAGAGATTCCAGTCCAGATTCCTGATCTTCAAGTTCGTAAATTAAGAACTAAGGAAGTGGCATCTGTCAAAATCCTATGGCAAATTTAATTTGTTGAAGAGGCAACATGAAAAGCTGAAGAAGATATGAAAGCTAAATATCCTCATCTATTCGTGCCTTCCGAGGATGATGTTCAAGGTAATATTCTTTACTTCTACCTTTGAGTAGATGTGTTTCTTGAGTTTGAGTCATTGACTATTTCAGTATGTGTTGTTTGAACATTTGAGTATCAAAGTTTTTGAGAAATTGATGTCTTAATGATATTTGTTTTTCAAATCCCCTAGTTTCATCTTCATTTAAGGATGAATGATCCTAAGGGGGAGATATTGTAACACCTCCTAAAATATTAAATGTGGTGTTTCATTTTTTGATGAAAATGATACTTCTTCTGTATTTAAGGCATAACTTTTCATAAAATAGTCAAAATTAGCTGATTGAAATTTCTTAATAACCCCAATGTCATCACCTACAACTTTCATGAAGACCATATCTTATGATTCGGAGGATACATAGGTTAAATAAATTATTTTTTGCAAGATATGGTATTGTGATGAAATAGAGTATTTCTAGAAGAAAAATCATATCTCACGACAAGATGCTCCAAATCAATTGATTCTTAAATGACATGAATTTATACTTCTAGATGTACAATTCATATGAGACATCAAATCCTAATTAGGAAGTTATATTAATCAAATGCAGCTCCAAAAAAGGGTATTCAGTTAAAACAAGATTCATCTCACCAACCATGGAAAGATCTAGATCCATTTGACATCACCCATGACATCAATAGTCCTACATTTGACATCATCCATGAGATCACAATTCTTCATTGAATTTTCAAGATCATCCTTTGTAATTATTTTTGTTTATTGTTAGGTTCCTCCTCCATACCTATAAATACCCACCTTATTTCCTCATTTTATTCATCAAGCTTTCTCAAGCAACTCTTCTCTCTATACACTTCTTTACTCATTCTCAAATATAGTTTTAATTTTTAGTAGTGTAAAAATACTATTTCGGTGATTTTTATATTCTGGGTAGTACACAAACTACTCTAGCAGGGAAAAAAGGCTAGGGGTTCAAGAGTGGTCATTGAGTTGTTCAATTTGGAGTAAAGCTTCAAATTTCAGGTATGTAAGGCTGTTCATAGCATTGAATTGAGTTCGTCCATGCGACCAATAATTAAATTCATCATAATTGAGTTATAGTTGAGTTTTACCCTAATTCTTGAATTCTAAATGAGCTAATTCTTCTTCTATTGAGTTAGATATATTTATGCATTGAGATTTTTTTTATCTCTCATATTATTAAAATTATTATTCATGGCTACTTTCCCATGAACCCTAATTGATTTGAGGTTCATGAATATTTTTACACATGTTTTGAGTACAGTTGTTGGCTTTTAATATTTATTGATAAAAAGAGAGATTTGAATTAATACTATATATGTATTTTATTGAGTTTTGAAAGAGCAAAAGAACTGAGTTTAAATAAATTTGAGTAAATGATGTTTTGAGCAAGATGTTTTGATGAGATGTAAATAATGTTTTGAAGTGTAATGATTAATGAAGAGGTAATAAGATGAATTTGATGTTTTTCCAATAAGATTAGATGATGATGTTAATATGAGCACATATTTTGGGAGTAATATTAAGCATCGAGCTGGGTAAGAGTTTAATTGACTAAAACCCCAGAACTACGTAGCAAGCATACGATAGAGGCTATACATCTTAAGTCCCAAAAAGAGGACTTTGATGATTGGATCCAAGATGGTGATGTCCTTTACCCTAGCAAGGTATTGGATGGATTTGGCAACGACATCGCTTTGTTGTATCGTCACTAGCTCATATGTGATAATTGTCGATTAGAGAAACTCCCAACTGAGTAAGCATTGTTTATTATTATTATTTTTAAACTTGCATTACATATTGATGTTGAGATGATGTTGAGTTCTGAGCCGAGTCTTCCTGGGAGGAGTTTCTTCATATCTTTCCTTACTTTCCTGCCATTTTACATACTCTACCTTCCATGTATTGACGTCATTTGACCTGCATCATTTTATGATGTAGATACAGGTGTTAGAGATCCCCAACAGGCGCATTGTTGAATATCATTACTTTTCAGCTATTTGGTGAGTCTTTTTTGTATTCGGAGGAACTCTTTATCCTTTCATTAGTGTTGAGTATTATGTTTCATTTGAGGTAGCCATGGACATGTCATTGGCACCGTCTGATAGTGTTACAGGCTTCATAGACAGTTTGATGATGTAATTGGAGTAGTTCTCCTTTGAAACAACTTCTTTTAAGGATTATTTCTTTCATTTGATGTTGATGATGGCGAGCCCACATAAGTGTTCTTATTTTTACCTAAGTCTTCCACTGATGAACGAATGAATGATGATACCAAGTGGTTCTCTCGGAGGCCAGAGATGGTTTCTGAGTGCCATTCATGCCTAGGGTACCCTCTCGGGGCGTGACATTCAATTTTGGAGTTAATGACCTAGTAGAAGACTACGGGAGGGGTGAACCCTATGCGAACTGCTCCCTAGATTTTTCCTACAAATACTACATTATATATCCATATGAGAGACTCGTGAATCTTGATTCACATATTTTATACGCATACTCTCTCTCTAAACTAAAAAAATAATTCCTCAGTTCTTAAGCTATTCTGGACATATTGTACATAACCATCAATGTCTGATTTTCAATATCTAATACACAACTCGGCTACTTTTATGTTCGTATATTCATTTATCCTCCATTTGTCGTGGTTTATTTCATTATCATCAATCTAATCCATAGTCTTTTAATCATTTTGATAAATTCAACTGTACCATTTTACGGGGTAAACTTTGATCAATTTTTTTTAACAATAAAAACTTAAATATTTGATATACTCATTTAATACCCTTTTAGACTTCTACTTCAATTACTTCTTTATTTGGGATACGGCATAAGTACCCCCTCAAAGTATACTCGAAATTTTAGCGATACATCTAATCTTAACTACGATCCTATTACCTCCCTAAACTATTTTAAAATAAAATAGATGTCAGCCTAAATGCTGATGTGGCATAGATAACTAGATTAGTATCATTTGTTTGTATAACACGCACTTCACCTCCTTTCTAAGCATTAAATCTTCTTTTTTTCATTAAAATTCCTTTTCCTCTTTCTTAATTCTGATCTCTTATTTTTCTTTACTCATTCTCGAGTACTTTTCATTTCAATGGCAAATCTTTTTGCCAAGAATAGAAAAAATCCCTATGTTCAAACTGAACATGTAATGACCCTCCAAGACTTTTTCCCTTAACGCCTACTTTTTTTCCATTTAGAGCATTCCTGTAGTGACCCAAAATCATTTATAACTTGCTGGAACTAACTGATCGGTTGTCTGGTCGATCGTTTGGGTTTTAGATTTATTTTCCTATTTCATAGATTTTATAACTTGAAAAGTTGACTTCGATCGTAACATTAGGTAAATGATCTCATAACAGAATTCTGAGAATTCCTTCAGCTCCAAAAAGGCCAATTTAGGCTAGAAGTGTGGTGGGCATGAGTATCGAGGTAATTAGTGCGGGTTTGGGGCCATTTGGTTTTTTAGCCTTCGAAATTTATCCTAAGGTTGACTTTAGTAAACATTCTTGGAAAATGCACTTGGATGAAAATTTCTTCAGTGTGGTTAATTTTGGATTGTCAAGTTTGGTCTAGAATGATCCTTCGTTCTAATCTCGAGGGTTCCAGTCTAATTCTGAGGCCCATTGCGAAACTTGTCTTAAAATGACACTTGAGTGTGAGATCCACTTTTCATTAAAATGACCTCTTATGGCAATTTTGAATGCGCTACTGAATCTGGAACATCGAATTTGGTGGGGTAGCATATCTCATTTGCGTGAATGGGGTTCCATACATAAACTAGATATGCTATCCCACCAAATTCGACGTTCCAGACTAAATGGCGCATTTGAAATTCCCATACGAGATTATTTTAATGAAAATGGGTCCAACACCTAAATGTCATTTCAAGCCAAATTCCAAAATGGGCCTCGAGATTAGATTGAAAGCCTCGAAAAGTGGATGAAGGATCATTCTAGACAAAACTTGACATTTCAAAACTAACCATGCTGACAAAAAAAAATTCAAGTGTGTTTTCTAAGAATGTTGACTAAAGGAAACCTTAGGATAAATTTCAAAGTCTAAAATACCAAATGGCCCCAAACTCGCACTAATTGCCTTAATACTCATGTCGACAATGCTTTGCCTAATTTGGCCATTTCGAAGCTGATGGAACCGTTAGAATTCTGTTCTAAGGTCATTTACCTGAGGTTATGACCAAACTAAACTTTTTAAGTTATAAAAGCTCCAAAATAAAGAAATGGGCCTAAAACCCAAGCTAATGACCAAGTGACCGAATAATCTGTGTTAGATTTGGGGTCGCAACAGGAACACCTTGAATAACAAAAAGAAGGCGTTAAGGCAAAAATTACCTGGAGGGGCATTACAATATCCACTACTAAAAAGGACTTTCATCTGAGAAAGTAAGAGTCCAAAAGTACCTGAAGGCTCAAATAAGCAAGGGAACTGCTCCTGCATCTCTTGCTCAATCTCTCTTAGGTAGCCTCTCCAACTGGATGGTGCCTCCAATGGACCTTAAAATAAGGAATGGCTCTCGGTCATAGTTGCATGAAATCTCTAGCTATAATTGCCACCAGCTCCTCTACAAAGGTCAAATGATGATCTAACTCAAGTGAATCATACTGGAGCACATGAGACTCATCTAGAACATACCGAAGCAACATCAAAACATGAAAGACTCGGTGGATAGCTGATAGTATTGGAGGTAAGGCTAACTCATAGGCAACCTCCTCAACTGTTCTTAAAATCTCAAACGGCTTAATATACCTAGGGCTGAGCTTGCCCCACCTCCCAAATCTTGTCATGCCATTCATGGGCGATACTCGAAGAAATACCCTATCACCAACTACAAACCTCAATGGTCAACGCCTGTGATCCGCATAACTCTGATGTCTACTCTGAGCCGTCCTGAGCCTATTCTTAATCACCCTTATCGGATCCAAAGCCTCATACTCACTGCATTCTAGCTTAAAGTATATGCTACTACATTTACCTTGCCCGGGTGATAGAGAATAGTGATGTCATAGTTCTTCAGCACTTCCACCACCTACGCTGTCTCAAATTAAGGTCCTTCTGGTTGAATATGTACTGAAGACTATGGTGTTCAGTGTAGATCTCACAATGGTCTCCATACAAGTAATGCCTCCAAATCTTTAATGCAAAGACTACCGCCACCAACTCTAAATCATGTGTGGGGTAGTTTCGTTCATACACCTTCAGTTGCCTAGAAGCATATGCAATAACTCTCCCATGCTGCATCATTACACACCCCAAACCAACATCTGAAGCATCATAATACACTGTAAATCCCTGGTCCTCAATAGGAAGAGTAAGAATCAGAGATGAATTTAACAAGACTTTAAGCTTCAGGAAGCTCGCCTCACACTCATCAAACCACTGGAAAGAGATATTCTTCTGAATTAATCTAGTCAAAGGAACTGCAATAGAAGCGAAGCCTGCCACAAACCATCTATAATACCCTTCCACTTTGATGAAACTATGAACCTCGGTAGGAGAAGTGGGCCTAGCCCAATCTTTAACTGCTGCTATCTTCACCGGATCTATCATAATCCTATTTTGGACACCATGTGCCCTAGGAATGCCACAGACTTAAGCCAAAATTCACAGTGAATTTGGCATATCACTGCTAATCCCGTAAGGTCTAAAGTACTGTCCTTAGGTGTTGCTCATGCTGCTCTCTACTCCCTGAGTAGACTAGAATGTTATCAATTAATACGATGACAAAAAAGTCCAAGTAGGGCCTGAACACATAGTTTATCAAATTTATGAATGCTGTGAAGCATTAGTCAACCTGAAAGACATGACTAAGAACTCATAGTGCCTATATCGAGTCCTGAAAGTAGTCTTAGGGATATCTGACTCCCTAATCCTCAACTGTTGACACCCTGACCTCAAGTCTATCTTAGAGAACACTGCTGCACCCTGGAGCTGGTCAAATAAGTCATCAATTCATGGCATCAAGTACTTATTCTTAATGGTCACTTTATTTAGTTGCTTGTAATCAATACACATACGCAAGGTACTATCCTTCTTTTTGACGAATAAAATAGGAGCAACCCAGGGGGACACACTGGGCCTAATAAACCCCTTATTCAAGTGGTCCTACTATAAATTAAGCTTCCTCAACTCAACTGGAGCCATCCAATATAGTGGAATAGAGACTAGCTGTGCACCCGGCTCAATATCAATGCCAAAATTAATATCACGCTCAGGAGGAAGACTAGGTAGATCATTGGAAATACATCAGGGAAATCTTGGACCAACAGAACAAAATCAACAAAAAAAAGTGTCAGCACTAGTGTCACGGACATAAGCAAGAGAGGCTAGACATCCCTTTTCCACTAACCGCTGAGCCCTAAGGAAGGATATCACACCACATGGTACATGACTAACTACACCTTCCTATATAATCGGACGAATACCAGGATACACAAGGTAATAATATTGGAGAAGCAATCCAAAATTGCATGATGAGTAGACACCCAATCCATGCCTAGAATCAAGTCAAAGTCTACCGTATCTAGCATAATCAGGTCCGCTCTAGTATCATACCCCATGATAGTCACCACACAGGATTGATACACTCGATCCACTACTAAAATATCACCTACAGGGGTAGCAAAACACATTGACATAGGAAATTTCTCACATAAAATATTTCATCGAGTAGCATAATGAGCATACACATACGATTAAGTGGACCCCGGATCAAATAAAGCGTAGGCAGGCTGATGAGAGGAAGAGATCATACTTATGATAACGGCATCTAACGTCTCCTCTTCCGGTCTACCCGAAAAGGCATACATATGTTTGTGTCCACCTCTACCACCTGCCCGGCCTGCCTAAGGACCACCCTTAGTTACCTGAAAATCACCTCTACCACCCTACACACACTCTCTAGAGGCTGAACTGGGGCCCTAAGGAACTGAACCTGTTGACCATACTGCATATAGCGTCTGGGATGGTTAATAGTAGGACACTTCCTGGCGAAGTATCCTATCACACCATACTCATATAGAGTACTCAGTAGGTATCATAAGCCACTCAGAAAGAATAAATATATAATAAGTAGTACGATGATACTAATAATAATAAGAGAGAAGCATAAACTATAAATATGGGGAAAGAGGGTACGATAATAATCATACGATAGTCAATGGTCATCAAGTAAGTCCGACCAATCATGTAATCATATTAGTAATCTCAACTTACTTACCTTAACCTAATCTACTTGGATCCTACCTTTTGACATTGCGATAAAGTGTTGACAGAGCAGAGTGAAAAGCACCACATCAAGAGAGAGGGTTAGGGAAAGACCCAGACATTGAGAGGTGGACAAAGAGGTTATATCGCTCTAAAATAGGTACTGATAACAAACCACAAGCCCTAGCTTTTAAGCCAAAGAAAGAAGCAAAAGGATTGTAAGCTAAATTCAAGGTATGCCAGTTGTCTACTCCACTTTCAAGATTGGTTGAGTCTTAAGTGTACTTTAGTAAGAGTATGAAGGATATGGTGGCCTTAATTATCTTTCCACTCAAGGCGTTGCAAGAAAATATTTTTGAAAATCTTATCTCAGGCGACGGCGGGTTCTATTCCTTATCCTAATGAAGTAGGTGAAAAGAAATAATGACTTTACTCTCTTAAAGAGCAGGAAGTTTAGCGTCAACTCATTCAATGAATGTTCTATCATTCACCATATGGATGAATCCTACTCTGTATTTTCCAGCAAATGGTCATTTTTCTAAAGAGAATGGACGTATACCAGCTCTCTCTCGTAACAGAATGAAAGCAAGCAAGAATGAAATAAATGCTTACCCTATCGAATGAAGCTACTGTTTAAAGGTCTCTTTCAATACTTTTTCAAAATAAAGACCAGGCTATGGAATGGACGATAAAGGGTAATCATGATTATCCAGAACCAGGACATGTGTCTCCTACTATTCAAGTAGCTCCGTAGGGAATGAAGCTGGTCCATCGAATCAGCACCCACGAGTGGTCCCCTATTTGTATCAACTAGATGAAGTGATAGAGGGGATTCCGTTCAGTCTATCCAGCGGAGGCTCTGAGATAAATACTCTAATACTCCCCATATTGGAATCATGTACCTGGCCGAAATAGAGGACATGGCTATGTAAGGGGACCGTCTTCCCCTTTTTCAATCACCTCCTACCTTAAGGTAGACCTACAGCTGCTAAGATTTAAAACTTGTCATCTACTTTTAGGAAATGTTTGGAAAGAGAACTTACAATAATACAACACTGTATTATCTAAAGATTGAGGAACAAGAATAGATCGAAACTAGACCTGAGAGAGACTAGACTTCTAGTAAGAGTAGGTATGCCTTAAGTTGAGGAGAGTTGTTCACAGGCAGTGGTTATGAGATCTTTCTTGTCCAGTCACCAATATTAGCATAATAAAAGTAGGAATAGATAATTAACACATAAATCGAGGGCTATGCAGATCCTCAGATATATATGAAATAGAATAAATATGGACCAAGCTACTTATGAATGTAACCACAATTAACATATCTATGGTCGGACTATCGAACATGGTGTCAGAAATAAATTACGAGTCGGAGCAATCTATGAATCGAGCGATCTCCCTTTGCATACAATGATATGGTGGTAAACCTGTCATTCTAATTCAGTTTTCTCTAAACTGCGTGGGAAGGTTTCCCATCACACAGCTTACCAACTTAATCTTCTGCGGGAACCGTATGTCCAAACAGACCTAGAAAAAAGGGTAAGGTCTCACTTTCCTTTGCCACTCAAGTGTAAGGGATCTGCCGTGCTTAGGCCCCTTCTTCCCTTACCTAATCAAAGAGTCCACCGCCTGCCTTAGTATTCTTAAATAAGATGTGTAGGCCTTCCCCTTTAGTAGGTGATTTACTAACGAAGCGAAGAAAGGGAAGGATCAATCAAAAGGGGTACTACGAGCCCTCTTCCCCATGTATCTAACAAGATCACGTGGTTCAATGGTTTCACCAACCAGATTAAAAAAGTGATTCAGTCGATATAGAGGTGTGCTTGAAGTGGGGGATGTGCTGTCCCTATTAGGCTGAGGCCTTCCCCATAAGGCCCCATCGTCGGGGCATAAGCGTCCTCTTGCTACCCATATGCGAGGTGTTGTCTTAGCCTTCCCTGACTAGGATCTCTCCCACACCTGTAGCTTTCATGATCGTCCTCCTCAACTATGTATCGATCAAAAGGTAGGGCAGCACAGCCCCCAACCAAGGGAGTGGTTACATCTAGTATGTCCTCCTTATTATCGACATGCTATGGTACCCTAGAGTGGGTAGGAGTGGGTCGAGTCTGTATCGCCGCGGAGCAACAGCCGCTCCTAAATCTGATCTATTTACTCGATAATTCACCCACTGAATTCACGGTCACCAAAGGAACCCTAAGAAGGATCAAACATTTCTGATAAGATCCATGGAGCAATTCTTAGATAGCAAGCACTAGCTCCCAGTGCGACTTTATAAAAAGCAATCAAAGAGAAGATCGAAGAGAATGAAATGCATGTAGTGGTTATTATAGCAGTTCCTTCTATTCCTAGAAAACATCTGAAACAACCTGGTATAAAACTATCGAGCAGAGGTAAAATATGATAAGTAGATATATAATTTCAAGTATGATCAGACAACTAAAAATTAGACAATGACAGAGCGGCATACCAGAAAAAAAATGCAAGAAATAAGAACGAAGAACGAAACTTTATGAAGGCTTTTTCATAGATGTTTGACTTGCATGTGTTAAGCATATAGCTAGCGTTCCTTTGTAGATCTCCGAATTTTACCCTAACTAAAGAATTTGCTATATATATGGAGACTCGTGCCCACGTACTGCAAGATCGAGTTTGACTTGCTCAATGAACTCAATTTTCTTTATGTCTTTCTCTACCGAGCCCCATTTGGGGTTTTTGTCCAGTACCTCTCACTTGCCAAAAAATAAATCCATAAAGTCCTCGGTAGGATTGGGAGCATCCCCCCTCAAGGCACGATTCTGAGATAGAATCTCTTGAAAGAGAAAAAAACATTCATGTTTTCTCTCCCTGATTTGCAGATCTCTGTTCTCAAAATACAGTAACTTGTAATACTTTTTCTGAGAGCCACAATTGTGGAGTATGGTGTTTACTTCTGACCAATACTCCTCCTTCTCTTTAGAAAGTAGAAAAAGGTTATTTTGCCTTTTGAGTTTTCTTATTCGATTGAGCATAGAGGCCTCCATACTTTCATTTCTTCTTATGAAAAAAGGTTCCCCCCTTTCTTGCCTAACTATTTCGAGTAGAGGAAAATTATGACCCTGCGATGGGACTTCAAGTAGTGCATCGGTAACTTGCGGGTTCACCCCTTTTCTCCCGCTCAAAGTTTCTTCTAAACCTATCACAAAAGGCACGACAGCTTCTAATAACTCATTTATTTTTGTATTTTCGAATAGATTCTGCCCCTAAAGCTAGCTCCTACTCCTCCTCCTTTTCCTTTAGGATAGGATCCTCCTTGGTCCTTTTTACATAACATTCTTGCTTGCCTCCGGTCCGGTAGGTTGGTCTCCCTCTAGCCACTGAGTAGCCCAGCTATGGAGCTAGGTGTACACCGCCACATCGGCCGGTAGAAAGAGTGTTGCTACTAAGCTAAGTAGCTGTTGAGGAACTCGATATAAGCAATTTTCCTCTTTTGCCTTTCTAGACTTCACAGTGGCTCCCCCTTTTCTTTTCCAATTCTTTCTTTTCATTCTACTTAGGTGGAGCAATCTGAACTCTCAACAAAATATAAAAGAGGAACACATGCCTATGTAAACACCTCAATGAACTCATGTGGACACTCCTCAGCCCCGGGACAATCTCTCAAATACACATGTTGATATTGTTGAACCATTTTTCTTTTCTTTGCTAATTCCTCTCAATGAAATTTTTTATGTTGCACTAAGTTATTTACTGATGTAAGCATGCGTTACGGGAATACTTTGGGGTGAAAACCCATCCAAACAAGTAGGGTATTTAGTTTAGCATTTAAGCCGTAATATTTAGCAATAAAAAAATTTTTAAACCAACAAGTTCTCTCTGAACCAAGTAAGATAGTCTCCTATTACTAGGCTCACTAACCAACCTAGACTTTTTTTTATTCCTACCATATATCAAAAGAAACCATAAGGATTGTTTCTAGCCATGAGTTCCCCTATGATATAAGCTCTCTTGGGTAGGGTGGGCCATTCCATCAAATCTTTGAGAAGCAGCCAAATCTCTATTTGATGGTTGGCGTGGCAATAGGCTTCATTAGTACCATTACCTTCCCATACATTGAAAGACTGAGCGACAATGGTAAGGGGTGCATAAAAAAAGAATGCCATTATGTGGGGATGTGATACGGAAAGTTGGGGCAAAGAAAGCCATCCAACCCTATCGAATTAAGAATGTGAAGGCCTCTCCTTCGAAAGGAGACCGAGGAAAGAAAGAGCTATGCTATTGATCGAACCCTTTTTTCTCATTTTTTATGAAGTGAGCCAAATAGAGAATAAAATGCAAAAAAAATAGGGGAAGGAAGTAAGAGACTCCCTTTTTTTTAGTTTAAGAGTTGCTCGCCCTACGAAGTACCAAAGGCTTTCGAGGCCTACACCTCCCCATTACATGACCTAAAAAAAGGCTTTTAGTAGTACCCTTAGAATCTAAGCCTTTTGAAGCACCAGTAGTTATAGTTGTGGCCTCACCAACCCTTTCGTTCTTATCACTCCGGATTCTGATCTATATGACCTTTGGGCGTTACAAGGTAAACCTCTTCCGTAGAAGCAGGTAGTAACCTAACCTTTAAGAATTTGTTCAAGGGAGGACCCTCTGATCTATCAATGGAAAGATCTCTATGTGTGGCGTGATAAAGAATCCTAGAAAAGATCGATTGAGACTCCCTCCACGATCCCACAAAGATCTCTACATATATGTCCAAGAAAGGTGAGATCTTCGGTTTGCGTTCCTAGGAGAATCTCAAACAAAGAAGAGTCTGGTCCGGTCTAAATTTAGGCACAACCCGCTCGTTTGCTGCTAGGTCCAAAAATAGCGCCAGGCAAGGATGCCGCTATGCCTTTTAATGAATCGAATGTTCCTTCGACCTTCATTTTATTCCAATGGCCGGAATAGATCTCATGAGACCATCCTAATATTACTACGAAAAAAGCCCTGCCCTCACCAACCAGTCAAGTGGCTTTTAGCTCCTTTCCTTCGCTACTAGGAAAGTAAGCAACTTCTATTAGTGCCGAACCTTGAGTCAAATTAATTGTGTCATGTGCAACATCCATCAATGATGGTTCATTAGTGTCCATTAATTTAGATACCTTCCCCCTTCTCAATTATGAAAAAGATTGAGAGGGACCCGAATTCCCCTAAAGAACGGAAATGAAATTCGATTCACTCCCCATTCTATCAACAATAAATAAAGCTCACCCTGGGTCGGATCTTTCCCTATTGTTCTGTTCCTACCATGAGAAAGATGCATGGAAGAGGTATTCCCAGCATGCGGAGGATCTGTTGAGAGTTTGTCTTGGTAAGGAACTGTACGATATTTTCCCCTATTGTATTGAATCAATAAAAAAAAGAAGTCAGTGCTACAGCCCCTTATTGTTTGATCCAATATTGACCAGGGACGAGCCCCCACTTCCATAGTTCTTTAGTTTGACCTCCCATAGTAGTCCTTGCTTTTAAGAAATTGGAGCGGGGCCAATTTCTCGTACTTGCTCAGTGTGCCCCCATTTTTTCAAGTGCCCTCCCCGGCTCACTAGGCTGTTGGCTTACCAAGCATTTTCCCGGTGCTCATGTTGCCCTCTTAGGGACGTAACAAGGGGCGGAGCGCTCATTATCCTTACTTTTCTCTCTACTGGGGTCCTCCCATTGCTATAGCCATAAGCTATGGCAACTCCAGCTCGCAACTACAGGAGCCCGCCCTGCGAGATCAGAGTGGGCTCAACGGTCAGCCTCCATTTGAATTATGTTAGGGGGTCTTTCTCTTTTGCCAGATCTAGAGAGATACTTTAAGTCCTCTATTCCAGATTTTATCGCCGCGGCCATCTGGTGCACCGGTACTACCAAAAAGACTCATGCTTACGTTACTGTTATTGATGGTTAGATTATCTTGGACCACAAGGACCCCAATCATACTTGTGGTTTCCATTCCAATTATCATATTGATGATAAATCTTCTCGTGCTCTGCCAAAGAACTTGGAGTCCATATTATGGTAAAGATAATGTAAGGCTGTGATTCTTGCTCAAAAAATAGACCGAACGCCTTTGATTTATTGGCTCATCAAACCTGGCAGATTCATGACTCGCTAGTTCAATTGTCCCTGTCCTTTATTTCTATCAGTCTCACCCAGTAATCCACCCCAACCCTACATCCAAAAAAGGTAAGCGCGTAGTGTGAGCCTTATTTATTAGTTTTGTAAAGTCAAGCTTTGGCTCCCTAAAGAATAAAGAAATGGATAAAAAATGGGGGGACTTATACAACGGACTATGCCACCCAAACCAACTGAGGGAAGTCGCATCCATCCCATTGCAAGCACCTATAATATGATGATCACATTGGTTTACCCTAGTTTCTTTGGTAGTTTAACGTACAGTCGCCCCTCTAACAAGAAAAGGTATAAATATGGAAACTTCTCTGCCATTTGGATCGGAGAATTTATGGAGGAATTCAGATTTTAAATTCCCAGAAACCACACGATTATATAGCCAAAGGGAATAGGCCATGCCTAAAATCATCCCAAGCGCTAATAATATGGCTAGTAAGCAATTTCTTTGGAAAGCTCCTACTAAGATGAGAAATTCCTCGATAAAGCTGCTAGTACCAAGTGAACTCATATTGGCCAAAGTGGTAGAGAAGAAAATGGTAAAGAGATTATGCATGGTGCTCACTGAACCACTATAATATCTACAAAGTCGAGTCTTATGTCATTCATATAGAACACCAACACATAGAGAAAGGGCTGAAGAAACCAGTCCATGACTTGACATCGGTAGAATGCTACCTCCAATTCCCTATATATTCGATAGAGCCAAAGATTCCCCCCTCCCCCACTGATCGGAGTATGCTGATTACCCCCTCCCCCCAAACCATACATGATAGTTACTACCTGTCATATGACTTTCTAACTTAACTTCATTTTTTGGTCATTTCACTCTGTTGATCAATGGTAGTATAAGATATCTGTAACCCCCAATAATGTTTTACATAATGGCTCCTGCTTCCTACCCATAGTTAGCATGTATCTCCCCCGTTCATACTTTAGTATCACAATGTAGACCCCCACCCCAATGCTATCTTCTTTATCAGTGAACCAGAACATAGTGCATAGGTACTCTTCGATGCAGTGGGTATGAGATGACGTGACATACTATGATCATGTATAGAAGTGTTGCCCTTCATCTCGGCAAAATAGAACGTTTCAATAGCTCCCGTTCTTTTATGGGGTCCTATCAGGATAGGTAGGCCCAATCCTTTTCCCTCCCCCCTCCCTCTATAAGACCCTCTTTCTATTTCCCTCTCGGGAAAGAAGATAAGAAAGGATTCATTTTTTTTCTTTCATGTGAACAACCTTATCTTGTATTGAAAGGTTTTTCATGCTATACACCACGTTGAAAAACACCAACCTCTTATGTATCGTACTATTTTTGTACCTCAAAAAAGGGGTCCTCTTTATGATGCTACGGACAGCTGTCCGAAGTGAAAGGGGTAAACTTGGACTTAGATAGGATAGGATTGTGCGCATTGGGCCCTTTGGGTCTCATATTTTGGCCGAGTTTACCGTACCTCCGTCCCTTATGTTAGGCGGCTGTAATATTTTGTTATGTTCTACAATTTTTACTCCAGAATAAAAGGTTCCACACGAGCTCCTATTCTGCGCCATGGTGGAAGGACCACTAGGGGAGTCGCTTCAGGTATAGATAGGGTGAAATCTGTAGGGGTCATGCAAATACATAGGCCCCTTCCCTTCTCTTTTGGATAAATGGGGTGGTTTAGAAGGCGTCTTCTAATCTACGGTCCCTCGGAGCAAAGGGTTAAGTAGGTAGTATGGGACCTTTGACTTCCATCTATGTATTGTGCGGCTCCCGCAAAGTGAATGAAGGGAAGATCTTCAAGCTTTTGGGTGAGCTTATGCTTACTCTCATCCTGTTTGATTGATAGGCGGGTGGGCTAAGCCCCCTACTTAAGATTCAATTCATAAGGCTAATTTTATGTTGTCATGAGGCTTTGGTTAGGCCTACTACTATAGGCTAGCTACTTCTAGCTTTTATACTAGCCCTTCCACTTTGGTGTAGTTTTTGTTTGTATTATCAAACAAAGGCGAGCAGTATAAGCCCTTCTCCATCTTGGGAAAAGTAGCAAACTCTAGAAGCTAGGCCTTTGTTCACCTTTGGATACGAACACTATTCTATTCTCAGCAGAAATTCGCCTTAGAGATTGAACGGTAATAAGATAAGTCAACATTCAATCTAAGACAGTGTTGAGCGCTGATAGCTTGTAGTGAACAGCCCCATTATAAAACCAACCAAAAGAAGCCTTTGGTACTTAAGTAGTTAAGGTTTGAAACCCTTGCAACTATGATAGAAAGTCATTTGCTTGATGCCAAACCCTACACCTTTCTTTTGAATCAAAGTAGGTCGCGACTATTGTATTTTAGTCGGTAAGGGGAAGTGGTGGCTTCGTGCTCCGCTTCTCTCCCACTTTCTTGCATAAAGGCTTATAGCCCTTTTTGCTAGTCCAAAAGCTTCCCAAAAGATCTGATCCAACAGAAATCCTGTATTGAATATAGCTGATATGCGACTACGGCTAGCCGATTATATCATTCCATAAAAAAAATCTATATGTATAAAGAGATCCCCTAGATATACAGATAGAATAGATGTTCATGGATACATAGATATTCCATTGATTCTGGTCTATCTTCGCTCCCCACCCTAAAAAAATACATGAATAAAAATAGTAGATATGGATTAATACTCCTCAAAAGAATTGTGGGGCACCCAGAATTCACACCTCGAGCTTCTCAATGATAATAATAACAATAACCCGAGATATGTATCAATGGGCCACTCGAAATTACCACCTCAAGCTTCTCAATGATAATAATAATAATAATAACAACCCAAAATATGTAGCAACGCGCCGCCCGAAATTCACGCCTCAAGGTTCTCAATGATAATAATAATAATAACCAAAAATATATAGCAATGGGCCACCCAAAATTCACGCCTTGATCTTCTCAATGATAATAAAAATAATAACCCAAAATATATAGCAATGAGCCACCCAAAATTGATGCCTCGAGCTTGTGAATAAGCTATGCCATAATTAAAATATCATCGGTATTTCCTTAAAAATTCTTACACTTAATCATTAACCAAAAATCTTGACATCACCATTTTATTCTATATTTAAAAAGAGTTTTTAACACTGATGAGGTAAATCAATACAAGTATGTCAAAATTATTTATCACTCAAGCCGAGTGAAAATCCCGTCAAAGGCACAAAATCACTAACCTGAGACTCCGATACACTAAAAGCACGGCCTTGGGCCCAACATTTCAATATCGAAAGTAAGAAAGACATAGGCATAAACTGAAATTACATCAAACGGCGACCAAAACCAAGCAAGTCGAGCAACGGCATCCTAAGTCCAAATAACCTAGGAGTAAGATCTAAAGATTCTAATAGATGGAAATGAGCCAAGATATCACCTACACTAAGTATCCACCGACCAAAACCCCAAACTAATCACTAACGATGATCATTGACTCCAACTTTCTCAATAGAATATCAAAACCTAAATCACCCACCTAATCATACATTACTGCTCAAAATATACCAATTCTAACCAAACCAAGTCTAACAAGAGTAAACCATAACCTACGTCAAAGCCAGAACCACACCCAAACTACTAAATTTGAGTCTTTCCTTTCTGGGCTGCCTCCAAATGATGCCACTCTATCAAATTATCAAAGAACATATCAAAAAAAGGTAAATGATACCCATATTTCTATAATTAAAAAGGGACTTAAATCGGGTCAAATTTTGATATTGAAACCCGTGCACAAAAATGAAAAACCAACTCCATCACAAGGTCCCAAATAACCCAAGGAACTTGTGCCCCAAAAATGGGCACATTCCGAGCATCAGAAGAGCTCAAACAACCCCTTCAAATTCAGGCCCTAGAATAGTTCAAAGATTCAAGAAACAACGAAATTTACACAAAACTTAAAAGGTTTTTAGGACAGAAAAGGTTCTCGAAACGTCCCCGCAAGAATTTCCAACACACTGGAGCAAGAATGATCAGAAATGGACAAGAGTAACTCTCAAAATCCCAAAACTACTATGTCCTGAAATGGGACTTAGCTGCTGGAAATGGGTCTTTTAATTCACTGAAATCGGTGAATTTATTCATCGATATTGTGAGGTCTGCTCCAGCTATGTAACACCTTAATTTTATTTTTATGTTTTTTCTAAAGGATTTCCATGTGATCCATGTTATTTATGAAGTTCTATGTGAGTAGCGATGGTTGGAAATAGGTCTAGAGGGATTTGGAAGGAGTTGGAGGCCAAATAATGGGTCATGGTAATCAACCTACTTGCGTAAGATACCGACTTGAATGTCTTATATAACAAAGCTACTTGAGTACATGTCGAGCTTAAGTAGCAAGGATTTCATAGGTTCTTAAAGTGAGATGAGATTTCGAACCCAAAAAAGAGAAATAAGGAGACGACGCACCTACTTGGAATGAGTAGGTGATGCACCTACTTGGACTAAGTAGGTGATGCACCTGCTTGGGTGGACCCCACCCCACCACGTGGCAGCCATGGGGTGGATGCATGGAATGAGGTGGCATCCTAAGAGCCAGACACGTGTCACCCTTAGGGGCTGACACATATTTCTCTTAAGGGAGAAGTATATAAGGCAACTAATGACTAAGGGTTCTCATTTGTTCATCTTTTACACTTAGAAACTTAGAGAAAATTTGAGAGAAAGAAAGAACAAGAGGAGATTAACGTGCACACCACATATTTTAGCCAACTTGAGAGACCCACTTGTTAAGGTAAGATTGAGGTTCTTTTTCTTGTTAGCAAACTCATTTTTGGATAGGACTGCCATTAGTAATATTAGTATAACTTCTTGTGTAACGCTTCATTTTGAGTGATTGAAGATGTTTTGCAAATCTATTTCATAGGTATATAACTTTTATTTAGGATTTAAAACCCAGTTTTACTTTTATCAGCTTGAAAAGGGGTAATGAAGTATAGGAGAGGTGCTGCCCAGATTTTATTTTGAAAATCCTACATGGACTGTTGTTGGTATTTTGGGCATATCATTTTGTACAAAATTATTGTAGGGGTGATTCAAAATTGTATGCGACCCTAATATACATTTCTATAACTTTTATTGAAGCCAAAAATCTTGTTTCCCCCATTTACCCTTTCAAAACTGGGCAACAATTCCGAACGAGCTAAGAGAATCTTATTTATTCTCTTACAGTAGGCTGTTCAAAATTCTTGGTTTGATAGTGTGGGTTGATTATTATTGATTTCATATTTAGTTTCGATATGATAAGACTCTTAAACTTAAGTAGATATTTGATTATGTATTTAAGGTGTATATGCGCTTATACCAGCTAAGTGGAACTGTTTGACAAAGTGGATTTTGGTTAGTCTATGGCGTAGATGAATTGAACTCCCCGAGTTGTGGTAGAACTTGTTATGTGCTAAAACACCAAGGTTTGTGTATAAACTTGAACTTGAAATATTTTATTTTTATGAAATTTGAAGTATTTTGATGGATTGTTTCCTTACTCTTTGTCTTCTATTATGGTATGACTATTATCTCAAGTATTGCAAAACTTTCGTTAAACCGCCTACTTGTACGAATTGCTTGATTATTTTGCATTCTTGTTGGGACTTTGTACTTTTTGTTATGGTGACTTGTCATCAATATTGGCATACCTCTTGATTCGGATCTTGCCTATCTTGACTTTGGATTTACATTTTGTCTTGATGATGGGGTTTCATCCATTCTCGAGTATGAGTAGAAAGCCACTTTCAACATGGTTCTTGATTCTCTTGATATTGAGTGACGACCCTTCTTGATTTCAGGGCTTCATTTCGTCTTGATATTGATTGTGCGTAGTGTGAAGGTATGACATACCTATTGGGAGAAATAGATTATTTGACAACTCTTTCGAATTGAATTATAAGTTTCTTGATACTTGAGCCTTCGAATATTGATATTGATTTTGAAACTCTTCAAGGTTTGTATTTGATACTTTGATATACTTATTCACTTGAGCTTACTTTTACCTTATTGAGCCACCTGCGACGACAAGGGAATTAAAGATTTTAATGGCTCCAAGCCCAAAGTTTTTACACCACTAAGCTTTATGCTTAGCGATAGTTGTTTTCTATCGTAGGTAATATGCGAGATGAGGTATGAAGATGGACATTTGGAGTAGACTTTTTGGAGCCCTTGTGAAGATCACATCTGCATATGCATCTAGTTTTTTGTAAATATTTTGGGGGAATTGTACATGATACATGTGTCACTTATGTATAAAATTTTGAAGGCTTGTAAAAATAAAACTATATGCTTGTAACTTGAACAGGGTGACTAGTTTTGCTATTTTTGGAGCGTGCTTTTAACTCAAGTCATGCCATGTGCTGGGTTTATACTTTGACTTATCATTATGCACAGAGGAAGATCATAGTTTTGTGATAATTACTAGTTTGAGTTTTGTTTATTTTATGGACCCGCAATTGTGTTGAATTGGAAATAGAATTTCAAAATATGTTTTTTAAATGTGTTGACTATTTGAGATTATAAAAAAAACTATCTTTTGCTTCGTAAGTGGCATCCTCCCAAAGGGGATGCTACAAGTGTTATTATCAGAGCCTAGGTTTATGATTTTAGGACTTTTGTTATGACTTCTTGGTATATTGTTTCTTTTTGTCACATGTTTTTTGTATATAGTGCATATGCATCATGTACATATCCCTAATGCAATGTGATCTTCCCTGATGAAGGAATCAAGTCGTGGCATCTTCTACTTCCAATAGACTTATGAAAGGCGCTCGTGAAATTTTAAATACCTCTAATGCCCAACTTTACCTACAAGAAGGGGTTGGGGAACATTTTTCTGATTCTAATCCTCCTAGTATAAGTGGATCTGAAGCGGGAAGTAATCAGGTTATGAGAGTTGGGCTACACCCTCAAATGAGTCATAGTGCCCCCGCTGTTGATCCCCTTTTTCAATAAATGGCCAATTTATTTCATCACATGGATAGAAGAGTGCCTGAACCTAACAAAATGAACTTTGAGAAAATGAGAAAAATGGGTGAAGTTGAGTTCGAAGACACTGTTGACCTTATAGATGTCGAGCAGTGGTTGGAAGGAATTGAAAGAGTGTTCGGGCAGTTAGAGTATTCAGACGATGCCAAATTTAAATATATTGTCTCACTATTATAAAAAGATGCCTATGATTGGTGGGTAAGTGTACCGAATGCCAGAGCAAAACCTTCTGTTCTTACTTGGAATGATTTTGTAAAAGAATTTCATAAGAAGTATGTCCCACCTGCTTATCATGATGCAAAGAAAAAGGAGTTCTTAAATTTAGAGCAAGGGAGTACGTCTATCGCTGAATATCAGCAGAAGTTTCTCAGGTTGTCCCGCTATGCTGGGGGTATTATTAATAACAAAAAAGATAAGTGCAGGCGATTCAAAGATGGTTTGAATGATTCCATCAGAAAATCTGTAGCGATCCTACAACATGAAAACTTTTCTAAATTAGTTTCAGCTTCTCTTACTTGGGAAAGGATCGACAAGGAAAAAGCTAGTAGAAATGAACACAAGTTCAGGCAAGCTTATGCTGATTTAGGAGGTCCATCTACAAGAGGGAGGTTTGACAGTTCCAAAGCTAATACTTTTTGCAAGTTAGCCCAACATGAGCAGAATAGATCAAGTTTCTCTATTGTCAGCACTCCAAGTTATGGCCAAGGCAAGACTCGTATACCCACTTGTGCGTAATGTGGAAAGATTCATTTTGGTACTTGTAGAAGAGCTTATTGCTTTTTTTAATTGTGGGAGCTTCGATCATAAAGTGAGGGATTGTCCTAATTCTAACCCCACTTCTTCTCCGCGTACGGAAGGCTCAGTTCAAAAACCTATTACCACTCTCTTTCAACGAAATAGAGGTGCAAGATCTAGAAACACACAAGCAATAGGTGCAGGTGCAGCCAATCCAGCTAGTGGTTCAAAAGCTACAGCACGAGCTTATGCGATGAGACAGAGGGATGACTAAGATGGAGCAGATGTGGTTGTTGGTAAATTTCACTTATTCGACTTATGTGTTGTTATATTATTTGATCCTAGTTCTACACATTCGTATGTTTTCTCAACATTTGCTTTTCTTGAAAATGTCAAATCTGTAACACTCGATTGTGGGGTACTTGTCCAAAGTCCTTTGGGTCAATAAGTTATTTGCAATGAAATCTATCGAGGTTGTCCCTTGGTGATTCAAAATCTAGTCTTCCTTGCTGATTTAATTGAAATGCCTTTCCAAGACTATGATATCATTATTAGTATGGATTGGCTTTATAGATACCATACGGTAGTTGATTATAGGTAAAAGCATATGACCTTTAAAGCTCCTTCACCTCCAGACATCATTGTTCAAGGTGAAAGAACATTGACATCTAATATCATCTCTGCGGTTGTGGCAAGGAAGATGGTTAGACAAAGTTGTGAAGCTTATCTTGCTCATATATTTGATACACGCCTGGAAAGTCCAATCCTTGAGGATATACCCATGGTGTGTGAATTTCCTGATATCTTCCCTGAAAATCTTTTTGGACTACCCCCAGAAAGGGAGGTTGAATTTCCTATAGAGGTTGTTCCTGGAACTACTCCTATATCTATGACGCCTTATCGAATGGCTCCAACAGAACTGAAAGAGTTGAAAAATCAATTGCAAGAACTCCTTGAGAAAGGTTTTATTCACCCTAGTGTTTCCCCCTGGGGAGCTTCTGTGTTATTTATGAAAAAGAAAGATGGCACTTTTAGGCTTTGTGGTTATTACCGACAACTGAACAAGGTAACCATTAAGAATAAATACCCACTGGCTAGGATTGATGATTTATTTGACCAGTTAAAAGATGCTAGTTTGTTCTCAAAAATTGACTTAAGGTCTAGGTATCACCAACTGAGGGTAAGGGAACATGATGTCCCTAAAACTGCCTTTAGGACTCGATATGGCCATTATGAATTTTTAGTGATGCCATTTGGGTTGATGAATGCTCCTGTGGAATTTATGAATTTGATAAATCGCGTGTTTAAACCTTATCTCGATCAATTTATAGTGGTTTTTATGGATGATATTTTAATATATTCCAAGGATAGTGAAGATCATAGAAAGCATCTTCGAATTATTTTGCAAATTCTGTAAGAGAAGAAGCTTTATGTGAAGCTTTCTAAATGTGAATTTTAGCTCAGTGAAGTGGCCTTTCTGGGACATATTGTATCGGCGACAGGTTTGAAAGTGGATCCTAGTAAAATTCACGCTATTGTTGAATGGAAACCACCTAAAAGTCCAACTGAAGTAAGGAGTTTCTTGGGTTGAGAGGGATACTATAGAAGGTTTGTCAAAGGCTTCTCCATTATAGCCTTCCCTTTAACTAAACTCTTGAGGAAGGATGTCAAGTTTGTATGGGATGACAAATGCCAGGAGAGTTTTGAGAAGCTCAAATCCTTATTAACACAAGATCTTATACTTTATTCACCAACTGAATGGAAGGAATATATGATATATAGTGATGCCTCTCATTTTGGTTTGGATTGTGTCTTGATGCAATAAGGGAAAGTGGTTGCGTATGCTTCCCAAAAATTGAAACCACATGAGCTGAACTATCCTACTCATGACCTTGAGCTCGCTGCCATAGTGTTTGCCTAGAAAATTTAGAGGCATTACTTATATGGCAAAAAGTGTCACATATTTACTGATCATAAGAATTTGAAGTACTTGGGTCGATAGAGAGAGTTGAATTTGAGGCAACGTAGATGGATTGAACTCATTAAAGATTATGACTGCACGATCGATTATCATTCGAGTAAAGCCAATGTGGTAGCAGATGCTCTAAGTCGTAAAGACCTTGCTAGTTTATCGCTAAGCCACTTGCCTTTGTTTGTTAAATTGAGAGCCACGAATGCTTGTCTTGCATTTAACTCTGATGGCTCTATTGCTTCCGGTTTGCCAGTCAAACCAGTTCTACTTGAACAGGTGAAAGAAGCACAAAAGTTAGACGAGAAGATGGGGAAGTTGATCAAAAAAAAGCTCAAATTGGAGAAGAGCTTGATTTTAAATTAAGGGAGAATGGTGTTCTACTTTATCAAAATAGGTTATGTGTCCCTAAATATGACAATTTGAGAAAGAAAATTTTGAATGAAGCACATACTTCACCATATGCAATGCATCCTGGAGGTAATAAAATGTACCAAACCATTAAAGAACACTAGTGGTGGAATGGTATGAATAAGGACATTGCGAAGTTTACTTCTAGATGCTTAGTTTGTCAACAGATAAAGGCCAAGCATCAAGTCCCGACTGGTTTGTTACAACCTTTGTCGATACCTGAGTGGAAATGGGAAAGAATAACTATGGACTTTGTTTCTGGGCTTCCACACACTCAAAGAAATCATGATGCAATTTGGGTTATAGTTGATAGGCTAACCAAAAGTTCTCATTTCTTGTCCATCAAGGTGGACCACCCACTTGAATGTCTAGCAGAATTGTATGTTGAGGAGATTGTGAGGTTACATGGGGTTCCTTTTTCTATTGTATCTGACTGAAACCCAAGGTTTACATCTAGATTCTGGACTACATTGCAAGAAGCTCTAGGCATTTGGTTGAACTTTAGTACATCTTTCCATCCTCAGACAGACAGTCAATCCGAAAGGGTTATTCAAATCTTGGAAGATATGCTTCGAGCTTGCATTATGGAATTTGAAGGTAGTTGGGACAGACACCTAGCCTTGATAGAATTTTCTTATAATGATAGCTATCAATCAAGTATAGGCATGCCTCCCTATGAAGCCTTATATGGGAGAAAGTGCAGAACTCCTCTTTGCTGGAGTGAAGTTAGTGAACGAAAACTGGTTGGTCCTGAGATTATGCTACAAACTGAAGATAAGGTAAAAGTCATCAAGGATCATCTAAAAATTACTTCAGATAGACAAAAGTCTTATGCTGATATTAAGAGGCATGAAATTGAATATCAAGTAGGAGATAAGGTCTTTTTAAAGGTTTCTCCATGGAAGAAGATTATGATATTTGGCCAAAAAGGAAAACTTAGTCCTTGATTTATTGGACCATATGAAGTACTTGAGAGAATTGGTCCAGTTGCATATAAACTGGCTCTTTCATCGGAGTTAGATAGAATCCACAATTTCTTCCATGTTTCTATGCTTAGAAGATATCGCTCTGATCCATCTCATGTTCTCCATGTCAAATCCATTGAGATAAGTCCTGACTTGACATATAATGAGAAACCTATCCAAATCTTGGCCCATGAGACAAAAGAGCTTAGAAACAAGAAAATTCCTTTAGTAAAAGTCCTTTGGAGGAATCATTCTGGCAATGAAGCAACCTCGGAGTGAGAAGAGGATATGCGAATTCAATACCCATATTTGTTTTGAAGATAGTATAAGGTAAATTTTGGGACAAAATTTCTTAAGGGGGGGAGATTTGTAACACCCTAATTTTTTTTTATGTTTTTTCCAAAGGATTGTCATGTGATCCATGTTATCTATGAAGTTCTATGTGAGTAGCGATGGTTGGAAATTGGTCTAGAGGGATTTGGAAGGAGTTGGAGGCCAAATAATGGGTTGTGGTAATCAACCTACCTACATAAGATACCGACTTAGATGTCTTACATAACAAAGCTACTTGAGTACATGTCGAGCTTAAGTAGCAAGGATTTCATAAGTTCTTAAAGTGAGATGAGATTTCGAACCCACAAAAGGGGAATAAGGAGACGACGCACCTACTTGGAATGAGTAGGTGATGCACCTACTTGGACTAAGTAGGTGATGCACCTACTTGGACCAAGTAAGTGACGCACCTACTTGGGTGGACCCCACCCCACCACGTGAAAGCCATGGGGTGGATGCAAGGAAAAAGGTGGCAGCCTAAGAGCCAGACATGTGTCACTCTAAGGGGCTGACACATGTCACTCTTAAGGGAGAAATATATAAGGCAACTAATGACTAAGGGTTCTTATTTGTTCATCTTTTATACTTAGAAACTTAGAGAAAATTTGAGAGAAAGAAATAACAAGAGGAGATTAACGTGCACACCACATATTTTAGCAAACTTGAGAGACCCATTTGTTAAGGTAAGATTGAGGTTCTTTTTCTTATTAGCAAACCCGTTTTTGGATGGGACTGCCGTTAGTAATATTAGTATAACTCCTTGTGTAAAGCTTCGTTTCGAGTGATTCAAGATATTTTGAAAATCTATTTCATAGGATATAACTTTCATTTAGGCTCTAAACTCAGTTTTTCTTTTATCAGCTCGAAATAGGGTGATAAAGTATAGGGGAGGTGCTGCCCAGATTTGTTTTGAAAATCCTACATGGACTGTTGTTGGTATTTTGGGCATATCATTTTGTAAAGAATTATTGTAGGGGTAATTCAAAATTGTATGCTACCCTAATACACATTTCTATAACTTTTATTGAAGCCAAAAATCTTGTTTCCCCCATTTACCCTTTCAAAATTGGGCAACAATACAAGATAGTAGACTGTCCAAAATTCCTGGTTTGATAGTTTGGGCTATTTTTTATTGATTTCATGTTTAGTTTCGATATGATGAGACTCTTAAACTTAAGTAGATATTTGATTGTGTATTTAAGGTGTATATGCGCTTATACCAGCTAAGAGGAACTGTTTGACAAAATGGATTTTGGTTGGTCTATGGCGTAGATGAATTGAACTCCCCGAGTTGTGGTAGAACTTGTTATGTGCTAAAACACCAAGGTTTGTGTATAAAATTGAACTTGAAATATTTTATTTTTATGAAATTTGAAGTATTTTGATGGATTGTTTCCTTACTCTTTGTCTTGTACTATGGTATGACTATTATCTCAAGTATTGCAAAACTTTCGCTAAACCGCCTACTTGTACGAATTGCTTGATCATTTTACATTCTTGTTGGGACTTTGTCCTTCTTCTTGCGATGACTTGTCATCGATATTGGCATACCTCTCGATTCGTATCTTGTCCATCTTGACTTTGGATTTATATTTCGTCTTGATGATGGGGTTTCATCCATTCTCGAGTACGAGTAGAAAGCCACTTTTAATATGGTTCTTAATTCTCTTGATATTGGGTGACGACCCTTCTTGATTTCGGGGCTTCGTTCCGTCTTGATATTGATTGTGCTTAGTGTGAAGTCATGACGTACCTATTGGGAGAAATAGATTATTTGACAACTCTTTCGAATTGAATTATAAGTTTCTTGATACTTGAGCCTTCGAATATTGCTATTGATTTTGAAACTCTTCAAGGTTTGTATTCGATACTTTGATATTCTTATTCACTTGAGCTTACTTTTACCTTATTGAGCCACCTGCGATGAACAAGGGAATTAAAGAGTTTAATGGCTCCAAGCCCAAAGTTTTTACACCACTAAGCTTTATGCGTAGCGATAGTTGTTTTCTATCATAGGTAATGTGCGAGACGAGGTATAAAGATGGTCATTTGGAGTAGACTTTTTGGAGCCCTTGTGAAGATCACATCTGTATATGCATCTAGTTTTTTGTAAATATTTTGGGGGAATTGTACATGATACATGTGGCACTTATGTATAAAATTTTGAAAGCAGTTGAAAACAAAACTATATGCTTGTAACTTGAACAGGGTGACTAGTTTTGCTATTTTTGGAGCTTGCTTTTAACTCAAGTCATGCCATGTGCTGGGTTTATACTTTGACTTATCATTATGCACAGAGGAAGATCATAGTTTTGTGATAATTACTAGTTTGAGTTTTGTGTATTTAATGAACCCGCAATTGTTTTGTATTGGAAATAGAATTTCAAAACAAGTTTTCTAAATGTGTTGACTATTTGAGATTATAAAAAAAACTATCTTCTGCTTAGTAAGTGGCATCCTCCCAAAGGGGATGCTAAAAGCTAACCCATCACAATCTCTATGGCCAGTCACGCGATCATGATGCATAGGGTCTTAGACCTTCACGATCTCGAACCCCTGGGTCGCGAGCGCAAAGAGCAAAAGCTCTTGCACCAGCAGTTCAGCTGGTGCTGAACTTTGGAGAATTGAGTTTTTCTCCGATGGGGGTTCAAAATTCATTCAGAACCCCGCAATCGCAAACGAACTATGCTACCCAACTGAAAACGACATTTCAGACTCAATGGAATCGATGAATTTTCCAACGGAGGTCGTTTTATTAAAATGTTGACCAAAGTCAATAGTTTTCAAAGAAAGCATTTAAAATGCACAAATAGCCTAAAACTCATTACGAGCACCTTGGGAACCGAACCAAAGTCGTTCTAGACCAAACTCGGCATTCTGGAGCTAACCGTACTGATGGAATTTTCTTCCAAGTGCATTTACTCAAAATGTTAACCGAAGTCAAATTTAGCCAAAACTTCAAAGTTCAAACGACAAATCACAGAAACTTAAAACGAAGAGACCAAAACCCAAACCAACCTTCTTTCTCGACCAAAATGGACCTTCTAGAGCTGATGGAACCATCGAAATTCTCATACGACGCCTGAATCTCTGGATGTTAACTAAAGTCAACTCTTTCAAACCTTAAGCCTCTAAAAATGGCCAAACCACCTCAAAACACAACTAAACACCTTCGGGAGCGTGTCACCTATCCCAACATCACATAAGAGCTATAAAAAAGCTACGGAAAGGGGTAAAATAGTAAAAATATGCAAAAGCAAGAAAATAACCTTGGAGATAATTATACACACCTAGACCAATTTCCACATTCTGAAGCTGATGGAACTTATAAAATCCTTTTTCGAGACCCGTAGCTCCGATTGGTACCGAAAATCACTTTTGAGCCACTTAAACCTCTAAAACTCAAAAACTTACTCAAATCACAACCTTTTAAAAACTCAACAAAACTAACTACATAAGCTGGTCAAATAAACCCCAGGACATTAACGAGAGGGGTAAAATGGTAATTTCTCAAGAATTTCTGAAAATGACCCTCAAGGTCATTACAACCGCACCCCAATTTACTTTGAGGTTCTTGATTAACCGTGCATCAAAATTCTTATATGGGAAATGAGTTTGATATACCCCTTTATTTTATAACATAGAGGTAATATACTCTTTCTTATAAAAGTAGTTCATATATATCTCTATTGTTATAAAATAACTCTCATATACCATTTTTCTCTAACAGAAGTGAAAATTTTAATTTTAATTAATTTATTTATTTTTATTAAAAAATACATGTAGGTGTATATTTGATCCTTCTCATATGTATTGTTTTTTACTTTTTTTTGATACATTAGATAATTTAAATTTATTATTTTGCTGATCAAATTTATTGTTTCATTAATTAACTTGTAATATTTATCATAGATGCCTTAATGTTTTTACAGATATAAAAAAAATTACAATATAGCCGCAAAAAAATTAGTTTTAAATTTTTTTTCTTACTTTTTTCCATTCACACTTCTTTCTTTTTATTTCTCATATTTTTACACTAAAGAATGAAAGAAAAAATAAAATAAGAATAAGAAACTCAAATAATAATAATCAAAAAAGTCAAAAAAATCATGGGTGAGAAGGATCATAAATATCCCTAAATAGATTTTTTAAAAGTTGAAAATCAAAAAGATAAATTAAAATTTTCTTTAATTACTTCTATTAGATGAACATGATATATGTGAGCCACTTTTGTAACGATAGGGATATGTGAATTACTTTTTTACGGTAGAGGTATATGCGAGTCACTTTTGTAACGAAAGATATTTCAACTCTAAATAACATCAGTTCCTTTTCCCTTCTTATATTATTACTTATTGCACTATGGTAATGACCCTGAAGGTCATTTTTGGAAATTATTGAAAAATTATAATTTTACCCCTCTCAATAGTTGCTCCGAGTTATGTTTGCGAAGTTGATTTGGAAATTTTATCAAAAAGTTGTGATTCTTAGAAGTTTTTAAGTTTTGGAGACTCTAAGTTGTTAAAAATGGCTTTTGGTAATAATTGGGCAACAAGTCTCAGAATGAAATTACATCAGTTCCATCAGCTCTAGAATCCAGAATTTGGTATAAGAGGATTGTCGTTTTCAGTTTCGGAGTCGATATGTAGAGTTGAGCTCCTGAGTTGGAAGTTTAAGTGAATTTAGGCTAAAGTTTGACTTTGTTCAATATTCAGATTTCGAACGCTCAAATTGAAATTATATCATTCCATCATCTCTGAAATATGACTTTTGGATTAGTAGGACTATTGGCTCGGGTCTTGAGGTATTTAGATGAGTTTTGGTGTTTTAAAAGTTGAAAGCATAAAATAGTTGACCAAAGTCAATATTTGGTGATAGGAAGCTTGGAGTGGAATTTTGAGAGTTCAGTTAGCTTCAAAATATGGTTTTTGGTCTGCATGGACTATTGAGTTAGGTCCCAAAGCTTTTGGGAGAAAATAGCCAAAAAAAACCTTAACCTATCATCAGATTTCGAACTACACACTTAAATTTTATGGGGTCCTATCCCCCCCCCCCCAAAGTGTTTAAAACTAAAATTATTACACCCTTAAAAAGTATAACCACATCTATATTGACATGTGAGTTTCTCGCGTTTGACAGATAATTTTTTTAGTTTTTTGTTTTATTCTTTTCTCCTATATTCTCATCATTCCTTCATACACCATAGATACTTTCACCATCTTCACCATTAATGTAAATACCAAAATTTATTGGAGTTGCACTTGTGAGGAAAGGTGAATAATGACGTTGTAATTCATGGGGGGATATTTGAGCTTTGCTCGTCTGAGAAATTCGAAAACAAACTAAAAAAAGTTAGGGAAAAGGAAAGAGAAAGAACGAACAGAAGGAGTGGTGCTGCCATTAATGGAGGTCTCGGCATTATTCTCTCAACATTATCAACGCCGACGGTGGCAATTTTGAAGAGAAAAAGGTTGATTCCCCGACAATTGAACAATAAATAAGATTGATAACATGCAGATTTTAAGATGTACTTGATTGATTGAGAGTTGAGATTGATAATTAAAGGATCTATTAGTTTTATTAAAAAAATCATTATTGGGGTTTAATGGGGGTTCAAATGGATTTAATTAAACCCAGATCAATTTCTTCCAAATCAGATCCAAAGTCTTTTGGGGTGATATAAATATATGTCATTTTATCTATAGTTGATTAAATTGATTTTGCAAGTTTTTTTACATAAGAATTTGAAAACTTGTTTGGAATCAACAATGGTGAATCTGGTGGAGATGGTAGAGCGGTGGAGGCTTAGAAATGGTGGGTGGTGGAGAGATTTGGTATATGTTGCTATGGAGAAGAAAGAAAATATTTTTTTCCAAAAAAGGATAATTAAAAATACATATATTTATAAAAAGAGATATTAAAAATAAAGCTTTCATATTTATTTTTTGTGCTCACTCTCTCAAAGAGAGTGAAATACACTCACCTTGCCAGTTAAGCATTTAGGGAGGTAATAATTTCAATTTTAAATACTTCAGGGGGGTGATATGACCCCCATGAAATTTAAGTATGTAGTTGGGAATCCTAGTATAGGTTGAGGGGGCTTTGGCTATTTTCTCAAGTTTTTGATTTTATTTTGAGCCATTAGACGATATGCGGGAAAAGTTAATTCGAAATTTTGACTTTAGTCCATGTTTGAGGTTAGAAAGATCATTTTTGAGTTTTGATGATTCCACTAGGTTTGAATGATAATATTTAGTTTAGTTGAAAGTTTGGTTTAGTTCCCAAAGTTGCTGGATGAGTTTCATGTCATTATGAAATTTGGAGATTCATAAGTTAAAAATGAATTTGGTTAACATTGGATTAAAATGACCTCATTTTGGTGTTCGTGAGGTTCTGGACGAGTTTTACGTGAATTTCTAAGCTTTTTGGGTGCTTTGACGCTATTTCAACAAATTGTGCCAACTAAGAGGTTCATTATTAGTTTTAAGGATCGAAAAATTATTTTGAAACTTCTGAAAGTTTAAGAATGAATTATAGGACTGATGCAAATTTTGGTGCATTTTCGCTATGCAGAGATTGGACTTTTATTGCAAAATATAAATTAATTATTTATCAAGCAGAAACAATATTTGACTGGTAAAATGAGCATGAAATTGAGTTTCAATTGAAAAAAAGCAGGTCCATATCATTATTTAAGACATTTAGGAAAAGAATCTGATTATTTTTCTACCATATGAGGAAGTTACGACTCTTTTGATGAAAAATTAAGTTGTTGATTTCAGGTGCAAAATATTGTTGTACATGTATATAAATTGCATACTGTGTTCATTTGATATTTTGAGTATATCGGGAGTTATGGAATTCAGAATGGAGAGATTCTTGCAACTTTTTTCTCTATTTAATATAAGGGGTTAGTATTCGATCCTCAATTCAGAATTTTCTCATGATTTCTTGAATTGGTTTTTTCTCCTTATCTATAAATTTCTTAGGGAAAATGAGGGTTTTATCGATTTAGACTCCATTTTTGATGAAAAAGGTATATTTAGGATCATTATGTTATGGGTAAACTATTTTGGCATTAACTTATTGATTCATCCATTACTTTCATCATATTAACCGCGTATAATTTAAATCTTTTTCAATAAAGTTAAAGTTTGATAAATTGAGGATTTCAAGATCGATTTTAACTCCATTTTTTTTATAAAGTTTCATATTTGAACTTTCCTAAGCATGAATAAGATATTTTTCAAAAAATATTTCAAATTTGAGTTGGAATTTCGAATCCGAGTGTTGGGGGTTCTCTCAAGATCATGGATTTTAGAAAAATTAATGATTATGGACTGATTTCAACTCAGTTTTTGAAATGGTTTTCACCATTGGTTTCCAAATGTTTTAGGTAACGTATTTATGTATTAATTTCTAGATTTATCCTTCGTTTTCAAAATTGGATTTTTGGGTCGATTTCGGCTCGGTTTCAAAAATTAATGATTTAGGTGTCGTTGTGCTTGTATTCTTATTGGAAATTCGTATTTGAATAGATGTTGTTGATTCAAATACTCGACGAAAGGAGAAGACCCAAGTTTCATAGTAGTTTGGACTTGAATTGAGGCAAGTGAATTTCTAAACCTTTGTTAAGCATGTAGAATCTTGTACTTCTTGTTGTGTGTGTTGGGGAGTAATGTGATTCGATTTTGGGGTTACTTATGATGTTGGATAATCCTAAAGATAATGAAAGAGGTAATAAAAAGGCAATTTAATGATTTTCATTGATGTGTTTGACATGATTAATGATATTGACTCACTTGAGAAAATGTGGTTATGGGTTTAACTTGTATATATTGGATGATTCTAATGATGATAAAAAGGGGTAATAAGAAGTAGCTTGATGAAATGATGATGTGTGATATGCTGCGAACATTTTGAGTGAAATGGTTGATTCATTATTGATGATATATAGTGAATGTATGGATATGAATTGTGTTTTGAAATGGATATTTTCATCTTTTCACTATATATGTATGAACATGCATATTTGCATCAGTTCTGTTACACAACAATGATGAGATACTTTGTGAAAATGATGAGAAATAGGGGACAGACCACATGCTCCGTGGCATGTTCTAAATTAGCAGTCGGGCCATATGTTCCATGGCAGGTTCTATATGAGGGGTCGAGCCACATGCTCCGTGGTAGATTACATGGACATATATGTCTCCCATGGGTCCCAGATTGATATTCAGCGGGTGTGTAGTGTTAGGACAGACATACATCACCTTACTTGATATCTCATTGCATTGCACTGCACATCATCTATCATTTGTGAACTTGTGAATATCCCTTTGGCGTCCTTGTGATTGATTACCTTGACATTGATATGGTTTATCTGTGAGGTGGATGAATTGCTATTGAACTGTGTGCTACGTGAATCATGAATTGTTAGGTTGAGTTGATTTGTATGTAGATTGTAGTTGTGGAGGTTTGGTTGGTTTGGTAGGTGTACTTGTATTCCATATAGCTTTACTTTGTGTTTAGTAGCTTGCTTGTTGAGTACCGTATTGTTTGGTACTCACTCCTTGCTTCTATACTTATGTAGGTTGTAAGCCCGAACCCCTGTAATTCCCCCTACTCCTTTCTGCATCTGAGGCTTATCATTTGGAGTTGTTGAGGTAGCAATTATGGCATTCCGTCAGACACCTCTTACTCTTACTATGTTTTAGTCCTACTTTTGCGACAAAGACATTTGAGACTTGTATTTCCTTCTGTATCTGTTGTAATAAATTAGCGTCTTATTCACGTGACACCCAATCTTGGGCGAATTTGAATATATTTATCCATTTTTGTTTAAGTTATGTCTTGTATTATCTTGTTTACTTCCGCAATTATTTTCCGTTGGATTTTAGGCTGACTAGTCTCGGTGGGTTAAGACGAGTATTACCACACCTATTTTTGGATTGTGACAACTATTATTCATGCACTATAATTTTTGTACTACCAAATCAGGCATATTATACAAATCAAACGATCCTTAAAGTTTTTCAGATTGGTTAATGATTACTCCTTTTACAATTTTTCTTCAAATGTTATTGATAGAAAACTTTCCTCAAAAAATTGAAGCAAACACCATGGTGATTGGTTCCCTTTTCACTTGTCTCGTCTTGTAGGTATTTGTTTTCTAATAATGACCCTTATGAAATCATACTAAGTTTATACTATATAGTAAGAAGATAAGATAATAATTACAATTTCCATTATTTTAGTATCTTTGTGAAGAGCAAATGGACGATCACTCTCCTGCCACGGCCCACAAAGTAATTAACGAGCACCATATTTTTGTCTGTCCGCTTTCCCCAAAAGTCTTTATTTCTTAAATATTGTGTCAAGTTAAACTACATCACATAAGTTGGAACGATGAGAGTACATTTTTTAATATACTAAATTTTTCAAAAGTTGATATAATAAAACTATTACTTCATTAGTTTATTTTTACTTGTCATATTTGGACTTGACATGCTCATTAAGAAAATAATGATTGATATAAATATTTTATCAAACTACTTCTATTAATTGTTGTTTAATATTAGGTGTTGAAAAATAATTTTGATGAGTCTTCATGATTCGAAGGAGAACCCGTTATGTCATAGCTTTACTTTCAGACTTATGTACTTTCTTATGTTTTGGGTGAGTTAGGGCTTGTCCTATGCCCCTGTCTATAATAGTAGATGCATTGTCCTACTAGAAGAGTATGTTTTTATTCATTTTGATTGTTATATTTGGAATTTATCATTTATCGAGATTTCTATGTTTAAGACTATCTTCCGCATTTATGTCTACTCTTGATTTCATGTTATGTTATGTCATTGTAATGACCCTGAAGGTCATTTTTTGGAATTTTTGTAAAATAACCATTTTAACCCTTCCTTTAGATGCCCCGAGTCATTTCTAATTATTATCGGATGTTGATTTTTAGAAAATCTCATGAAAGGTTAAGTCCTTGGAAATTTTGAATTTCATAAGCTTTAAGTATTAAAAAGTTGTATTTGGGGTCAATTGAAGCTACGGGTCTCGGAATAGAATTCCGTCGATTCCAGCAGCTCCGAAATATTGAAATAGGCTTAGAAGACTTTACGGAATCAGTTTTGGAGTTGTAACGAAGATTTGAGGCCTTGAGTTGAGAATTTGAGGAACTTTAAGCCAAGGTTTGACTTTGGTCAACTTTTGGAGTTTCGATGCTCAGAATGGAATTCCGACAACTCCGTTGGATTCGGGAGATGGTTTTTGGTCTAGAAGAAGTGTTGGTTGAATTTTTAGAGGTCCTGAGTCTGTTTTGGTATTTTGAAGGCCTAAGTTGGTTTAGTTGTGACTTTTCGAGTTTTGGGTCAATAAAATCTCGAATTCGAATTCTGATGGTTCCATCAGCTCCAGAATGACCAAATTGGTCTAGTAGTACTGTTGGAATGACTATCGAGGCAATCGATACGAGTTTGGGGCCATTTGGCGCTTTTGACTTTGAAACTTAGTCTATGGTTGACTTTGGTCAACATTCTTGGAAAATGCGCTCGAATTAAAATTCTGACAGCACGGTTAGTTTCGGGATGTTGATTTTGGTCTAGAATGACCCTTCGTTCGCTTTTCAAGGCTTCCGGACTAATATCGAGGCCCGTTGTGGAATGAGGCTTAAAATGACTCTTGGTTGTGGAACCCAGTTTTTAATAAAATGATCTCATATGGGAATTCTGAATGCGCCATTGAGTCCGAAATATCGAATTTAGTGGGGTAGCATATCTGGTTTATTTTTATCGAATTCCGAACGAATTCCGAGCACCCCGTCGGAGATTTTGGATTTCTCCAAAAAAAAAAGGGCTGCAGCAGTTGCTGTTATTATTATTTTTTGGGGATTTTTCTCCAACTTTAAAACCCCATAACTTGAGCATTAGGGCTCCAAATTGGGTAATTCAAGGGAAAATTGTGAGGTTTGTCGTGGAGAACGCATTGAAGAGATTGAAAACAGATTTGGAGCATTCGATTCAGGTAAAAATCGCGATTTTAATTGCAGCTGTGTCCATTTTTGGATTGAGTTTTTGAAGAACTTTAAGTAATTGTTTCTTGATCTATATAAACCCGATTTTGGTGATTCAAGAGTCTAAATTTAAGAGAATTTTGTGAGGAATCTCGTGGTAATCTCATAAATGCGAGGAGAAGCTTCTTTGAGGTAAAAATGTATTTTTAGTTACAGATTTAGTCATTTTTGGAATGAAATTTTATGGAATTTTGGAAGAATGTATCTTGGTCAATATAACTCCGTTTTGAGTGATTCTTGAGGCTAGATTGTGGGGTTTTTCGCAAGGAATGTCATGGTGTAATTTGTTTTGATTGAAAAATTTTGTTTTTGAGAAATCGACGTGTAAAGAGGCTGCCTTATATTGTTTTCTTAGTTTGAAAATGTGGGAATTGATTGTTTGATCGTTTTACGTAATTTTCCACCCCGAATTTTGTTATAAATCTGATTTGTGAGCTTGGGTTGACGTTTAGAACCTATTTTGGGGGTTAAATCTGGAATTTCGTATGTGGGTGCAATAATTCTCATTTTCGACCCCGAAATTGTTCTATCTCCAAAAATTATGAAATTAGTTTCTAAACGACCGTATCGACGTTGTGGTTCTGTTTTTGACAGTTTGGCAGCGTTCTGAGGCCGTTCGAAAGGGAAAAACTCTAACACAGTGAATTAAAGCTCGCGTGTTTAGCCTACAGGTAGGCTATGGTTTTACCTTTTTTTAGATTGAGCTGAAATATGTGAAAGCATGTTGAAATAGTTGGAATTTGGGTTGGGTAGTTTGATTGTATATCTTAGATGTTAGAAATCATGTTTTAGACTTATTATCGAGTTTTCGGATATTTAGAAGCATGTGTATCTTGTCATTATTTGTTAGTATTATAAAGAGAGTTGAATGAGCATGTTGTTGATACTGTGGGGTATGTTGGCCTTAATATAGGATGTAAACTTACTTTAGATGTCCCGACGTCGCTCTAATGGACTTAGATCCTTTTAGAATGGTGTAGCGGGCTAGTGCCTAGTAGTTTGGCCTTAGTTAGGCGTTACCCTTGCTCTTAAAAATATCTTCATCCATAAATCGATACAATCATGACTTTCGTGATGCATCGGCAATATTAGATTTCATAATCGTTGACTTTGGCTTCGGTTCCAGCTTTGGCGGCATATCAGTTGACTCATTTGGGAAAAGATTTTTTTGGTACTGTTGTATTCTAGTAGGGGAGTAGAATGTTTGGCATCATGTGAGCATCCGGGTATCAAGTCTCGGCCTTCATTCTGAATTATCGGGGAACATCTCGGTACTCATCCCCGGCCTCTACCGACTTGCTAGTATGATGAGCATCCAGGTACCCAGTCTTGGCCTCGATCATACCAATATATTATGATGAGCATCCGGGTACCCAGTCCCGGCCTCGACCGCACTTATGTATTATGGCAAACATTCGAGTACCCAATCCCGACCTTAGCCACTTTGAACATTTGGGTGAGCATCTGGGTCCCAGTCTCGACCTCGACCCCTAAGTCACCACTAGATCAATTGACTCTTAGAGATTCTGGATTTGGAAATGATATAGTACTTCGGCTCCTAACATCGCAGATTCTTGGTTCCTAGCCTTGGTAGTTGTAGTTATTCTGTGTACTCGGCGGGCTTATGGAGGTTCGTCCGGGTTTTTATTTAACTTGCGCATGAGTGTTCCGACTGGGCTTATGGGGGCCCAGTTGAGTATAGTTAGCTGTAGTTCTCATAGGTAGTCTTTCCCCTTTTGATGCTTATGTTGACTCCTATTTAGGCTATTCTCCTATTTTATATTGTTTTTACCTTTTCTGCTCAGTCGGCCTATGATGCCTACTGGGTACCTGTTGTCTTCGTACTCATACTATACTCTGCATCTATTTTTGTGATGCAGGACCGAGCACCAGCTATCGCCGTGGATAAATTGAGCCTATTGCAGTCAACTTCGGAGACTAGGGTAAGTACTTGGCATTTTTGGATCATTCCTATCTCCTTCAACATGGATGGTCCGTTTTTTGCCTTCTAAGACTAGACAGTTGTTGTATATATTTTCGGTCCACTTTCGGGACTTGTACTCATATTTTATTTTGTAGCAACTCTATACTTGTGACTTCTAGGTTCTGGGAGGGATCTTTAGTTGTTTAAAATATGTTTTGGTTTACTTCCGCTTATTCATTCTGTTTACTTTTATAATTCGATACTCTTATTTAGTTTCTTCCCTCAAACCCATTATTTGAAGTTCTGGGTTGACGAGTTGGCTTACCTACTAGAGAATTATAGTAGGTGCCATCATAACTTAAGGAATTGGGTCGTGACAAGTTGGTATCAGAGCCCTAGGTTCATTGGTCTCACTTGTACAGAGCTAACATCTAGTAGAGTCTCGCGGATGGGTACAGATACATCCGTAACTTATCTTTGGGAGGCTACATGATGTCATTAGAAACATTCTCTATGTTGTATCATTTCGTGCAGTGTTATGTCTTATTGATTTTATGAAATCTCATTTGTTTCAGTCTTTCGTAGGAATGGTTCATACGCGCGGTACCATCGGCCGTGATAACGCACCAAGGCCTGGCATGCCTAAAGGTCATCCTCATAGGACAGGTAGGGGAGCAGTACCAGCTCTCGACCCAGAGATAAAGCCAGAGCTGGTAGAGAAGCATCAGGACGCTCCTATTCCTACTCAGCCAAAGGGACCACCACCACCAGCACAGCCTCTAGCTGCACCAGTTATGACCCCAGTACTACAGGCAGCGATTGTGCAACTCCTCACGGCTATTAGAGTTGTACCACAGGCCCCGACCCTAATATAGGGCATACCAGCACCGCGGGATCTGCCTGTTCAGCCGGCACCTGGGGTTCAACTGCCTCCACTAGTTGTTGCACCCCTGCCAGCAGTTCCAGAGGGTATGATGTCATTACAGGATCAGAAGATGTTAGGGGTATTTCAGAGGCTGTCGCCCCCGATATTTTCTGGAGCCACTGGCGAAGATGCCATGGAGTTCTTGACTACCTGTCAAGAGCAGCTCCATTCCTTGGGTCTTGTGGAGTCCAGAGGCGCCGACTTCACTGCTCACTAGTTCAGAGGGGCAGCCAGATAGTGGTGGCGCTCTTATTTGCAGTCCAAACCAGCTGGGTCACCACCATTGACATGGGCCTAGTTCCCAGAGGCTTACTTGGCTCGATACATCCCTAAGAGTGTTCAGGACCGATTTTGAGATCAGTTTACTCGGTTGGAGCAGGGCCACATGACGATTGCAGAGTACAAGGCTAGATTTCATCAGCTTTCCCGACATGCCACTATGATTCTACCCACTGAGGAGGAGCAGGTATGATGTTTTGTGCGCGGATTGAGACCTTACCTGAGGTTGGGGACCGAGCACCTTGTTTCTGTGGGCTGCTCTTTTCTAGATGTGGTGGATCATGCTCGCACGATCGAAATTATTCATCGCCAGGCCTAAGGGGGCAACAATAAGAGACCCAGGCATCAGGGTAGCTTCAGTGGGTCCCATTCTAGAGGCCATGATAGTTATAACAGGCCCCGCCAGTGATTCCAGCAGGATAGGTACCAGCAGGGTCAGTCCAGCCAGCCGATTTAGGCCGCCCTACCAGCGGTTGAGGGTAGTCAACCCCGTTTGGGGGGTTCCATCGCAGGGCAGAGCTCGAGGGGATCAGGTTCGCTTTCTTCCTATCGTGGACGAGTTATCATGGGTCGCTCAGCTTTAGGATATTTTGATTGTAGCTCACTAGAGCACTAGGCTAGAGAGTGTTCCAGCTGGGCTAGACCATTAGTAGTAGCACCACCTCCACCAGGAGGTATAGATTAGGGTCACGGTCACGGCGATGGTCAGTAGGGTATTCGGGAAGGTTCTCGGGGAGGCAGGTCAGGTGGTAGGGTGAATGTTCATGGGGAAGGTCGATAGAGCCACTTCTATGCTGCTCCAGCGAGGGCTGAGGCTGAGGCATCAGATGATGTCATCACAGGTACTATCCTTATTTGTCACCAGACTGCTTCAACTTTATTTGATCCAGGTTCCACGTATTCCTATGGGTCTATATATTTTGCTCCACATTTGGGTATTCCTTATGAGTCACTTGAGGTCCCATTACATGTTTCGACCCCGATAGGGGATTCTTTAGTAGTGGATCAGGTTTGTAGATCCTGTGCAGTAACTATTCAGGGGAATGAGACTAGGGTAGATCTTATTTTACTTGATATGCTGGACTTCGATGTTATTCTGGGCATGGATTGGCTATCCCTTCATCATGCGGTTTTGGACTATTATACCAAGACCGTTACATTAGCCATGCCTGGTATTCCCCCGGTCTTGTGGTAGGGTGTTTATAGTCGCTCACCGACTGGGATCATATCCTTTATGCAGGCCCGATGGCTAGTTGCGTCCGGGTGCTTAGCGTACTTAGCTTATGTCCGTGATGTGTCCAGTGAGGCCCCTACTATTGATTCAGTTCCTGTGATTAGGGAGTATACTAATGTATTCCCTACTGACCTACCTGGTCAACCCCCAGAGAGAGATATTAATTTTGCCATAGATTTGGAGCCGGGAACTAAGCCTATTTCTATACCACCTTATCGTATGGCCCCTACAGAGCTCAAGGAGCTTAGCGTGCAGCTTGAGGATCTTCTAGGTAAGGGATTTATTCACCCGAGTGTGTCATCGTGGGGTGAACCCGTCTTATTTGTTAAGAAGAAGGATGGGACTATGCGGATGTGTATTGATTACAGACAGCTGAATAAAGTGACGGTGAAAAACCATTACCCCATGCCTCGTACCGATGATCTATTCGATCACCTTCAGGGTGCGATTGTATTTTCTAAGATTGACTTGAGGTCTGGCTACCATCAGTTGCGGATTAGAGAAGCCGACATTCCTAAGACTGCTTTTCAGACTCGCTATGGCCACTATGAATTTCTTGTGATGTCTTTTGTGCTTACCAATGCCCCCGCAGCTTTTATGGACCTTATGAATCGAGTATTCAGACCTTATTTTGACTCCTTCGTGATTGTATTCATCGATGACATACTAGTATACTCGCGGAGTAGGGAGGAGCACGAGTAGCACTTGAGGGTTGTGCTCCATACTTTGAGATATCAGCAGCTTTATGCTAAATTCTCAAAATATGAGTTTTGGTTGGAGTCTATGGCATTTTGGGGACATGTGGTGTCTAGAGAGGGTATCAGAGTGGATCTGACAAAGATTGAGGCTATTCGTGGTTGGGCTAGGCCCACATCTGTTACGGAGATTCATAGTTTCATTGGATTGGCTGGGTATTATAGACGATTCATTGAGGGTTTCTCTACCATTACAGCCCCATTGACCCGTTTGACATGTCAAGATATTCCCTTTGTGTGGTCCGAGGAGTGTGAGTTGAGCATTCAAAAGCTTAAGGAGTTGCTTACCACCGCTCATATTCTGACTCTACCAGTTGAGAGAGAGATCTTTTCGATATATTGTGACGCTTCTGGTGTAGGTCTTGCGTGTGTACTGATGCAGCGTGGCCGAGTTATTGCTTATGCTTCCAAACAGTTAAGAGTGCACGAGAGCAACTACCCCACCTATGACTTGGAAGTGGCTACGGTAGTTTTTGTGCTCAAGATGTGGAGGCACTACTTATACGGAGTCTATTGCGAGATATATACAGATCACCACAGCTTACAGTACATTATAAGTAAAAAAGATCTTAATTCTAGATAGCGGCGTTGGATTGAGCTACTGGTCGATTATGACATCTCTATTCTTTACCACCCGGGCAAGGCAAATGTAGTAGCGGATGCCTTGAGCCGGAAGACGGGGAGTATGGGTAGTTTAGATTACTTGTCTGCTGCTGTACGACCCCTAGTCTTAGATATCCAGTATTTGGCTAATCGGATGGTCAGGTTGGAAATCTTAGATTCCGGACCGATTTTGGTTTTTGTGGGAGCTCGATCATCTCTACTGGACCAGATTCATGGCCGACAGTTTGAGGATGGAGAATTGGTAAAGCTTTGAGAGTTAGTATTGCGAGGCGATGGTGGCCAGGCTTCTATAGATTCAGATGGCATACTACGATTCGATGGTCGCCTTTTTGTTCCCAGAGTTGGAGACTTCATTTAGTTGATCCTTCACGAGGCCCATGATTCCAAATATTCTATCCATCCGGGCACCGCAAAGATGTATCGGGATTTGAGATAGCATTACTGGTGGAGTGGTATGAAGAGAGATAGAGCTAAGTATGTATCCCATTGTTTAAGTTACCAGCAGGTTAAGGCAGAGCATCAGAGGCCTGGAGTCTTTCAGAGATTACCCATTCCCGAGTGGAAATAGGAATGAATTACCATGGACTTCGTGATGGGATTGCCTCGATCATCCAAAGATAATGATGGTATTTGGGTCATCGTTGATCGATTGACCAAGTCAGTGCATTTCTTGCTAGTACGGTCCATTTTTACTGTAGATCGTCTAGCTCGAATCTATATTTAGGAGGTGGTCCGTCTGTATGGGGTACTGATGTCCATTATATCAAATAGGGGATCTCAATTTACTTCTAGTTTCTGGAGGGACTTTCAGAGAGAGTTGGGCACCCGGTTGATCTTAGTACGGCATTTCATCCACAAACCGATGGTTAGTCAGAGCGTACTATTCAGGTTTTGGAGGATATGTTGCGAGCTTGTGTATTAGAGTTCAAGGGTCATTAGGAGCAGTACTTAGCTTTGGCAGAGTTTGCGTACAACAACAGCTACCACTCTAGTATTCAGATGGCCCCATTTGAAGCCTTATATGGTAGGCGTTGTCGTACTTCGGTTGGTTGGTTTGAGTCTTCAGAACCTGGGCCACACAGTACCGATTTACTTTAAGATGCCATAGCCAGAGTTTAGGTTATTCAGGAGAGGTTGAGGACAGCTCAGAGTAGGCACCAGATTTATGCTGATCGTAGGCATCGGCCCTTGCGTTTCGAGGTGGGAGATCGGGTGTTCTTACGGGTATTGCCCTTGAAGGGCGTGATGAGATTTTGCAGGCGGGATAAGCGTAGCCCCAGGTATATCGGGCCATTTGAGATTCTGAGGAGAGTTGGAGAGGTTACTTATGAGTTAGCTTTGCCACCAGCATTTTCAGCTATACACCCTGTTTTTCATGTTTCTATATTGCACCGGTACATTCCAGATGAGTCTCACGTGCTTCAGTATGACTCTATTGAGTTGGATGATCGCCTGACTTTTGTTGAGGAGCCAGTTGTTATTCTAGCCACAGATGTTCGCCAGCTTTGTTCTAAGTCCATCCCCGTGATTAAGGTCTAGTGGCGCCATCATTCGATCAAGGAGGCTACATGGGAGACCGAGCAGGAGATGCAGGAGCAGTTCCCCAGCTTATTTGACCCTCCAGGTATACTCTTGTCCTTACTTTCGCGGATGAAAGTTCTTTTAGTAGTGGATGTTGTAATGACCCTAAAGGTCATTTTTTTGGAATTTTTATAAAATGACCATTTTAACCCTCCCTTTAAATACCCCGAGTCATTTCTAATTGTTACCGGATGTTGATTTTTAGAAAATTCCATGAAAAGTTAAGTCGTTGGAAATTTTGAATTTCATAAGCTTTAAGTATTAAAAAGTGGTATTTGGGGTCAATTGGAGATACGGGTCTCGAAATGAAATTCCTTCAATTCCAGCAGCTCCAAAATGTCGAAATAGGGTTAGGAGACTTTACGGAATCAGTTTTGGAGTTGTAACAAAGATTTGAGGCCTTGAGTTGAGAATTTGAGGAACTTTAAGCCAAGGTTTGACTTTGGTCAACTTTTGAAGTTCCGATGCTCGGAATGGAAATCCAACGACTCAATTGGATTCGGGAGATGGTTTTTGATCTAGAAGAAGTGTTGGTTGAATTTTTAGAGGTCCCGAGTCCGTTTTGATATTTTGAAGACCTAAGTTGGTTTAGTTGCAACTTTTTGAGTTTTGGGTCAATGAAATCTTAAATTCGAATTTTGATGGTTCCATCAGCTCTGGAATGACCAAATTAGGCTAGTAGCACTGTTGGAATGACTATCAAGGCAATCCATACGAGTTTGGGGCCATTTGGCGCTTTTGACTTTGAAACTTAGTCTATGGTTGACTTTGGTCAACATTCTTGGAAAATGCGCTCGAATGAAAATTCTGACAGCACGGTTAGTTCCGAGATGCTGATTTTGGTCCAGAATGACCCTTTGTTTGTTTTTCAAGGCTTCCGGACTAATATCGAGGCCCGTTGTGGAATGAGGCTTAAAATGACTCTTGGGTGTGGAACCCAGTTTTTAATAAAATGATCTCATATGGGAATTCTGAATGCGCCATTGAGTCCGAAATATCGAATTTAGTGGGGTAGCATATCTGGTTTATTTTTATCGAATTCCGAACGAATTCCGAGCACCCCGTCGGAGATTTTGGATTTCTCCAAAAAAAAAGGGCTGCAGCAGTTGCTGTTATTATTATTTTTTGGGGATTTTTCTCCAACTTTAAAACCCCATAACTTGAGCATTAGAGCTTCAAATTGGGTAATTCAAAAGGCAAAATTATGAGGTTTTTCGTGAAGAACGCATTGGAGAGATTGAAAAATGATTTGGAGCATTCGATTCAAGTAAAAATCGCGATTTTAATTGCAGTTGTGTCCATTTTCGGATTGAGTTTTTGAAGAACTTTGAGTAATTGTTTCTTGACCTATATAAACCCGATTTTGGTGATTCAAGGGTCTAAATTTAAGAGAATTTCGTGAGGAATCTCGTGATAATCTCAGAAATACGAGGAGAAGCTTCGTTTGAGGTAAAAATGTGTTTTTAGTTACTGATTTAGTCATTTTTGGAATGAAAATTTATGAAATTTTATGAAATTTTGGAAGAGTGTATCTTGGTCAATATAACTCCATTTTGAGTGATTCTTGAGGCTAGATTGTGGGGTTTTTCGCAAAGAACATCATGGTGTAATTTTATTTTGATTAAAAAAATTTCGTTTTTGAGAAATCGATGTGTAAAGAGGCTGCCTTATATTGTTTTCTTAGTTTGAAAATGTGGGAATTGATTGTTTGATCGTCTTACGTAATTTTCCACCCCGAATTGTGTTATAAATCTGATTTGTGAGCTTGGGGTGACGTTTAGAACCTATTTTGGGGGTCAAATCCGGAATTTCATATGTGGATCCCATAATTCCCATTTTTGACCCCGAAATTGGTCTATCTCCAAAAATTATGAAATTAGTGTCTAAACGACCGTATTGACATTATGGTTCTGTTTTTGATAGCTTGGCAGCGTTTCGAGGCCGTTCGAAAGGGAAAAGCTCCAACACAGTAAATTGAAGCTCGCGTGTTTAGCCTACAGGTAGGCTACGGTTTTACCTTTCTTTAGATTGAGCTGAAATGTGTGAAAGCATGTTGAAATAGTTGGAATTTGGGTTGGGTAGTTTGATTGTATATCTTAGGTGTTAGAAATTATGCTTTAGACTTATTATCAGGTTTTTGGATATTTAGAAGCATGTGTATCTTGTCGTTATTTGTTAGTATTATAAAGAGAGTTGAATGAGCATGTTGTTGATACTGTGGGGTATGTTGGCCTTAGTATAGGATGTAAACTTGCTTTAGATGTCCCGGTGTCGCTCCGGTGGACTTAGATTCTTGTAGAATGGTGTAGCGGGCTAGTGCCTGGTAGTTTGGCCTTAGTTAGGTGTTACCGTTGCTCTTAAAAATATCTTCATCCATAAATCGATACAATCATGACTTTCGTGATGCATTGGCAATATTAGATTTCATGATCATTGACTTTGGCTCTAGTTCCAGCTTTGGCGGCATATCGGTTGACTCATTTGGGAAAAGATTTTTTTGGTACTGTTGTATTCTAGTAGGGGAGTAGAATGTTTGGCATCATGTGAGCATCTAGGTATCAAGTCCCGGCCTTCATTTTGAATTATCAGGGAGCATCCGAGTACTCAGCCCCGACCTCTACCGACTTGCTAGTATGATGAGCATCCGGATATCAAGTCTCGGCCTCGATCATATTGATGTATTACAATGAGCATTCGGGTACCCAGTCCCGGCCTCGACCATACTTATGTATTATGGCAAGCATCCGGGTACCCAGTCCCGGCCTTGGCCACTTTGAACATTCGGGTGAGCATCTGGGTCCCAGTCCCGACCTCGATCCCTAAGTCACCACTAGATCGATTGACTCTTAGAGATTCTGGGTTTGAAAATGATATAGTACTTCGGCTCCTAACATCACAGATTCTTGGTTCCTAGACTTGGTAGTTGTAGCTATTCTGTGTACTCGGCGGGCTTATGGGGATTCGTCCGAGTTTTTATTTAACTTGCGCACGAGTGTCCCGACTGGGCTTATGGGGGCCCAGTTGGGTATAGTTAGTTGTAGTTCTCATAGGTAGTACTCTTTCCCCTTTTGATGCTTATGTTGACTCTTATTTAGGCTATTCTCCTATTTCATATTGTTTTTACCTTTTCTGCTTAGTCGGCCTATGATGCCTACTAGGTACCTATTGTCTTGGTACTCATAGTACACTCTACATCTACTTTCGTGATGCAGGACCGAGCACCAACTATCGCCGTGAATAAATTGAGCATATTACAGTCAACTTCAGAGACGAGGGTGAGTACTTGGCGTTTTTGGATCATTCCTGTCTCTTTCAGCATAGATGGCCCGTCTTTTGTTTTCTGAGACTAACCAGTTGTTATATATATTTTCGGTCCACTTTCGGGACTTTACTCATATTTTATTTTGTAGCAGCTCTATACTTGTGACTTCCAGGTTCTAGGAGGGATCTTTAGTTGTTTAAAACATGTTTTGGTTTACTTCCGCTTATTCATTCTGTTTACTTTTATAATTCGATACTCTTATTTAGTTTCTGCCCTCAAATCCATTACTTGAAGTTTCGGGTTAACGAGTTGGCTTACCTACTAGAGAATTATAGTAGGTGTCATCATGACCTAAGAAATTGGGTCGTGATAGTCATGCTATGTATGCTACAAGACTTGTTTAGGCTCTCTCAGGATCCTAGGCGTCGTGTCATATCTAAGGTCTAGTTTGGGTCGTGAAACACTACCACCTCCCATCCACAACCACCACCCTCAATACAACTACAATTACCACTACCGTTAATCACCAAAATCAATCATCATCATCATTATCTATCATTTGCAATCATTATTATTACAACAACAACAACAACAACAACAACAACAAACCCAGTATAGTCCCACCATGTGGGGTTTGAGGAGGGTAGAGTGTACGCAGACCTAACCTCCACCTTAAAAGGTAGGGCGGCAATCATTATTATTAATAATTATTAAATCCACTAATCACTATTGATAATTATGACTATTATATACGGCTAATCGTCATCATCATTCACCATCTCCATTAGTTGTTAGTATCATTCCACTACTAATTATCAACTACAACAAACAACAACCACGGTTAATTACTTCTGTCAACCGCTATACCATAAGATACTATCCACAACCACTATCATCAATCAACATCATCCCAAATCGACATACACAATCACCATCGTTAGTTTCATCATTACCAATTGTCATATAAATTTATTAAAATATTTTATTGATATAAATATTAGATCAATTGAGTATTCTATTTGAATTTTATGTTTTTTATTTTTAAACAAAAACAAATTGTATAAATTCAAATGTTAATAAAATAAACAGTCCTAACTATTTAGTATTCAAATCATAATGCAATATTTTAATATTCGGATGTGTATTCAAATTTAGACTTCTAAATTTTAATACACATTTTAATACTCACATGTGATTTCAGATTCAGACGTCTTAATATTAATGAAAATAAATGAGGCCTTAGATTTCCGCACCCCTATTTACTTTGAAGTTCTAGATTAACTGTGCACCGAAATTCTTATATGAAAAAAGAGTTTGATATACCCCTCTACTTTGTCACTTAGAGCTGATATACCCCTTGTTATAAAAGTGGCTCATAAATACCCTTATTGTTATACAAATGACTCACATATACCCTTTTCCTCTAACAGAAGTGAAAAAAATAATTTTAATTTATTTATTATTTTTTATTAAAATATATTCATGTAGATGTATATTTGATCCTTCTCATATGTATTTCTTTTTTACTTTTTTTGGTTGAGTAGTTAATTTAAATTTAGTATTTTGATGGTCAAATTTATTTTTCACTAATTTTCTTGTAAAATTTATCATAAATTCCCCAATGTTTTACAAAAAATATTATAATATAGCCGCAAAAAAATTAGTTTTAAATTTTTTCTTATTTTTTTCCATTCACACCTTTTTTTATTTCTTGTATTTTTATACTAAAGAATGAAAAAAAAAAAAAATAAAAAACTCAAATAATGATATTCAAAGAAGTCGAAAAAAATCATGGGTGAGAAGAATCATAAATACAACTAAATAGTTTTTTTAAAAAAATTGAAAATCAAAAAGATAAATTAAAATTTTCTTTTATTACTTCTATTATATATATAAAAAAAAGTATATGTGAGCCATTTTTTTAATGATAAGGATATATGTGAATTTTTTTATAACGGTAGAAATATATACGAGTCAATTTTATAACGAGAGATATTTCAATTCTAAATAATATAAATGAAGGGCATATCTGATGCTTTTCCCTTCTTATATTATTAATCATTGCACTATTATTTTTGTACTACTAAATCAAGCATAGTTTACAAACCAAAAGATCCTAAAAAGATTTTCAGATTGGTTAATTAGTACTCCTTTTACGATTTTTCTTTTAAATGTTGCTCCCTCTATTTCATATTTATTGAATTTCTAAAGTATTGCACATATATATATTAATAAAAGTATTTATGTATAAAATTTGAATCATATTTTTCTGTATTATCTTTTTGTTTAATCAACTTCATAAAGATGATTCAATTTGACATCGTAAATACAAATAGTCCATTATTGAAGTATAACTTTATAAATAGTCTAGGTTAACTCTTAGAAAATTATAAAACTTTATTAATGCAAAGGATAAATAAAAAAAATTAAAATATTTCTCTTGAATTTCGAATAATTCAATTATTTTAAATAATAAAAAATGCTTTAAAAATTTAATTAATATAAAATAAAGGGAGTATTTTTTTCTCAAAAAATTGAAGCAAACGCCATGGTGATTGGTGGGCCCTTCACTTTTCTCATCGTGTGGGTATCGGTTCTCTAATAGTAAAGAAGACAAGATAATGATTACAATTTCCATGATTTTAATATCTTTGTGAAGAGCAAATGGACGGTCACCCTCCTGCCATGGCCCACAAAGCAATTAACGATCCTCCTTCACCAAAAATCACATCAAATGGTAGCAACGACGGAGCCAAAAATTTCACAAAAAAAATTTAAAAATCGCATAAAAATAATAATTTAATGAATGGGTGTACTAAAATTTTGTAAATCAAACTAACATTAATGATTATTTTTTTAATTAAAAAATATACCAAAACTTTTAAAGTCAAATTATATAATATTTAGCTTTAATGTTCATGTTTATTTAATAGGAAGTGAACGGAAAAGAAAAAAAATTAGTTTACAATGAAATCATTTTATGGTTCAAGATTTTACAAACCTTTAATGACTAACGAGGCATGAAAACTAAAGAGTAGAATCAAATGAGTTTATTTTAAAAAGAAACTCTATACGGAATAGTAGGTTAATAGAAATAAATAAATAAGATTGCTTTTTAACTTTAAATTAAATAATTACTTAAAAATTTTATTTAAAGTTTTAATGAAAAAAAATCAGAAGTCAAAGAGATTGAAAATTCAATTGGGTACGAATTTTTTTTATTTTTTTTCCTTATTTTTAAGTTGTAGGTCTGTAATTTAAGATTATTTTAATCGATAATATTAATTTAGAATTATTTAAAAGATAACAAATTTATTAACGATGATTTAGAAATTAATTAGGAGCTCTTTAGAAAATGTAAAATAAAGTGTAGTCACGGGGATTCGGACCCGCGCGCATGCTATCACAAAGGCCTCAACTTTGGCCAAGGACTAAAACCAACGAACTAAGAAACTTTAGTGTTTCGGAGTTGTCAAAACTGTCTCATTTACTAATTTAAAGTATCATTTTATTTATATATAAAATATAATTTTTTGATGAAGGGTGTCCGTTTGGCCACCCTCTGCATAGTGTAACTTCTCCCTTGAATTGTAGCTAGATAATAGCAAATATCCTAATGAAATAGTGGAACATTCTTAAATTAATCAGACATATTATTTTAAAAAGAGGAAAATAACAATTTTTAGGCTTCTTTCGATTAAAACGCCGTGCGACTCGAAGGACATAAAACTTTTTGATCAAGCCAAAAAAATTGCCGACTAGATGCTCCTACCCCACAAAAGGCTTATCGGATGGGTAAGAAAGACTTCGGTCTATCCAATTCAAGTTCAATACCGATTAAGAGAGCTACATCCAGGAGGGTTGGGCTCATCATCCCGAATTGAAAATGAAAGGAATTGATAGTGAAAGACCAGATGCTTTTTTTCATCAAAATTGGATATGTAGGGTAAAGTTTTTCCATTTTGAATAATTTAGAGAGAAAATTATCCTTTTCTCCAAAAACGAATATTATTATATTCAATTAAAATAAAAAATTATGCTTCAAACTATTTCATTTTATATGAAATTTTTCCATCTTAGCCTATTAATTAAAAAGAAGAAATATTTATACATTTAAAAATAATTTAACTTTAAAATTTTTATTTAACCTTTAAAATTTTCTTTTACTTTATTGAGGAATGCTGCTACGAAGCAAAAGTGTACAACTTTCTCAAAGAACTTGCATGGGCTGCGGATCGCAGGAGGATCGTTACCCAATGAATTAGGTAGAGTAAGATCCACAACACTCCCCCATCCATTTTTATTTGACCCATCTATTAAAAAATAAATGTTCATAAAATTAAGAGATAATATATCACTTAAATTTTTAATATATCTTTAGTATTAATTATAATTTTTTTTAAATTTCTTTCCGTCCCAATTTATATGACTAGCTTTTCGTCCAAAAAAGATGAACATATTTTTATATTTAGTAATAATTTAACTTTAAAATGCTTATTTAATCCTTAATGAAATGAATTGTATCTACTCAAATATCTATAATTTATTTCATACCACAAGTTTCAAAAGTCATTCTTTCTTAAAATATTGTGTTAAGTCAAATTATACCACATAAGTTGAGACAATGGGAGTACATTTTTTAATATACTAAATTTTTCAAAAAATGATAATTGGACTAATCATATTTGGACTTGACACGCTCTATAAGAAAACAATAATTGATATGAATATTTTATCATATTATTTCTATTAATTGTTATTTAATATTAGATGTTGAAAAATAATTTGAAGAATAAGTAATTAATATTAAAAATAAAATATGAAGAATAAATTTATTTTTAAAATGATGGACAAATAAACGTGAACTAGAGAGTATTTTATTTTATTTATGATTTTTTGTGCCAAATGGACAAATAGAGGAGGGGACAGTGGAGTACTAGTCCCCGTGCAGGGGATTTTCGTGATTTCATTGATAATTGAGTAGAGAAGGTGACATTTCCACAAGTAGACACAACACAACACACTTAATTCCTGTGTATGATCAATCAATAATTCACATTCTTCATAAATCTCCAATTCTCAGTCGAAAAGCTAGATCTGCGTAGAGAGTAGAAATGGCGACTTGGTCTTACTGTGCCACTACAAATGGAGCTGAGTTGTTCAACCATTACGGTTCCAATTCCAGACTCATCCATTTCAGTTCTAGAAACACAAGCTCCAAATTGTTCCTTACCAGAACCTCCAATTTTCGAAGAGCCAAACGTTGTTTTCACGTTAACAACACCTTAAGTGAGCCCAAACAGAAAGTTCACGATGCCATTACTGACCAAGGTCTCACTCTTATTTTCACGTTTAATTTAGTATTCTGCAATTTATTTCAAGATTCATAATGCACAGACCAAGTAGGGTATATGAAGGAACATTTTATTAGTATTCTTTTTGCAATACATGGAGCGGTCTGTTGAATTTAACCCATTACAAAGGACTAGATCGATTTGCCTCTACATTTGAAGGGTACCATTTTGTGGGTCAGAAAAATAAGTTTCTTCAATAGTTTGGACCTGCCAATCTTGTTATTGATCAAATCTTATCTTGTTAAAAGCACTATTGTGGTATCCGAACAGGTTTTCGGTGAGTTCTTATTCATTCTGTATGCCCTCCATCTATGTGTCTTAGTTAGACTGGACTCGGAGTTTAAGAAATAAATGGAGAATTTTAGTCTTAAATTAAACAAGTGTGTAGTTCTTTAAATATTGGAATTAGAAGAACACTCTTTTTTGGCACAAATCAAAAAGGAAGTAAGACAGTTAAATTGGAACGGAAGGTATACAATAATGAAGCATCACAAACTTGATATCCAGACCTTAGGAATTACTGGAAGTTTTTGAATCTACCTCTTGAATGAGATAAGCTCTTTTACTATATGTAACAGAAAGCCATGGTTGGATTGATATTTGGTAAATTGAAAAACTTATAGAGGGATTTGCCTGTTGTCACCAAATTTGTGCTCCTGTGTTGTCAGACAAACTTCTCAAAATAGTTTTCCTTTTGAAATGAAACAATTAACATAATATGATTAGACAATCATTTGACAAATATGCAAGAGATTAACGGTTATTTCAAAGCTAAATAGAACTTTAAGGATAGCTGAGAAAAATATCTTCCAGAGAACTATACACATCAGTTCTTTCCAATTTATTACTTACATGATTTATGCTTATTCTATTGCTTGACATATATATAGGTGCTGAGAGCGATCTGAGTTCTTTTGTTCCTGATGCCGCATCTATTGCCTCAAGTATTAAATACCATGCAGAATTCACACCTATATTTTCTCCTGAAAGGTTTGAGCTCCCTAAGGCATTCTTTGCAACAGCTCAAAGTGTTCGTGATTCACTCCTTATTAATTGGAACGCTACGTATGATTTATATGAAAAGATGAACATGAAGCAAGCATACTATCTATCCATGGAATTTCTACAGGTAGATTCATTAATCTTATTTTCTCTTTGCTCTTTGGTAAGATCCTGCAGAGTGACTAAAATTATCTCTAGTAAGAAATTAATCCGTTTGATTTTTGCTGACAAATTATACTGTATATTTATTGTTACACATGAAAGTTCCTGAAAACTACGCATAAACAACTTTATGGCAGTTGAGTTTAATTAATGCCCTATGTACTGTTTAGGGTAGAGCATTGTTGAATGCAATTGGTAATCTGGAGCTTACTGGTGCATATGCGGAAGCTTTGAAAAACCTTGGTTACAATCTAGAAAATGTGGCTTCTCAGGTCAGTGTGACTTTTATTTCATGCATCAGAAAAAACTGTCTATTTTTCCAAGTTCTTCTGTGTTTTACTGAAGAACAGTTGGACTATGTGCATTGACTATTGTAATATTCTGAAGCCATACGTGCCATATTTATTGTGTCTTTATGTTTTTATTTGGAGTTGACTACTTGTTAATTTTGGAATAATTACTGACAGGAGCCAGATGCTGCTCTTGGAAATGGGGGTTTGGGACGTCTTGCTTCCTGTTTTCTGGACTCTTTGGCAACACTAAACTACCCAGCATGGGGCTATGGACTTAGGTACAAGTATGGTTTATTTAAGCAACTGATTACAAAAGATGGTCAGGAGGAGGTGGCTGAAGATTGGCTTGAAGTATGCTTTTTACTTAATTTAGTTCTTCATTTCACGTGTTTACATCCTTAGATAGTTTATATTCTTGTCGCTTACTGTTCTCCTCTTGTCTTTAGAGCTTCTGATATTATTTTTTTCTCGTTCTTTATGACTTACTTTTATTTAGTTCATGCAATGTGGATGTTCATTATTGTTAGTTGTCCATGCAGATTGGCAGTCCATGGGAAGTTGTGAGGAATGATGTTTCATATCCTATCAAATTCTATGGAAAAGTCACTACAGGATCAGATGGAAAGAGGTATTGGATTGGTGGAGAGGATATAAAGGCAGTTGCATATGATGTTCCCATACCAGGATATCAGACCAAAACCACAATCAACCTTCGACTGTGGTCTACACAGGTTCCATCAGCAGATTTTGATTTATCTGCTTTCAATACTGGAGAGCACACCAAAGCATGTGAAGCCCAAGCAAATGCTGAGAAGGTAGGCTTAATCTATTAATTTGTATAACAGTTTTATATTCTGATTACCTTTTCTTAATGTGGATTTGGGCTTCAGTATGAGCCTTCTCAGTTTGCAGTCTCAACACTTACTACATCTTCAGAACAAAAACTGTTGTAGGACATGATTTCTGGTTGCATCATAACCAGTGGACTTTATAGAGATGCATTTATCTGTTTCCTAAATTGACCAGAAGTAGTACTTCACTATTAATACATTGGATGATCAGTAAACCTGATATCTATGTTCCTAGGTGTCCTAGAGCCCGTTTGGATTGGCTTTAAGTTGGTCAAAACCAACTTAAAGCCCCTTTTTAGCTTTTGGACGTGTTTGTCTAATGCTGACTTTAAGCCATAAAGTTCTTAAAGTCAGTAAAAAATGAAAAGTTAGGATTCCTAACTTTTTTTTCCAAAGTGCTTAAAGTCATTTTCTTTGACCATGGAAATTACTTTTATATCCCTTATATTTTAACTAAATTCCCAAACTACCTTTTTTTATTCTTTTAATCCTAAAATTCACATCATAAGCACTTTTATCCAAACACTCAACTGCTTATTTATAAAAATAACTTTCAGCACTTCAAAGTTCTAAAAACAATTCATACATAAAAGTTACTTTTTTTAAGCTCATCCAAACGGGCTCCTAGGCACATTTTAACCTACATTTCTTTTCTTTTCTCTTTTTCACTTATGAATATACTCTTTCTTTTCTTCTTGCCTTTTTTTTGTTGGGGAGGGTGGGGGAGGGTTTCAAGGAGTGCAGAGGCAAGAGACTCATGACTAAGTTTTTGTAGAAAATGTCAGGAGACCTGATATCCATGTTCCTATAGGCACATTTTAACCTACTCTTCTTTTCATCTTGCCTTTTTGTTCTTGCTGTTGGGGGTGGGGGTGGTGGAGTGCTGGGACAAGAGACTGATGACTAATTATTTTTGTAGTAACTTAGCAGAGCAATTCGTTAGATGGCTAAGCCAATTTTATTAGAAGGGATTTCTTATACGCTTTAAGCGACAGAGTGCAGTGACACACAGGTACCTCGCCTTTTGAGGTTGTAATGAAAGAGAAGATTATGAGCAATATAATGACGATGATAAAAGAGATTTTGACAATTTTCAAGAGCAATAGGATGTTGATCCATTTATATTTTGGTTTTAATTTTGCATGTCCAATAGAGGATTTTTGGCTATCTACTTTAGTTTTTTAAATTGAAAGATTTGCTTATATATGTCATTTTGTTGAGTTCTTTTTTATTTAGTTATTTTACTTATCTATGCTAGGTTTAATTTGGTACCTTTTAAACTGTGCTTCACTTCAATGAAGCAAGTGCTTTGCTTCTCACTTTAAGAAAAGCGGGCCTTTGTCACTTTTTTAGTGCTTCTCGCTCTTAAAAACACTGGTCTAAGCTGGCTCTTCTCTAACATCAGATATGTTACATACTCTACCCTGGGGATGAATCAGAGGAGGGGAAGATACTTCGGTTGAAGCAGCAATATACCTTGTGCTCGGCTTCTCTCCAAGATATTATTGCACGATTTGAGAGGAGATCGGGTGATCATATTAAGTGGGAAGAGTTTCCTGAAAAAGTTGCTGTGCAGATGAATGACACTCACCCTACACTTTGTATCCCTGAGCTGATGAGAATATTGATAGATCTGAAGGGCTTGAATTGGCAGGAAGCTTGGAATATTACTAATAGGTACTTAAAGTTACAAGCTTTACATATGGCAAATTGAGGTTTCTGTTGGCTTTTATTTTTGTGCTGAATTAACTGCACGGAAGCATCATCTGAATTTGTTTTAAATAGTGAGACTGTAGTATGAGACCTTATTACTGAACCTTTAAGTTTCACATCATCTGGATTGGTCATCAAACATCAAAATGACAGGAGATTACACACTTCTAAACATAGACTATTGTCTCCTTTTTTAAATTTTTTTTTTTTTATAGAAACTCTGACATCCTTAATGGTGGAAACTTACCAGAACTGTGGCATACACAAACCATACTGTTTTGCCTGAGGCACTGGAGAAATGGAGTTATGAATTGATGCAGAAGCTGCTTCCCAGACACGTTGAAATCATCGAGGCGATTGACGAGGAGGTGATGGAACTACAAATTTGACAAATCTATTAGGTTATGCAAGTTAAACAATTTTGACTAATTTCTGCAGTGTGCTATCCTAACAGCTGGTATATGAAATTGTATCAAAATATGGTTCACTGGATCTGGACAAATTGGAGGAGAAGTTGACTGCTATGAGAATTTTAGAAAATTTTGATCTTCCCAGTTCTGTTGCTGAGTTATTTATTAAGCCTGAAAGCCCAATTGACGATGATACTGAAACCATAGAAGTCCATGACGAAGTTGAAGCTTCTGATAAAGTTGTGACTAGTGATGAAGATGACACTGGTAAGAAAACTAGTGCGAAGACAGAAGCAGCTGCAGAAAAAGACATTGACAAGAAAACTCCTGTGAGTCCGGAACCAGCTGTTATACCACCTAAGAAGGTCCGCATGGCCAACCTGTGTGTTGTGGGAGGTCATGCTGTTAATGGAGTTGCTGAGATCCACAGCGAAATTGTGAAGGAGGAGGTTTTCAATGACTTCTATGAGGTAAGCATCATTAGTATGAATCCTTTGATATGTATCTGATCAGTGATTTTGGTCAAACTGAGTTTTAATTCATGTATTATGTTACTCTTTAACATTTACATTACAGCTCTGGCCTGAGAAGTTCCAAAACAAAACAAATGGAGTGACTCCAAGAAGATGGATTCGTTTCTGCAATCCTCCTCTTAGTAGCATCATAACTAAGTGGACTGGTACAGAGGATTGGGTCCTGAAAACTGAAAAGTTGGCAGAATTACAGAAGGTATTTCATTTGCCTTTTCTGACTTGGCATATATAAGATGAGGTGGAGGATTTTGTTGTTTGTTGTTAGATAGTTGAAAATGCATTCTCTTTTGCACCTTCCAAAGATTCACCAAATTTTTGAGATCTAGTGTTTTTGATTTTTGGTAAACATGTGAAGGCTGTGTTCGCGAAGATTACAATCCAAAGGGGTTGGAAAATTTTGAGTCACCACCTAAGGAAGCAGATCGTATTGGCTAAATGTGCAGGTCACTTGACCAATCCCTTGAAATTCTTTTCAAAACTTGAACTTGATTTCCAAAGAAACCCTTTTGAACTTTTTTGACTCCAAATGGTTGTGAAAAACAGAGATTGGGCAACAAAATTCATTTGGTTAAAGAGCAGGTGTTAGGCATCCCTAAACCCGTGCATAGGTCGCGGTTTACCGTCCTATTTCAATTGATTTCAAAATTCTGGTCAAAGCTGTTGACAACAAATATCAAGATTTGCATTAGTGCAATAATTGAAGTTAAACTAAATTATAATTGGGTGTGTGTGGGGGGGGGGGGGGGCGTTTAAATAACATAATTTAGGAGAATATCTTCAGAATAAAAGTTAAATCACACCTTGAACCTGCAACTTTTGTCCAGTTGATACTGAAGTTAAAAAATATAACATATACACATCATAGCTATTTACAAAGCAGTTGAATTCGAACTGAGTTTATTTTCCCTAAAAGGTTGGTCTTATGTTCTAATTGAACTGTGTGTACCATACACAGTTTGCTGATAATGAAGATCTTCAAACTGAGTGGAGGGAAGCAAAAAGGAACAACAAGATTAAAGTTGTCTCCTTTCTCAAAGAGAAGACAGGGTATTCTGTTGTCCCAGATGCAATGTTTGATATTCAGGTGTGTTATTCTCCGTTTTTTCAGTTTTGTCCACGAGATTAATTAGCTTTATCTTAGTTATATGAATCATTCTTGTTCTTGGACAAAGTATCTCACACTTGCCAATTAAAAAACCAATTCTCAGGTAAAACGCATTCACGAGTACAAGCGACAACTGTTAAATATTTTCGGCATCGTTTATCGGTATAAGAAGATGAAAGACATGACAGCTGCAGAAAGAAAGACTAACTTTGTTCCTCGAGTATGCATATTTGGGGGAAAAGCTTTTGCCACTTATGTGCAAGCCAAGAGGATTGTAAAATTTATCACAGATGTTGGCGCTACTATAAACCATGATCCAGAAATAGGTGATCTGTTGAAGGTATTAACTTGATTATTTGTCTTGAAAGTGTTTTCTTTGATTTTGATACAAGCTATTCTTTTCTAGCAGTTAAAGGTCAGATTATTTTTAGTTCACTCCTTGGTAATTTTGTCTGTGATATTTCTCCATCTGTTTCATCATATGATTACTTTTTGCACTTTCACCTAAAGAGTCTTCTCCTTTATATCTTGTAGGTTATATTTGTGCCAGATTACAATGTTAGTGTTGCTGAATTGCTAATTCCTGCTAGCGATCTATCAGAACATATCAGGTAATTAACTGACTTCATCTTTCTTTTTCAATTGCCTTTTCCATAGATTTGCTGCCACTGGTAACAATTGATCCAACAACTCTGTACTATGTTAAACTTGTTTGTGCGAACATAACTGGACGATTAGCTGCTTAGTTCTCATCACTAGTGTAACACTTGGGTGTTGAGTGTGATATCATGCTACAGTACTGTATTTATTGTAATATTCATCACATGCATAGTTCATATATGCATCAAGTGGAATGCATAGTGAAATGATGTGACATGACAGTTATCATCTCACTCGTTCACAGACACAAAACAGCACCATTTGATTTGATTGTCCTGGCAGTAAACTGTGTATATTCTACTTGGAAACTCAACTGTTACAAAATGATTCTACTATTATGTGATAATTTCGAAAATTTTAAGATTCCTGTCCTTATGCAGTTATACTCTCTCTAAAGTGTCCTGCCTTTGTGTGGACGACATCAGTTTTGCTAATATGTCTGCATTGGTGAATGCATATGATGTGAAAATTTCAGCTGAACCCTGTTTATACATCAAAGGCTGGTTATAGGGGTAGCACTTTTGGATCTTCATGCTCCTTCTCTTTTATTGGTGGCAGTTAATGCTTTTCCCCAATTTTTGACACAAACAGATCAATACTTGAATGACTGACCTAGTAACATCATTTTTTCAGATCAAAATAAAACTTAGAGGGAACTAATGAGCAGTGGCTAGTCTATTTCATTGGAAAAACTTTGGTAGCTGCCAACTAGTAGTTCATGAACTGTTTAGAAAAAAATGGTGATTTTATGTTGTCACTTAATGATACTTAAAGGGGGCAACTACTAGTGGAAAATGTTTATCCAAGCTGATTCATTTCTCAGTAATGTGATTACTGCACATAAATATCTAATATTTCCATTAATCTTGTAGGTTTATGATTTTAGCTTTATGTAGAGATTTATATGTATATTTGAGTCTCTGTCTCTCTCTTTCTTCCTATCCCCCAGTACGGCTGGAATGGAGGCCAGTGGAACCAGTAATATGAAGTTTGCAATGAATGGTTGTATCCAAATTGGTACATTGGATGGCGCTAATGTTGAAATAAGGGAAGAGGTTGGAAAAGAAAACTTTTTTCTCTTCGGTGCTCATGCTCATGAAATTGCGGGGCTTAGAAAATCAAGAGCTGTCGGAAAGGTAAAACTCACCCCTCTTTTGAGTGACATGTTGATCCATGTTCTTTTTTCTTGGTTGATATTTTTCTATTGGTCAAATTTCGTCTTTTATTTCCTTACCAGTAACAACCCCTAAAGCTTCTTCTCAGATGCATTTGAATGATCACCTTGCTCAGTTGTTGAACGAAAATCTTATTCCTCTCTTTTGCAGTTTGTACCTGATGAACGTTTTGAAGAGGTCAAGGAATTTGTTAGAAGCGGTGCTTTTGGCTCTTATAACTATGATGACCTACTCGGATCCTTGGAAGGAAATGAAGGTTTTGGCCGTGCTGACTATTTCCTTGTGGGACAGGACTTCCCCAGTTACATAGAATGCCAAGAGAAAATTGATGAGGCATATCGCGACCAGAAAGTAAGTCCAGTTGCTTGCAATTCCTTCTAGATATTTTGTTTGCTTTCTCATGTTTGTGTATGTTATTGACTTTGATTTTTTTTAAAATGACTTGTTTTATCACTCAAACTTGAGCAAACACCAAATTTGAAGTTGTGATTTATGCCTAATATATGTGAATGCTCTTCTGCAGAGGTGGACAAAGATGTCAATCTTGAATACAGCCAGATCCTACAAGTTTAGCAGTGACAGAACAATCCATGAATACGCCAAAGACATTTGGAACATCGAACCTGTGGAATTACCATAAGAGAGGGAAGTGAATAAAAATAACAAAGCCACAGTGAGTAGCATTGCCTAGTTTCACTGAGTTGTTTCTCTTTTTATCATGTGAAGGTATATATATAATCTGTACGAGGATGATGTTATTACCACACAATAAGAGATCAAGTCTCATTTTCTGCTCGCTTCCATTCTTCTCCTCAATTTATGTTTTGGTCACATACTTAAACACGGCCTAATCCATCAAAATGGATGATTCTAAAAGGCATAATATATAAATATGCCTTTTAATTTGGCTTCAGCTGGCATTTATGTCCTCCAACTTTGGGTGTGTACAAGTAGATACTTAAACTTGTATAAAATTGAACAAGTAGACACGTCTGTCCTACGTGGAATAAAACATGTATGACGTCACATAGGACACAAAATTGCAATGTATCACGCAATGTAGGAAGAATGTGTCTATTTGTTCAAATTTGGACAGTTTAGTTGCCTGCTTGTGCACTAGTAAAGTTAGAGGTTATAATTGCAAGTTAAATTCAAGTTAAGATTCATATTTATATATTATGTCATTCTAAAAATAAGTTCATACAAGTAATTCCTTGGCATGATGGATGTTGTGCTGACAGAAGGATAAATTTGTCAAGTATTCGTCTAACCAAAGACAAATTGGATAATTAATTTTATGGAAAAATTACCTATCTACACATTCTTGCCATAAAATGATCAAAAATGCCCTTAAACTATCTGAAATGAACAAAAATGTCCTTCATTTATAGTTTAGTCCAAAAATGCTACTGCTGTCTATACTTTGATCCAGAAATACTCTTATTGTTATTTAATGGGTCAAAAATGCTCTTTATATATATATTTTTCCTAATAATATTTCTTTTATTAGCAAATGCTTATTTTACTTCAATTAGAAAAAAAATTTAAAATTTTAAAATATTTTTTATTTTATTATAATTATTTTTTATCGTTATTTGAATAAAAATTAACGATGAATTTATTATGATCTTATAGATATAACATATATTATCCGTTAAAACTTAGAGTACATGGAATTATTCTTTTTTAATCAATCAAATAAGATTACGAAGAATAAAATAATTTTCTACATTTTTATTACTTAAAGTGTTTTTTTTTAAAAAAACAAGAATAGAGTTCCTTAAAAGTAATTTTTTATAAGGAACAAGATTTATTTTTTTTAAAAAATAATATATATATATATATATATATATATATATATATATATATATATATATATATATATATATATATATATATTCGAAAAAGGGAATTTTGACTCATTTTGTAACAATATGGGCATTTCAGACCCATTAAATAATAATAAGAATATTTTTGGACCAAACTATAAACGAAGGGCATTTTTATTCATTTCAAATAGTTTAAGGACATTTTGACCCTTTTCCCTATATTCTATTATTTCCTACCATTTTAAAATATTTCAAAAATTCTTTTTTTTCCTCCAAAACCCATTCATCCACATACATTACTTCCTATTTTCTCTTTTCCTATTTTTATTCCTCCAATCTCTCCTATTTTCACTCTCTCAATCACATCAATTACTTCATTCATTACAATTTTGAATTTCAAATTTACTCTTTGTTTAGTTAATCGATTTCAATGTACTCAATAGGTAGTTTTTCTTCTTCTTCATCTGAAAGTTCATCCATCTATTTTTTTTTTGATTTTGCATATTCAAAGTCCTGATACATATGGATGATGCTTATTCTTTTAACATTGGGATTACCCAGTTAAACTTACATAATATTGATCGTGTTTATGATTCGACGATGAAGATTGAGCTGAAAACAGATCCAAACGATTGTATGATCCATTATTAATAACGAATCAGAATGTTGAGAAGGCAAAGTCGAAGAAAGATGTACCTTCATCTTCTAAAATGAATGTGGAAAAAAAAGGGGTAGAAAAGTTGATTTTTTTTTCTTTTAGTAGATCAGATTGTTGATTTTTTTTTTCAATTTTTTTTTTATCTTTTTGTGATACATATAGGTTCATATTTTTAATGTATCTATTTGTTTTTGCTTTTTAAATTAATGTATAACGCCTTTGTTTAAACATTGTGAAACATTATATTTGAATTGTGTTTTCGAGATGGATAGGTTTATCACGATACATTACTATCTATGTATCTTGTTTAAATTGATAAGTACTGTATTTCTACTACACATTAAATAAGTAATTGGTGCCCATACGATGTTAGATTTGAGATAGATACATTATTGTGTGATAGTCTCTATGTATCAGATATATTTATTATAAATTCGAATTTATATATCATGCCTAAAAAAATAGTGCATGATACATTACTATTTATGTATATTATTTTATTTGAGAAATATTGTATTTTATAAAAGATACATTATATATATAATTGTTAACATTTTTTTGTGTGTGTGGTACATAACACATTGGTATATGTATATGATACATGTAATAAAGTTCAAAAACTGTTGAATTTGATATATATTATGTATCATGTAGATATCAATTAATTTGATACACAGTGCTTTAGCTATAGAACATTAGGGTTTTATGTATCAAGTGTATTTATTGGGTAATGTGCACAAACATATAACCTTCTAATTTGAATATATCTGAATAAAAATTAAATACTGCAGATACATAACAACAACTGATACATGGTATATTATATTATTTATAATAATTATGTATCATATAAATAATTAAAGTCATGAGACACATAGGTTTAAATATGAAAATAGATCCGAACTCATATGTATCAGAAAAAAATTAATAACAAAATATTAAAAAAAATTAACCAGTTGTTCTATCAATATTGTATCATATACATAATTATGAATATGATACAAATTGATATTGTTACGAAAATATTAGTTTTTATGTATCAACAATTATATTTGATAATGTCTACATATACATAACCTTCTAGTTGAATAAGTTTAGGTGTATATATTTGGTAGTAAAAGATAACAAAATTTATAATAGTTATATATCAAATACATAGCTATGAACATGATGCATACTAATTTGTGTTTCAATAAATTAAGATTATGTATCAAAATTATTATTTGAACACAATACATTGTGTATGATAAAAAAGTAATGTATCATAATGTTGAAAATGAAGACATTATACATTAATTTAAGAAAGAAAAACAACCCAATACATTAAAAATTTGAACCTCTATGTATCACAAAAAGATGAACAACAAAAAATAAAAAAATAAAAAATCAACAATCTGATTTGTTGAAAGCAAAAAAAAAAGATGATGACGAAATCCTTCTACACTTTCTTCTTTGCTCTATATCAACTCGTGTGGATTTTTTTTCACTTTCAACAATGGCGCCATCCATGGATCTCGACCCAAAACCCTTACCGGAGCCACCAACAACTCTACCTTTTCCCTCCTTTTTGGAGTGTTTTTTCCGTAGTCGATTTTGAAGTCGAAGATACATCATTCATCCATATGTATCAGAAATTTGTAGATGAAAAAATTAAAAAAAGAATTAAAAAATTGATAAGTGGTGACTGGAAAAAAAATGGATGAAGAAGAAAGTTTGTTACGATTTGGGATAGAGTAGGAGAAGAAAATTTGAAACTTAAATTGTTTGAAGTTATTACCATTTTGGGAGAGATTGATATCAATTTGTTTTGCGTTGTTTGTGGAACTAACATTTAAATTATCTTTAATTTTCTTTTTAAACTCAATAAACAAGTTCTATAATGTATCAATATTTATGTATTCTGATAAATGTTATGTACCCCGATGGCACAAATTTAAAGGTTTTTTTGTAAATTAATAAAGGGTAGAGATAGAATGTAATTTGCTCCTTACACTATATGATTCCTAAAAATTATACTTAATTTATTTGTGTCAGATCAAATATGGATCGATCCATATTGTTTGTCGTAGAAGTGGATAAAATATGGACAGCCCGCGCTAAACTTATATCTCGAGCCAAATTCATGATCGTGATGGGCATCTAGAGAGCTGCTAACTACTAGGCGAATCCACATTGCTAAAATCATTTTAATATATGTACTAGGCCCTAGAGTGTGATAACAATAGGACATACACAGATAGAACTACTAGACCACTATACAACATCGTCCAGGGATGAAGCCTCAAAGAATTTAAATGAACTCACTAGTGAAAATGACACTCATGAATTTGAGGTAATGATTAATGATTTCAGTAATACAATAAAATGGATGTTAATAGCCTGTTGGATTATCCGATTGGAAATGATACGTGTTCAAAGGTCCAGAGTTTAGAAAATATTGTGCATACCATCAGAGAAAACAAATGTTGATGATGAAGTTGAAGATGATACAATACCTTTTGAACCAATTATACAAAAGGAAGAACTTATCATGTTTAGAACTCTTAACAATTGTTTGGTATAGTTCGAGAAGACAACACAAGACTTTTAGATGTAATAAAAAAAGTTAGATATGAGCTTTAACTAGATTTAAATTTTAACAAAAAAAATACTATAATCATATTTCACTAGATTGTCTTAGATATTTTTGTAATTTTAAAGAATTATTAAGTTATAATATTAATGAGACCATATATTTATATAGAGGTCTTCCGAAAATATGTTATCTTATTAATTTATCGAAATTAGTGATATTTTTTACTGAGCCAAGTCAAAATAGAAAAAAGTATTATCTTAGAAAATTTATCAATTTATCTAATATTAATTTAGAGAGATTCTACACACCAATCCATAGGCCCGTATTGAAAGAACGGCGAGTCCAATTATGTGATAGAAGAATCAGATAACCTCAAGTAAAGTAAATACAACATCGATTACATACGATAATATCATTTGAAGAGTATCACACAATCAAACAAGTCTATGACACGTATTGCAACACAAAATATCCAAGCATGCTTCAATCGTGTATATACTAGGATGACATGCTCAGTTTATAAAAAAACAAGTGTAGATCATGTTTTACCACTCAACAATATCATGTTATAACAACGAGGAAGTGTAACATCAAAATATTGCTCAATATATCATACGCAACCTAGTAGATGCTTGTCCGACAACATACTACATAGTTAAAATCAGTTATGCAAGTTCATTCATGCTTTGGAAAAGGATATTGTACACAATCTAGTAGACAATTGTCCCACAACATACTACGTAGTTAAAATCAGTTATGCAAGTTCAAATCATACTTTGAGGAAGTCCGCTTCACAACTTTCGATCAGTAGTCTGCTAAGGACCCGATTCTTTGAATGTCATGTGTAGTACTATTGCAACCCAATTATCACCATAATCAGTTTCTCCAAGAGACCTGCTAAAAACCTAATTCTTTGATACTTATTTGTAAATCATCAAAACTAGTTTCTTCTTAGCTCAACAGTACGAAATGAGTTAAGTTTTTCAAAACAATAATTGTTTGTTGTAAGTTTGATTGAAATGAAATGATGAGCTTGGTTGAGTGTATTGGATATGCAAGAACGAATAACATTAGTTGAGGTTGTGATTGGCGTAAGAAAGGTTGAGGCTGGCATAGTGGCTCAATTACCATGTAAAGGTTGATACATGTCCGAGTCAAATAGATGGAAACCCTCAAATGTGATCTTCATTCAAATGAGAGTAACTTGCAATTTTGCTTTTGGACCTAAGGGCTTAAATTGGTACATGTATGTTTTATTGGGTTTCTTCTTTGAATATCTTGGTTGTGTGTGGAAGATGTTTAGTATCCTCAGATTAACTTTCTTTATTATCAGCAGATGTGTATTTGATAGTGTTGTCCAAATGGACATGAGTTAAAATAATATTACATTTATTGTATGTTCATCGGGTTCTTTGGTGTCCTATGATACATCATATATATTTTGTTATCTGACTCTGAACAATAGTTAGACAATCGAGAGGCCCTTCCTCTGAACGACAGGATAATCAAATATCGTTAAGACGAAAAACCCTAGATCATCAAGTGACACATCAAAATGACCACTATGACTACCGGCCAGCCTTCTTCTAGTACTGGTCCAGTACTGTTTCTTTCTTCTAATACATCTTTTTCCATTTTTCAACATCTCAACGCCTCTATTGCTTTGAATGTGCCTAATACTAATGTTAGTCCTATTTTTTAATAACCCTAATTTGCCTGACGAGCCTAATTTTCATATCGAGGATTTTGGTAAATTCAAGGAGGGTAAATATCCTTCGTTATTGGAAGCTACGAATCTAAAAACGCGAACTAATATGAAATGGCCTTCTATTCCACCAATCCCCTTTAAAAGGCCTATTTATATTAACAGTATTCTCCAGGTGGCATGGACGGAGGATTAAGTGAAACATATGAACATCTTAGAAAATCTTGAATATGCTTTAACAGGTAAGTTTTCATATGGATATCTGGATCTAGAAGAATTGAGTAGGACTCTACCTAAGCAATGCAATATTAAGGAGTTCCACAAATTGGTTTACTCAGGAGCATACATATTCTGATGAGGATGGAGCTGTTTGGGGACTTTGTAAATATGATGACAAACCATTGTATTACATGACTAATAACAAAAGAATTTCTTATCCTATGAGACCACTGATCTATGATGAAAAGTTTAAGGTGGATGAGGAGACTACGCAGGTGATGGCATGAATATTGTTCTCAGATCTTTGGCCCACTTATTTTGGAAACGAATCAGTATTTTCATTGGCTTCAGCTATTGGAAAGTCAATTTATTTGGATATGGCGACTATCAACAAAACTAGACCTATTTGTGCTAAGGTTAAAGTCCAAGGTGATTTATTGGATGATCCACCCAAGTTTGTGGAACTAGAGGTTAAGGATATCGCGAAGAACACTTAAAGGGTGGAAACAATAAAGGTGATGTATGATATTCTTGCTAAGTATTATAAGAAATGTAGACTACAGTGCCACAATGAAGATGATTGTAGAATTCTACATCCTGGACTGAGAAAGAAACCACAAGAGAAAGACACTGAGGAGAAGATAAAAAGGGTTCTTTATCAACAACAAAGGTTTCATAAAAAAATGAACACACAGTGGAATCCTACCAATAGGAGGTTCATTAGATAGCAACAGTATTATTGGCACTTCAGGAATGGAGATAGAAAAGAAAAATATGATTACTTCTAATAATGTCAATGCATTGAATGATGCTGTAGATGAGGGTGGCGATTGTTTTGGCAATCCGAATGAATAGGGGAACCCTAAAGGATGGGTTACCAATTCATTATACAAATATGAACTTCACTCACATGATCATGAACCTAGCATGCAAGCAGAACAAGATAGAAGGGATAACAGAGGAAGAGAAACACAACAAACACAGATAGCAGTAGACATTTGTACATTAAATAATACATATTCAAAATTGGATGTAAATGACAATAGAAAAAAGAAGAAGAAGGAACAAATGGAACATCTGGCAGTAACTGTGATTGATCAAGCAGACCTGCAAAATCAAGAATATATTATCATTATTAAGGATACAGAAAGCAAAAATATGGTGGGTTGGCAGTTTAGAGATACATTTTACCAAGGAGCAACTTGAGAAAATGGCTGAGTTTCACTCTCCCCTCCAAGTAGAGAATGAGGAAACAAATAAAGTTAAAATGGTTAATGGAGGGGAACAATAGGTCTCAGAAGATGATATTGTGAGAATCAAAGAACAATTGTTTGAGGATTCTCCTACTGCTGCTAACAGATCTAATCTAAACAGATCACATGATGAGTATTACAAATATTTGATGTTTAGATGAGGAGTTTTGGAGACAGAAAGATGGTATCCAATAGTTCACCAAAGGGTACATAAATACAAAGTTTTTCCATAACATTGTAAAAGGAAGGAGGAAAACATTGGAGATATCTATAATACTGAAAATTTGTGGATCTTGGGCAGAAAGAAATGAAGTGCCGGAGGAATCCCTGAGCTTCTACAAAGATTAATTTTCTGGTGGTGCAGAGGAAGATGATGCCTCTCTTGTGGAACTTATTCTATCTCAGGTTAATGAGAAAGATAATGCTTTGTTGAATAAGCATCCTAGTTTGGATGAAATCAGAGAGGTGGCTTTTGAGTTGAATAGTAATAGTGCTATTGGTCCTGATGGCTTTATAGGACACTTTTATTAGGTTTGCTGGGATATTGTTGGTAAATACATCTTTAAAGTGGTAATTGCTTTCTTTTCTGGTATGGCTTTACCTAAATCTGTTACTCTTCATTCCTAAAAAAGAAAAAGTGGTCATATTTTTTGATTTAAGACCAATTAGTCTTAGTAATTTTCTGAATAAGGTCATATCTAGGATTACTCATGATAGAAGAATTGCTTTCTAAGCTTATATCTTCAAATCAATCTGGATTTATCAAGGGCAGAAGTATTATTGAAAATGTCCTTCTTGCTCAAAAAAATATTGTGGACATCAAAAAGAGGAATAATAAACCAAATGTAGTTTTTAAGCTTGATATAGATAAAGTTTATGACAGGGTGGATTGAAGATTTTTGATGAAAGTATTGGATAAGATGGGATTTAGTAGACTTTTTACTGACAAAATTTGGGGATTGATAGCTAACAATTGGTATTCTATGTTGATTAATGGTCAAGCTTATGGTTGTTTTAACTCTACCAGAGGAATCAAGCAAGGGTATCCTTTATTTCCTCTTTATTCATTTTAGCTGCTGAGTTACTTTTTAGGGCTCTAAATAATCTTCACTACTTTCCTGATTTGAAAGGATTTGGTCTACCTAAGTGGAGTGAGAGGATCAATCACTTAGCCTATGTTGAAGACACAATTATATTTACCATTGTTTATAGTTACTCTTAAAAGATAATTATGAAGAGCTTACAGGAAGCCAAAAAATTAATAGAGAAAAAGAGTGCCTTTTATATTCATAACAAGGCTGGACACACATTATTACCATAGAAGAATGCACTGGCTTTTCCTGAGGTTCCTTTCCTCTTATGTACCTTGGATCCCCAATTGGGCATGCCAAGAAGAGAAAAACTCATTTTACTGATCTTATGAAGAAGTTACAAAATAAGGTACAAGCTTGAAAGGTCAAGTTACTTTCTTTTGGAGGTAAAGTTATGTTAATTAGCAATGTTTTACAGAGTGTTCCAATCTATCATCTTTCAGCCATCATACCTCCTAAATGTGTTATACATGAACTTCCCAGAATATTTTCTAGGTTTCCTTGGAGCTTTAAGAAGAGTGGCAGAAACAAACATTGGGTTGCTTGGTCAGAGATATGTTTACCTAAAAAGGAAGGTGGCTTGGTTGTAGGTCTTTGTTTGATGTCACCAAAGCTTTATTTGCAAAATTGTAGTAGAACTTTAGAACTAAAAATACTATATGGTCACAATTTATTAGGAATAAATATTGCAAAAGACATAGACCTCAAGTTGTGAAATAGAGAGGGAGTTCACAAACTTGGAAACATATGTTACTGGCTAGGGATTTTATTGATCAAAAAAATTGGTGGAAACCTAATTGTGGGCATTCTAGCATCATGTTTGTCAATTGGACTCAAGTTGGAGCTCTACATTATTATTTTCCTATTTCCTATACTAATGAATATCTGCAATATGATGTTAATAAATTGATGAAAGGGGGAAGGTGGAATAAAGAATTATTACATCAATTATTTCCTGAATCTGTGGTTGGCCACATTACTAGCAAGGTTAGTATAGTGCAAGAATCTAAAGAAAGGAATCAACCATACTAGATGTTAAACTCTTCTGGCAAGTTTTTTGCTAAATCAACATGGAATGTTTTGAGGACATTTGGGGTTGAACATGAAGATTATCTGAAGATTTGGAAAAAAGGAGTTCCTTTCAAGATTTCTTTCTTTTTTTGGAGGTTAACCAAGAGAAGAATTCCCATAGGTGATTTTTTGATCAATGTGGGTATTGAAGATGAGATGTTGTGTTGTTTTTGTAACCTTATCGTTAATGATAGTTATAAACATCTTTTTATATTATGACAAAATGAAAAGAGGCTATGGGAACTGTTTGCTAGTGCTACAGGGGTTGAGGGTCCATTTATCTAACTTAAGGACATAATCTATAAGTGGTGGAATGATTATGTGTATCTAAGCTAAAACCTCTTTTTAATGCAATCCATGGTCTAATCTGTTGGAAAATCTAGAAGAGGAGGAACACGTTGAAACACGGGGAGAAGATGTCTTTCTATAGTATGTTGTCTGAAGGGTATCAACCATATATTGTTCAAAAGGTGATCTATTGGAAGGCTCCTATTGTAGGTTGCCACATGTGTAACTCAGATGGAGCTTCTAAAGGAAATCTAGGCCCAAGTACTGGGTTTATTGTATTAGGGATTGGAATGGTGATTTTATTTATACAACCTCTCATAATTTGGGAGTAAAGACTAGCCTAGAGGCAGAGGCTATGGCCATGGATAAGGGATTACAATACTGTTTGTCTCACCATTTGACCCCTTTTATGTTAGAAATTGACTCACTCATTCTTTCAAAGATATTGGATGGAAATTGGAAGGTCTCTTGGTGTATCACTCTTTTCATTAAGAAGAACAAGTGGCTGATGATGAATGGAAATGTGGAGGTGAAGCATGTGATGAGGGAGGGTAATAGAGTGGTTGATTTTTTCACTAACATAATTTTTTCTTTTGCAGGAAAAGATTCTCAAATATTTGATTCATTTCAGGAGATTCCAAGAGAAGGGAAAGCACCATTATTACTAGATGCACAACAAGTTTCTAACAAATGAATTACTAAAGTACAAAACAATTTTTTTGTTTTGTAAAGTAATAAAGGAGAAATAGAATATCATGTGGATGCAAGGAAATCAAGGCAAACAAAAGGCATCAAGAACCTACCATATAGAATAGTATGAACCTTAATTCAAAGGAGTTTAGATAGTGGTATCAATTCCATAGGAGTACAATCTGTCAAATTTCAATGAACTAGGGAAAGTATAGTTTTGTAAGGTAAGAAAGGGTAAGAGCAATCACTTATCTGGGAGAATGCTTGGATAATTATGATGAAGATCCGTCAATGTATCAATAGGGGTTCACTGCAATAACTAGATCTAAGTTTTTAGAACTCCACACCAAATCTCACAAAATGAAGAAGTAAAGGAAAGGTACCTTCATCTTGCTGGAGCATATATGACCTAAACCAAGTTGAAGAAGTCTTCATTGGACAAGATTACATGGCGCTAGTGAGAATTTTTAGTGTCTAAGGTGTAGTATATCCAAGCTCATTTGTTTCCTCATTTCTTCTGTTAACTAAGAAGAAGGAAGTAGTCCTATGTTCATTATTTGCAAAAAACCCCAAAGCTTTTGAGGTTGAGGTCATCAACAATCACCAGAGAGGAAGACGATGGCAAAGGATCAGGAAAGTGTCACGATTCGAATCTGGTATGATGGAACTTGTCCAATCCCACCGGAATAAGACGTCCTAAACACAATCAACTATGGATAATAATGTAGATGTAATTTAAATATGATAGATATATAAAAGCGGAAGGCTTAATCAACTATAATAACCCTTAAAGATTGGTTGTCACATGTACAAGCCTCTAAATAAAACATAAATGAAAGATAAGTATAAGTCTCAATGTCTTTGTTTCTCAAATAGAACAAAGCTTAGTAAAAGGGACATGAGAGATTGCCGACATTAATCATCTACCTCTCAAGTCTCCTTAAAGCCTCAAATAAGGAAAAAGGAATACTGAATCACAGTCCTGGCTCAGAACCTACACAAGTGTAAAATCAAGGAGTGAGTACCAAACCACACGGTACTCAATAGGACAAAGAACAAAACAAGGAAAATCTAATAGAACATTAGAACTCCTTTCATCCCAACCGAATATCCTCAACTACAAACCTGCATAAAAATCAGCCCTATCTAGAGTACACAGTTCATATGACACATAGATTAACAATAGCTCATAAACATCACCAAATAAATCTCATCAATACCAAGTATGTCAACCACAATAGCAAGGGATAAATACACAAATTTGTGATGACAGATCAGATGTAATACAATGCAATGTGATATCAAGTAAAGTGATGCATGACTGTCCTAATGATACACATCCGTTGTAACTCAGACCGGAATCCATGGAGGATGCACAAGGTCCATGTATCCTCCAGAACCATTTCCCATCGACAAAATCATCAATCAATGGAATAATTTTCCATTGGCATCATTAGAACCACTTCCCATCGGATATCATCAATCGCCAGAACTATTTTTCATCATCATAACCATCAATCGGTGAAACCATTTACCATGAGCATAATCATCAATCGTACATCATTATGGATTTCCAAAACTAATGCAAATAAGTATATTCACACAAATAATGAGAATATAATAGTGTCCATAACTATAACACAATTCATGTCACAATGTCAATAGTACATCAACACCAATATTTACATCATTCACATCTATACTAGTAATCAAAGTCTCCGTTTCATTACCCTTTTAACATATAATTAAGATCAACCAATGATCAAGTACTTCAAGCCAATTTCTACTACCAATAATGAGCAAAAAATAATTTTATTAAGTTCACAATCACATTACGACTATCATAGTATTTCATTAAATTAACATAAATCTCAAGGTCAAGAACTTCACGTTTCCGATCATAACCATAGCACACATTGCCTTTTTATTAACCCCATTCTTTTACTAAGATGATTCACATGATTAGAGTCACATAACTCATTCCTATTACTCCCCAACACACATGTGAAAGGAAATTTGAGAGTTCTACAAGATTATGGAGGTTTAGAAGTTTACTCGACTTAATCAATACACAATCAATCACAAATTTGATATTTCCCCTTTGAATAGTGTTTAAATCACCACAATCTAATCAAACAATGATTCACAATCAAATTTCAAAATTAACGACGCCAAAATTATGAAATTCAGGAAAAAGGATCAAAACTACTCAAAAGTCCGATTCCAAATATGACACTCAAATCTGAATTTTTTTATATGAAAATGTTCCTCAAAGTATTTGGAATCTATTAGTGAAAATCATTGCAAAAGCGGAGTTGTATTCAACTCATAATCACCATTTTATCACAATCCAAGCTCTTGAACATAACCTCCCATTTCTTGAAATCACAATCACTGATTTGATGTTAAAAATCTAGAGCTAATCGACGGGTAATGATGATTATAGGTTAAAATAACTTACCCAATATTTTTCCCTCAAAATTTCTCTTTGAAATCGACATCCACGAGCTTCCAAATTGCAAAAATGGTGAAAATAACCTATTTCCTTTCTTTTGGGAAGAACACTCTTCAAATACAGAATTCCCATTATGATTACGACATCCATTCTCACGATCATGATGAATCGCAGAAGGTCAACTTATCAATTGACCTTGCAATCACAGCTGAGACCCACATATTTGTTATTAATGACTATCAGACCCCTTGCGATCGCAACTGAGACCCTCACTACCTCAAAGCACCATACTTCTGACTGACTCGATCGCATAAGGCATGTTGTGTTTGCGATGGATAGTGCATCAGGCACCAGAAAACTAGCAAACCAGCAAACACTTGAATATAAAAGTTACGGAATGGACCCTTGGAATTCGTTTGGAACCCTGTGCACACAAATCATATATGATACCCCACTAAATTCAACGTTTCAATCTCAATGGAAATATCTGAATTGAAATTCGAGGTCTTCTTAACCTGAAATTCATTTAGTCACAACTAAACTAGTTTATGACTCCAAAAGACCTAAACGCCATTTGGGCTTCCAAAAAATACACTAAAACTCTTTCTAGGCCTAAAATCGTTCCTCAAATCCAATAGAGTCATCACAACTCCATTTCGAGCATTCAAACTCTAAATACTGACCAAAGTCAACTCTAGGATCAAAAACTCAACAACTTCCAACTTATGACCTTAAATCCATGATACCACTCAAAATTTGATTCTGTCAACTTTACTAGACCAAATTACATATTTTAGAGTTGATAGAATCAACAGAATTCCATCCTGAGACTTAGAACTTCGAAAGACACCAAAAACCACTATTTGGCAACTTAAGCTTTTAAAACTTAAAATTTTCCAAAAATTATAACTTTTCAAGGGGTTTGATAGAACTAACATCGACTACTTATCAAGCATGACTTGGAGCAACTACTAGAAGGGGTAAAATGGTCATTTTGCAAATATTATAAAAAATGACCTTCAGGGTCATTACATTAGCTACCACTAAAAATTGTGTTTGTCCTCGAACATAAAGTAAATGAAAGTACTTGAAACCTCAAAAAAGCTACGGTTATCTGGTAGGCATGTCATCCTCTGACTCCCAAGTCGCCTCTCTAATTGAACGGTGCCTTCATTATACCTTCACTGAAGAAATCTCCTTGGTCCTAAGCTTACAGACCTCCCTATCTAAAATGGCTATAGGCTCATCCTCATAAGTCAAATCTGGACCTAACTTTATTGAATTGGGTGAAATAACATGTGACTAATCTGGGATGTAATTCTGAAGCATAGAAATATGAAACACGGGATGCACAAATGCCAAGCTAGGTGGCAAGGAAAATCTATAAGTCACCTCTCCGACTCATCCCACAATCTCAAATTGGCCAATAAACTGAGGGTTGAGCTTTCCCTTATTCCCAAACCGCATCATGCTCTTCTTGGGCCAAATATGAACCCCTCCATGAACTCTAAGGATTGAACTCTATGATATGCATAACCCTTTTGTCTACCCTGGGCCATCAAGAGTCTACCCCGAATTATACAAACCTGCTCCATGACATCTCTAAGCAAGTCTGTGTCTAAGGAGTCCATCTCAAGTGAATCGAACCAAACAATAGAAGATCTATATCACCTACCATATAACGCCTCGAATGAGGGCATTTGAATACTTTAGTAATAACTATTATTTTAGGAAAAATCTACTAAAGGCAAATGCTGATCCCACTTAGCACTAGAATCAATGAAATAGTCTCAAAGCATGTCATCCAAAACTTGAATCGCCCACTCGTCTTGGCCATTAATCTGTGGGTGAAAGATTGTGCTCATATCCAACCTATTACCCAAACCATGTTGTAATGCCCTCTAAAAGTGTAAGGTAGACAATGAACCCCGATTAGAGACAATAGATATAGGCACCCATGAATAAATAATCCGAATAATGTACAATTAGGCTAGTTTCTCTATCATATAATTCAAGCGAACTGGGTTGAAATGGGAAGACTTGGTCAGTCTGTTAACAACTACCTAAATGGGATCACAACCACTACTGTGGTAGGTAAACCTACAACAAAATCCATAGTGATCCGCTCCCATGTACAAGTAGGAATGGGCATCCTCTGAAACACATCTTTGGACCACTGGTGCTCACACTTGACCTATTTACAGGTCAAACACTTGGACACAAACCCTACGATGTCCCTCTTTATCCCATACGACTAGTAGTGCTAGCTCAGATCATGGTATATCTTTGACACATATGGGTGAATAGAATATTGAGAGAATTGAGCCTCCTCTAGAATCAATCTAATGAAGTCACCCACCTTGGGAACACAAATCCTACCCTCGATCCTCAAAATACCATCTAAATCAAGTATAGCTTCCTTGGATTCACCCCTCAACACCTTGTATCGAATGAGACATTACTTCTTATCATCAAATTTTTGCTCCTGAATCTTCTCAACTAAGGAAGAATGAGCCATACTAAAAGTAATAAAACCCCCACTCTCCTCAAAAACCTACAAATGGATGAAGCTGTTGGCAAACCTCTGAATATCCCTAGCCAAGGGCCTCCTATCAACACTAATCATAGCAAAACTCCCCATACTAGGAGCCTTCCTACTCAAGGCATCGGCCACCATATTATCCTTTCCCAAATGATATAAGGTGGTTATATCATAGTCCTTTAGTAACTCAAGCCATCTAAGCTGCCTTAATTTCACGCCATAAGCCTACATCTTGGGCATGGCTAGCACTTAGAAACCATTGCTGGTCCCAAGCGAACCACTTGGCCTGGCTAACTCACATAGCAGAAGACTCTAACTCATAAATAAACTCAGATGGGCACTGTGGATAAAGTAGTCAGTGAACCTTTTTCATGTAACTTACTACTCTTTAACATAAATCATGAAACTCAAATATATAATAATGTGTGAGAATTAACTCAATATTTTCAAAACATACTTAAGGAAATAAACTGAACACTATCTAACTGGTCTGTGAAGCCTCTAGAATACTGAATCTAAAAATAGGTAGCGGGACAGGCCCACAGCTACCTCAACTAAAAATTAATAAGTAAAAGTAACGACTCAATTTGGGATATTATACCGTGCTTTATATATGGCAAGAGTGGACATATTTTTTGATTTTATAAATTTTGAAAACATGGTCCTACACCTCAGGCAAATATTACCAAAGATTCTTTTGTGGCGATGATTACATACATAAATATGGTTGAGAATATTTATGGATGCTAGGCTAATTTTAGTGTAAACTGTCATGTCTATCATGATAAAGATTGATTTAAAATATATACTTCTTTTGAGGAGCTCAAAACCATCATGCTGGGTGATTCTCACACCACTCAAGTCCTTGGAACTAGAGATGTCAAATTTTATTTTATTTTTGGAAGGGCATTAAATTTGAAAGATGTATTTTATACTCCTTTCATGAGAAAAAATTTGATGTCCAGTTTTCTTCTTAAGAAAGCAGGCTACAAACAAATTATTAAATCTGATCAATGTGTGTCACGACCCTGACCCACTATGAGTGGCACCCACACTAACATTTCAGTGGAAGAACCATTTATTAACCCAATTATACCCAACAACACCATTTTTAAGAACCAAGTCATGCGATAAGACAAGTTAAAAAAGAGTTTCAAATAACTAAGCATTGAGTCCCCATAAACTAAACCAGTCTTACAAAATATTGTGGAATGGAACTCCCTAGAATATGAAAGTCATTATACCAAAACTCTAACAAAGCCTAAAATTGAGGGGACACAACCCCAAATAAGAAATAATAAACTATTATCTATAAAATGTTTGAGTTTGAAAAGATAGGCAAAGAAATAAAGAAGAATTCAATCGTAAGAACTAGCTCACCCTTGGAATCAAGTAGCGGAAGGCTAATAGTTGAGGTCTCTGAGCAGTAGTCTAAATATGCCATCTACTCAATAAAAATAAAGCAAGTGCAGAATCAGTACATAAACACATTGTACTTGTAGGATCACATGGCTAGTTCCATATATATGAAATATGAACAGGAAACCACAGCATAGTAAAATAGATAATACACGATTACATCAGAAACATAGAAACTCCCAGAATTCCAGCCTGTACATCCAAATTATTAACCACTATGAGAATGATCATTCATAATACAACAACTAATCCGGTTTTCTCATGGAACCTACACACAAACTGTTAATGTACCGGTACGGCATCCGATCTCAATCATAGTCAGAGTGTTGTATGGTACCCGATTCAAATGTATCGGCGTGGTACCTACTCCTAATGTACTAGTGTGTTACCCGATTCATAGGAAATCATATATTACAATCACAATCGCAATGAATAAAAATCACATTTGTACAACTAAGTAACACATACATTGCACAAAATTTGATCACAATGATCATTTTAACTCATGTTCTTTTCTTTTTCCAAACCATATATCATCATGTAATACTATTGAAATAGTTAACAAGCACATATAATATAAAAAGGAAAACAACAACCATCATACCTCAAAACAAGCCTTGGATGCTCTAAAGAACCCAATCTTTTCCTTTTTGAACTGTCTTGTCTTGTTCTTGGTCTAGAGCAAATATAAAACACAACAATCAATGAACAATGACCTAAAAATACCCCGATTATACTTAAATCCTAATCCTTGTCCAATTCATGATCATCACACCCAACCAGGGGGCTTTTTCCACTATTAATTCAGGTCAAAAACCCTCTCCTAAGATAATCTCTGTACATTCTAAAGTCAGAGAATTAAATTACAAGTTTGGGGAGTAATTAACTTATCTTTACAAAATGAATTAATGGAAAATTAAAGAAAATATCCGTATGTCGCCTCTTTCTCTACCAAGAATAAAGTTGTAGAAATAAAATAGTTTTGGGACTTTTTAAAAATAAATCCATGGTGGGCCCGCTATGGCCCTGTCATAGCGGGATTTCACCCACTATGATAGCTTTCACAAAGTCTGAAACTTGAATTTCTCCCTCAATCCCCCATTTTGCAACCCACCTTCAAACCTTGATGTATTAAAATAACCCATTCATGACAAGTTTGATATCGAAAGTCCTAATCACCTGAATTCACTTCTGAAAATCCCTATGGAGTTTTTAATGTCTTAGCTACCATAGAATCAAACCCAAGCTTAGACATTAAACCCAATCCTTTTCTGAATTGCCTTAGACCCCACTTGGCTTAGGTTTCATTTGACTAGCCTGGAAATTTTAAGTTACCATACAAAAGTTTTCTAACCCAAATTGTTTTACCACTAGATTTTCTATAACATCTAAAAGTATCACTACAATAGATACCAATTTACCCATCACTTATCCTCGAGTGATCAAACAAGAAAACTATTTAAGTTAGAAAGAGTGTAGTACCTGAATCCTCAAATAGGTGAGGGTACTTATCCCGCATGTCCTTCTCAGTTTCCCAAGTGGCCTCCTCAACCAGACAACGCTTCTATTGTACCTTTATGGATCTAACCTCTTTAGGTTTCAACTTTTGTACATCACGACCAAGATTTGCCACCGGTTCCTCTTTATGCTGAAGATCGTTGTCCAGAAAGACTGAATTCCACTTAATAATGCAATCTTCATTTCCATGGTACCTTTTTAACCTAGATACATGAAACACTGGATGGACTCCACATAATCTAGGCAATAAAGCCAACATATAAGCTATTTTTCATGACTCAAGCCTAGGGCCTAGATGTGACATAGCGAATGAAGAATCCGAAAGTACCTCAAACAAGCCTCTTACCATTGTTTTAGCCTTCATAGGTAATGAAAATAAATAAAAAGCGAAAATCATAATAGTAAATCTTCAACTTACATATGTCCAGCAATACCTCTAAATTTTAGATTGAATGGGCTAAGACAAGTCCCTAGCTCACCCTCAATCATAATAAAAAGAAATATCATAGTAAGTGTCTAAAGATCTCAACATATCATAAGCTAGAAAGCTAAAGGAATTTTGTTTCCGGAACATAGGAACTCACCAATGGTAGTCTTCCAATGAAATCTCAACTAGCCACATGGAGGAGAATGAGGAGGAGCACCGGTACCTACATGGTGATATCATGTAGGTAAAAGAGTATGCGTTTGTACTTTGAATGTACTAAGTATGTAGGAATGCATGAACATTGAGGAAACATTAAAACATTTATGTAATATGAAACATAATGCAATGCATGCATAATCAATGATATAGATATCCTTTAAAATAATCATTTTATGGGAAGATGACCATAACCGATATTTAAGACCATGTGATCTATTACATGGAATTCAACATAACCCCCTACATTGGCCGGAGAGACTACTTACTAGGTAGAACTCCGTCAACTTCATTCATTTCCTTAACTTTAACTTTAAGGGCTATTTGTGGATTCATTAGCCTAAGCCTACAAGAGTTCCTATATTGACACATAGTTAATGAGACAAGGGATTACTACTAAGATTCTCTTATCGAATCCCACCTCAATGCCTCATTCAGAGCTAAGTTAATCCAGCGGAATAGTTTAATACTTTAAAATAGTCATAGCATATAGCTTGAGAATTCAAAACATCGCATTCGGTGGAATAGCTCATTAAAATCTTTAGTGATTCAAAAATGCAAGAATTGTCCTTATAGCATAAAGAATCCATTATTCATAGCATTTCATTATTCTTTTATTTTATAAGACTCCCTTTTTATCATAGACATTGCTTTCATAAATATTTATTTGGAGTCAAAGCTTTCAAGTCAAATTTCATTGAAAATATAGTAAAACTAGGTGGGTTTAAGTCACTTCAACTTTCAAACATTTATATAAATGAAATTATGCATAAATACTTTGAAATTCATTAATTAAAAATCATGCTTTAAACAACCCACCATGAATTTCAAGAACGTTTAAAGAGATAAATAGAGAAATTACTTGCAAACCATCAATTCATACATATAAAATTATTTTATATCAAAATAGACCAATAATCATTAGTTTAACCATGATTCATGCCATTAAGTAGAAATAAGAATTATTCATAAGAAAATCTTACTTAAAATCAACAGATTTACTTGAAAGAGTTTTGAACTACATGGGTGGAAGAATCCATGGATAAACACCCACATACCTTATAGTAAAGCTTAAAGAAAATAAACATAATTTATCAGATAGTCAAAATACTTTAGGCATGAGAGTGGAAGAAATACTTTCATTGAAGCCTTACATACTTGGAATCTGAAACTTTATTCAGAATCGAAGGACTTAATATATACTCTTGAATCCTAGCCTTTTCTTCTGAACATTTTGTGTACTACCCGGAGTAAATGAATCACCAGAATAGTATTTATACACTAATAAAAACTAAAACTATATTTTGAGAATGGGTAAAGAAGTGTATAGAGAGAAGAGTTTCTTGAGAAAGCTTGATAAACAAAATAATGAAATAAGATGGGTATTTATAGGTGTGAAGTAGGGACCTAACAATAATTAAAATAATTATTAAAAAAAATTTGAAAATTTAATAGAGGATTATGATGCCATGGGTGATGTCAAATGGAGGACTATTGATGTCATGGGTGATTTCAAATGGATCTAGTTCTTTTATGGTTGGTGAGATAAATCTTCTTTTTACGAAATGTCCTTTTTTGGAGCTATGTTTGAATAAAATTACTTCCTAATTAGGATTTGATATCTCATATGAATTGTAGACTTAGCATTATTTTTTCATGTCATTTAAGAATCAACTGATTTGGAGCATCGTACAGCGAGATATGATTTTGCTTCTATAATTACTCCATTTCGTCACAGCACCAGGTCTTGAAAAGATTAATTCCTTTGATCTAATTAGACTCTGAATCTTAAGATATGGTCTCATGAAAGTTGTAGGTAATGATGTTGGGGTTATTTAGAAATTTGAATCACCTAATTTGGACCATTTTAGGAAAATTTATGCCTAAAATACAAAAGCAATATCATTTTCATTGAGAATTGGAACACCATATACAAGGTTTTTAGGGGGTGTTACACAACTGGCCCAACACTATCAAGAATCTCAAATGGACCAATATAGTGATGGATAATCTTATCCTTTTTAGCAAAACTCATGACTCATTTCATAGGTGACACTTTTAAGAGGACTTGCTCAACAATCTGAAATGTCATATCTCTTACCTTGCGATCTGCATACTCTTTCTGTCTACTCTTTATGTCTGCTCTGGGCTTCAAAATCTTGGCTTGAATTCTCTTTACCTTTTTCTGATCTTCCTTACTAAGTCAACTCCCCAAAGGTTTCACATCTCCAGCCTCAAACCACCCTATGGGTGATCTACATTCCTTTCTACAAAGCGCTTCAAACGTTGTCATATCAATATTGAAGTGATAGCTATTATTGTAAGAGAACTCAAAAAGGTGTAAGAACTATCCCAATAGACCCCATAGTCAATCACACATGCTCTCAGCATGTCATCCAACACTTGAATCATTCTCTCTAACTGACCATCCTTCTATGAATGAAAAGTTGTACTGAAAGTGAGTTGAGTTCCAAATTCCTCATACAGCTTACCCCATAAATTTGAAGTAAACTATGTACCACGGTGTAAAATGATAGAAAGAGGCACTCCATATAAACTTACTATCTCTTTAACAAAAATCTTCGCCAACTATTGAGAATTATAATCCACTCTGACTGGAATGAAGTGGATTGATTTAGTCAACCTATCAATAATAACCCAAGTTGAGTCATACTTCCCCAATGTATGGGGAAGACCCACCACAAAATCCATGGTTATCCTTTCCCACTTTCATTCAGGAATGGGCATTCTCTAGAGTAAACCTACAGGTCTTTGATACTCATACTTTACTTATTAACAATTTTGACACTTAGAAACATACTCTGTTATGTCTTTTTTTATACCCACAACCAATAAAGCCGCCTTAAATTTTGATAATATTGGTTACCCCATATGAATCGAATATTACAAACTATGAGATTCTACAAACACATTTTGGATCAAATTATCAACCTAAGGAACACAAATCCATCCCCAAAAACTAAGCACATCACCGGCATCGAGAGTGGTATCTTGAGCCTTATCGAAAACCACCTTAATTCTGAGCTTGTTCAGATTATCATCTTCAAACTGATTAGCTTCGATTTCCTCAATAAAAGTAAGTCTAACCTCAATACTCACTAACACTCAACCCTTTCCTGAGATGCAAAGCTAGAATTTCTCTAGCCAAAGGTTCCTTGGACACCCGCAAGCAAGTCAGACTGCCCATACTAACTGTCTTCTAGCTCAATGTGTTTGCCACCATATTGGCCTTATCCATATAATACTAGATGGTCATATCATAGTCTTTGAGAAACTCAATTAATCTTTCTTTACCACAGATTCAAATCTTTCTAGGAGTACACATGTTATAGACTACGATGATCCGTGAACACTTTACACTTAACACCATAGAGATAGTGCCGCCAGATTATGAGAGAGAACATTACCTTTGATAACTGCAAATCATGTGTTGGATAGTTTTTCTTATGAATATTGAACTGTCTTAAGCATAGGCCATGAAATTCATGTCCTACATCAACACAACACTAACCCCAATGTAAAGCATCACAATAAATAATAAAGTCCTTACCTTCCACTAGTAATGTCCGTATAGGTGTTGTAGTTAAAAAGTCTTGAGCTTTTAAAAGCTTTATTCACACATGTCCGACCACTCAAAAGCTACCTCCTTTTGAGTCAACCTTGTCATATGCATAGCAATAGAAGTAAAATTCTTGACGAACTAGTGATAGCATCTAGCAAGTCCCACAAAACTCTTAACCTCAGTCACAGAATTAGGCCGAACCCAATTCTTGACTGCCTCAACCTTTTAATGATCTACCATCACTCCTTATTTTGAAACCATATGCCCTAAGAAGGAAACCAAAGACAACCAGAATTCAAACTTAAAAAATTTAGCTTACAAATTTTGTTTTCTCAGGATACCCAGAATAATAAAAAGATGATCTTCATGTTCCTCCTTACTCTTTGAGTAAATCAAAATATCATCAAGAATACAATCATGAAAGAATCCAAGAATAGTTTGAATACTCCAATTATCAAACTCATAAAGGTTGTCAGTGCATTAGTCAATCTGAATGACATTACTAAGAACTAATAGAGTCCATATCGAGTTCTTAAAACCATTTTAGGTACATCCTCGGAACTAATCTTTAATAGTCTGACCTTAAATCAATCTTATATGAAGTAAGCAATACTTATTTCGGATGGTGACTTTATTCAACTGCATGTAGTCTATACACATTCTTATGCTACCATTATTTTTCTTCACAAGTAAAACTATAGCATCTCAAGGAGAAGTAGTAGGAAAAATAAAACCTTTATCAAGAAGTTCCTAAACCTGTGTCTTAAGTTCCCTCAACTTTGTAGGATCCATGCAATATGGATGAATAGATATTGGGTGAGTGTCCAACTCCAAATCAATACAAAAGTTGATCTTTATCCGAAGTCATATCAAGCAAGTCCATAGGAATTACCTCCTTTAACTCTGAAAACTACAAGAATTGACTCTATGGAAGGGAACTCTGCACTAATATCCCGATGATGAGCTAAATAATCCAAACAACCTTGCCCCACTACCTTCCTATCCTCGATAAAGGATATGATATTTGATGGCTTAATCTTGTATACCCTTTCCTACTTTAATCTTTCCTTACCTGCAATCTCTAGAGTTATAGTCTTAGCATTACAAATAAGCACAACATAATAGGATAACAACCAAGTCATTTCCAATATCATATCAAAACCAACCATATCGAATATGATCAAATCTACCCAAGTATGAAAACCCACAAATAAGACAGAACACAGAAAGGAAATATGTGTAACAACTACAAACTCTCTAACCGGAGTAGAAGCATAAACAGGGGCATCTATAATATCACATATCAAGTCAAAAATCAAAGCAAACTTAACATATTTGTAGAAATAGATAGAACCTGGATCAAATAAAATAATAGTCATCCGATAACATATAAAAATAGTACATGTAATCACTGCATCTAATGCCTCAGCCATAGTCCTACCCAAAAAGGTGTAATAATATGCTTTATCATCATTACAGGCAACCTCTCTATCTGAATGCACCGTTTCTCTTCCTGCATTCTCATTTCCTCGGCCTCCACAACCCATTTGATTATGTTTTCATGCATCCTATGGACGTCCTCTACCATTATTACCTGACTAGTACAATAGTCTGTCTATTGTTTCGCCTAGCCAACTCTCATGGGTGAGAGCATTCCCTCCTGAAGTTTCCCTTCTCTTCATAGTTAAAGCATACATGGTCAAGGGATTACCTGCTAGCTGATGAGTACGATGCTCTTTGACTAGCCTGATTCAGAGAATGTGGTTGAACCTCTGGATAAACACCCATAAAAGTGGGCATAGCTAACTGAATTAAGCCAGCTAAATATACCTACTGATGAGAACCCCTAAAGTAAGAATCACTGTAGTTGCAATATTCTTAGGCTTCTTAGCAAAAAGTCTTGATTTGCTCAACCTGTCAAACTCCTTCAATCCTGTTAACATAATCCGACATCTCATTGAAGCTCTTTCCTACAGAAGTCAGTGCATAGATAATACTTGTAATTCAGTGTTCAGTACTTTTAACATAAAAGTAGATTCTCTCCTCCTCAGTGTTCAGAAGTTGAGTAGCAAAATAGGACAAGGTATGAAACTTAGCCTCATAGGTTACAACTTTCATACTGCCCTGCTCAAGATAAAGAAACTCATCTTTCTTTTAGTTTTTTAGAGTATGAGAAATGTACTTCCCTAGAAACAAAGCGTGGAACTGAGTACAAGTCAACGGAAGAAGAACTGATGAATGACACTCCACATAAGCTCCCCACCATTTTTGGCCTTGCCCTACAACTTATACGTCATGAGCTAAACCCTGTACTATTACATGATGCCCAAATTATGCAACCTCTCATAACATAAACTCAAAATCATCCTCATTCTCTAAACCGTGGAACATTAGAGGCTTTAAGTTTAAGAATTTGGTCAATATCTCATTCTCCATGCCAGCCATCACAGGGTCCATCATAGGATGGGAGAATGTATTTGTGGCCAAAGCTTTCTCCATCCTGGGATGTTATAGTAAAAGGATGAGTACCCTAAGCTTGAGGAGTTGAAACAGTAGGTGTGGCTCATGTTCCTGATAAACTAACTCAAGAATACCAAGACCTGTTGGACTACTTCAGAAGACATAGGGGAGAACTTACGCCCCCAGCCTAAGCAACTACCTCTGGCTTAGCCTCCTCCTCGATCTCAGCCTCAATCTCTTCCTCAACATGGTCATATGGTAAAAAAGGGTTGCTTGCCTTGGTGTTTCCGTTGGGGTGTTGTTCTTCCTCTGCCCCTTCTCCTACCTCAACCTCAGCCTCTATTGTGTCCTCATGCTACTAGCTCTATTGCTGGCTTTGCTGCTGAAGCTACTTCCCTCTCACCATTTCTATGTCAGCCATCTGCAAGCAGAAGAGTGAAGAAAGTTAGATACCAATTTGGATCATCAGATACCAATTAGAATCAAGTTATAGCATGAAAGGAGAAGAAGAGAGAGAATTTTCCTAAATTCCTTTAGACTCTCGATGAAAAGTAGAAACACCTTCATAACATTCAACAAGACTATACTAGACTCATTTTGGTATGATGAGATCAACGAACCTAGGGTTCTGATACCAATTTTATCATGATCCTAACCCGGCATGAGTGGCACTCATACTAATCATTTGATGGGAAAACCATTTACTAAACCAACTAAACCTAACAACACCATTTTTAAGAACCAAGCCATATAATAAAACAAGTTAAAAAGTATTTTCAAATAAATAAGCATTGATTCCCCATAAACTCAATCTATATTGCGGAATTGAACTCTCTAGAACCTACAACAACAACAACAACCTAGTGAAATCCCACAACATGGGGTCTGGAGAGGGTAGAATGTACGCAGACCTTACTCCTACCAAGGTAGGACGGCTGTTTCCTGGAGACCCTCGGCTCAGTAAAAGCATATATGCATAAAAAATGTTAGATAAGAATAGGAAATTAAAAGCTTTATGAGAAAAACAACAAACAAATAATGAATAGATAACAAATAAATATAAATAACAAATAACGATTAAATAAATAATGATAGCGTCACAGGTAAAATAGAGTAATCAAAGCATAGAAAGTAATAAATAATAGCAGAAATAATAGAAATCAGAAGTCACAGCGCAAGAGATCGTAATGCACTACTACGCCTATGAATAGAGAAGAATAACGAGACTATGAACTAGCATTCTACCCTAATGTGGGTCCTCCATACCCTCCTATCTAAGGTCATGTCCTCCGTAAGCTGTAACTGCGCCATGTCCTGTCTAATCACCTCTCCCCAATACTTCTTGGTCCTACCCCTACCTCTTCTGTAACCATCCATGGCCAGCCTCTCACACCTCCTCACTGGGGCATCTATGTCTCTCCTCTTCACATGTCCATATTATCTCAGTCGCATTTCTCGCATCTTGTCTTCCACCGAGGCCACTCCTACCTTATCCCGAATAGTCTCATTTCTAATCCTATCGCTCCTGGTGTTCCCACACATCCATCTCAGCATTCTTATCTCAGCAACTTTCATCTTTTGAATGTGAGAAGTCTTAACTGGTCAACACTCCACCCCATACAGCATAGCCGGTCTAACCACCACTTTGTAGAACTTGCCCTTTAGTTTTGGTGGCACATTCTTGTCACATAGCACTTCGGAAGCGAGCCTCTATTTCATCCACCCTACCCCAATACGATGTGTGACATCATTGTCAATCTCCCCGCTGCCTTGCATGATAGACCCAAGATACTTGCAACTACTTCTCTTTTGGATGGCCTGAGCACCAAGCCTAACTTCAATGCCAACCTCCTAAGGTGTCTCACTGAACTTGCACTCTAAGTACTCTGTCTTTGTCCTACTCAACTTAAACCATTTAGACTCTAAGGTATGTCTCTAATCCTCCAGCTTAGCATTAACTCTGCAGCGAGTCTCATCGATCAGGACTGTGTCATCCGCGAAAAGCATACACCATGGCACCGCATATTGAATTTGTCACGTCAATCTATCTATCACTAAGGCAAATAAAAAAAGACTAAGAGCTGATCCTTGATGCAACCCCATCACCACTGGAAAGTGCTCTGAGTCCCCTCCTACTGTCCTTACCCTGGTTTTGGCTCCCTCGTACATGTCCTTGATCACCCTAATGTATGCCATAGGTACACCTTTAGCCTCCAAACATGTCCATAGTATTTCTCTTGGGACTTTATCATAAGCCTTTTCTAGGTCGATGAATACCATATGCAAGTCCCTCTTCCTCTCCCTATGCTGCTCCACCAGTCTCCTCATAAGATGGATGGCTTCTGTAGTTGAGCGTCCCAGCATAAATCCAAACTGGTTCTCTGAAATAGACATGTCTCTCCTCACCCTCATCTCTACCACTCTTTCCCACAGTTTCATAGTATGGCTTAGTAGCTTAATACCTCTATAGTTATTGCAACTCTGGATATGCCCTTTGCTTTTGTATAGAGGGATCATTACGCTCAACCTCCATTCTTCGGGCATCATTGCCATTTTAAAGATGACATTAAATAACCTAGTCAACCACTCCAAACCTACCGAGCTTGTGCTCTTCCAAAATTCCCCAGGAATCTCGTCAGGTCCGGTTGCTCTTCCCTAGCGCATCCTACGAATGACACTCTTAACCTCTTCGACCTTAATACTCCTGCAATACCCAAAATCACAATGCCTCCCTGTATGTTCTAAATCTCCCAACACAAAGTCTCTATCCCCTTCCTCATTCAATAGTTTATGAAAATAGGACTGCCATCTCTGTTTAATGAGGGTCTCGTCTACCAATACTTTTCCATGCTCGTCCTTAATGCACTTCACTTGGTCCATATCGTGTGCCCTTCTCTCCCGCACCCTGGCTAACCTGAACAATTTTCTATCCCCACATTTCTTTTCTAGTTCAGCATAAAGGCGTTCAAAAGCTGTTGTTTTTGCCATCGAAACTGCCGACTTCGCCTCCTTTCTCGCTATCTTATAAGGTTCCATGTTCGTCCACTTCTCTACCTCATCTGTGCTTTCTATCAACTTTGCGTACGCCATCTTATTTGCTTCCACCTTTTCTTGCACTTCTTCATTCCACCACCAGTCTCCTCGATGCCGACTATGACTACCAGTCGAGACTCCCAACACTTCCCTTGCCACAGTCCTAATACAACTAGCCGTCCTATCCCACATACTGGTCGCATCCCCATTACTATCCCAAGCCCCCATGACCTTCAACTTCTCTCCCATCTCCAGGGCATTTGCAGTGGTCAAACTCCTCCATCGGATCCTAGATCGATCATCCCCGACCCTCTTATTCCTCATCATCTTGATCCCTAAATCCATCACCAAAAACTTATGTCGGGTTGTAAGGTTGTCTATTAGAATGACCTTATAGTCTTTGCACAGACCTCTATCGACCTTCCTCAGGAGTAAAAAGTCTATCTGAGTCTTAGCCACCGAACTATGGAATGTTACCAAGTGGTCTTCCTTCTTTGGGAAACTCGAATTGTCTATGACCAATCCAAAAGCTCTTGCGAATTCCAAAAGTGAAATACCTCCTCCATTTCTGACCCCGTAGCCAAAGCCTCCATGCAAATCATCATACCCTCCTGAAATAGACTCGATGTGCCCATTGAAATCTCCTCCCATGAAAAGCTTCTCAGTAGGTGGTATACCTCCCACTAACTCGTCCAAATCCTCTCAAAAGCGCCTCTTATCCTCCTCTCTTAAGCCCGCTTGTGGCGCATAAGCACTAATAATATTGAATGTGCTTCCTTCAATGATCACCTTAATCGACATCATCCTATCGTTGACTCTCCTAACCTCCATCCCTTAGATCATTGTCTACTAAAATGCCTACCCCATTCCTATATTTCGATCTACCTGAAAACTAAAGCTTATACCCGTCTACCTCTCTAGCTTTAGAACCTACCCATTTGGTCTCTTGGACACAAGCTATATTAATCTTTCTCTTCTTTAGAATCTTAACTAGCTCTATAGATTTGCCCGTTAATGTTCCAATGTTCCAAGAACCAACTCTCAGTCTAGATGCTCCTTTAACCCACTTACCCCTCCTTACCCTCATCCCCGACCCCATCCCTGAATGAGAACATGACCTTAGTCTACCATCACTATCTAAAGCCACAAAAATACGTAGGAATTAATAAGTTATTCAAAAATTTAAAGTTAGAAAAATGCAACGATAAGTGTATGAACTAAAATATATGTAAACCGAAGGTACCAACTCCAGTTGAAAAGAACCTGATTCACGCCGGAAATACTGTTCACGCCGGAAATACTGTTCACACTGGAAAATACTGTTCACACTGGAAAAATGGAAAACCGCGAGACAACGTCAGAAATCAATAGATCTAGGCCAAATCTGAACAGATCTGGAGGTGTTAGTTGGAAAATAAGCAAAAGGAAAGAAAAAGAAAAAGAAAGAAGAAGAAGAAGTAGTTCCGGATCCGGATCTGAAAGTTCTCCGTGAATCAACCAGAGAAGTTGGAGGAGAAGAACACCATCGGGAATCCAAGCGGCAAGTCGGCACCGGCAGAAAGAAGCAGGTGGAAAGAGGAAAGTAGACCTAAAACTCATTAATCTAAAACTCTAACAAAGTCTAGAATTGAGGGAAAGAAACCCCAAATAAGAAATAATGAACTACTATCTATGAAATGTCTGAGTCCGAAAAGATAGACAACGAAACAAAAAAGAATCCATGGCAGCCTAGAAAAACTAGCTCACATTTGGATTTGAGTAGCGAAAGTCTCACATTTGAGGTCTCTTAGCAGTCGTCTGAATATTTCATGTACTCAAAAAAATATAAAGAAAGTACATAATCAGTACACAAATACAGTGTACTACTAGGAATACACGACTAGTTCTAGATATATGAAATATGAATAGGAAATCATAGTATATTAAAACAAATAATCCATAATTACATCAAAATCATAGCAACACCCAGAATCCCAGCCCGTACAACCAAATTATTAACCACAATGAGCATGATCATTCACAATATAACAATAAATCTAGTTCTCTCATGGAACCTACACACAAATTGTCAATGTACCAGCACAACACTTGATCCTAATCATAGTAGTGTACCAGCTTGGTACCCGATCCAAATGTACCTACATAGTACCCGATCCAAATGTATCGGTGTGGTTAAAAAACTTTGAGACCAGTGGTTTCCTTCATAAATCTAGCACAAATGCAACATGGTTCAATATCCCTTTACTTCTTCAATTTAATAATTTTGACCCCAAATTATGCATATTTCCCAATTCACAAATCATTGAAAAAATTTAATTTCAAAATCACATACGCCCTAATTTCTTATCATGTGTTCCCTTAGTCCCACTACATTATGGAGTTTAAGTAAAACATGTCTGAAATATAATAACATAGCGAGATCAACTTACTACAATTGGGGATTGAATCCTTTAAGCTAGTACTATGAGGCACTTGGGGACTTAATGTAATAGGATTTGACTTACTTTAGCCTTCAATGGTATAGGAGTTAGGCGATGGTGAAGATGGAAACGGAGAGGTTGTTTTTGAGAAGTAGAAAAACAAGGATTGTTTGGTGTGGAGTGAAAAATGGAGGTGATTTTTGAACTTCCACCCTTTTATTTCTTTTATCGCGGGTTGGGTTGGTTTCATTACTAAGTGTGCATAATGGCTAGTTATGAGTCGTAATATATATTATGAGTCATAAACTAGCATCGTAGATTGTCTTAACACTTAGACGAATGAAATAAAACATACCTGGAATCAATGAGTATAGGTTATGAGTCATAGAGTACACTTGTAGATGTAAAGATGTTTCACGTCTGACATTTTGAAGTTGATGAGTTGAGTTTACAAGTCGTAGAATTTTCCACGACCCGTAAATATGACTCGTATGCCTCTCTAATTCAGTTTCCAGTATTTTTATTTCGACATGGGCACATACTCACATTTTAGCTTATTTTTTAATACTTTTTGTGACTCTAATTTGACACGAACCCTAAAAACTCTATGCTATCATAAAAATTAACAAGTGCACATAAAAAGATACAACAAAATAAACTAAATAAAAAGGGGGAAATAGTTTGTGTTACCTCCCAAGTAGAGCTTGATTTAATATAGCGGCACGACACAGATTTGCCTAGTTACTCAAACTTCACTAAGCTTCCATGCTTCCATAGTTTTAATCTCATCCTCTATGCCGATGTTTCCATCCTTCTTTTCTATCTCAACTTCACCATACAGAAAAACATGACTCACTTAGAGTGGTCCTAACCATTTTGACTTGCATTTGCTAGGAAATAAATGCATCCTTAAAATAAAAAGAAGGACTAGATCTTTGGGTGCAAATGTGTTCTTTTCAATATTTTGGTCGTGGTACTTCTTAATTCGTTCTTTGTACAAGGTTGCACTCTCATATGTATTCAGGTGGAACTCATCAAGCTCATTTATTTGATTCATCCTTTGCTTTGATACGGTGTCCCAATCCATATTCAACTTCTTCAACACCCATATAGCTTTGTGTTCCAAATCTATAGGAAGATGGCAAGATTTCCCAAAGACAAGTTGATAAGGTAACATACCTATGGGAGTCTTGAATGCAGTGCATAAGCCCATAGAGCATCATCAAGCTTCTTTGACCAATCCTTTTTATTATCACTCATTGTCTTTGCAAGTATTTGCTTGATTTCGCGATTGGAAACCTTAACTTGTCCACTAGTTTGTGAATGATAAGGAGTTGCTATACTATGTCAAACCGTATACTTTTCAAGTATCGCTTTGAACAGTTGATTGCAAAAGTGGGAACCTCCATTGTTGATTATTGCCCTTGGTGTACCAAATCTTGAGAAGATATTTTGCTTAAGGAAAGTGGTGATACTTCATACTTCTTTGTTGGAAAGTGAAACAACTTCAACCCATTTAGATACATAGTCAATTGCAACAAGCATATACTTCATGTTACTCGAACTCACAAAAGGACCCATAAAGTTAATTCCCCATACATCAAACAACTCAGTGACTAGAATGGGAGTGAGTGGGAGTTCATGTTTCCTTGAAATTTCACCTTCTCTTTGACAACGATCACAAGACTTGGCGAAATAATGAGCGTCTTGATGATTTGTTGGCCAGTAGTACCCACCTTGTAGAATTTTTAGGCTGTTTGGATACCACTAAGATGACCTCCAACAGGCGACGAATGACATGCTTTCAAAATACTCATCATCTCAACTTTGGGTACATAGAGATGAATAATCCCATCAGCACAAACACGGAAAAAGTATGGTTCTTCCCAAAAGAACTTCTTTACATTAGAAATGAACTTGCGACGTTGGTGAATATTCAATTTGGATGATACTATATCACATACCAAGTAGTTAGCAACATCAACAAACCATAGAATCAAGTTGTATGATGCTGCCAATACTTGTTCATTTGGAAAGGTGTCATTTATCTCAAAACTATCTTCCAATTTTAACATTGCCTCTTCTTCAAGCCTAGAAAGATGGTCAGCAACCTGATTTTCAGTTCTTTTTTGGTCTTTCACTTTAAAATCAAACTCTTGTAATAATAATACCCAACGAATAAGTCTCAGCTTAGCATCTTTATTTGCCATAAGGTATCTCAATGTTGCATGGGTTGTGTGTACAATGACTTTGGTGTCGAGAAAGTTGGATCTAAACTTCACAAATATGAATACTATCGTGAGCAACTCTTGTTCGATCATCGTGTAGTTTCTTTGGGCAACATTAAGAGCTTTACTAGCATAGTATATTGAATATAGAATCTACTCGCGTCTTTGTCCTAATACTATGCCAAGTGGTACTCCACTTGCATCACACATGATCTTGAATGGATGCTCCCAATCTGGTGCAATGATGATTGGAGCTGATACTAGCTTTTGTTTCAACTCCTCAAATGCTTTTAGAAAGGACTCATTAAAAACAACTTCATCTCCTTTTCAAGTAGTTTGCATAGAGGATGTTCTATTTTGGAGAAGTCTTTGATGAAGCAACGATAAAATCCAGTGTGTCCCAAAAAGCTTCTAATTCCTTTAACGGAGATGGGAGGGGGTAACTTTGTGATTACCTCAATCTTAGCTCGGTCTACTTTTATGCCCTTTCTTAAAATCTTGTTACCCAGCACTATGCCCTCTTTTACCATGAAGTGACACTTCTCCCAATTGAGCACAAGGTTACACTCTTCATACCATTTGAGTACATCTTGGAGATAAGCGAAGAAATTATTGAATAAGTCACCAACCACAAAAAAATCATCTATGAAGCTTCGGGTATAGAAATCTGATTAAAGCCTAAATAACCATCAAGAAAATAGTACCATACTTTTCCAAGGAGATGGTCTAACCCTTGACCATGAACGGCATTAGAAAGTGATATTTTTCTGTCCATGAGTTCAACTTGCGATAATCCATGCACACCCTCCAACCAGTGACATGCCTCATTGGAATGATCTTGTTCTTTGCATTTGGCACCATAGTGATACCAACCTTCTTTGGCATACATTGGAAAGGACTTACCCAATTACTATCGACGATTGGGTAAACAATCCCAGCATCTAACCACTTGATGATCTAATTCATAACTACATCTTGCATAGGTAGGTTAAGTCATATTTGGTGCTCAGTGCTTGGTTTGAAGTCCGCTATGAGTTGAACTTTATGAGTACATATGCCTACTGGGATGCCTATGATGTCGGCTATAGACCAACCTATTACTCATTTGAAATGCCTCAAGATAGATATAAAAGCTTCCACTTGTTTTTGGTGAAGATCGGTAGCTATTACAACTGACAGCATATTGTTGGGCCCTAAGAATACATATTGCAAGTGAGATGGCAGCGTTTTGAGTTCCAAAGTCTGAGGTTCCTTGATGGATGGTTTTACAGGCAGATTTTCTCTATTCTTCAAGTCTAAGTCGAGTCTATTTGGTGCGTGATTGAGCGTCCCTAGGCCATTTAGTGCACAAACCATCTCATCATATTCCCTAATGTGATCTCCATCAAAGTTCATGATGATAGAAGCTAGAGCTTTAACACCCAACCTCTCCTCAATAGGTATTTTTAGTTACATATTGTCAACAATATCAATCACGAACACTATGTATAGCCCATTGTGATGCTTCATTGCTCAACATATGTTGAAAATCACTTCTTCATTATTTAATCAAAACTTCAGCTAACCTATTTCTATGTCCCCCAAAGCACGTCCAGTTGCCAAGAATGATATACCCAGAATAATAGAAACATAAAAATCTACCTCGCAGTCAAGAATGACGAAGTCAGAAGGGAATATAAATGATTCGACCTTTACTTGAACATCATAAATAATTCCCATAGGCTTCTTCATAGTACGATCTATAATCAAGAGCTGCATTGATGTCAATTTAGAGGCTCCTAAGCCCAATTGTTGAAACACTACTAGCAGCATCAAGTCAATGCTAGCACCCAAGTCACACAATGCTTCTCCAAAGTTGAATACCCCTATGGTACATGTTATGGTAAATGCGCTAGGGTCCTTTTTCTTCTGCATAAGTGAGCGAGTCGCTATTGCACTACAATATTGCAAGTTATCGGCTGGTTTAAAACTCACAGTTCTCTTCTTTGTAATAAGATCCTTTAAAAACTTGGTATATCCGGGCATTTTTTCTAACACTTCTATCAAAGGAACATTCACTAAAAGTTGTGTCAACATAGAAATAAACTTAAGAAACTTTCTGTCTTCGACCTTCTTTTTCAATCTTTGGGGAAAAGGTGAAGGAGGTTGGGGCATTGAAATTAGAGTTGGAGTAGTGTATTTCTCTTAGCTAGTTTTGTCATCATGCTTATTATCTCCTTTCTCGGGCTGTTTGGTGCTTAGCTTTTCACTCACTACTTCTTTCTCATTTTTTCTCTCTGTTTAATCCTCACTAACAGCTGAGATGTGTGCATCATCCTCAAGTTCTGGCATTGGTCAATCCACTATTTGAATTCCACTTTAGGTAGTCACAGCGATATATTGCCAGTCTTTCTTTGAATTTTGAATTGTATTACTCAGGAGAGTTTCTTTCTGGTGTGGATTCAAAGATGATGAAATCTAACCCAATTGTTGCTCAATAAGCATTATAGATGTAGAATGTGACTCAACTTTTTGATTCATTCCTGAAAGATCATTATGTATCTCCTTAAGGTTATCTTCTATTGTGTCATACTTTTTCATCACTTTGTTATCATGTCTTCGATTCTTGCAATCCTGGATCCCCCATATCGATTCTCGGGTGGGATGTATGCACCACTCTTGTTGTTATATCTCCTTCCCCAATCGCCTTCTCTGTCTTGTCCTTAGTTGCAATCATTGTATCCATTCTGATTGTAGTTCCCTTCATGATTGAAGTTGTTGTCATGGTTGTAATGGCCCTCATGATTGAAGTTATTATAGTTCCGACCTTGATTTCCTAGACCTTGGCGCCAAGAATTCTGATTAGATACTTGGGCATTAGTTCGGAACCCCCCCCCCCCCCCCGCTTGATCATTCATGTAGTATGCATCTTCCTCATATCCATAATCTTCATGACTTGGCGCCCTACCTTGAGGGTCAATTGCATTGATTTTTTCTAATCCTAAGTTTTTGAATGCCAGTTTGACTTCAGTTCTCAATTGAGTAATCTCTTGTAGTACTTCTTCATTTGGTATCTTGGAGCCTTGATTTGTGCTAACAGTAAAAGAGCTTTTTGAAGATTCTGTGTCCCTAGTTCTCCAAGATTGGTTGGTCTTTACAACACAATCAAGTCTCTCTGTAGCCTCTTGATAAGTGTTGTCCAAGAATGCTTCGCCAATAATGGTGTTTGCAACAGCTTTTCCATTATCATCAAGTGTGTGGTAGAATAGCTCAAGAAGTGACTTATCGGCTATTCTATGATTTGTCACACTTCGTAGATACTTTGCAAATCTCTCCCAAGCTCCACTAATTGACTCTCCAGGCATTTGTTGAAAATTGTTGATTGAGTCTATTAGTTTCAACTTCTTTGACAATGGAAAATACTTTTCAATGAATGCCTCGTGTAATTCATCCCAAGTTGTGATGGAGTCGTATGGAAGCTCGAATAATCAAATTGTAGCTTCGCTAGTAAGTGATAATGGAAAAACACGCAGTCTAATGACATCCATGGTTAGCCCTGGGTCTCCAACACTACTCTTGCAAACGTACACTACATTATTGAGATGGGTGTGTGGATCCTCAGATGCCAGGTCAGCAAATAGTTATCTACTATGAAGAATTTGAATTAGTCTGCTTGTAATGCTAAACTTAGTTCCAGGTGGCAATGGAGGTAACACAATGGCACCATTAGTTCTAATGGAGTCAAGGTTGACCCCATAGTTATTTCATATGCCAAATTCAGGATGTTGTCTGGGTGAAGGATGTTGTCTCGCTACTGGTTGATTGTTGAGAATATTCTGTTGTTGATTTTGCAGAAGGTATTGTGGTGCATTATCATTTTTCCCTCTAAGATGATTCATGTCATCACCAATTTCATGTCCATCGTTGTTGTTGTTTTTGTTCATCATCCTACGTAATACTTTTTCAATTTTGGAATTAAAGGGACTCAAAAAAATGTCTTGACTTCTCGTATTTGGCATGCACTAGGAATCAAAACTTATTTCAGCATAAACAAAAAGAAAAAAATGTAAAATAAGAAAGTAATGACTACAAATCAAATAATAGAAATTAATCTAATCTAAAATCCAAATACCCCGGCAACGGCGCCAAAATTTGATACGCCCAAATCACACCTCCCTAAAGAAATACAAAGCGGTCATTGATCAAATATAGAACCTAACAAAGGTTAGGGTTGATCCCATAAAGAATATGGTTTAGACTTAGATTGATCGTCTGTCATTTATTTTAGTAATCAATTTATTTCTGTAAAGAAAGTTTTTTTTAATAAAAAACTAATTAACAAATCAAATAGCAAACATTAAGTAACAAAGCAATAGTTTAATGAGGTTTTAAATCAATATGAAGTGAAACTAGGGTTTATGTGTTCCCCATGAATCCTAACTATGTAGACCTTTTTTATTAGTAATTATTTTCTAGTGTGTTACATGTAGAATCGGTAAGTTAAGTTCACTATGCAACTTGATCCATCTACGAGTGTATGCTTTACTAAACCTTACCAATGATCCCAGATAAAGCTATCAATTGATCCGTTTAAGCTAATTAGATGAGGATAATTAACTCCAAATCTCATTGTTTAATCCATTTTCCCATCCATTACATTCTTGATTCGTAAAGTAGGGATAAGACGAGTTCTAATGTTGGCTACCGTTAAAAAGCAATCAAAATGAAGGAAAAAATAATATATGCATGCACACTATTCAAGAATTACTTTTTATTAAGTCTACATCATTAATTCTTCATGGTTCTCAGAACCCTAGTTGTGGAATTAGCTATACATAACTAAATGATCACAATCAATAATATTTGAGTTAAGAGAAATCATGAAGTTACAATAATGAATGTGAAAATCCAAAATCTTCAAATAAAATCAAAACGTAAATATCGATATCAAAAAGTGAAATTCAAGAATAAAAGCCCAAAAGTAGTTCAAGCTTTTTCTAAAACCCCCAAAACGTACATACGTAAAAATAAACCTAAAGAGTGTATTTATAGACAACTAATCCTAAATAAATATGAATTTGGAAAAATCGGGAAACTTTAAGTCGGTTGGGTTCTACAAATTTTTTTACGAATCATGATTAGTTTGACGAGTGGTAGACCCAACTCATAATCCAGCACTTTGCACTGAGGAATTCTTCTTCTTCATGAAAGACTTCTATGACTCGTAAGTTTCGGGATGACTCATAAACTTGAATCGTAGATCAAGTCCTGGTTTCATCTTCTGCAGCCTCTTCTACAGTGTCTTTTACAACTCGTAGGCATATGAACGAGTCGTATACTTGGCTCATAACTTCAACTCTGCTTCAATGCTTCACTATCACTTTGACAACTAAAAACGATGACTCGTAGACTTGTGAATGAGTCGTAGACTAGACTCGTAATCTTTATATTTTCCTTTATTCCTCACTTCTATTTTGACGACTGATACCCATGACCCTTAGAAGTAACTACGAGTCGTAGGATGAACTCGTAAAATCCCAAAACTTCTAAAATCAGTGTTGTGCTTCCTCAATCAATACCCTGGCTTAGTTTTCTGCAAAACAAACACAACTAACATCAAATGTGCTAAAAAAGATTAAAAGACATGCAAATTCCCAAGTTAAAATATTAAAAATATCGTAAATCCATGGTACATCAGTATCTGATCTACAGAAAATCTATATCACAATTATAACCACAATAAATAATGATCCCGCTTGTACAATCAAGTAACACATTTATTGCATGTAATTTGATCACAATTATCATTTCAACTTATAATATTTCCTTTTCCCTAACCATATATCATGCATCTAATATTAATGAAGTAGTTAACATACATATATAACATAAAGGAAAAAACAACAACCATCACCTACCTTAAAACAAGCCTTGGATGCTCTAACAAATCTGAGCTTTCCCTTTTTGAAGTGCATTGGCTTATTCTTGGTCTAAAACAAATACAAAGCATAACAATCAATGAACAATGGCCTAAAAATACTCGAAGTATACTCGAATTCTAACCCTTGATCAATTTCATGATATCACACCCAACTAGAGTTTTTCGCACCATTCATTCAGATCAAAAACCCTCTTCTAAGATAATCATAATAGATTTTAAGGTCCAAGAATTGAATTACAAGTGGGGAATAATTAACTTACATTTATCAAGAAATTTATCGAAGATTGAAGAAAATAGCCCTAAGTCACCTCTTTCTCTCCCAAAAAATGAAGTTGAAGAAATAAAAATAATTGTGGGACTTTTCTGCATTAAATACGCAACTGGCCCGCTATAGCGGCCCCACCATAGCGAGATTTCACCTGCTATGGTGGCTTGTACAGAGAAAAAAACTCAGAATTTCTTCCTCAAGCCCCCATTTCACAACCTACCCTCAAACCTTGATGTTCTAAATAACTCTTTCATGCCAAGTTCGATATCGAGAGTTATACTCATCCGAATTCACATCTGAAAGGGCCTATAGATTCGTTTACGTCTTAGCTAACATCAAATACCCAATATTTATCTGGGTCACCCTATACCTCACCTTGATCAAATTTTATCTGAGACTTGCCTAGCCTAAAAATTTTAAGTTACCACACAAAAAGTTTCTTGCCCAAATATTGTCACGACCTGACTGCTTGAGTCATAATGATGCCTATTATAACCCACCAGTAGGAAAGTCAACAATATCCCAAAACTACAAGTAATGGGATGTAAGGGCAGAAAACTAACATCAACTAAAACAATAATATAATTAACAGGAATCACAAATGAAGAAGTGGAAGAAAGCCAAAAACTAAATACAACAAAAAGGATGCCTCCCAGAACCAAGAAGTCATAAGTAGAGCCACTAACCAAATGAGTACAAAACCCAAAAATGTACCACAGAGATAGACTATCTCAAAAAGCAAAAGACTAGTCTATATATATATATATAAAAGGAGACAGGTAAATCTAGGGCGATGTGTGCTCACCCTCGCCTCCAAATAAGAATGCAGCTAGCTCGATATCAACCCTACTACCTGGTGATCGGCCTGCATCACGAAAAAATATATAGAGTGTAGTGTGAGTACTAAAAAAACAGGTACCCAATAGGTATCATAGGCTGATTGAGCAAGAAAATCAAAAGTAATATAAAATGCGAGAATTTAAACCATAACCAGAAAAAAGAATGAGAAATCTAACAGGGATGCACACGAGTGTACTAACACATAAGAAAAAGAGTATAGATAACTAAATCCAATCAATCTCCCATAAACCTAGTAGATATACTCGTGCACAAGTTAAAAGTAAAACTCGAACAGGCTTCCATAAGCCCAACATGTGCATAGAATGGTTAAGACAAAATAAGAGAATCTGATGGAGTTTCCAAGATTTCCATAACTTTCCACAGACTTTAACTCAACCAACCAAACGCCTAAAACTTTATTCACAACAGATAGGAGCAAAGAACTTGAATCAAAATGAAGATGAAGGAATCAAGGACTTGAACCGAGATTTGGAGTAGCTAAGGACTTGAACCAAGGCTAATGATAGTCGTGGACTTGAATCATGTATAAATGTGATCAAGGACTTGACCTCAACTCGGCCACCTCACTGGCCTCCTCAGGGACCTCCCCGTGCACTCTGATGACACTACTAAAAAATTATGAAAAAATGACCCAAAAAAGCAACGGACTTGTCAAACTCGACGAAAAAGAGACACAATCACTTCCGTTGCTTTTTTGCTCGACGTTTTTAAAAAAGAGACGGATAGGGTTGCAAACTGTAACGAACTGCATCGCCCCTAATATTTTTTTAATTAAAAAATATAAATATAAAAATGACGGACTCAGTCGGTTTAATTTTTAAAAAAATTAATTATTTAATATAAAGGGATGGATTGTGTTGTTTTCTTTTTAAATTTTTTATTTTTTTTCAGAAAAGTAATGGATAAATGGTCATCGTCTGTCGCTTTTGTTCTTGGTGTTCTTAAAAATTTCTAGAAAAATGACAGACTAAAGGACCCAGTCCGTTGCTTTCCTGTAATACTTTTTACAGCCTGCCCACCTGCAATCAAAATTCAATTCACTTCATATCAATTCAGCTCATTCCAACACAACTAATAACAAATAAAATACGCACAATTCATAATAACAAACATAATTAAATACTTAAAATGAATAAAGTAATAATTTAGAATGATTTAAAGTCTTTCAAAGTTAACAAAAAAATTCAAAATGTTCATAAACTAACATAGGGAATCTAAGGACTATTTTCTATGTATTCATCATCGTCAGAGTCATCCAGAGTGAACCCTCTTGAATAACGAGGCGGAGGCTGACGGGCGAGGTTGAGCACTTGTTCTTTGATTTGCGCAACTTATTCATTCATAATTGTTTGCTCCTCAACCTTTTTTGGCTCAGATTCTGCCAATGTGCATGTAAGTTCTGCAATTTGCTGCTACATAACAGCTATGTGAACCCTATCAACGGCCTCAGCCTGAGTGATGATCCAATACTTTCTAAACCTGATTGGAATTGTCGTACGTCATTCCTAGATCCCATTCCATATAGTCGGCCCTTGTGGCTCCCTCCAACCACTTCTTTTTTCCAAATTTGAGTAGCTGGACCGAATCTCCATCTCACTTATGTGCCACTCATAATTTTGCTGCATATTAGAAAATAAAGCTATAATATATATATATATATATATATATATATATATATATATATAAGTTAGAATCAAAATATATTATACATTATGTTAAAGAACTTACATAGGCTCATTCGGCTCTTTCCTCCACCCATTCATCCGGATCCGATGGATTAGCCTTTTTCTTCACACGAGTCTTTTTAAAGACTTCATGGCGATAGGAAATGTGTCTCAATTCTTTTTCTTATAAATAAAAATACAATTAATAAAATAATATTTTGTCAAATAATTTGTTTAAGAAAATGAATTTAAACTTAAAATTTAGAAACCTTACCATCTCCCTTTGAATTGTACCAACACTCTTTGCACCTCCAGTGATTTTTCCTCTTGATCGAACAAACACTTACATTCTTTGGTATCCCAATACTGGCATAATTCTTCAAATATATAAGGCAACATCCAACTCGAAGATACCCGATCATCCCTTACTTTTTTAACCAGCTAGACAGTTTGATGCTCATTTTTCTTTCAAAAGTGGTCGTAATGAACATATTGTACCTTGGCTTCCAGGTACATAAAGTCTGAAAATATTAATAGCGTTAAATAATTAGTTAAGTAAAGTATAGCAAGAATATCAAACTTAAATTAAAAAAAATAGATTTAAACATATATATACCTTGAATTCATTAAACATTGACTGGCGGATACTTCTTGGAATCTCTCGCCAAGAGTGATAGGGCTCATATATAGCCTCCTAACACTTTCTTGAAGAGCCCTAGCAGCCTCCTTCAAAGGATGTCACCTGCAAGACACATAATAAACATGTAATTAGTTCATGAATAATTTATTAATATAGCAAAAATAAAAAAATAAAAAATTACACTTATGAGGATCCATCAGGCTCAATCATGACTGTCTTTAAGTCTGTCCCTCTGACCAGGAGCTAACCCAGGCACATTATGTGCTGCCTCTGGTCTAGCAGCAGAAGAAGGTAAAGCTTCTTCTGCTGAAGTTGATATTGTAGGAGTATCAGTCTCAATGCTAGAATATCTAAGTCTCAGAGTAGATATGTGAGGAGACTGAGATCTGAGAGATGGAATTGTGGGAGATGGAGTAGAAAAAGATTCTACTCTCTGGGGTCTATGAAGTATATCTGACCTGTGAAGAAAAAGAAGTGTCGCGTGGTCGGCGGAACTGACTATGGTAAACTAAAGGATCCATAGTCCCAAAAGTTACAACATGAATATATGTAGGACTAGCTCGGCGGTGCTGCATCTCCGGCGCTAAACAAATATGTCCTGGGATATTCTCAGGATCAACAGGTCTCCTAGACTTTTTTTTACTCCTACCAGAATAGCTAACCCCAAGATGATCCAGAAATCTATCACCATCACCAAATGACATTTGTATGTAAAGTAATAATAAAATATATAAAAAACATAAATTAAATAAATTTAGTGTTAGCAAAATAAATAGCTTACATACTAGTTATAATCTATCACTCTATTCCTCCTCACTTATTTTATTTTCTTCATCCTTCCATTCCTCCTCCTCAGTTGTTTCATATCCATTGTCATCTCATTCCTCCTCCTCAAATGATTCATATTCCTCATTTACTTCTTCCTCAATATTTTGCATTATAAGTTCATCATCAGAAACTCTTCTAGTATGTGTTGAGGATGTTCTAGTGTGGTTTCCAACTCAGCATCAACTGATTGTTGAACAAGTGCAACATTAATTTGGTATGCCACATCTAATATATTCTCAATTTCAATTCTTCCCACAGGCTTTGTCTTAATAACAATCCACCAATCAGTCTTATCTCAACGCAATGGATATGGAGTGTAATAGACTTGCTTAGCATTTTGGGCAATGATAAAAGGATCATAACTTCCGTATTGTCTGGTATGCTTAACTTTAATTATATTATGTTGTTGGTCCACCCTTGCGCCTCTGTGTGATGGTCCAAACCACTTACACTAAAACAATGCTATCTTTTTTTAGGCCAACCTAAATATCTTACTTCAATAATCTCTTGAATGACACCATAATATTCAACAGTTTGGCCATTACCATCGACATCACCTTGAATGCATACACCGCTATTATTGGCTTTCTTGTGCATAGAAACTTTTTCAGTTTGAAAATTAAAACCATTCACACAATATTTATTCATTGTATGAATTTGAGATTTAGGCCCGAGTGCGATCTCTCACTAATGGCGAATGTTCGACATTTGAGTATTCATCATAAACCTAAAAATTAATTTTAAAATAATACAATTTACTATAAAATGAATATATTATATATATTGATTCAATATAAGCTTTCACACTTATATGATCCTTTAGTCATTTGGAAAACCTCGAATATATGGCTTCATTTCTCCATGTGCTTACGAATGAGCTGATAATGATATGTACAATTTTGTTAGTTAATAAACACTTATTACTATGTAATTTGGTAATATAATTTAACACTTAAGATATGGCTGAATTTCTAGACAATTAAGCAGAATATGGGTCATAGCTGATTGTCTTTCCATTGTAGTGAAGCCTCATCTTTTACGTCATTTAGATCCTCAACCACTTTGATTAAAAATTAAAATCGGTAGAAACATCGGATCACTATCACCTTCATCATTGCGATTAGGCTTATTTCTCCTACATGGAACTTCATCTCCAAAGTAATAGGAGTAAAAGTCATCAGTTTCTCTCGCAATATAAGCTTCAACTATTGATCCTTCGATCTTTCCACTCTGTTTAATTATTTGTTTACAGGTTGTAATTTTTCTCAATGTATATATCAATATATCTTATACTAATAATTATAGTATATATAAGAAAAATAACTTAATTACTTATATAAGAAAAATATTACCTCTGAAATGGATACATCCACCTTGTTTGAACTAGACCTTCAAGGCAGGCTTCTTTTACAAGATAAATCAGAAGATGCTCCATCACATCAAAAAACCACATGGAAAGATCTTCTCCAACTTTGTAGTAATAACAGAAATATTTTCCTCCATCCTGTCTAAACTACTTTCCAACAACTTTTCAGAATATAAATCTCTAAAGAAAAGACTTACCTCTGTGATTGGCTGCCATATCCTGTCAGGTAGATGGCTAAAAGCGATAGAAATCAAAGTTTCCATGAATACATGACAATCATGACTTTTCATACCTACCAACTTTCCTTCATTCAGATCTGTCCACTTTCCCAAATTTGAAGCATATCCCTTTGGCATTCTCAAATATTTAACCCACTTACATATTTCACGTTTCTCATCTAATGTGAATGAAAAACTGCTTTAGGCTTGACAATTTTACTATTTTGTAGTTCTTGCAACCACAATTCTTTTCTCCTACAGTATTCCTTTAAGTCTATTCTAGCTCTTGGATTGTCTTTTATCTTTCCCTTAACATCCATCACTATGTTAAACAAATTGTCAAAATAATTTTTCTCAGTGTGCATCACATCAAGATTATATCGTAGGAGATTATCCTTCCAATACGGCAACTCCCAGAATATGCTCTTTTGTTTCAATTATGTTCAACACCATATCCAGGAAATCTAGAAGGTGGAGTTTCGATAACTTTAGGCAATTGAGAAACTCTCTCCCAAATTTGATGTCCTGTCAATGATAGAGGAGGAGAGTCATTTTCAACCCTGTTTTTATGAATGCATGTTTCATTTTTCCAAACTCAAGGTCCATTGGCAAGAACTAACGATGACAATCAAACCATGATTTTTTTTTGCCATGCTTTAAGGTGAATGCCTTATTATTTTCCATGCAATGAAGACAAGCAAGCTTTCCAGTAGTCATCCAACTAGACAACATCATGTATGCATGAAAATCATTAATAGTCCACATTAAAAAGGCACGCATAACAAAATTCTTCTTAGTTTATATATCATAAGTCACTATGCCTTCAAACCACAATTGTTTAAGCTCATTTATCAATGGTTGTAGGTAGACATCAATCAAACTTTTAGGATTACGAGGACCCGGAATAACCCACCTTAGAAAGATGTACGGACTTATCATGCACATTTCAGGAGAAAGATTGTACTGGGTAAGAAATACAGGCGAGCAAGAATAAGGTGAGTCAACATTAGAGAATAGTGTGAAACCATTTGCACACAATCCCAATCTTACATTTCTTGGTTCACTAGCAAAATCTGGATACATATTATCAAAATGTTTCCATGTTTCTCCATCAGATGGATGAGACAAGACACCCGACAGCCTTCTATACTCACGATGCGATCTCATATGTGGGGTAGACCTCATTGATGCATACAACCTCTTTAATCTAGGAACAAGAGGTAAATAATGCATCGCCTTAATTGAGACCATCTTTCCAGCAAGAGTCCTCTTATAACGAGTTTGTCCACAAAACTTAAATTTTCTAATTCACTATTAGTCTTGTAGAAAAACATGTAACCATTAACACAATAATGAATTCTATCATACGACAATCCTAACTTGAAAATCAATCTCTTTTCCTAATAGAGGTTCTTAGGTATGTTAAACTCAGGATTAACAAGTTCGCCCAAAAGATCAACCATTGATTCCATAGTCGCATGAGGAACACTCCAATCTGATTTAATATTCATTAACCTAACAACAACTAACAAAGCAAAATGCAAACTCCCTTCACATAGAGGACGACTAGCTTTTTCTAATTGTTGATAGAAGCGTCTTGCTTCTTCATTAAGAGTTTCATCAAAATATTGTACGGGTTCCATCCCACCTTGAACCCCGAAAGAATCATTGACCATTTCATGAACTCTATCATGTTGAAATGTATCATTTTGAACTCTATCATGTTGAACTCTATCATGTTCAACCCTAATTTGATCATGTGGTGCAAACATATTATATTCATCCACAGGTAGCAAATTATAAAATATATTATTTAATCCATCTATTTTCTCCATGATCATCCCATACAAAATATTTAGGCTTAAATCCATTACCATACAAATGAACCATAACTATATCTGGATTAAAACACTTCAAGCACTTACATTCATGAAAGGACACCTAACCAATCCATTTCTCTTAAAAATATCAAGTGTCATTGCATGATCGATAAAACTTCTTACACCATCAATAAATTCAGGTTTCAAACCACCACCAACTTCATAATGCATGCTATACATCCACAAACGATGATCCATCTACAGAATTATATATATTCAATCTTAATTAATTAGTTCATAAAGACTACAATTCATCGAGACTACAAGTGTTATTAATTCAAATATAATTAATTAATTCATATAATAATTAAGTTCAAGTTAAAATTAATTGAACTTATAATTAAGTTCAAATTCTAATTAATTCAAGTAATAATTAAGTTTAACTTCTAATTAATTCAACTTATAATTAATTCAAGTTCTAATTAATTCAAGTCAGATGTTCTAAGTTAAATAAGAACAAAATTACAAGTTTCAAGTACATACAAATTAAAGTTCTAAAATACGAGTATTCAAGTATCTAATTAGAGTTCAAGTTCATGACATCATAAAGTTCTAATTAATTAGTTTTAAAGTCTAAGAGTTCAAAATTTATCCAAACCAAAATAATTTATAAAGTTCTGAAATCCTAAAATCCAAGTATCTAAAGTTCAAGTTAATCACCACATGAACTTCTAAGTTCTACTTAATTACTTCTCAGGCCTAAAGAGTTCAAACATATACAAACCTAAAAAAATTCAAAGTTCAACTTCAAAATTCTTAAAGTTTAAGTTCATGACTTTGAATATTGTCTAACTCTAATTAGCTTAATTAGTTCATAAGGACTACAATTCAACAAGATTTCTAAAGTCAACAAAATTTCAAGTTCAAAGTTCTAAGTTCAAGTTAAAAATTCAAGTTATAAGTTCTAAGTTCAAGTTCTATATTATATTCAAGTATCCTAAAATTCAAGTATCTAAGTTATAATTAATTCCAAAGGCTAAAGTTCACAATTTATACAAACCAAAAAACATTCTAAGTTCAAAAATCCTAAAGTCCAAGTTCATAACTTGAATATGTTCCAAACATCAAAAATCATTCAACCCAATATTTTTCTAACTTGAATATCTTTCAAACATCAAAAATCCTAACTTCTAACTTCTAATTACTTCATGTTCTAACTTTAATTTTATCTTCAAAAATACTTCAATTCCAACTAAAACAATACCCAATTCACAATCTAATTAGAAAAAAAAATCAATTCAAACTAAAGCCCTAAAATCTTCATTCACATTCTAACTTCAAGAACTAACTAACTATGTTAATAACATTTGAACATCAAGAACACTTTAATTCCAACTCAAAGAATATTCAGTTCGCAATTTAATTCAAAAAGCCCAATTCAAAGCAAAGCCCTAAAATCTAATTTCTAACATTCACCAATTCAAAATCACATATACAAATTAACTATGTTAATAACATACATTAAACAAATTAAATGAAATAAACTAACTAACAAATCGACAAATTAATTTTTTTTCCAAAATTAAAACCCTAACTAGTTAGCTAACCTTATTAACAATAAGGAGAGAGAAGGCTGACAGAGGGCAGTGGCGGCGGCAACAACGAAAATGGGGGAGGGAGTGACAGTGGTCGTCCATCGACGAAGGGCAGCGAAGGGTTGAGAGTTTAGAGAGAAGGAGGAGAGGAATTTAGAAAGAGAGAGAGAGAGAGACTAGAAAAATAAGAAAAAATGTGGACTGATATGAAATATATCAGAAAAAGCGACCGACAGCGTCGCCCTGTCCGTCGCACATTTTAAATAGTTGACCTCCATTTTGACCAAAAAAGCGACGGACTGGGAGACACCTTTCGTCACATATTTATAAAAAAAATTAATAAATTAAATGTAATAAAAACGATAGACGGTGACATAATTTTTAAATAATAATTAATTATTTTAAATTTAAAGCGACGGACTCGATCACTATTTATATTTTACAATTAATTTTTAAATATATATACATATAGCATAAAAATCTGCCAAAGAAATGACAGACAACTAGTGTCTGTTAGTCGCTTTTTATTAAAAATATTTAAAAAATTAAAAAAACAACGTACTGCGTCTCAAATTCCATTGCTTTTTTTAGCGACACAGTCCGTCACATTTTTTTCCATCATTTTTTGGCCTGTTTTTAGTAGTGTGACCACCCCGGCGATCCTGACCCCAGTGTTCGCCTCTAAGTGGAGGTGTTCCTGCTAGTGCAGGCCTAGTTGCATGTGGAGCTGGTGCAGCTAGCTTGCGGAAAGGACACTCTCTAGACCAATGATAGAGCTCCCCATAATCATAACAACCCTGTGAAGGTCTACTCGCAACTGGAGGCCGGCCACCTCAGCCTGAAGAACCCGACTGAGTACCACCTCAGCCGACTTAGATCGGCACTAGAACCACCCTTACAATGCTAGTTACCCTTTGAAACATGTCTCAAATCTTGGATTAGGAGATTGGACTGACCCTCCTAGAACCTCTAACGAGGCCTATCATCTGAGTCTCTGGGCCTAAAGTGGGACCCAGTGGCTGTCATCTTGTATGGCCCTCTTGCTGCTGCCCCCTTGGGCCTCACAACGGAGCTACTCAAGTGTATGGGTGTGGTCCATAACATCTAGGAAGGAGCGGCCCGCTGAGACCTTGGATTGAGTCTTAATCCGCAATTGCGGCCTCAATCCTCTAACAAAAACTGAACGCTCTCCTCCTCAATAAGTAAAATCATAGTAGCATGTCAGGAGAGCTTGTGGAATCTAGCCTCATACTCTGACACGGTCATGGAGCCCTGCTCTAGACGTGAGAATTGATCTCGGATCTTATCTTTGATGCTCTAGGGATGAAATGGGCTAAGAAGGCCTCTGAATACTCTGACCATGACGCTGACGGAGACCCAACTGGCCTGGTCTCTATATATGAATGCCACCACTATCTGGCCAGTTCATCTAACTAATATGCGGTAAAGTCGACTACGCATGACTCCACTAATACCAAAGCTTGTAACCGTTCCCGACAAGCAGTAACAAATGCGTGATCATCCTCTCTACATTCCCAGAAAACTTCAGAGGTGATAGACGTACAAAATACCTCAAGCATCTTATGTGTTTGTAATGGCATGACACCTTCTAAATCATTCAGTTGGGTGGAAGGGGCCTGTGGCTTTCAAATCCCTAGAGCTGCTGTTGCATGCTGACCCTACTGTGCTGGCACAACTATGGTTATAGATGGGGCCTTCTGCTGTATACTTCCAAGTATGGTAAAAATCTTGGTGATAGCAGCCTATAGATTAGGAGCCATAACTAGTGTGAGTGCTGGCTAGGATGGCCCCAAACCTACTGGCTGGTGATGAATGGGATCTACCTGTGGCTCTGCCTCCTACTCCAGAGTGTACTCTCGATCATGGGTAGGTGATGCAGCCCTAACACGACCTTAAGGTCAACCTCTACCCCTAGCTGAGGCTCTATCAGTGGGCCTGGGTACATCACCCCCGATCGTGGTACCACACGTGTGAGCCATCTTATAAAAAAAGTGGAACAAGTGAGATTTATAAAACTAATAAGACACACATTGCACAAAAGTGATACAAAAGAGAAAGAGTTCCTAAAGACATCATGTAGCCTCCCGAAGATAAGTCACGAACGACTCCGCACAGATCCGCAGGACTCTACTAGAAATTAGCTCTGTACAAGTGAGACCGGTGAATCTGGGGCTCTGATACCAACTTGTCACAACCCGACTACTTGAGTCATGATGGTGTCTACTATAACTTACTAATAGGCAATCCAACCCATATCCTGGAACTACAAATAATGGGATATAAGGGCGGAAAACTAACATCAACTAAAACAATAATATAATTAATAGGAATCATAAATGAAGAAGCGGAAGCAAGCCAAAAACTATATATAAAAAAAAGGATACCTCCAGAACTTGGAAGTCACAAGCACAGAGCGACTAACAAAATGAGTACAAGCTCCAAAAGTGGACCACATAAACAAGACTGTCTCAAAAAAAAAATACTAGTCAATATATATAAGGATATGGGTAAATCCAGGATGTTGTTTGCTCACCCTCGCCTCCGAATAAGACTATAGTTGTCTCAATATCAACATTGGTAGCTGGTGCTCAGGCCTGCATCACAAAAACAGATGTAGAATGTAGAATAAGTACCAAAACAACAAGTAACCAATAGGCATCATACGCTGACTGAGCAAGAAAAGCAAAAGTTATATGAAATGCGAGAATTTAAACCAAAGACAGAAACAAGAATGAGAAATATAATTGGGATACACACGAGTGTGCTAACACATAAAGAAAAAGATTATAGCTAACTAAATCCAACTGAACTTCCACAAACCCGACAAGTACACTCGTGTGTAAGTTAAAATTAAAATCCGAACGGACTCCCATAAGCCCGACAGGTGCATGGAAGGGTTAAGATAATATAAGAGAATCCGATGAAGTTAACAAAATTTTCATTACCTTCTGCAGACTTGAACCAAACCAATCGAATGCCTGAAACTTTATTCACAATTGATAGGAGCAAAGGACTTAAACCAAAATGAAGATGAAGGAACCAAGGACTTGAATCGAGATTTGGAGTAGCCGAGGACTTGAACCAAGGCTAATTTTTTCCCCAAGCCTTATTATAGATAAAAGAAAAACAAAGTTACAAGGAGGGGGACACAGACCTAACCTCCAATCCTATGGTAGTTCCTAAGTCAGCTAACCTACTAAGGTCGGCTAACTCATCCCCGATACAGTAAGGTGCCTTGTAAATACAAGAAAAGAGAAAGAACCTATGAGAGGACTCCTCTCTATTCAAAATATCTAGAAAAGCTTTAAACGAGGGAGACTCTCCCTTTACATAAACGAGAATAAAAGATGATTACCTATTCCTATTCGAGTAAGCTATATCCTAATTAAAGACGTAGCTAAATTGAAAAAGTAAGTAGCAAGCAACTTCATTGGAACATAAGTCGACTAACTTATTAAGGTCGCTCGACTAATGTCTCAAACTAAAGTGAAGGGTGAAGGGACAGCAGCACATCCAATATTGTTGCCACTGTGCAGTTGTTGTTGTTTTTTGGGTGTTGTTGCTGATGGATTAGTGTCTTCAGCATAGCATCACAACAAGTATAGGAGCTCTTGTTGGTTTCTTTATCTTCTTGAGTATATGTTTGCAGAACCAAGGCTAATAATAGTCGTGGACTTGAACCACGTATAAATGTGACCAAGGACTTGAAGCAAGGTGAAAGTAGCTATGGAATTGAACCAAGCTGTAAGGAGCAATGGACTTGAACCATGGTTGAAGAAGGCCAGGACTCGAACCGGGGAATACTAAGGCATGACCTAAAACCACGCCGGTGGAGTGAAATGGGGAGTTGAACTATGAATAGGGGAAAATTGGTTAGAAATAGGATTAGCGACCATCCGAGCATCACGAGTAGTACCTCAAACCGACTGTCATCAATAAATCACTCCAACCCGAACCAAATCCAATCTGAATCTCGAGTAGCATTTCAAATCACAGTCAAGTATACTGAAATCTATAGAAATAAGGGAATTATAGATATAAGGTTCTAAGAGTGGTGTTACTCCCTAACTAAGGCCCAAACTATCAGACTCAAGTCTGCCATATTAGTCTATAGGCATCCAAGCCGTCTGAAGTGGTCGGAGAGATTTCAAGGCCTAACGGCTCCAAAAGTATGTAAGTCTATGGAAATCACTAATCTAAGCCTAGACTAAGGCCAAACATGATTTCAATAATAAATACAAGCCATATAAAGGCACACTGCAAGGTATGAATGATCAAAAATAAAAACTGACATGCTTCAACAACTCAAAATACCCGAATTATAGACTAAGGCATGAATTCTAGGAATTTAACATGATCAACTACCAAACAACCCCAAATCCACACAAATCAACATACAATTACTTAGTTATGATCAGTCTAAGGAGAGGAAAGTCGTAGCCTACTTGTAGGCCAATCGCACGTGCTCCAAATTAAGTTGTTGGAGCTTTTCACTTTTGTAAGGCTTCGGAATGATGGCACACTATCAAAAATAGAATCACAATGTTATTACGGTCTTTTTGACACTAAAATTACCAAAATCAAAGATGAACCAATTTTGAAGTAAAAAAGAAAATATGGGACCCACTTCATAAATTCTAAAATTGAGTCTGTGAAAAGATCCTAGTTTACCTCCCCTAACTCGTTCTCTAAAATGAAACACAATTTGGGACTTGGAACACCAGGAATTCAACTATGCAAGAATTTCTCAATTTAACTCAACTAAACAACAAATGCAGTAGGTTATAGCTAGATTTTACCTCCAACAAAAATTCCCAAATAATTTTCGAAGTCCCCAACACTTTCTCCCAGCAATCACCCACAGTTTAGCCTTTGAATCACCCAATTCCGCCTTAAAACGAGAGAGAAACAAGCTTTTGAAGTTGGATAAAATAACTAAAAACAAGGCATAAAAAGATTCCCCAGGCGTCGCAAAAGCGACCAAGAAAGTCGCTTAAGTGACCACCTCAAAGAGGCGGGCATTGCTAAAGCGAGACCCATGTCGCAAAAGTGATTAGTCGCTTTAGCGAGCCCACTGTCGCTTAAGAAACACTCACCCCTAGGGACCCCTCGCTTTAGTGAAACCCTAGTCGCTTTAGCGACCCAGGGTGGCTTTAGCGACGGCATAAGACACAACTGGTGTAATTGGGTTTTGGAAAAGCCCAAGTCTCTGACTAGGTGCTCGTGATTCATTCAGAACCTCATATGCATAAATGAGATGCTACTCCACCAAATGCGATGTTCTAGACTCAATGGCGCAATCAAAATTCTCATACAAGGTCATTTTGACAAAAAGTGGGTCCCACACTCAAGTGTCATTTTTAGCCAAATTCTACAAAAAGCCTCGAGATTAGACCAGAGCCTTAAGAAGCTCACAAAGGGTCGTTCTAGACCAAACTTGATATTCCAAAACCAACCGTGCTGACAGAATTCTGATCCGACATATTTTTTAAGAATGTCGATCAAAGTCAAGCTTAGGCCAAATTTCAAAGGTTAAAACGCCTAATGGTCCAAATTTGCATCGAAGGCCTCGATACTCGTGTCGACCTTGCTACTAGCCTAATTTGGCCATTCCAAAGTCATTGAAACTGTCAAAATTTTGTTTTGAAGTTGTTTTTCTTAATTTTGACTGAAATCAACTTTTCAAGTTTTAAAAGTTCTAAAATAGGAAAATGAGCATAAAACCCAAATGAATTACCAAAAAATCAAATAGTCAGTTTCAGCAAGTCATAAATGACTTGGAGTCGCTATAGAAATGCTCTAAATGACGAAATGAATGCATTAACTCAAAAATAACTGGGAGTGTCATTATAAATATCTTCAGCATTAGCTTTCCCATAACGATCAGAGGGGTGGTTACAATATGTAAGTGTGAAAAAAATATTTTTGTGGAAAAGGGGCATGCTTGTGATGAGATGTTCAAGTTGAATGTTTAAATGAATAAAGTTTCTAATTCTGTTTGCAGCTCTCTTCTATTAAGTTTTGGCATGCTCGTTTGTGTCATATTAATGATCGCTATGTGGATATCATGAGTAGCTTAGGATTAATCAAGTGATTAAAAATAATTTAAAAAAGCGTGAGGCTTGTATTAAAGCAAAAATCACTAAAAGGCCTCATGTTCAAGTTGAAATAAAAACTGATTTAGTATAATTAGTTCATACTGATATTTTTGAACTTGGAAGAATTTTAACCCGTGTAGAAAATAGATATTTTATCACATTTATTGATGAGTTTTCTAAGTTTACATATGTTTACTTAATGAAAAATAAAAGTGTTATTTTTCAAAATTTTAAAATTTATCTCCATAAGGTTGAAAATCAATTTGGTAGAAAAATATAGAGAATTAGAAGTGATAGAGGCTGTGAATATGAGTCAAAAGAGTTAAACTCTTTTGTTAGATCATTGAAAATAATTCATGAAACTACTCCTCCTTATTCCCCTGCATCTAATGGTGTAGCTAAAAGAAAAAATAAAACTCTTGTTGAATTGACTAATGTCAAGCTTATTGAGTCTAATGCACTTGTAAATTTATGGGGTGAAGCTATTTTGACTGCTTGTTATATGTTAAATCGCATGCCTTATAAAATGACCAAATTGACACCTTTTCAGTTGTGGAAAGGTCACAAGCCAAATTTGAGATATCTAAAAGTTTGGGATTGTCCAGTCTTTGTGAGGCTAATGGATCTCAAAATTACAAAGTTGGGTAAGAAAGTTATTACCTATGTTTTTCTTGGTTATGATTCAAATATTACATCTGATAGATTTTTTTATTTTCGAAGATAATATTATTATAGAATCATGTGATGTTATTTTTCATGAAAATAATTTTTTTATTCTAAAAATAGTGGGGATCAAAGGATTGAACAAAATATTTTGTCACTACCTAGTTCTTCTATTTCTACTTTGAAAAATAAAGAAATTAATGATTTTGAGTTAAGAAGAAGTAAAAGAGCTAGAGTAGAAAAAGATTTTGGTCCTGACTTTTATGTTTTTAATGTTGGAGATGACCCTCTCACTTTATAAGAAGTTTTTATTTTCATATGATTCTATTTTTTGGAAAGAGGTTGTAAATGATGAAATGTAATCACTAATTTCTAATAAAATTTAGAAGTTAGTTGATTTACCACCGGGTTGTAAAAGAAATTGAGTGCAAATGAATTTTAAGGAAAAAGTTGAAACCAGATGGATCTATTGATAAATACAATGCTAGACTAGTTGCTAAAGGTTTTAAGAAGCTAGAAGACCTAGAATATTTTGATACTTTTTCTCCGGTTACTAAAATTACGTCCATTAGACTTTTAATTGTTGTGACTATAATTTTTGTTTGCATATTTATCAAATGGATGTAAAAACTATTTTTTAAAATGACGATCTAAATGAAGAAATTAATATGGAACAATCCGAGGTGTTTTGTTGAAGTAGGCCAAGAAAGCAAATTGTGTAAACTTACTATATCCCTATATGGCTTGAAACATGCACCAAGCAATGACATGAGGAGTTTAATTTCTGCATGATTGAAAAAGGTTTTAAAATAAATGAGTGTTATAAGTGCATATATCATAAGTCTTGAAATAATTCATAGTTATTATTTCTCTATATGTTGATGATTTATTGATCTTTGGCTCTAAAATGAGTGTTATTGGTGAAACTAAAAATATTCTTAGTAGTCATTTTGATATGAAAGATCTTGGTGAGGAAAATTTTATTCTTGGAATAAAAATTACTAAAACATGTGATGGAATTTTTCTTGACCAGTCACATTATGTTGATAAAATATAATTTTCTTGATTGCAAGCATATTGTGACTCCTTTTGATTCAATTCACTTGTTTTCTATTCAAAGTGAAAATGATGTGATAAATCAAAAGAAATATGCTAGCTTAATTAAAAGCTTAAGATATGTGACTAATTGCACTAGGTCTGATATTGCGTCAGTAGGAATACTTAGCAGGTTTAAAAGCAAGCCAGTTAATGAACATTGACATGCTATAACAAGAGTTATGAGATATTTAATTGGGATAAAAATTTATGATTTGTTCTATAAAAAATATCCTGCTATACTTGAGGATTTTTCTGATTCAGATTAAAACACTTTATCAGGTGATTTCTGTTCTACCACTGGTTACATTTTTAGTTTAGGTGGTGGTGCTATTTGTGGGAGATCTAAAAAACAATTATATTGTCAACTCTACCATAGAAGCTGAACTAATTGTTTTAGCTTCAGGTAGTAAGGAGTCGAAATGTTTAAGGGATTTATTATTTCAAATACCTTATTTTGAAAAAAATAATTTCCCCTATTTTAATTCATTGTGATAGCACAACTGCAATTGATAGAGTTCAAAACTGTTACTACAACGGTAAATCTAGACTTATAAGGAGGAAACACAATAATATGAGATTGTATTTGACAAGTGATGCCATTAATGTTGATTATGTAAAATTATGTGATAATCTTGCAGATCCTCTCACTAAGGCCTTAGCAAGAGAAAAGGTGAGGAGTACATTGCGGGGAATGAGACTGAAGCCTATAAATCCATGAGTTATATATGAGGAAATCCAACTTGTGGACTAGCGATCCTATAACTATGTTCAATGGAAAAACGAATCATATGATCATTTGTTATGAAATGGACTATTTTTATTTCCCTCCTTGTGATGTGAGTGCATTATTTCCTGTAGAGAATTGTATATGTTGAGTTTAAAAAACTCTTAATGAAAATATGTAGTCCCTATAGGTGGAGTGATAAACTTACAGGAGTACTTTCAATAGATTTCACCTATATGAGTGTGAAGTAGGCCACTTCATATGAGAATTGGGCTCACTCTCAAAATACACTCATGAAATTGGGATAACACAAGGCCGTAGTGTGTGGGTATTAACGCTCATGTCAACACCTTGATTATTATGTGTGAGTAGTGATATTTTATTTCTCTTAAGTAGTTATAGTCCAAGTCTGAGACCACTATGACTCTGGAGTAAAAATTACTGTTTTACTAAGTGGAGATTCAATGTAGATCACACATTCATTAAACATAATTGTCTTCCTACAGTTGATAGACTCTCTTATCTAATATTAAAATGAGTGAAAAATTATTGGTTTATTGGCATTATAATATTAATATTTAGGATATTAATTTGCTTTATTTTGGAGTTAAGAGTTTTACTAGTATTGCTTCAGTTGTTGCCCCGTTGGGTCAATTCATTGCTGCATTACTCTTTTGAAGATTAATGCTCTTTAGGCTTAATTGCCTTTCTTCTAATGACTGAACGTGGTCAGCTATGACCATTGCTTAGTCAACTGAAACACCATTATTTCACTCTTTATTCCTCCATTATGTCTTGTAACTTATGTAATATTTAGGCTTTTTATCTATCCAATTTACTATTCCATTATCTTTTTATTTATTGCAAGGAAGAATTCTTCACTTATAAATAGTGATGGTTTTACATTGTTTTGAGTACAAGAAAATATAGAGTGCATAAAAGTTTGTCAAAAAAAGAGTTTTTATTAGTTAAAGGAATGCGTTCTTTTTGTGGAACTTTAGATCCAACTCTTGTCCAAAGTTTGTTGAGTTATACTTTGTGATTAGGCTGTTCTATCCTGGAGAGAGAACAAGTAATAGGACTACTGAACCGGCAAAAAGATTTGCTACAATGAGCTTGAATTTCCTCAAAGAGAGCGAGATATCCGCGCCTCAATCTGAAGAATTTTTATTTTCTTCATTTTATTTTTTCAATTGATATTTGTAATTTGTAATTTCACCAATAGAGTATATTGAAATATATTTTGATCAATTAATATTTATATTCTTACTTTTATAAAAATTAAGGGAAAAAGGTCTCCCAAAACTTGTGGATATTGGACTTTTGATTAATATTGAGAAGGGTATAAAGGTCTATTAACATTTGAATGATTTTTTGGATAATTAATATTTATATTCATGCTTTTATATATATATATATATATATATATATATATATATATATATATATATATATATATAGAGAGAGAGAGAGAGAGAGAGAGAGAGAGAGATTTATCAATGTATATAATAGAGGGATAATTTCAAATATGTACCAAAAAGTTATTAGTTTACAAAAGATATAGCCAAGAAAATAATAAGATGAAATATAGCCAAATTCGCTATTTAGCCACGGTTAAATCGTGGATAAATAATGTTATTTTTTACTTTTTATTAGCTACAATTTACTTTTATTTTTTATGAGATACGATTTGACCATGACTAAATAACTAACATTTTTTATTTTTTTTAATAACAATCAGGTAAGTAGTGTATATGTAATGTATCAATGTTGTATAAGATAGTGTATAAACATATATGAATATTGTATGAACACGTATATATGATGTATAAATAATTATGTAGTGTATATGTTATTTATCGATATTTGTATAAATAGTTATGTAGTGTATATATAAAGTATCGATATTGTATAAATCGTGTATAAATATGTATCAATATCGTATAAATGGTATATAACACATGTGTATATAATGTAAAAATAATTATATAGTGTATATGTAATATATTGATATTGTATAAATGTGTATAATCGTGTATCAAATTATATAAATAATTATGTAATGTATCAATATTTATTTGACTATCATCCATTCTCACCTTAATAAATAAATAATAATAAAAAGATATAAATATTCATTTTTCCACCAAAAAAAATGAAACAATTAGAAAAGGATTTATTTTTTTAAAAAAGAGCAACAAAAAAATATAAATAATAAAAAGTTTTTTTAATAGAGTTAAATAACAATAAACTATGACTAATGTATTAATTACATTAAATATGATTCTTTTATCCGAATTGAGTTATTTTGGAAAATTTTGTAAAATTGAGCTAGAAAAATGATAAATAAATGTTATAAGCTATCACCTGAAGAAATGTTTTCTATAAGAAAATCATAGGACTATATATTTAAACTATTTTTATGTTTCATCTGTTTATCTATTATAATTATTAATAATATAACATACACACAAAATTAAGTAATTTTTAATCATTCAGGCAACAAACCCGTAAGAAAGTTGCCACATACTTGCTCACAAAATGTATGCAGCGTAAAATTTAAGTCCCAAAGTGGCTTCAAGTTGAAGCTATTTGCCACAATATATAAACCCCTACCTTGGCGAAGTTTGAAATTTTGATTTTCTTCCCACATTCTCTTTACTACTCACAGAAATTCTGAATCTGAATTTTAGGGTTTGAAATTTGAGGTGAATCTTCAAATTTGAGAATTTTTCTTACATTATAGAATCGGTTGAATTTCAAAATCTTTCTGTTGGTAATGATATGAATGTAGTCATTATCTCCATTAATGTAGTTGTGAAAAGCTAAAATCAAAGACATGTATAACACATAAGGTGGAGAGGACACGAATTAGGATACAAGCTTACTAGATCGGAGTGTATTCATGGTAGTAGGTAGGAATGCACTGTGTCTTGGTGCCTTTACTAGTAGTGTTAGTGCTATGATTATAGTTTCTTGTTCTTCGATTTTGTTAATATATGTAGTTTTGTGTAGTTCCATTGTACTAATATTTGGTTGTACAACTGTTCGGTTACTATATGTTGATTTGTTACTATCTATTGTCTCTAGTATTATCTGGTGCTTCATCCATTTTTTTTCTTCTTTTGGCTTTGTTGTTCATTGTGTCTGAGCATAAGCTAAGCAGATTCAATGTCGATATTCGGCACCCCTGCTGCTGCGAACACAAATCCTAATAAGTCTACAGAGGTATTCCTTCATCAATTTTTGTTATTTTATTCCAAATTTTTGTATCTTTTTGAAGTTACTCTGTCCCAAATTGTTTCTCTTTGGATGTCGAAGAAGTGTTTCGTTCATGACATTTTAAAGTATAATTGTTGTTCATAGTGTTTTTCTTTTTTCGTGAAGTTTCTAGATATGTATATATAAATTAAGGAATGTATATTTGGATTAGTACTGAAGATCAGTTGTGTTGACCGTTGTGGTCTAAATGCAAAAATTTCCTGTTCTAGAAACTAATGATATTTCTAATTCTTGGTTGTTTAATTTTTGAGGGGGTGTTCTTTTTCTCATGCTGGAAATTTGTATCTAACATTTTGGGTAATCTACTCGTAAGGTTCAACAACCTCCTGCTGACTCTGTATCAAGCCTCTGCTTCAGTCCAAAAGCTAATCTTCTGGTTGCTACTTCATGGGATAACCAGGTCAGTTTTCTCTCTATTGTGGCTTTGTATGTTAGGTGGAACTGGAAATCGATCTTATTCTATGAGCTTTTCTAGGTACGATGTTGGGAAGTGATGGGAGGTGGAACCAACATTGGAACTGTACCGAAGGCCTCTATATCACATGAACACCCGGTAATATATGGGCATTTTCCTGGTAAATTTAACCTTCTTGCTGTATGACTTGGATTTATTAGCTATATACAATCTATTTCTGGCAGGTTTTATGCTCAGCTTGGAAGGATGATGGGACAACAGTCTTCTCTGGAGGTTGTGACAAGCAAGTGAAAATGTGGCCGCTATCTGGTACTCAACCCGTAACAGTAGCCATGCATGACGCTCCTGTCAAGGAATTGGCTTGGATCCCAGAGATGAATCTCTTGGTCACAGGAAGCTGGGATAAGACTCTGAGGTAACTGGAATTTGAAGTTGAAATGCTTCTTGTTTCAGCATCTGAATGTGTGTAAATATATATATATATATATATATATATATATATACACACACACATACACACACTTAAATATAATAAATATACAATTCAAATTAAAAAATAATTAATTATTATATCAACAAATATCAAGGAAAATCTTAACTTAAAAGAAGAAACGTTATCATTTGAGATGAATTGTAATATTTAAAGATATAAATGAAATACTATTGCCGCTTGAGAACTGCAGTAACCCGATTTTTGATTTGAGAACATGAACTGTATAAAATCAAGAACAGGTGAATTTCACTGCTTGAGAAATGCAACATATAGAATCAAGTACAGATGACTTTAGGCGACCAAAACTGCTCAGTCGATGGTCAATTAACAAAAGTCACTATTACATTGTTAACTGGAACTTAGGATGGAAGCTTATGCAACTAAACCAATTATCCTGGTCATATGTCACTCCTCACTTACCAGGAAACATAAGACTCCTCAGCAAACCCAAAATACTCACAATTACAATTGCAGCATAGTAGAAACTCGCAAGATATGGGGTAAAGGAAAAAACAAACAATTCTGCAACAATAGATTGGAGAATTGCTTAGCAGCTACCAGCACCACCAAAGAAACATCTCAAAGAATACTCAAAACAAAACTTTTGTCAAACTATCCGTATCTCTCTCATTGTATTGGAATTAAATCACCCCATCCAAACCCACTATTTTTTGAAAATTAAACAGTTTAAGCAAACCATCCAAACACACTATTTTTACCGACATCTCATTACATTGTAGCATCTGATCTTATCAGATCATGTTTCACAAAGGGGTCTTGTTAAACCCTTATCTCAAAACTGAAAACTACCATTAAATACAGAATCAAGACTGGAGAATCCCAAATACCCAGCCAGGATTTGACATCCTGGCAGTTTAAGAGGAAAAGATTTGGTTGGCTGAATTGATAGTTGGAAGAGAGAGATGGCGAAGCGTGAGTTTTGGGAAAAGAAAAAAACAAGCGTGACTTTGAGAGAAAAAAAACATGTACTTTTAAGGTCTGAATGGTGTTAAAACTTTGGTACGTATCTGCTTTATTGAGATCTATTAAGATGTTCTTAAAAAAAAAGCACTTACCTGGAACCTGAATGATTCAGATTCATATCCTTATTAAGGCCTTATTTGTTTGCACTTAATGGAGGTCGGAATCTTAATAATTCAGATTCAGCCCATTAAGTGCATCTGCTTGTAAAATTTGAATCTTAATCATTGAGATTCAGCCTATTAAGTGCATTTGTTTTGTTTTCTTATAAAACCTCTTAATGGATCTGATTAGGTCCGAGTGACTCAGATCTGTAACAAAGTCTTAACACCATTCAAACTCATTTTAAAGCAATACATGTTATTTCACATATCCTTTCATGCCTCCTGCTCCTCTCTCGGCAAAGTTTTCACACTTCTCGTTCTCCTTCTTGACTAGATACCAATATTATTCCTCTTGAACCAATAAGTTTTCATAATCTTTACAAGTATTTTGTGTAAATATTCTTGGGTGTATTGATGTTTCTCAAGAACTTTTATTGATATTAATTGATTAACTGTGACAACATTGTTTTGGTCAATTCCTGGGCACAATTTTCTTGCAGGTACTGGGATTTGAGACAACAAAATCCAGCACATGTCCAACAACTTCCTGACCGCTGCTATGCACTCACAGTGAGACATCCTTTGATGGTTGCTGGCACAGCTGATAAAAATTGTATAATTTTCAATTTACAGAATCCTCAGGTATTACTGCTCATGATTGATGGAATTATTCAAGTCATTGAACATATATTAGCAGTTAGATTTCATACCTGTGAGCAATTAGGTTAACCTTTATCTTCCCAATTGGTATTATTGGCTGGCAATACTATTGTGATGTCTTCATTGTTAATTTATTTTATAGGTAGTGGATATTTTTCTGGTGGTATTGCCTTTTTATTTTTGTTTGTAGCTCCTAAATAAGCAAGTTGTTGTTTATAAGACAGTTTTATGAAGCTTCTGTATAAGAGATTAAATGCTTTTGTAATTTTTTTTGTGCATTAATGTCATGTTTCTTTGGATGTAGAAATCAATATTTTTGTAAAAACCGATGCATCCTGAAGATGCAGTGGTTAAAAAGCCAACATGAAGCTCCTATGCAAAGCTTAAGGAGCTACATCAAATCCAAAAGATCATCTATACCATATACATATGTGAATTTACACCAAGAATACATTAATTAAAATTATGGTGTTCAAAGAGGGAGTGGGGTTATAGATTTCTCGATGCTAAGATCCCTGATTATCCTTCGAGGAGGTCCATAGAATGCTGGCTTGAATTGCATGAACATACTCTTCTAATCAATTTGCTCACCTTCCAACCACACCAACTTACAAATGCATCTCTGTGGGGTTAAGGCATAATCCACTCTAGGCATATAGACTCGAGAAGGTATCCCAGACAAGATATTCAAAACATTCTTCGCAACAAGGCACAGCGGAAGTAGATTCTTGGAGTCTCATCTCTACTTTACATCTGTAACACCTATTCAATGGAAACCTCCCTCTTCTTTTAGATTCTCTTTGAGTAAAACAAGCCCCAGGCAAAGCTGTCCAACTGAAGCAAACTACTTTGTCCGGGATTTTGTTCCTTAGCCAATTCTTAATTAAGTTCCCAGAATTATTCAAGTTTTGTTGGCAAGCCTGAGCAGTGAAAAAACCTTTTTTTTCCACCGATCCATCTCATTTTATCAACTGTCAGTGTGTGTTGTTTTACCTCCTGCATACTGCTGGACAACGCCATTAATCTTTCCACCTCCCAATCTTGGCAATTCCTCCACAACATCTTCCAGCATCCACTACTTCAACCTGCAAATTCTAGAGTCAGGACAAAAACCAAACTGGAAAAGGTCAGAGAATTCATTTTTTTGTGCACTAAAAGTACCTTCCCGCAGTTGTGGTTTATTTCTAAAGTCATCCCCTCTGTTCTTTATGTTTTTATTGGAGAGACTAGTTTGTCAACTCTTGGCCTTTCTACAATTTTGGAAGCCCACTATTTTCTATTTCTCGTTGGCCTAAAGGAGTTGTAGGGGTCTGGTCACTCGATGGATAGAGTGATAAAACTAGTAATGTGTAGTGTAATGTTAAATAAATTGTTAATATATACAGATCTGCTACTTATCAGTACCATTATTATAAGTCTATTATTATCTTATCCTCCAATGGTATTACTACTATTGTTTTATTACTTTGGTTATCTTCACTATTTTTTGTTGTCAATATTTTCTTTCTTCTGCAGTAATTTTCATCATAGCTTTTACTCTTGTCTTTGTCAAACCTGTTTTTGAAAACGCTTTTCTTGAGCCAAGGGTCTATCGGAAACACCGCTCTACCTCACACAAGGTAGGAGTAAGGTTTGCATACACCCCACCCTCCTCGGACCCCACTTATGGGATCTCACTGGCTATCTTATTGTTGTTGTTGTTAATATATATCCAGACCTTCTACATTTGGTGAAAGGTTGTCATATAGGTAAAACCTTTTGACTTCGTCAAAAAAAATTGCAATACCTTTTGAGAGACCATTTAGTTTGGAAAAATTGAAGTTAAAGGCTTGCAATGTTAACCAAAATGAACATTTAGAATGTTAAATAACATCAATTTCATAGGTTTTGGTCCATGTTTTTCTTTTTACTCTCAATACTCACTACTCACTAATTAAAAGAAGGAAACATAGAGAAAATTCAAGGATATACATATTTTTCTTGTTACTCCCTCTGTCCCAATTTATATGATGTACTGGGGACAGAGTTTAAGAAATATGGGGAGACTTTGCAATGTTCCAAAACTATCCTTAAAGAGTATACACCTTTGTGGACTTTTTGCCAAATAAGTGGGACCTAGGACATGCGTAAAATGTTCATTAAATATTTGTCAAATAAGGGAATGTGACATTCTTTTGGGACTGACTAGAAAGGAAAGCGTGTCATATAAACTGGGACAGAGGGAGTAGATTTTAGAAAGAAGTTAGTAAACCAGTTTTATACTTGCAGAATTTAGGTTGTTGGATATTCAAGTTTTAATCATTCTGCAGCATCTACATATTACTAGCATTTCCTTCTAATTACTTAAAGCTTATATTTCCTTAAAATTTGTTACAGACTGAGTTCAAGAGAATAGCCTCACCCTTAAAGTATCAAACTCGGTGTTTAGCTGCCTTCCCTGATCAACAAGGTTTCTTGGTGAGTAGCATTTTTATAGTGTACTTTTGTTGCTGCATGATCTGATACCTTCTTGTGTATGCTATGTTAAATTGCTGTCTCCTATTTTTTGCCCACCGTATACAAATGCTAGAGTCCCATACAGAGAGTGGGATTAGTAGAATGATCTCAGATCTTAATATTTTGGGCTGATACAAATTCATTCTTATATCAAACTAAAGATGAACAAATAAAGAGACAGCCTAAAAAGAGTGTTATTACCTTTGTTTTGGCAAGTTCTGCCAAGACTTTGAATTAGAGAGTCAAGGTCCTTTCCTTATGATGACAGTGGTCTTACATAATTTCTTCCGCGGGAGACTGGAATTGGTCTGCATAATATAACTCCTGTTACATGAGAATTACATGGTGTTTGAAGAATTGATTACATACTCAAATCAACAAAATCTGACTGTTCCTCAAACTTTTAGGCCACTTGTGCTGCCTCGAGGAGGAGATAAATCACTTAGTTGTGTGATCCTAAATTGGGAGATGCAAGCTGATATTGCAAAGTCTCTCTATTTTTGATGTTTGCAACATCTTCTTTATCTGCTAAGCACTTCATCCATACATGGGCTTTCTTTTTTTAATAGCTAGCTATCTTATGAGACAGTCCCAGCTCTTCAAACTCCTTTGACCTCTCTCTAATAAACTTTCTCTTTTCCTTTTCACTTTTTCTGTCTTCTCCACTGTTTGTTTTAAAGGGTGGCGGAGGAAATGATTGGACTTCCTTGAATTATTCAGCAGTCTGAGAGAAGCAACCAAGAAAGCTTTATATCAACAGTGAACTGAACTCTTGTAGATGTTTTGTTTGTAAAGCATTTTGGATCTTACGTAACGAAGTCCAAACAACAACATACCAAGTGAAATCCGATAAGTGGGGTCTGGGTTGTAATCGAGATAATGGAAAGAGGACCTATTTCCCTTCCCTTATGCATTGAGATGTTTAAAGTCTCTTCTACTGAATCTTCCTCAATAAAAGACACTTCTATTGAATCTACTTTTGTTATTTTCTGAAAAGGAGTTTTATTGTGCATTTGGGTTTCACTGTCCAGGCATTCTTGATTGCCTATGGTTATAGCTTATTTCCATTCTTACTTCTTACATTTGTTCTGTAAATAATTCCTGATATTCTGTTGTTGTGAATACATTATATCAGATGCATTTAGGTTCTAAATTCATTGAGACGTGTCATTACATTCTATATTTAGGTTGGCTCTATTGAAGGACGGGTTGGTGTGCATCATCTTGATGAGTTGCTACAAGGTAAAAACTTCACATTCAAATGCCACAGGGAGGGCAACGACGTTTACTCAGTTAACTCTCTGAACTTCCATCCTGTAAGATCTTTTTCTCTTTGTATATTTTTATTCATTGCAGTTCGCCAGCCTCATTCTCTATAAATTTTGCTCTGTCTTCTATGTTGCATCTTTTGGGATGTAGGATGTGTAGCCTTCTCTCATATCCTTTATTTAATATCTGGTGGATATAGTGTTGACCAAGAGAAATTACCAATCAATTGCTGTGTGGACCCTTTTTAGCAAGTTATTGTTAGAAGAACCTACATATGGTGCATGTACATTTCTGGTCTTGGGTAATTAAAATCTAGAAGCTCTATGATTGTGCCATTTCAGTTGTCCTGACCTAAAGGCCGGTATTCTTAGTTTAGGTGGAGTAGGTTGAACTGTTGAGTGTAAGAGCAAGAGACCTGAAAGTATATCGCTAGCTTGTAATAATACACAAACTGAACATAAAGTTGATAAACACAACACTGGACTAGCTTCTTAAAGTTGGTCTTCAGGGAAGTTTTCGTTGTCAAATAGACGCTATACTATTTCTAAATACTGCTAATATTGCTACTTCAACTCATTTGTCATGTGTTATATCTTCCGTCCAGACACATGGAACGTTTGCAACTGCAGGATCTGACGGTGCCTTCAACTTTTGGGACAAAGATAGCAAACAGAGGCTTAAGGTATCCTTGATCCTTTTTAAGTGCTAATTTCTATAACTTTTGGGTCATTTTCTTAACATTTTTATTATTTCTAGCATGTATTCCTTATAAATGGAATTGGCATACATTTAAATGCATGAAAGTGATAAAGGATCTTTCTTTGTTTAGAATATTCTAGTTTCTGGACATAAAAAACCAAATATCTCTCTTCAGTTGTTGTTTATTCATTCATTCATTCAGTTTATTATGACAAAAAGAAAAACTGTAATGTCGCAAATGAGGATTGCTATATGAGACCGTACTTGGTCGACATAGACCTTTCTGAATATTAGGTTTTTCAATGTAGGAGTTTCTATGATTTGTCGAGTCTTCCTCTGTATCATTTTACACATCAGCTGTACCACTTTCTTTAACGCACACCAGATTGTAAATTATAACTTTAAAGTTTGCATCAGGGTGACCCATAAATTTTAGCAGATAGTCATTCGTGAAGTAAAGGAAATGCTACTTGTGAGTTTTTATATACGAGAAAGCCATTATGTTATGTCCTCAGGTACCTTTTATTGCTCGAGGTACAAACTGTCTTCCTCCTAAAACCAGTGTTATCAAAAGCAAAAAGCGCAAAAAAGCTTGAAGGTCCGTTGGGCTTTAGGTGCAAAGCGCGGGCTTTAATAAAAAAAAGGGCACAAAGAGAGAAAAAAAATACAAATATATATGTTTAGTCCAAGACTAATAATTATAAGCATGAATGACAAATATATGAACAAAGAAGATGAATTTTTTTTTACAATAAAGTGAAATATCAATTATTTAGTGTTGCCTCTTTAGACGAGGCTCATTGGCAAGGAAAAGTATGCCTTAGAGCCTTGATGACGACACTGAAGCGCACATTTAAGTGAGGCGAAACGCTCAACAGTTTTTGAGCCTCGCTTCGGGGCTTAAGCGTGTGTCTTTGACAATACTTCTTGAAACTTTTATGGCTTTCTCCAAATTGGTGGCTATGGAGTTACAAGTGGAAAAGAAAAACATAAAGAAAAAAGAACAACAAATTAGATCATGTTAAGCAAGTTATTTGTCCCTATCTTTCTCTCTGCTGCAAGCCTGCAAACTTGCGTCCGCTGATATGAGTTTTCTGGTTGATTCACCGTACTACAGTAACAACTATGCCTCAATCCCAACTAGTTGGTGTCAGCTTTATGAATTCCAATATCCATCCTCTCCACTTAACCCTTTTCATTCCAATACGTTATCATTTTATCTTTTACAGTATAATCCTCACTTTATATGACACTTTATTTTAGTTATCCTAAATGTGTCAGTTATTGACACAATGCTAATCTTATTCAACTTTCACAACTTTCAAGAATTCAAATCCATAAACTATTCAAATTATTTACGTTGAATATATATTTTCTCTATCAAATAGCTTTTTAATCATTACTATAAATACTTGTCATTAACAAATTTAACAATTTAAATCTGTGTCAATCAAATAGTGATATCAAATGGAATGCTGGCATGCTTTTCAATAACGTAGCTTGTTTTGAGAATGTCTCATTCTTCATACATGTTATAATTCTTCAATTATGGAAGAAGACAAGATTTTTTAACATTTGTAGCTGCTTCAACTTTTGGCATCTTCCATCATGGTTGTTCTCTGTGTGTGTTTTCTTTAGGCAATGTTAAGATGCAACCAGCCCATACCTTGCAGCGCGTTCAACAATGATGGCTCAATCTATGCATATGCGGTATGTTCTTGGTTACTTTTGTTCAGTAAAGCCTTTACTATGAATATCTTCTGTAGTGCATGTTCACCCTTTTGAGCGGGAGTGTCCTCTGTGCCACTAAGAAAACCATTACTAGGATACTTACTCCAGTTCCGTTCCACTGTAGCCTTTTTCCTTGCCAGCATGAATGCAGAATATGCCCCTTTTTGTTTCTCTCTCCCCCCCCCCCCCCCTAATTCTTGAATCTTCTAATGTGAAGTTTCTGATTTTCTCTTAGTCTTGCATGCAAATTTGCTTCAGTTTTCAATTTTTTATTTTTATTTTGTTGTATAGGTTTGTTATGATTGGAGCAAGGGTGCAGAAAATCATAATCCATCAACTGCAAAAACATACATTTACTTGCACTTCCCACAGGTATATTCCATCAACTGAACCCTTGGTTCCTTTAGCATTTCTTAATGTTTGAACCATATATACTCAACAATACCCAAACGATATATTAGTGTTTTCAGCATTAAACGATTTTTGTATGCTATGCTTCATGCAGGAGTCTGAAGTTAAAGGCAAGCCTCGAATTGGAGGTAGCAGTAGAAAGTGAAGTCAGCAGTACAGCTTCTTCTCACCATTTTGGAGAACGTTTGGCTTGTTCTGTACATTGAGACATTTGTGTTCCATTTTTGGGTTTTTTTCCGTGTGCAGTCTTGCAATTAATTCGCAGGAGTAGGAGTTGAGCTTTGAACACTCGAAAGAAAGGTTGATAGATAGTGATTTGAGTCTGATATTCCTTATTAGTAGGAGCTTTCTAGTGACAATACAAGTCGTATATAATTAGATAATTGCTTATAGTCTCCATCTCTGTTCACTAGCTTGTAAATTGGAACTTCCTGTAAGTGAATCTCTGCACTTCTATCTCCGAAGTCAAATTATAGCTGTTTTTCTTTTGAAGTTCATAATTACCTCATGAAGTAGAGTCCTTAATGTGTCTTGAATATAAGTGTGGTTGGGAAATGTGGTATTTGTATTTGGATGGGTTAAGATGAGCTAAATAATGATGGTCCCAATTTGACATAATTTCTTTAAATTGTTAATTTGGTTTGAGGTCCTATGCATTTCCTTCACATCTCTTTCCACTTATCCATGGAGTTATGGGGATGTTTGATAGGATGTATTAGAAAAAATGATGTGTGTATTATTAGATTCTAGGTCTTTCAGAAACAACTTTTCTATCTTTTCGAGGTAGTGGTAAGGTTTATGTATACTCTATCCTTTCCAAGCTCTATTTAGTGAGATTTTACTGGGTATGTTGTTGATGTGTGTATTATTCATCTTTTGTTTGGTATGCTTTTTAATTTAGGTATAACTATTGCAAATATTAGTTATATATATTCTATATGGTGTTATGTTATGTATAAATATTACTAACACTATATATAATACTATTCTTACCCTACCAAATGACCGTTAACTGCTTTGGAATTTAATCTAGTGCTTTGCATGGTTTAACTAGTATTACTAATCATGGTGAATGCCATTAGTTTGTCAGTTTCAATTTCTTTTCATATTATAACGGTAAACAAATAAACGAATGCCATTGTTTTTTTATAATAACTAGTTCAATTAATTATAAATGCAATTTTGAAAGGAAAAAGGTGCCAATGCAAGTATCAAGTGGCTATTCTTAGTTGTATAAAACAATACCTGTAATATCAAATATGCCTCTTTTCATTGTTTTGATATCATAAAAGTCTCATCATTTACTGAACTAGTGTAGTATACGTGCCTCACACGTATAACTTAGCAATTATAATTAAATTTATATATAAAACTTATATTTTATTAATATAATGTTAAAAAAGTATTTTTATCACGAGAGAATTATAATAATATAAATTAAAATATTGAATTATATTTATTTTTTAAATACAACAAATAAAGTCAAAACCTCTCTATAAACTATAAACATGTTGGTTACAAGAATTTTTGGATGCTCTAGCAATATTTAATTGTTATAAGTAAAAAAAAAGCATAAAAAAGCATAAATTTAGTTTTAATTTCTTAATGTTATAATAAAAGCAAAATCATTTAAATTTTAAGCATAATGCACTTTGTCTAAAGGAAAATAACTTTAGTCACGTTTTGTATAAAGAAGGAAGATCTTTTAATGAAAATATATATTTACATGATATTCTTTGTCATAAATAGTGTATCTAAAACATCAAAATATTTGATCAAAACACTAAACATACTATTGGTAAACTTAGGAGACTCTATTTCTATAAAAATGATTAATTAATATAATAAGATTGTTAGGAACTTTTTTTTTATCTATATCTATTTATACTATATTAAAAGCATGAAGACCCTTAAAATGTTGATTGAACCTTTTACCCTTCATTAAAAGGCTCCACTTTAGACAAAATCATCTTTTCACTATTTTTCTAAAATTATTATATCATTATTTTAATGATATTATTTATTGACTATAATAAACATAATAAAAATTAAATAGAGAAAGTTTTCTTATTATGATCAAATGCAAAGTTTTGTTATTATGATCAAATGCCTACATGGAGAATCTTTTTCCAACTAAAAAAGACTTGATCCAAAAAAAAAATAAGTCAAAAAACTTTCAAAATAATAGGCATAAAAAATGTCCTACCTTGGAGTCTAAAGGGTTTAAGCTGAGTAGGACCAAGACAGAATAGTTAGAGTGCAAATTCAGTGACCAGACCATCCAAAAGAAAATTAGTTTCAAGTTCCTTGGGTCTATCATGCAAGGCAACGGGGAGATTGACGATGATGTCAAACATCGTATTGGGGCAGGGTGGATGAAATGGAGGCTCGCTTCCGGTGTGCTATGTGACAAGAAGGTGCCACCACAACTTAAGGGCAAGTTCTACAAAGTGGTGGTTAGACTGGCTATGTTATATGGGGCGGAGTGTTGACCAGTTAAGGTCTCCCACGTTCAAAAGATGAAAGTAGCCGAGATGAGAATGTTGAGATGGATGTGTGGGCATACCAGGAGCGACAGGACAAGAAATGAGGTTATTCGGGATAAGGTAGGAGTGGCCTTGGTGGAAGACAAGATGCGGGAAATGCGACTGAGATGGTTTAGGCATGTGAAGAGGAGAGACACAGATGTCCCAGTGCGGAGGTGTGAGAGGTTGGCCATGGATGGTTTCAGAAGAGGTAGGGTTAGGTTGAAGAAATATTGGGGAGAGGTGATTAGACAGGACATGGCACAGTTACAGCTTACCGAGGACATGACCTTAGGTAGGAGGGTGTGGAGGACCCATATTAGGGTAGAAAGCTAGTACATAGTCTCATTATTCTTTCGTATTAGTAGGCGCATTAGCACACTATAATTTCTTGTGCTCTAACTTCTGTTATTATCTCTCTATTTCTTTCTGTACTCTGATTACTCTATTTAATCTGTGTCGCTTTCGTTATTTGCGTTATTTATTATTTGCTTTCCCATATTGCTTTGAATTTCTTAGCCTTATCTGACCTCTTTTTATGCTTCTTTTGAGCCGAGGGTCTCTCGGAAACAGCCTTCCTACCTTGATAGAAGTAAGATCTGCGTACAATTTACCTCCCCAAATTCCACGTTGTGGGATTTCACTGGGTTGTTGTTGTTGTTGTTGTAGGCATAAAAAAATGTCCAAAAATAAGCAAAAAAAAAGGTCCAAAGAAATAGGCAATAAAAAATAGACAAAAAAAAGATAAAAATAAAACGTCAAAAAATAATAACCAAAAAAAAATGCAAAAGAATAGGCAAGAGTTATTTAAAGTTATTCTTTTGCAATAAGTAAAAAATATGATCACTTCCCTTTCAATTAGCAAAAACTTACAGGAGTTTTTCAAATAAATAAAAATATTTAATCACTTTTCATTCTTTTTAGTCATAGGACTTTTTGTTTTCAATCATCTTCTAAAATATATGAAAAGAGAAAAATATATGGTAAGAAAATTAGGAGAATTAAAAATTAAAAAGTACTAAAATATATAGTAAAGAAATATATATTTTAAAAATTATGGAATTCTGGAATACTAAAAAAATGTGATAAAAGTTTTAAGGTTTTCTCTTAACTAAAATTTTGATTATTAAATCTTTCCTTATTTAAATTAAGTTGAAACTTTAAATATGTAAAATTTATGTTTCTCAATTTCAACAGGAATGTATTGGAGCGTTGTATATCAACTTAATTTACATAAATTATTCTTATGTCTTTGTTTTCTTTTTACTCATTGATTGGATTCTTTGAAGCCTAACTCTTCAAAGCTAAATTATGTTCATATATTAAAGTTAATGGTAACTTTAGATTGTAGGCATAATTATTGAGTCATAATTTTTATAAGTTTTTCATATGTTTTTGTTTTTGTTCGGTGAGTTTTTAAACTGTAGTCGTAGTTGTAGGTAAAATTCAAATAATGAACATTCAGTTCTTACTTTTTATATCATGTTATTACAAGTCAATAGAAAATTTATTATAGATATACCTTTTGTGCCAAATATGCTGATATGATGTCACGACCCCGATCCATCGTGACTGGCATTCACACTAACCCTCCGGTGGGAGAACCATTTTCAATAGATCAACAACAATAATCAAGAAGTATACAAAGCTTAAAGATGCGGAAGCAGATTTAAATCAAGAAATAACTACTGAGTTCCCATAAACTTAGAAACCGTCTAGTTATCAACCCAAAATATATGAAAGTAAACACATCCTAGGAACTGAAAGTCGTCTGTACCAAAACTCTAACCAAAGTCAACATAAGAAAGGGAAACACTCCCCGAAATGAAGTCATAATACTAAACCGTGTTTTGAAAATCTTAGTCCTCGAAAAAGAGACTAAAACAAGGAAGAGTCCATGACAGCTTGAGATAAGAAGCTCACCCTTAAACTTGAACAAGCTTCACTCTTCAAAACGAGGTCTCTCTGCAGATGGCTCTGAATATGCCTTGTCCTCAACAAAAGGCAGAGCAAGAGTAATATCAGTACACAAAAGCAACGGTGTACTGGTAGGATCACGGGGTTAGACAGTAAGCAGATCATAGAAAAGTAAACTCAACATAACGAGCATAAACATATACAGAATAAGTCAACCAATTTCATGTTCAACTATATTTAGCAAGGTCACAACTCAATATCTTCAACATGCTATAACTTCACATAAGGGTCTAGGGACCTACAAACAATCAACTTTGTGTCGGAACGTGACACCTGATCCAAATATGTGTCAGAACGTGACACCTGATCCAGTTTATGTGTCAAAATATGACACCCGATCCAAACATACCACAATCATAAATACGTTCAATATTTACAACATTATATCGCCAAGAATAGGTTCATCACAAAAACAGGCCAGCAAGTGATCATTTCACACATAATCTAGAATGTCTCCCTATTCATATACACATATACATATCATGAAGCAATTTAATAAGTATATGAAATACATACGGGAAAAAAGACCATCACCTACCTTAAATTCAAGCTTCAACAGCCTTCCCTTTTCGGGTTCGCTCCTCTCGTTCTTGGTCTAAAAATAGTGAATACATATACAAGATCAACACAATGGCCTAACTATCATGAAAAAACAACACAATTCTCATTCTAGGCCAAATCTATGATCCTACCCCCACCCTAGGGCTATTTTCCACTATTATTTTTTCAGTTCAAACCCTCCCCCAATAATTATTAACCATAATTTCTAAGTTCTAGGAATTAAAAGATGAATTTAGGAAGTGAAATCCTTACCTTAATCGTGGAAATCCGTGGGATATTGATGGAATTCTCCCTAGGTCGCCTCCTGAAGTCTTAGGAACTATTTTTACAGAAAAAGACCATTTCTGGATTTTTTCCCGACTTAAGTCGCGACTGCCCTGCTCTGGCGGAATCCATCCTGCTCTAGAGGCCCCACTTTGGAGAGAGAAATCCTGCTCTGGTGTATTGCACGGAAATAAAAAGCTCGGAGTTTGAGCTCCAAGCCCCCATTTCACAACACGCCCTCTTCCCAAGATATATTAAAATATACCATTCATGCCAAATCCGATTTTGAGAGTTTTACTCGCCCGAATGCGATTCAGAGAAGTCGTAAATACTCTGTATCATCTTGGTTATCTTCTTAGCAACTCAAATTAGATATTCGAATCTCACCGTTCACATGATCACCCTAGACCTCACCAGACTAAGAATTCATCCAAGTCTTGCCTAGGCTAAATTTTTTTGAAGTTACTACCCAAAGTTTTGTAGCTCGAAATCCTACCCCATTGTCCTATTCCTAACGACGAGGACAGATAGTGACAATAGATACCAATTTATCCATCACTCATCCCTTAATGACTAACCAGGGAAATCATGGCTAAATTAAAGATAGAGTAGTACCTGTTTCGACGAACAGTTAAGGATACTTGTATTGTATGTCTGTAACACCCCTCAAAATTTTCCTAAGATTCGGACCCTTTTGTATTCGTGTAGGGTCTAACTCAATTATTTCGAAGTATGTGCTTGAGTTAAAATGAGTCCCCGAGTAATTGAAAAGTGTTGGAAGTGATGTGGGGTCACGGGGGACCCCTAGGACCAAGCTAAGACCAAGAAGGTTCGTCGTGGCTATGTTTTAGGACGAGTTTGTATGAGGAGTCGACTTCTAACGACCCTATCTTTTGAGAGACGGAAATATAGGTGGCCCACGACCTATTAAATTAAAGGTCGTCGAGTCTTCTTTCCAACGCCACCAAGAATCTAAATTTTGGAGTTCGGAGTCGAAAGATATGGCGATCCTAAGATGAACGAGCACAACAGAGATTTTCAGGCCTGGGGTTCAACTACTGGAAATCTGGGCTTGGCGCCGTAGTGGCGCGATGCGCCACTATCGCGCCAGGAACATGCCTCAGTAGTTTGGCCCCTGGCGCGACGCGCCGCTAAAAGTTGTGTAGGGTTTTTCAGGCCAAATTTCCAGAACCCAGAAAATATGGCCTTGGCGCTGTAAGGGCGCGACGCGCCACTATCGCGCCAGAAACATACCTCAGTAGTTTGGTCTCTGGCGCGGCGCGCCACTGCGAGGTGTGCAGGTTTTTAGCGTAATTGGCCTGGCGCTGTAATGGTGCGATGCGCCACTATCGCGCTAGGTGCATTTTTGCCTATTTTTCAGAACCTTTGAGGAGGGGCAATTTGGGAACTTACCCAAATTATATATATGTTACCCTTGGTGTTTTGGGAACACATTTTGCAGCCTTACTCTCTCTCTAAAAAGCTCTAGGAGCTTCTCTCTCTCTCTCTTCTTCTTCTTCTCCATTTCCAACAAAAAGAGTCCAAGAGCTTCAACATTTGAGTCCTCCATTGAAGACTCAACCACAAGGTTTTCTTCAAGTCTTCACTAAGGTATGTAAGGCTATCCAAAACATGGGTTGAGTCCACCCATGTGCCCTACTCTTGCTTTGAGGTTAGATGCCCATGAAGATGGAGTTTCTTGGTATGGTTTATGTTTGAATGAGTTTTGTCCCCTATTTACTTAATGCTATATGTGTTGATGTTGTTGAGTCAAGAAGTCCCTAAACGAGCTTTCATGTTAGTATGAGTTGATGGAGATGACTTGTTGTTATGTTTTGTTGATCTCTTTAACTATGTGATTATGATGCATAGGTCAATTCCTTGAATGTATTATTCTACTTGAATTGTTGAGCTAAAGCCATAGAGTTGTGATGAGTCTTGAGGAGATATCATGAATAATTATCTAAATGGGGCTTGATTGAGTTGATTGGAGGATAGAATTGATGAGTGGACGAGGCCCGAAATGGAACTTGCCATGATGACTTAATTGAGTTGAGAATGAGGATAGAGTTGTTGAGTGGGCAATGTTCCTCATGAAACTAGCCGTGAGGGCTTATTTGAGATGATTGGAAGGAGTTTTATGAGCATAGAGTCATGGGAGGAGTATCGAGCACCGAAGCGGGTAAGAGTATAGTCCATACTCGAACCCTAAAAACTACGCCGCCAATGTAGGTAGGGATAGAACCATTAAAGTCAAATGCTTCCCATGGGATTGAACCGTTAAAGTCGTATGTTTACCATTTATTTATCCTGACATGATAGGACTTGACTAATCGATGGTATCCATGATTAGGGAGGCGTTCATGCCCTGGCAAGGTATGGACGGATGTGGCAACAACGTCTGATTGTTGTACTATCACCGGCTCATAGGTGATGGTTGTCGGATAAAAGAAACTCCCATTTAGGTCGTGATAGTGCTCCGAGTCAGTTGAGTTAAGTGTCTTATGAGTTAGTCCCGGCTAAACTATTCTTGTTAGGCTTAAGATATTTGAGTGATGTGTTATGTATATATATGAGATGAGATCCTGAGTTGATGTTGATGTTTTCTTGATCTTTGTTTCATCTGGCCATTTTACATACTTGTACATTCCATGTACTGACGCCATTTGGCCTACATCATTTCATGATGCAGAGACAGGTACTAGAGATCATCAACCGGCACTCCGTTGAAGATCCACCTACACTTTCGGCTAGTTGGTGAGTCCTCCTAGTTTCCGGAGGATGTTGAGCCTTCTTGTACAGTTTTGTTGTCATTTCCTTTATTTTTTTTGTTGGTAGCCATGGACATGTCATTGTCACCTCTTAGACTTTGATAGAGGCTTCATAGACTAGAGTGTTGGGGAGTTTAAACTGTTATTTTGAGGAATCTTATTATATTGATTTGTTGGCTTGAAAATGTTTGGCCTTCGGCCCCCATATTATGATTAGTATTTCATTGGTTGAGTTTTTCGCTAAGAGAATATGATTGAATGAATGTGTGACTGGACCAGGTGGTTCGCTCGGAGGTCAGAAATGGCCTTCGAGTGCCGTCCATGCCTAAAGTACCCTCCCGGGGCGTGACAAACATGGTATCAGAGCCTAGAGTTCAAGTGTCCTAGGGAGTCTATGAAGCCGTGTCTAGTAGAGTCTTGCTTATGAGTGTGTTGTGCACCACACTTATAATCAGGAGGCTATGAGACATTAGGAAATGTTTCACTTCTTTCATACTCTGAATTCGTGCGATGGAGTTAAACTCTATGAAACTTCCCTTCTAATTCATGCATTTATACGTTACAGATAATGCCTCCTAAACGTACCGCTAGCCAAAGGAATGTTGATAATGCAGGGATGCCACAGTCAGAGGTATGCCCAGTAAGGGCTAGAGGCCGACCTGCGAGATATGCGGAGACACCTCAAGTGCCTGCTACTCCGCCTGCACCCACGTCAGAGGCAGAATTCCGAGGGGAGATTGCCATGCTCACTCAATTAATGGTTGCCCGGAATGGTAGCCAGAGTTCGCCGGCTCTCAACTCTAGTTTCCAGGAGCCATCTGCTGCTACTAGAATTAGAGACTTTCTGAGGATGAATCCACCGGCATTCACGGGTTCTAAGGTTGATGAAGATCCCCAAAACTTTATTGATGAGATGTGGAAGATTCTGAAAGCTATGCATGCTACGGAAATTGAGGGGGTCGAGTTGGTGTCTTATCAACTCAAAGATGTGGCAAAAATTTGGTATAACCAATGGAAACAAGGTAGGGGTGAGGATGCTGAACCTGCTAGGTGGGATGAATTTGAGGGAGCCTTTCTTGACCACTTCTTTCCCCGAGAATTGAGGGAAGTGAAAGTGGAAGAGTTTGTAAATCTGAAACAAGAAGGCATGATTGTTAAGGAGTATAGCCTAAAGTTCATCCAGTTATCCAGGTATGCTCCAGAAATGATCCCAAATGTAAGGTCGAAGATGAGGAAGTTCGTCTCCGGGTTAAGGAGGCATGTGAAGAAAGAGTACAAAACAGCATTGTTGATCTCAGATATGGATATTTCCAGATTAATGGTGTATGCTCAACAGGTGGAGGAGGAGAAAAGAAAAGACAAAGAAGAGCACCTGAGCAAGAAGGTAAAATCAGTGGGCCATGAGAGTGAACAGAGACAAAACAAGAGCAACAGGTCCTTCTTCTAGAAGAGGCCTTCCAACTATGCCTCATCTACCGCCAGTGCACCTATGCCGCAGAACAGGTATGATCGGCAGGGTCAGAGTCGCCAGAATTTCAGACCCCAGGGCTCTCAATCCCAGGCTAGTGTAAGTCAAGGTACGAGGGGGAAGCCACCATGCGAAAAGTGTGGTAGGCTCCACTTGGGAGAATGCAGAGCAGGAAGAGTTGGTTGTTATAAATGCGGGCAAATCAACCATTTTCAGAAGGAGTGTCCAACAGGGGGAAATAGAGTCCAGCATTCTGCCACTATACCGCCGGCTAGGGGTAATCAGAGGGGCACTACTTCAGGTACGAGTGAAGTTACAAACCGCCTATATGCCATGGGTAGTCGCCAAGATCAGGAGAACTCTCCAAACATCGTGACGGGTATGATTTGAGTCTCTTCTCTTAATTGTTATGTATTGATGGATCCGGGTGCCACCCTATCTTTTGTGACTCCTTATATGGCTAGTAAATTCAATAAAGTTCCTGAATATCTTCGTGATTCCTTTTGCGTAGCTACTCCTATCGGTGATTCTGTCTTAGCTGAAAGAGTTTATAGAGGTTGCACTATTTCGATCCATCACAGGGACACCTTGGCCTACTTATTTGAGTTATACATGGTCGATTTTGATGTGATTCTTGGCATGGACTGGCTTTATGTCTGTTATGCCTCTATTGATTTTAGAACTCAGGTTGTCAAATTCAAATTCCCGAATGAGGCTGTCATAGAGTGGAGGGGTAGTCCTGTTATGCCTAGGGGTAAGTTTATTTCTTACCTTAGGGCTAGGAAGTTAATCTCAAAGGGGTGTATTTATCACCTTGTCCGAGTGAAAGATGACAATATTGAGTCTCCATCCCTCGAGTCAGTTCTGATTGTCAATGAGTTTCCGGATGTCTTTTCTGAAGATCTGCTTGGAGTCCCTCTTGATAGGGAGATTGACTTTGGGATTGATGTTCTTCCTGATACCCAGCCTATCTCAATTCCTCCTTATAGAATGGCCCCAGCTGAGTTGAAAGAGTTGAAGGAGCAGTTGAAGGGCTTGTTAGATAAGGGATTTATTAGGCCGAGTGTCTCATCATGGGGTGCTCTGGTCCTATTTGTTCGAAAGAAGGATGGGTCCCTTAGAATGTGTATCGACTACAGGCAGCTGAACAAGGTCACTATAAAGAATAAGTACCCTCTCCCCAGAATAGATGACTTATTTGATCAACTTCAGGGTGCCACTTGCTTCTCAAAGATAGACTTGAGATCCGGCTACCATCAGCTGAAGGTGAGGGAATGTGATATTCTGAAGACCGCTTTTCGGACTCGTTACGACCACTTTGAATTTTTGGTCATGTCTTTTGGGTTAACTAATGCCCCCGCAGCTTTTATGGATCTTATGAACAGAGTGTTTAAACCATATCTCGATATGTTTGTGATTTTATTCATAGATGATATTCTGGTCTACTCCAAGAATGAATAGGAGCACGCCCATTATCTTAGAATTATCTTACAGACTTTGAGAGAGCAGTTATTGTATGCAAAGTTCTCCAAATGTGAATTTTGGATTGCATCAGTGGCTTTCTTAGGCCACATCATATCTAGAGATGGTATTCAGGTTGACGCTCAAAAGATTGAAGCTGTGAAGAATTGGCCCAGACCCACATCCTCGACAGAGATAAGGAGCTTCTTAGGTTTGGCTGGTTATTATCGAAGGTTCGTAGAGGGATTCTCATCCATATCATCACCATTGACTAAGCTGACTCAAAAGAAGGCTAAGTTCCAATGGTCCGATGCTTGTGAGGAGAGTTTCCAGAAATTGAAGACCAAGCTAACCACTGCTCATGTTCTAACTTTGCCCGATGGAACAGAGGGCTTTGTGGTCTATTGTGATGCATCCAAAATTGGTTTAGGCTGTGTATTGATGTAAAGGGGGAAGGTGATAGCCTATGCTTCAAGACAGCTTAAGGTTCATGAGAGGAATTACCCAACTCATGACCTTGAGCTGGCAGCCGTGGTGTTTGCACTTAAAATCTGGCGCCACTACTTGTACGGAGTGCATATTGATGTATTCACCAATCACAAGAGCTTGCAATACGTCTTTAGCCAGAAGGAACTCAACCTGAGGCAAAAGAGATGGCTTGAGCTACTCAAGGACTACGACATGAACATCCTCTACCACCTAGGTAAAGTTAATGTTGTTGCTGATGCTCTTATCAGGTTGTCTATGGGTAGCACTGCCCACGTGGAGGAAGGAAAGAGAGAATTGGCGAAGAAGGTACACAGATTAGCCCCGATTAGGAGTTCATCTGGAAGAGAACAATGAAGGCGGAGTTACAGTTCAGGATGGGTCTACATCCTCACTTGTGGCAGAGGTAAAGGAGAAGCAAGACCAAGATCTCGTCCTTCTCCAATTGAAGGGAGTCGTTCACAAACAAGAGGTTATGGTTTTTACCCAAGGGGGAGATGGTGTATTACAGTAACAAAATAGATTGTGTATGCCGGATGTCGATGATGTTTGAGAGAGGATTATGGCCGAAGCGCATAGTTCTAGATACTCTATTCATCTGGGCTCTACAAAAATATACCATGACTTGAGGAAAATCTATTGGTGGAGTGGGATGAAAAGAGATATTGCGGAATTCATTTCCAAATGCCCGAATTGTCAACAAGTGAAGGCTGAGTATCAAAGGACTTGTGGTTTAGCTTAAAATATAGAAATTCTGGAATAGAAGTGGGAGATGATCAACATGGACTTTACCACAAGTCTACCGAGGTCCCGAAAGCAACATGATTTGATTTGGGTGATTATGGATAGAATGACGAAATCGGCTCACTTCTTGGCAGTTAAGACTATTGACACCGCAGAGGATTATGCAAAGTTGTACATTCAGGAGATCGACAGATTGTATGGGGTCCCCTTGTCTATCATCTCAGACAGAGGAGCTCAGTTCACTTCCCAATTTTGGAAATCCTTCTAGAAGGGATTGGGTTCAAAGGTGAACCTTAGTACGGCCTTTCATCCCCAGACAGATGGCCAAGCAGAGCGCACCATTCAGACATTGGAAGATATGTTGAGGGCATGTGTGCTTGACTTCAAAGGGAATTGGGACGATCACTTACCTCTCATAGAATTTGCATATAATAATAGCTATCATGCAAGCATTCAAATGGCTCCTTATGAGGCCTTGTATGGGAGGAGGTGTAGATCGCCCATTGGGTGGTTTGAAGTTGGCGAAGCCGAGTTGATTGGGCCCGATTTTGTCTATTAAGCCATAGAGAAGGTGCGAGTCATTCGAGAGAGGCTAAAGACAGCCCAAAGCTGCCAGAAATCTTATATCGACGTGAGGAGGAGAGACTTAGAGTTTGAGGTGGGCAATTGGGTATACTTGAAAGTATCACCCATGAAGGGCGTCATGAGGTTTGGAAAGAAGGGGAAACTTAGTCCTCGATATATTGGTCCTTACCAAATTTTGAAACGGATTGGGAGTGTTGCTTATGAGTTGGAGTTACCCTCGGAGTTAGCTTCTATTCATCCGGTATTCCATGTTTCGATGTTAAAGAAGTGCTTAGGCGATCCTTCGTTGGTAGTCCCTATTGATAGCATCGGAGTTAAGGATAGCTTATCCTATGAAGATGTTCCGGTCCAAATTCTTGATCGCCAAATTCGCAAATTGAGGAACAAAAAGATCACCTCAGTCAAAGTCCTGTGGAGAAATCAATTTGTTGAGAAAGCCACATGGGAAGCGGAGGAAGCAATGAAATCTAGATATCCATATCTATTCATGCTTACCGAGGAGAATGTTGAAGGTAATGTCCATTTCCTTGACATTGAATTCATTGTGCATTTTGAGTCTTGATTGATAATTGATTGAGAATTTGATTGGTTGATTGACTGAATTCTGATTGTGATTTGTACTCCGAGTCCATTCTTAGTCCCTCGTCATTCGAGGATGAATGATCCTAAGGGGGAGATAATGTAACACCCCTTAAAATTTTCCTAAGATTCGGACCCTTTTATATTTGTGTAGGGTCTAACTCAATTATTTTGAATTATGTGCTTGAGTTAAGATGAGTCCCCGAGTAATTGAAAAGTGTTGGAAGTGATGTGGGGTCATGGGGGACCCCTAGGACCAAGCTAAGACCAAGAAGGTTCGTCGTGGCTAAGTTTTAGGACGAGTTTGTATGAGGAGTCGACTTCTAACAACCCTATATTTTGAGAGACGGAAATATAAGTGGCCCACGACCTATTAAATTAAAGGTCATCGAGTCTTCTTTCCAATGCCACCAAGAATCTAAATTTTGGAGTTTGGAGTCGAAAGATATGGCGATCCTAAGATGAACGAGCACAACAGAGATTTTCAGGCCTGGGGTTCAACTACTGGAAATCTGGGCTTGGCGCCGTAGTGGCGCGATGCGCCACTATCGCACCAGGAACATGCCTCAGTAGTTTGGCCCCTGGCGCGACGCGCCGCTAAAAGTTGTGTAGGATTTTTCAGGCCAAATTTCCAGAACCCAGAAAATATGGCCTTGGCGCTGTAAGGGCGCGACGCGCCACTATCGTGCCAGAAACATGCCTCAGTAGTTTGGTCCGCGGCGCGCCACTGCAAGGTGTGCAGGTTTTTGGCGTAATTGGCTTGGCGCTGCAATGGCGCGATGCGCCACTATCGCGCCAGGTGCGTTTTTGCCTATTTTTCAGAACCTTTGAGGAGGGGCAATTTGGGAACTTACCCAAATTATATATATGTTACCCTTGGTATTTTGGGAACACATTTTGCAGCCTCACTCTCTCTCTAAAAAGATCTAGGAGCTTTTCTCTCTCTCTCTTCTTCTTCTTCTTCTTCATTTCCAACAAAAAGAGTCCAAGAGCTTCAAGATTTGAGTCCTCCATTAAAGACCCAACCACAAGGTTTTCTTTAAGTCTTCACTAAGGTATGTAAGGCTATCCAAAACATGGGTTGAGTCCACCCATGTGCCCTACGCTTGCTTCGAGGTTAGATGCCCATGAAGATGGAGTTTCTTGGTATGGTTTATGTTTGAATGAGTTTTGTCCCCTATTTACTTAATGCTATATGTGTTGATGTTGTTGAGTCAAGAAGTCCCTAAACGAGCTTTCATGTTAGTATGAGTTGATGGAGATGACTTGTTGTTATGTTTTGTTGATCTCTTTAACTATGTGATTATGATGCATAGGTCAATTCCTTGAATGTATTATTCTACTTGAATTGTTGAGCTAAAGCCATAGAGTTGTGATGAGTCTTGAGGAGATATCATGAATAATTATCTAAATGGGGCTTGATTGAGTTGATTGGAGGATAGAATTGATGAGTGGACGAGGCCCGAAATGGAACTTGCCATGATGACTTAATTGAGTTGAGAATGAGGATAGAGTTGTTGAGTGGGCAATGTTCCTCATGAAACTAGCCGTGAGGGCTTATTTGAGATGATTGGAAGGAGTTTTATGAGCATAGAGTCATGGGAGGAGTATTGAGCACCGAAGTGGGTAAGAGTATAGTCCATACTCGAACCCCAAAAACTACGCCGCCAACGTAGGTAGGGATGAAACCGTTAAAGTCGGATGCTTCCCATGGGATCAAACCGTTAAAGTCGGATATTTCCCATTTATTTGTCCTGACATGATAGGACTTGACTAATCGATGGTATCCATGATTAGGGAAGAGTTCATGCCCTGTCAAGGTATGGACGGATGTGGCAACAACGTCTGATTGTTGTACTATCACCAGCTCATAGGTGATGGTTGTCGGATAAGAGAAACTCCCATTTAGGTCGTGATAGTGCTCCGAGTCAGTTGAGTTAAGTGGCTTATGAGTTAGTCCAGGCTAAACTATTCTTGTTAGGCTTAGGATATTTGAGTGATGTGTTATATATATATATGAGATGAGATCCTGAGTTGATGTTGATGTTTTCTTGATGTTTGTTTCATCCGGCCATTTTACATACTCGTACATTCCATGTACTGACGCTATTTGGCCTGCATCATTTCATGATGCAGAGACAGGTACTCGAGATCATCAACCGACGCTCCTTTGAAGATCCACCTACACTTTCGGCTAGTTGGTGACTCCTCCTAGTTTCTGGAGGATGTTGAGCCTTCTTGTACAGTTTTGTTGTCATTTCCTTTATTTTGTTTGTTGGTAGCCATGGACATGTTATTGGCACCTTTTAGACTTTGATAGAGGCTTCATAGACTAGAGTGTTGGGGAGTTTGAACTATTATTTTGAGGAATCTTATTATATTTATTTGTTGGCTTGAAAATGTTTGGCCTTCGGCCCCCATATTATGAGTAGTATTTTCATTGGTTGAGTTTTCCGCTAAGAGAATGTGATTGAATGAATGTGTGACTGGACCAGGTGGTTCACTCGGAGGTCAGAAATGGCCTTTGAGTGCCGGCCACGCCTAGGGTACCCTCCCGGGGCGTGACAATGTCTTTCTCAGTCTTCCAAGTAGCTTCTTCTACCAAACGATTTTTACATTACACTTTAACCATCTTAATCTCTTTAGTCCTCAACTTTCGGACATCACAATCAATTATTGCAACTGGCTCTTTCTCATACTAGATTTTTTTGTCTAACAACACTGAGTCCCATTTAATTATATAGTCCCTATCCCCATGGTAATTTTTTCAGAATGGACACATGGAATACTGGGTGTACCCAAGAAAGCTAGGTGGTAAGGCCAATCTGTATGCCACTGGCCTTACATAGTCAAGAATTTCAAAAGGGCCAATATAGCGAGGAATGAGTTTTTCCTTCTTACCAAATCTCATCACCCCTTTAATGGGTGACACCTTTAGAAGTATTGGCTCACCATCCTCGAATATCATATCCCTCATCTTACGGTTAGCATACTCTTTTGGACAGCTTTGAGCCGCTAATAGCTTCGCTTGGATGCTCTTTACCTTATCCTGAGCGTCTTTCACTAAGTCTACCCCCAATGCATCCACTTCTCCAACTTTAAACTACCCTATGGGAGACCTGTATCCCCTCCCATAAAGTGCTTCAAATGGTGCCATATCGATGCTGGAGTGACATCTATTGTTGTAGGAGAACTCACATAAGGACAAAAACTTATCCAAATGCTCTCCAAAGTCAATCACACATGCCCTCAACATGTCTTCCAGCACATGTAGAATTCTTTCTGATTGCCCATCTATCTATGGATGGAAAGTAGTGTTGAATGTGAGTTGAGTGCCTTACTCTTCATTCAACTTTACCCAAAATTTGGAAGTGAACTACGTACCACGGTCTGAAATGATAGAAAGGGGCATCCTATGCAACCTTACTATCTCTTTCACATAAATACTGTCCAGTTGGTATGCATTGTAGTACACTCTAACTGGGATGAAGTATACTGACTTCGTTAACCTGTTAACCACCACCAAAATGGAGTCATACTTCCCCAAAGTCTTGGAAAGTCCCACCACGAAGTCCATAGTTATTCTCTCCCACTTCCATTTAGAATTGACATTCTTTGAAGGAAACCTGTTGATCTTTGGTGCTCATACTTCACCTGTTGGCAGTTCTAACACTTGGCTACATATTCAGCTATGTCTTTCTTCATACAGGCCACTAATATAATTGTCTCAAGTCTTGATACATCTTATTCACTCTATGGTGAATAGAGTATCATGAACCATGAGATTCAGGCATGATTTTATGAATTAGTCCATCTACTTAGGAAACACAAATTCTTTCCCTAAAGTGGAACACCCCACCTGCATCAAATGTTCAGTCTTGAGCCTTGCCCATCATCACTTTTTCTCTAATTTCATTTAAGTTCACATCCTTAAACTACTTGGTCTTGATCTCTTCTATAAAAGTGGGACTTAGATAAACTCTGACCATTATCCACCTTGCTATGAGTGCCTAGCCTCATGAATCTGGCCTCTAAGGCTTGAATTTCCCTAGACAGGGGCCGCGTAAGGGCCCTAAATAGGCTAGACTGCCTATGCTCACCAGTTTCCACTTCAATGCATCTTCTACCACATTAGCCTTATCTGGATGGTACTGGATTGTGACATCATAGTCTTTGAGAAACTCCATCTACCTTCGCTGTCTCAAATTTAAGTCCTTCTAGGTGAACACGTGTTGTAAGCTGCGGTGATCAGTAAACATCTCATACTTGACGCCATCCAGATAATGTCTCCAGCTTTTCAGTGCAAACACAACCATTGCCAACTCCAAGTCATGAGTCGGGTAGTTCCTCTCATGTACCTATAATTATCGCGATGCATATGCTACCACATTCTTATCCTGCATTAACACAACACCCAAATCAAAATGTGAAGCATCATAACAAACAATAAACTCTTTACCTTTGATCGGTAGAGTCAAAATAGGTGTTGTGGTCAGAAGAGTCTTGAGCTTTTGGAAGCTCTCTTCACATTTGTCAGTCCACTCAAATGGCATCTCTTTTTTAGTCAGCCTGGTTAAGTGAGTAGCAATAGAAGCAAAGTTTTTCACGAATTGGCGATAATATCTGGACAGTACCATAAAAATTCTAACCTCGGTCACTGAACTAGGCCTAGCCTAGTTTTGAACTACCTCAATCTTTGTGGGTCCACTATTGCCCCTTCTTTTGAAACAACATGGCCTAAAAAGGCAACTGAAGGCAGCCAAAATTCAGACTTAGACAATTTTGCATACAACTTTTGTCTTCCCAAAATACCTAAAATAATTCGAAGATGATCTGCATGTTCCATTTCTCTCTTTGAATATACCAATATATCATCTATAAACACTATCACGAACGAATCCAAGAATAGTTTGAACACCCCATTCATCAAATCCATGAAGGCTGCAGGTACATTGGTCAACCCAAAGGACATCACCAAAAATTCATAGTGCCCGAACCTAGTTCTAAAAGTTATTTTGGACACATCCTCAGGCCTAATTTTCAACTGATGGTACCCAGACCTGAGATCAATATTTCAAAAGACTGAAGCACCTTGTAACTGGTCAAAAAGGTCATCAATACGAGGCAAAGGGTATTTATTTCTGATGGTGACCTTATTCAGTTATTGGTAGTCAATGCACATTCTCATACTATCATCCTTTGTTTTGACAAACAACATCCAGCACCCAAGGGGAAGCACTAGGAAGAATGAACCCCTTGTCAAGAAGATCCTGAATCTGAGCCATAAGTTCTCTCAATTCTGCCGGAGCCATACGGTAGGGAGAAATAGAAATTGGACGAATACCTGGCTCTAAGTCAATGTAGAAATCTATATCTCAGTCACGAGGTATACCAGACAAATATGAAGAGAATACTTCCAGAAATTTACACACCACGAGGATAGACTCAATAGAAGGAGACTCTACATCTATATTTCGAACATGGGGCAAATAGGCCAAACAACCCTGCCCCACCATTTTTCTAGACTGGAGAAAAGATATGACCTTAGCCGACTTAGGCTTGTACACCCCTTCCCATTCTAACCTTTTCCTCTTTAAGATCTCTAGAGCCACAGTTTTTGCATTGTAATTAAGTACAACAAAATAAGGGGACAACCAAGCCATGCCTAAGATCACATCAAAATCAGTTATGTCTAAGATCACTAAGTCAACCTAAGTCTGGTATCCCATAAACACAACAGAACAAGCACGATACATATGGGTGACTATGACTGACTCTCCAATAGGGGTAGAAATATGAATATGTGTATCTAATATATCACACAACACATCAAAATCCAAGGCATATTTTACAGACACATAAGAATAAGTAGAACTCGGATCAAACAAAATAGTAGTCATCCGGTCACAGACAAGAATAGTACTTATGATCACTGCGTTAGACGTCTCTACCTCGGTCTTGCTAGGAAAAGTATAAAACTGAGCCTAATCATCCTGACGAGGTACATCCCTGCCTGGATAGGTATCTCCTCGACCTGAACTACCATTACCTCGACCGCCACGGCCTCTCAAATTTCCTCCTTACCCACCCTGTGGACATCCTCTACTATTGCTCCCCCCAGCTGCTGGTACTACTGCTTGGGCCTGTTGGGATACTAAAACTGTCCCACGGGGGTGAGGACACTCCCTCCATATATGTACTGGCTCTCCATAATTAAAACAATCGCGATCAAAATATGGGCGGCTACCCAAAAATAATGCTCCTTGACCCTCATGGGCTAGATGCTTCTGTGGAGTACCTGAAAAACTGCCAGTAGAAGCGGGCAGAGGTGATTGAATTGGCTGGGTTGAAATTACCGGCCTATTTGACCCTCTGGAATAGGATCCCTGGAAGTTACCTGTACTCTTGGTCTTCTTAGCCAAAGCTTTGGCTTGCCAATATCTTCTCACACTTTCAACCTTTTTAACAAAGTCCAGAAATTTATTGAATTTCCTGTTAGACAAAGTCATATGGATGGACAGTACCTTCAACTCGGGGTTCAACCCCTTCAAAAACAACCTGATCCTCTCCTCCTCTATGGTGATCAGCTGAGTAGCATACCTGGACAACACATGAAACTTGGCCTCTTAAGCAGCCACTGACAACCCTCCTTTCTCTAGGGCTATAAACTCATATTTCTTTATGTCCCTCAAAGTACAAGGTGCATACTATTCTATGAACAGGGCATGAAACTGAACCCAAGTGAGTGAGGGTAACATCGACGAACGACATTCTACATAAGCCCTCTACTATTTATTGGCCTCACCTTACAACTAAAATGTCACAAACTCCACTCCATGCTGATGTACTATAATCAGCTTGTGCAACCTTTCATAGAAATTAATAATAAACTCATAAGCATCTTCATTTTCAGTCCTATGAAATATTAGAGGTTTGAGTTTTAGAAACTTGGTGATCATGTCATGCTCAATACCAGTCATAACTAGACCCATGATGGTCTGAAGAAGGCATCAGTTCCTACCATCTCATCTGCTAGCTGAGCTGTAGTAGCAACAGAAGCTAGTGTTGCGGGCATGGTGGGAATGGCTCTAGTGGAGGCTAACCCACTCAAGAAGACCATGATCTGCTGAGCTAGTATGAGGTCCAGAAGTGGAATACCAGCAGCTCCAGTCTGGTGTCCTCCTCCTGTTCAACATGCTTTTCTTCCTCTCCAACTTCTACCTCTCTCTCTAACTCATTCGGGGGAGAAAGTGGGGCCTCACCTACTAGTACCTCCTTGATAAGAACTTCTACTCTGGTAGGTGCTTCTCTCTCTCTGCCCCACCCTTGAACAACTGGCTCTTCCTTTGACTCCACTAGAGCTACGGGCCTTACACCTTTATAGTGAGTATTGACCATCTGCGAACAAGAGAGTGAAAGAGGTTAGATACCAATTTGAATCAAGTTATAGCATGAAGAAAGGAAGATAATGAAACTTTTCCTAAAATCCTGTAGCCTCTTGAAAAAAAGTACAGATATCTCCATACTATTCTGCAAGACTCTACTAGACTCTATTTGGTACGACGAAATCAACGAACCTAGGCTCTGATACCAACTTTGTTATGACTCCGACCCGCCATGACTGATATCCACACTAACCTTCCGGTGGAAGAACCATTTTCAATATATCAACAACAATAATCAAAAAGTATACAAAACTTAAAGATGCAGAAGAAGGTTTAAATCAAGAAATAACTACCGAGTTTCCATAAACTAAGAAATCGTCTAGTTATCAACCCAAAATATACGGAAGTAAACACATCCTAGGAACTGAAAGTCAACCGTACCAAAACTCTAACCATAGTCAACAGATGAAAGGGGGAACACTCCCCAAAATGAAGTCATAATACTAAACTGTGTTTGAAAATCTGAGAGCTAGAAAAGGGACTAGAACAAGGAAGAGTCCATGACAGCTTGAGATAAACAGCTCACCCTTGAACTAGAACAAGCTTCACTCTTCAAAATAAGGCCTCTCCGCAGCTGGCTGAATATGCCCTGAACTTAACAAAAGGCAGAGCAAGAATAATATCAGTACATAAAAATAGTTTTGTACTAGTAAGATCACGCGGTTAGCCAGTAAGCGCATCATAGATAAGTAAACTCAACATAACAAGCATATACATATATAGAATAAGTCAACCAATCCCATGTTCAACCATATTTAGCAAGGTCACAACTCAATATCTTCAACATGCTATAACTTCATACAAAGGTCCTTGCAAGGGACGTACAAATAATCAACTTTGTGTCAAAACATGACACCTGATCCAAATATGTGTCCGAATGTGACATACAATCTAAATATGTGTTGGAACATGACATCTGATCTAGTTTATGTGTCAGAACATGACACCCGATCCAAATGTACCACAATCACAAATACATTCAGTATTTACAATATTATATCACCTAAAATAGGTTCATCACAAAAATATGCAAGTGATCATTTCACACATAATCTAGAATGTATCCCTATTCATATACACAATGCATATCATGAAGCAATTTAATAAGTATATGAAACACATACGGGAAACAAGACCATCACCTACCTTAAATTCAAGCTTTAACAACCTTATAATGCAAGAGCCTTCCCTTTCCAGGTTCGTTCCTCTCATTCTTGGTCTAAAAATAGTGAATACATATAAAGAGTCAACACAATGGCCTAACTATCATGAAAAATAACACAATTCTCATCCTAGGACAAACCCATGATCCTAACCCCATACTAGGTCTATTTTCCACCATTAGTTTTTTAGTTCAAACCCTTCCCTAATGATTACCAATTATAATTTCTAGGTTCTAGGAATCAAAGGATGAATTTAGGGAGTAAAATCCTTACCTTAAACATAGAAATCCGTAGGGAATTGATGGAATTCGCCCTAGGTCACCTCCTGAGGTCTTAGGAACTATTTTTTATAGAAAAAGACTATTTCAGGGGTTTTTTCTGATTTAAGTCGCGACTGTCCTGCTCTGGCGGTGTCATGCCCTGAGAGGGTACCCTAGGCGTGGCCGGCACTCAGAAACCATCTCTGGCCTCTGAGAGAACCACTTGGTCTCTTCACTCATTCTTCATCAGCGGAAGACTTTAGTGAAAATAAGAATACTTATGTAGGCTCGCCATCATCAGCATCAAATGAAAAAAATAATCCTTAGAAGAAATAGTTTCAAAGGACAACTACTCCAATTATATCAACTCTGTCTATAACTCCTCTAACACTATCAGATGGTGCCAATGACATGTCAATGGTTACCTCAAAAGAAACATAATACTCAATAATAATAAAAGGATAAAGAGTTCCTCCGAATACAATAAGGACTCATCAAATAGCTGCAAAGTAATGATCTTCAACGATGCGCTTGTTGAGAATCTCTAACACCTGTATCTGCATTATAAAATGATGCAGGTCGAATGATGTTAGTACATGGAATGTATGAGTATGTAAAATGAAAAGAAAGTAAGGACATATATTAAAAAACCACTCTCAGGAAGACTCGGCTCAGAACTCAACATCATCTCAACATCAATATGTAATGCAATTTTAAAATTAATAATAATAAGCAATGCTTACTCAGTTGGGATTTTCTCTAACTAATAACCATCACTTATGAACTAGTGATGATACAACGAAGAGATGTCGTTACCACATCCATCTAATACCTTGCTAGGGTAAAGGACATCACCATCTTGAATCCAATCATCAAAGTCCTCTTTTTGGGACTTAAGAGGTTTGGCCTACATCCTACGCTGGCTACGTAGTTCTGGAGTTTGAATCAATTAAACTCTTACCCAGCTCGGTGCTCAATACAACTCCCAAAATATGTGCTCATATTAACATCATCATCTAGTCTTATTGGAAAAACATCAAACTCATCTTATTACCTCTTCATAAATCATTACACTTCAAAACATTATTTACATCTCATCAAAACATCTTGTCAAAACATCATTTACTCAAATTCATTTAAACTCAATTCTTTTGCTCTTTCAAAACTCAATAAAATACGTATATAGTATTAATTCAAATTACTCTTTTTGTCAATAAATATTAAAAGCCAACATCTTTACTCAAAACACGTGTAAAAATATTCATGAACATCAAATCAATTAGGGCTCATGGAAAAGTAGCCATGAACAATAATTTCAATAATATGAGAGATAAAAATAATAATAATCTCAATGCATAAATATATCTAACTCAATAGAAGAAGAATTAATTTATTTAGAATTCAAGATTTGGGTAAAACTCAACTATAACTCAATTCCGATGTATTTAAATATTGGGCGCATGGACGAACTCAATCCAATGCTATGAATAGCCTTACATACCTGAAATTCAAAGTTTTACTCCGAATTGAAGAACTTAATAATTACTCTTGAACTCCTAGCCTTTTTAACTCGCCTGAGCATTTTGTATACTATCCTGAGTATAAGAATCACCGAAAGAGTATTTCTACACTACTAAAAACTAAAACTATATTTGAGAATAAGTAAAGAAGTGTATAGAGAGAAGTGTTGTTTGAGAAAATTTGATGAATAAAATAAGAAAATAAGACGGGTATTTATAGGTGTGGAGGAGGGACATAACAATAAATTAAAATAATTATAAAGAATGATCTTGAAAATTCAATGGAGGATTATGATCTCATGGATGATGTAAAATGGAGGACTATTGATGTCATGGGTGATGTCAAATAGATCTAGATCTTTCCATGGTTGGTGAGATGAACCTTCTTTTAACGAAATACCCTTTTTTGGAGCTGCGATTGAACAAGATAACTTCCTAATTATGATTTGGTGTCTTCATATGAATTGTAGATATAGAAGCATACTTTCATGTAGTTCAAGAATTAACTAATTTGGAGCATCCTACCGTGAGATATGATGTTTCTTCTATAAATACTCTATTTCATCACAACACAATGTCTTGTAAAAATTAATTAATTAGACCTACGTATCCTCCGAATCTTAAGATATGGTTCATGAAAGTTGTAGGTAATTCCGTTGAGGTTATTCAGAAATTTGAATCACCTAATTTGGACTATTCTATGAAAAGGTATGCCCAAAATACAGAAGCAGTATCATTTTTATCGAGAATTGAAGCACCAAATACAACGTTTTAGGGGGTGTTACAGGAAGGACCCATCCCGCTTGGCGGCCTTCTCTGCGGGTTGCACAGAAATAGAGAGTTCGTATTTTGAGCTCCAAGCCCCCATTTCACAACACACCCCCTTTCCAAGAAATATTAAAATATACCCTTCACGTCAAATCCGATTTCGGGAGTTTTACTCGCCCGAATGCGATCCTGCAAAGCTGTAAATGCTCTGTATTGTCTTGACTATCATTTTATCCACTCAAATTAGATTTTTGATCCGCCACCATTCACATGATCACCATAGACCTCACCTGATTTAGAATTCGTCCAAGTCTGACCTAAGCTAAAAATTTCCAAAGTTACTACTCGAAGTTTTCTGGCCCGAAATCCTTCCCCATTGGCCTATTCCTAACGATGGGGACAGATCATTGCATATGATTCCATTCATTATTTACATAGCATCATATTGGTGAATTTTATATTATATTTTTTATTATAACTTGAAATATCTTATTTTCATATAATGTGTTGATATTTTTGTATACACTTTTTATATATATTGACACGTGCAACGCATGTATACGTAATTCGTATTGGAAAGTCCTATATTAACGGTTAATTGGTCCTTAACAAAGGTGATTTGATCCCCATTATGTGAGCTAATTATAGATTAAGTGCAAATAAAATGACCGAAAGTATATCTGTGCAATAGGGCAAATTTGGGTCATTATTCTTACTATTGGCCATCGAGTGTCTTTTTGTCTTCTATTGTTATGTCCCTTCATTGTCCAATCATTTTAACTTGATTGAGCAATTACGGATTGAGCCTTGAGGCCTTATTTTAATATTTAATTATTCGATAAAATACTATGTTTAAATTGTTATAGGAATATCATATTTTAAGAATACTTCTAATGTTTAGTTATTTAAAATATGCTTCTTAATTCTTTTCTTATTTGAACTATATTAAAAGTCCTAACAGTTATTACTTTTAAACCAAAGAAAACAAATATGAAAACTTTGATTTGAATAAAAATTACATGTAGAACTAAATAAACATATTATATTTATTTTTTAATATTTGACTTAAAGTCTTAAAAACAATAACCTATTCAATCTACAATATTTATCTATACCATTTAGATACATATATATTTATTTTAATGTCAATTGCTACACTATATATATATATATATATATATATATATATATTATAAATAATGTGAAACACACGTGCAAAGTACGTACACTAAACTAGTACTATATTAAAAGCACGAAGACCCTTAAAATGTTAATTGAACTTTTTGCTCTTCATTAAAAGACACTGCTTTAGATAAAATCGTCTTTTCATAATTTTTCTCGAATAATTGTCATTTAGTTTTTATTTTAATATTTAAAAATTTGAGTAAGAAATCATAATATTTAACACTTCTAAATCAGTTAGAATTTTACCTTATATAAGAAAGGATTCTCTACAATTCTATTTAATTAATATCTTAATCAAATCTACACAAACAACATAACATACGGCCTTTCTCCAAACATAAACATCCGACTTGCTTCTACTTCTACGCTTTGTTCTTATATTGATCTTAATTCAAGTATTGTTTACATTTATTATCATCATTCGTTTTGCCTTCTTTATTTCCTATAGTTACTAAATTTAAATATTATATATAAATTATATTGAATCAACAATTGAAAATTTTTCATATCTCTCTTTTAGTTTACAATTGAATGAAACAAGCATGTTACTTTAAATAAAGAAGTTAAAAATATTAAAGATTTATCTATTTCTTTTTTTCTTTTTACCGTATATGTCAATTAGACCTCAAAATAGAATTTTGTCTTTTTTCTCCTAAGACATAATATACATGTATATGATGAGTAACACTTTGTTATCCCTCTACAAGAACTTGAAGCCATAAGAAGTGTCACACAATTATTTTTATATACAAACTTATGACAAGATTGCAACTTTGCTGACAACTGGAAGTAAAAAATTGCACAAAATCGTCACCTCAATTATCAAAGGAGAGTGGCATATTATTTTATGTTAAATTATTACGTTTTCTAATGTGGCTTGATTACTTGATAGCATGTATCATGATATTCAAATAATCAAATGAACAATATATATGTATATATAATATTGAATTTTTACTTTTTCATTTTAATTGTTATTTGTTCTCTCACAATGTGGTTTGACATTAACTATTGTCATTTATTATTTTTCTTAACTAATTGTCATTTTATTATCATCCTATTATTAAAATTTTTAAAATTAATTAAAGTTATAGTTATTAAAATTATTACAAATAAGAGGTAAGAACTCCTTAAATTGACTACGTTAAAATTGCCTAAAATTATATTTTTCTTTTAAATTTTTTTCATATTTGAATTATATTAAGATCCTAACATTTAAGATTTTAAAATCAGTTACAATTTTATTAAGTTATAACAATCTTTATTTTTTTGGAAAATCACATAAGGAGAGTACGCTAGGAAGTCCTAGACCAATTTAAATTCCTTTGAAAACCTTGCAAATACGTTAGACAAATTTTAACTTTAGAACCTAAAAAGTTTCTCCATAGAAAAGACATGCTAGACAATTTTGAACTTCTGTTAAAGCTTAAAATCCTTTTTTTAATTAATAGATAAATATGTTTGGAAAGGGGGGAGTTTCACAACTATTAAAGCTTTAAAATATATTTTAAAAAATCAATTTATAAATAAAAAACAAGAAACAAGAAGATGAAAAAGTAATGAGAAAAATATAGGTAAGGTTGAGATGGTTCGGACATGTAAAAAGAAGGTGTGCGGATATTTCAATTAGGATGTGTAAGAGGTTGACTGTAGCAGGAGTTAGAAGAGGTAGAGGTAAATCAAAAAAAATATTAGAGTGGGGGGAGTTTGGGGGGGGGGGGGGGGAGGGATTAGACATGACTTCCAACTTACAGAAAAAGGACATGACCTAGATGGGAAGGTTTGGAGGTCAGAGATTCGGATAGAAGATTAATTAGTAGGTAGCCGAGTGTAGTCGCCTGATAGGTGGAGAGGCAAGGCTAGCCTTGTTACCTCTTCTCTTTATTAGTAGTAGTATTTATTATTATTTATAACCACACATTGATTATTGTGTAATTCTCTTATATATTTGTCAAAATATGTAACTTTATTAATTATTTATAAATTTTAAATCCCCAATTTTTTAAAATTTAAAGTCAATGGTACTTTTGACGTGACGCACACGTGCATGACATGTACACTATACTAGTACTATATTAAAAGTCTAAAGGTCTTTAATAATGTTGTTTGAATTTTTTGCCCTTTATTAAAAGATTCTTCTTTAGATAAAATCGTCTTTTCACAATTATAAAATTATCATTTAGTATTTCCATAAATTATTAATTCATTAATTTTTTATAATATTTTAAAAATTAAGGAGTCCTAAAATATAATATATATATATATATATATATATATATATATATATATATATATATAAATCCTAAGATATATAGTAAGTGATATTAGGAGAATTAATGTGATAAATTATCTCTTTTTTCTGGAAGGAGGGTGGTGGATAAAAAACCTAATATATGCTTACTTTTAGGTTCACAGTTCTTTTTATTTTTTTATTTGAATTTTTAATTGTTGTGTATGAAACATGATACTGTGACAATATTCCGTAAACTTTCGGAAAAAAATTAAGTTATCTGTTATTATTATTTTTGCAAACTTTTATTCTTGTGTATATGAAATAGGACTTTAAATTATATGATAAGATCTTCACTTATTTGTAACAACAACAACAACAAATCCAGTATAATCCCAGTCTGGGGAGGGTAGAGTGTACGCAGACCTAACCCCCACCTTGATAGGAAGGGCGACTGTTTCCGAAAGACCCTCGGCTCAAGAGAGGAAAATAAGATAAAGGGTCAGATAGAGGCAAGCATATCGAAAACAAGATGAAAACAAGGAATAACAAAAGTGAGAAAGTCATGGTAGAATAGTACGAAAGAAAGAGGCATTAACTACTACTATAAATAAATAAATAAATAAGATAATCAAAGTACAATGGCCCTACACCTATAAACAACAATACAATGCAGAAATTAAATGGCAATAAACAATGAGCAGAACTACAACTACCATGGTGTAAGGATAAATCATCTAGCCTTTTATCCTAATTTGAGTCCTCCACAAAAGAAATTATAGTGCGCTAATGCGCCTACTAATAGAAAAGAATAACGAGACTATGTACTAGCCTTCTACCCTAATGTGGGTCCTCCACACCCTCCTATCTAAGGTCAGGTCCTCAGTAAGCTGTAACTGTGCCATGTCCTGTCTAATCACCTCTCTCCAATATTTCTTCGGCCTACCCCTACCTCTTCTGAACTCCTCACTGGGGCATCTGTGTCTCTCCTCTTCACATGCCCAAACCATCTCAGTCACATTTCCCGCATCTTGTCTTCCACCGAGGTCACTCCTACCTTGTCCCGAATAGCCTCATTTCTAATCCTGTCGCTTCTGGTATGTCCACACATCTATCTCAACATTCTCATCTCGGGTACTTTCATCTTTTGAACCTGAGAGACCTTAACTGGCCAACACTCCGCCCCATATAACATAGCCAGTCTAACCAACACTTTGTAGAACTTGCCTTTAAGTTGTGGTGGCACCTTCTTGTCACATAGCACACCCGAAGCGAGCCTCTATTTTATCCACCCTGCCCCAATATGATGTGTGACATCTTCGTCAATCTCCCCGTTGGCTTGTATGATAGACCCAAGGTACTTGAAACTACTTTTCTTTTGGATGGCCTAGTCACCAAGCCTAACTCCCGCGCCAACCTCCTAAGGTGTCTCACTGAACTTGAACTCTAAGTACTCTGTGTTGGTCCTACTCAGCTTAAACCTTTAGACTCCAAGGTATGTCTCTAATCCTCCAGCTTAGCGTTAACTCCGCTACGAGTCTCATCGATCAATACTATATCATTCGCAAAAAGCATACAACATGTCACCTCACCTTGAATTTTTTGCGTCAATCCATCCATCACCAAGGCAAATAAAAATGGACTAAGGGTTGATCCTTGATGCAACTCCATCATAACTGGAAAGTGTCTGAGTCCCCTTCTACTGTCCTTACCCTGGTTTTGGCACCCTCATACCTATTCTTGATTACCCAAATGTACGCCATAGGTAGACCTTTAGCCTCCAAACATCTCCATAGTATCTCTCGTGGAACTTTATCGTAAGCCTTTTCTAGATCGATGAATACCATATGCAAGTCTCTCTTTCTCTCCCTATACTGCTCCACCAGTCTCCTCATAAGATGGATGACTTTTGTAGTTGAGCATCCTGGCATAAATCTGAATTGGTTCTCTAAGATAGATACGCCTCTCCTAACCCTCATCTCCACCACTCTTTTCCACACATTCATAGTATGATTTAGAAGCTTGATACTCTATAGTTGTTGCAGCTCTAGATATCCCTCTTATTTTTTGTATAGAGGGATCATTACGCTCAACCTCTATTCTTCGGGCATCATTGTAATCCTAAAGATAACATTAAATAACCTAGTCAGCCACTCCAAACCTACCGATCTCGCGCTTTTCTAAAATTCCACAAGAATCTCATCAGATCTGGTTGCTCTTCCCCAGTCATCCTACGCACAACACCCTTAACCTCTTCGACCGAAATACTCCTGCAACACCCAAAATCATAAAGCCTCCTTGTATGCTCCAAATCTCCCAACACAATTTCTCTGTCCCCTTCTTCATTTAAAAGTTTATGGAAGTACGACTGCTATCTCTGTTTAATGAGGGTCTCCTTTACCAATACTTTTCCATGCTCTTCCTTAATTCACTTCACTTGATCCACATCGTGTTCCCTTCTTTCCCGCACCCTGGATAGCTTGAACAATTTCCTATCCCCGACTTTCTCTTTTAGTTCAGCATAAAAGCATTCAAAAGCTGCCATTTTTACCGTCGAAACGCCGACTTTGCCTCCTTCCTCGCTATCTTATAAAATTCCCTATTCATCCACTTCTCTACCTCATCCTTGCTTTCTATCAGCTTCGCATACTCTATATTTTTTGCTTCCACCTTCCCTTTCACTTCTCTATTCCACCACCAGTCCCCTCGATGCCGGCCACGGCTACCTGTCGAGACTCCCAACACTTCCCTTGCTACAACCCTAATACAACTAGCCGTCCTATTCCATATAGTGTTCGCATCCCCACTACTATCCCAGGGCCCCATATCCTTCAATTTCTCTCCCATCTCCATGGCGCTAGCCGTGGTCAAACACCCCCATTTGATCCTAGGTCGGTCATTCCCGACCCTCTTTTTCCTCGTCATCTTGATCCCTAAATCCATCACCAAGAGCTTATGTCGGGTCGTAAGATTGTCGATCAGAATAACTTTACAGTCTTTGCACAAAACTTTATCATCTTTCCTAAGGAGTAAAAATTCTATCTGAGTCTTAGCCACCGCACTCCGAAAGGTTACCAAGTGGCCCTCCTTTTATGGGAAACTCGAATTGTCTATCACCAACCCAAAAGCTCTTGCGAAATCCAAAAGTGAGACTCGTCCTCCATTTCTGTCCCCGAAGCTAAAGCCTCCATGAACATCATCATACCCTCCCGAAATAGACCCAATGTTCCCATTGAAATCCCCCCCGAAAAGCTTCTCAGTAGGCGATATGCCTCCCACTAACTCGTCCAAATCCTCCCAAAAATGCCTCTTATCCTCCTCGCTTAAGCCCGCTTGCGGCGCATAAGCATTAATAATGTTCAACGTGATCCCTTCAACGACCACCTTAATCGACATCATCCTATCAGTGACTCTCTTAACCTCCACCACCTGATCCCTTAAATTACTATCTATTAAAATGCTTACCCCATTCCTATACTTCGATCTACTAGAGAACCAAAGCTTATACCCGTCTACCTCCTTAGCTTTTGAACCTACCCATTTGGTCTCTTGTACACAAGCTATATTAATATTCCTCTTATTTAGAATCTTAACTAGCTCTATGAATTTTCCCGTCAATATCCCAATGTTCCTAGAACCTACTCTCAGTCTAGACGCTCCTTTAACCCACTTACCCCTCCTTACCCTCGTCCCCATCTCCGTTCCTGTTCCTGAGTGAGAACATGACCCTAGTCTACCATCACTATCCAAAGACACGAAAATGCATATGAATTAGTAAATTATTCAAAGGTTTAAAACCAGCAAAATATAACTACAATTGTATGAGTAAGGAATAGATAGGGATAGGGAAAGGTATAAAAACCGGAGGTACCAACTCTAGTTGAAATGAACCTGGTTGCTGCCGGAAAACACTGTTAACTTTGTAGTTACTGTACACGTCGGAGTTATTGTCCACGTCGGCTTGCCAAGGTGCTGTTCACAACATCCTTTGGGTTTGTGGGTAGCAGATCTTGGATTGAACGAATTTTTGGGACAAAAACCCAAAAATGATTGTATTTAATAAAGCAGTATTTCGATGAGGAATTTCGTCGAGCACCTTCAAGGCACTATCCACGGTGGAAGTGAATTTGAAGTGAATCGGAGGAAAGGAACCAAGGAAGCAGTTGGCCACTAAAGCCGCTAGGAAATCACCACCAGCCACCGGAGGAGTGAAGAAGCCTCACCGTTTCCATCCAGGAATAGTTGCTCTTCGTGAGATTCGTAAGTACCAGAAGAATTCTGATTTAAATATATGTTTCACACGGTCACGAAAGAGAACAATGAATATCCTATATGAAAGTTATAAATTTGATCGAGATAATTAAAGTACTACATTTTGTATGCATGAAAATTCATTTTAAGCACAATATTTCATGTAAATTTGATGTTCTATCGTGCACGTGAAAAAAGAGATGAATTTATTATTTCCTTCTCTTCACTTAACATTTTTTTTTCAGGGGACGGAAAAATGCCCATGTACTTAAACGAAAGGGACATTTATGTGTTCATATTCACTTCAAATACTTGTTAAAAAGTGAAATGTCTCGCTACACTTCTAGATTGAACCCATCCTTTGAAACTTGCGTTCCAACAACTCTATGCAAGTAATAGTCGCTACTTGCCAAGTACGTCGATCTCTAGCTAGGATTTCTAAACTGTAGCCTGATTTTCTAGTGTCAATAGCTAATTCGATCCGAACTTCTTCGTACAAAATTAATGTATAAGTTGGAACTATATCTAGGTCATCTCATATTAGATTCTAAAAGCTAAAAAAATTTCGATTTTGGAGAAGATCATCTTCAAATTTTCATCTTAAAGACAAACACATAAGGGGAAATGCATATGGAAAAACTTAATGCAAATAGAATCATCTTAATTTAAAAAACTATTTTTGTTTTTAAAAAAATACAAATTTCATGACCTGAATTCGGGTGTGATGACACATGTCCTTTCTCATCAGACAAGTTAGCCTAAAACCCAATATTTATAGAGAAATAAGCAGAAATAGTCTAAACAAGTAAATAATAAATAAAAGAGGAAGTCTTTCAACTTAAATACCCCCAAAGATTGGTTGTCACATATACAAGCCACTAAAATAAGAAAACAAAAATAAAAATACAAGGCTCAATATCTCTTCAACTCTCAAACAGAGTAAAGCATAAAAATACAAGAAGAGTGAGAGAGTCCGCTGGATGTCAATAGCTACCTCTCTCAAACTCCAGAAGCCTCGAATGATCAGAAAAAGATGGTGATCAAAGTCCAGTCTCAGAACCTACACAAGTGTAGAAGCAAGGGTGAGTATCAAACAACATGGTAACCAACAAGCTAACTAGAAAAACTAAGTAAATCTAATAGGAATCTCGAACTCCTTTTTCCAACCCAACCAAACCTCCAGACTACAACCTGCACAGAAATCATCCCAACCTAACATTTCATACTAAATAGTTCAATAAGGTTCAAATCATAGCTCAAAATCACAAGATCTATCGTACAAATACTCACAAGTCACGAATAAGCATCAAATGGTCAAACACAGATATATATAGAATATGTATATGCACACTCAATGATCATGCATGTGTGCAATTATCGGCAAAGACCTCAGCATAATAAAGTCTGACAGGAAATGACCTCGATCTTATAATCTCTGACCGAAAATAACTTCGGTCCCACAACCTCATCGAAAATAACCTCGATAATATAAAATCAGACCTAAAATGACCTCGGTCTCACAATCTCTGACCAAAAATGACCTCAGTCCCAAAACCTTGCCAAAAATGACCTCGACAATATATTCTCATCAAAAATAACCTCGATAATATAATTCCACTGAAAATAAGCTCGAAAATATCATATCTCTGACCGAAACTGACCTCGATCTCACAATTATATGCCTCTCATCATTGTGTTTCAGAACTAATACAAACATCATTCTCACACAAGTAATGAGGAATAATAAATTAAGACAAACTGCAATCACAATTAGACTATCAAGTATTTCATCAAATATACATAGATAGCTAGATTACGGAACGTAAGATTCAATACTTAACAACATCACACATCGTATTTTATTAATCCTGTCTATTCATTTTAGATTAATTCATATCATAATTAAACCCGTAGTTTCATCTCCATTACACCCCAACACATATAAAATGGGATATTCGGGAATTCTAAGAGATTCACGGAGTTTTAAGAATCCACTTGCCTTAGTCAAGACGCGATCGGTCAATCCTCGTGAGACACCTTTTGATTACACTCCGAATCATCACAATAAATTCAAATATTATTTATTAATTAGAAACCAAACCCAACGATACAAAATATTCGAAATTCAATGAAAAAGGGTCAAAGGCTCAAAATCCGAATTCGAAATTGGGGGTTTAAATCTGGAAATTTTTGGATGAAATTATTCTTCTTAGTCTTAGGAACTCACTAGTGAAAACCATTTCAAAACCCAGTCCAAATCAAGTCACAATCACCATTTTAAGAAATTCTCAAAGTTCTTGAAACAAAGTCATTTTCACATATTGAAATCCCCCAAATTCATGTTCAAATCATCAATTAATCATTGGAAAATGATGAAGTAGAGTCAAAATAACTTACCCAATGAAATCTCATGAGAAATCTTTCTCCAAATCGCCCCTACCGAGCTCTAAAGTTCAAAAATGGAGAAAATAGCATAAACTACAACCAAAACCCTCTCAGTTATCGCTTAAACGACTAGGGGTACGATTAAGCGACATTCGCTTTTGCGGACATTCGGTAGCTTTAGTGAACTCCGCCTAAGTGACCCCTGTTACAAAAATAACAGGATAGTCGCTTAAGCGGAAGTTGCTTTAGCGATACCCCCTCGCTAATGCAAGGCTTGCACTAGACACAGCTGCAGTTCTAATTTCACCATGTTTCAAAGTTCCGAATTGACCCTTGGGATTCGTTCGGGGTCCCATATAAACAAACCATATATGCAACCCTATTAAAATCAACGTTACGGACTCAACGGAACCATCAAAATTTGATTTCGAGGCATCCTTAATCCGAAAACCAAAAAATCACAACTAAACCAACATTATACCTCAAAAGATCAAAACGCCCTCGGAGCTTTCGAAAAATACACAGAAACTCTCCTAGGCCTAAAATCAGCCTTCGACTCTAAAGGAATTGCTGGAATTCAATTTTGAGCATCCGATCATCAAATGTTGACCAAAGTCAAACCTATGACCAAAAACTCATATTTCCAACTCAACCCCTCAAATCTACGATATGACACCGAATATGATTCTATCAATTCTACTAGACTAATTTCGACGTTTTAGAACTAATGGAATCAACAGAATTCTGTTTTGAGATTCAAAACTCCAAATGACCTCAAATACCACTTTTAAGTCATTCTAAACTTCTAAAACTCAAAGTTTACCAAAAATCTCAAATTTTCAAGAAAACTATGGATCTTACATCATATATCAATCAAATATGACTCAAGTAAACTATTGAGAGGGGTAAAATGGTATTTTTATAAAAATTTCCAAATATGACCTTCAGGATCAATATTTTATTCACCACTAAAAATCATATTCATCATCGAAATAAAGTAAAAGAAAGTACCTAAAGCCTAAAAAAACTATGGATATTGGGCCCGCGTATTGTCCACTGACTCCTAAGTCGCCTCTCCTATTGAGCAGTACCTCCATTATACCTTTACTGAAGCTATCTCTTTGGTCCTAGGCTTACAGACCTGTCTATCAGGAATGGCTATAGGCTCTTTCTCAAAAGTCAAATCTGGACCCAACTCTATCGTCGCAAGAGATAACATATGACACTCGTTCGGCCATACTTTTGGAGCATGGAAACATGAAATACAGGATGTACTACTGATAAAATAGATGGCAAGGCTAATCTATAAACCATATCTCCCACTCACCCCAAAATCTCAAATAAGCTAATAAACCGAGGGCTAAGCTTGCCCTTCTTTCCTAAATGCATCACGCTTTTCATGGGAGACACTCGGAGCCAAACATAAATATGGTCACCCTCCATGAACTCCAATAGTCGAACCCTTCTATTCGCATAGCTCTTTTGCCTACTCTGGGCTGTTAAGAGCCTACCCTGGATAATCTGAACCTGCTCTATGGCATCCCTAAGCAGGTCTATATATAAAGAGTCCATCTTAGCTGAATCGAACCACCCAATAGGAGATCAACATCACCTACCATATAATGCATCAAATGGGGCCATCTAAATATTGGAGTGATAACTATTATTGTAGGCAAACTCTGCTAAGGGCAAATGTTGATCCCACCTAGCACCAAAATCAATAATATAAGCTTGGAGCATATCCTCCAACACCTGAATCGTCCGCTAGGACTGACCATCATTTTATGGGTGAAAAGTTGTACTCATATAAAGTCTAGTGCCCAGGACCTCCTGTAAGGCCTGCCAAAAGTTCGAAGTAAACACTGAACCTCGATCTGAAACAATAGATACTGGAACTCCATGAAGCCGAACAATCTAACAGATATACAACTGAGCTAGTCCGTCAGCCGTGTACTTCACCTTAACTGGAATAAAATGGGCAGACTTGGTCTTTCTCTCAACCACCACCCATATAGAATCATAACCACCCAAGATGGAAGGCAAACCCACAACGAAGTCCATGGTGATCCGCTCCTATTTCCAAGTATGAATGGGCATCCTCTGACTCACACCTCTAGGCCGCTGGTGCTCACACTTGAACTACTGACAGGTCAAACACTTGGACACAAACTTTGTGAGGTGCCTCTTCATCCCACACCACCAGTAATTCTGACTAAGGTCATGATACATCTTTCTCGTGCCCGGATTGATAGAATATCGAGAGCAATGAGCCTCTTTTAATATCAATCTGATCAAGTTGTCCACCTTGGGCACACAAATCAGGCCCCCAATTCTTAAGACACCCTCTAAATCAAGTCTAGCCTCCTTTGCTTTACCTCTCAACACCTTGTCTCGAATGAGACATAAATTTTCATCATCAAACTCCTCTCCCGAATATGCTCAACTAAGGAAGAGAAGGCCTTAATAGAAGCAATAAATTCTCCATCCTCCTCAGAAACTTGCAATCGAATAAGGTTATTGGCTAACCTATGAACATCTCTAGCAAAGGGCCTCATGTCAACACTAATCACCGCGAGAATTCCCATACTAGGAGCCTTCCTACTCAAAGCATCGGCCACCACATTGGCCTTCTCCAGATGATATAAGATAGTCATGTCATAGTCCTTCAATAGCTCAAGCCATCTATGGTGTCTCAAGTTCAGATCCCTCTGGCTGAAGATGTACTAAGAACTCTGGTGATTAGTGAATACCTCAAAATGCACACCATACAAGTAATGAAGCCATAGCTTCAACACAAAGACCACCGCTGCTAACTCTAGATCATGCGTAGGGTAGTTTTTCTCATGAGCCTTCAACTATCTAGACGCATGGGCAACTACCTTCCTATTCTGCATCAGAACTCTACTCAAACCAATACTAGATGCATCACAATACATGTTGAAGTCTACACCCTCCTCGGGTAAGGTCAAAATAGGAGCTGAAGTCAATAAGGACTTGAGCTTTTGAAGGCTCGTCTGACACTCATCGAACCAATGAAAATCTACCACCTTCTAAGTTAGTCTAGTCAATGAAGCCGCAATAGTGGAGAATCCCTTCCCAAAACATTGGTAATATTAGCCAAACCTATAAAACTCTGAATCTCTATGGGGAAAATAGGCCTGGTCCAGCCTCTAACTGCCTCAATCTTAGCTTGATCCACCCTAATACCCTCCATGGACACCACGTGTCCTAGAAATACCATGGAATCAAGCCAAAACTCACATTTGGAGAACTTGGTATACAACTTATGCTCCCTCAACTTCTAAAGCACCACCCTTAAATGACTAGAATGATCCTCCTCTGTCTTGGAATACACCAAGATATCATCAATGAAAATAATTATAAAGGAGTCTAGATACGGACTAAACACCCCATTCATTAACTCCATGAATATTGTTGGGGCGTTGGTCAGCCCAAATGATACAACCAAGAACTCATAATGGCCGTAACGAGTCTGAAAAGAGGTCTTAGGAATATCTTACGGTCTAATCCTCAATAGATGTTACCCGGACCTCAAATCTATCTTGGAAAACAAGGCCGCTCCCTGAAGCTTATCAAATAAATATTCAAAATGAAGAAAAAGATACTTTTTCTTCACTGTCACCTTGTCCAACTGTATATAATCTATGCACATCCTCATAGACCTATTCTTCTTCTTCATAAATAGAACTGGTGCACCTCAAATCGACAAACTAGGGTGAATAAACTCCTTACTCAACAGATTCTGCAACTGGTCCTTTAACTTCTCCAATTCTGCTAGAGCCATGCAATAAGATGGAATAGAGATGGGCTTAGTGCTTGACTCCAAGTCAATAGCAAAGTCAATATCTCTATCCGGAGGAATTCCCGAAAAATCAATAGGAAACACATCGATGAACTCCTTAACCATGGGAATAGACTCCATGGGATGTGACTCAGCACTAATATCCTGAATAAAGGCCAAAAAGGACACACACCCTCTATCAATCAATCTCTAAGCACTCATATAGGAGATGAGCCACTAGTGCCTTTCCACTTGATCCTCGAAACACCCGGTATCACTAAGGTCATAGTCTTTGCATAGCAATCCAGAATAACAAGTTAAGGAGTATGCCAATCCATACCCAATATCACATCAAAGTCTACCATCCCTAGTATAATCATGTCTACCCAAGTACCATACTCGGCTAAAGAAATAAAACAGGATCGATACACTCGATCTACCACTAAGAGCCAACCCGCGGGTGTATAGACATATACAGGCACGGGCATGCGATCACAAGTCAAATCAAATCTAGATGCAAAATAGGTAGACACATAGGAGAATGTAGATTTAGGATCAAATAACACAGATGTAGGTCAATGGCAAACTGGATAATAATACCTATAATAACCGCATCAGAAGCCTTAGCCTCGGGTCTCCCCGAAAAACCATAGCACTAAGCTCCTCTACCACCACCCGCCTGAATTGTACCCCTACCTCATGGAACCACAGTACTACCATCAAAGGCTCTACCACCTCTAACTATCTGAGCACTACCCTGACTTCTAGCCGGAGGCACTAAATCTCTCTCTAGAGTTGCTGAATAAGTGCACTGGGCCCTAGGTGATTCTGTAGTGGGCACTAGCGCATCAAATGACCTAGATATCCACAACTAAAACATGACCTTAGGACAAAAGACTTCTGCAATGACCTTGATGGAATATCATACCCAGCTCATGCCGAACTCTGAGACCCTCGGACTAACTGACCACTATCGGCTGCTAGCATAGAAGTATGAACAAGTCTTTGGGGCTAAAGTTGACTGCCGCTGCTATGTGAACCTCTACCTCTAGACGAGGTACCCAAAACATGACCACTATCATGGGCCCTCTTGGGGTCCTCAAACTTCTCTTTGACTATCAATTCCACCTCTTTGGTGGTGCTCACAATGGACTGGAAGGAAGCCCCCTCACGGGCCAATCTGAACACATAGGATCGAATAGAGAAGGTTAAACCCTTCGCAAACTACAGATTCTCTCTGCATTATCTAGGATCAACGTTGTAGCATTCCTTGACAACTAGAAGAAATGGGCCTCATAGTCGGCAACTGACATGCCGCCTTGAGTCAACTCTAAAATATCAGTCTACTCTCCTCCCGTATGCTACATGGGATGAAGCGATCCTTAAAAGCCTAACAAAAACTCCCCACTAAACTAGAGGGGATCCAACTAGTCTGGACCTAATGAATGTCCTCCACCACTCCCTGGCTGACCTAAGGAAATAGAGTGCAACAAATCAAACACCCCGAGCATCAGCCATGCTCATTTCCTCCAACATCTCATGACACAATGTTAAAAACTATTATGCATCCTCGCTCTTACCACCCTGAAATTGGGGTGGTTTCATCTTCTGAAACCTTTTATAGCACTGCTAATCTGCTATAGTCATAACCATATCTAGAGCAATCTACGCATCGAAAAATAGCGTGGGAACCAATGGTGGCTGGCCCATCTAAACCTGAACTACTGGGACCTGATGCTGCTTTGGAGTCTGTACACCAATTCTAGTCTGTGAACTTTGTGTCGTGCCTGCAACACCCTAAGTGAAACTCTCCAACATACCCAACATCCTTAATAAGGTCTCCTAAAGCAATAGGGGTGCGGGCTCTGGAGGAACTTGGTCCTCAACAATCTCAACATGTGGCTCTGGGGAGGCCTCTCAAGCACGACCTCAATTTGGTTTCGCTCCTCGGGCATGACCTCTACCGGCAACTGCTCCAAGGCCTCGGCCTCTCACTCGGTCCCTACCCCTACCCGTAGCTGGGGTCTCAACAACTGCCTCAGAGACTGCCTTCCCTCTACCAATAGAGGTAAATCTAGTCCTTGACATCTGCCAAAATAACACATCACACTTAACACTAGCGATAATGACTTGACACAATAAGAAAGAATGAATAAAGGAAGTTTCGTAACAGTCTTTATATCCTCTTTAAGATAAGTATGAATGTATTTGTACCGATCCTCGAGACTCTACTTAGACTTGGCTTATACACGTGAGACCTAGGAATCTAGGGCTTTGATACCAATTTGTCATGACCTGAATCCGGGTGTGATGGCACATATCCTTTTCCACCGAAAAAGTCAGCCTAAAACCCAACATTTATGCAGAAATAAGCGGATAACAGTCTAAATAAGTAAATAATAAATAAAAGCGGAAGTCTTTTAACTTAAATACCCCCAAAAATTGGTTGTCACATGTACAAACTACTAAAATAAGAAAACCGACCTCGGGCACGACCTCTACTAGCAATTGCTCCACGACCTCAGCCTTTCACTCGGTCCCTACCCCTACCCCTAGCTGGGGTCTTAACAGCTACCTCAGGGACTGCCTCGCCTCTACCAATAGATGTAGATCTGGTCCTCGACATCTTCTAAAACAACACTTCACACTTAGCACTAGCGATAATGACTTGACACAATAAGAAAGAATGAATAAAGAAAGTTTTCTAACAGTCTTCATATCCTCTCGAAGATAAGTATGGACGTATCTGTACCGATCCTCGAGACTCTACTTAGACTTGGCTTGTACACATGAGATCTATGAACCTAGGACTTTGATACCAATTAATCATGACCTAAATCTGGGTGTGATGGCACATGTCCTTTTCCACCAGACAAGTCAGCCTAAAACCCAACATTTATGCAGAAATAAGTGGAAACAGTCTAAATAAGTAAATAATAAATAAAAACGGAAGTCTTTCAACTTAAATACCCCCGAAGATTGGTTATTACATGTACAAACCACTAAAACAATAAAACCTAAATGAAAATATAAGTCTCAATATGTCTTCAACTCTCAAACAGAGTAAAGCATAAAAATACAGGAAGTGTGAGAGTTCGCTGGATGTCAATAGCTACCTCTCTCAAACTCCAGAAGCCTCGAATGATTAGAAAGAGACAGTGATCAAATTCCAGGCTCAAAACCTACATAATTGTAGAAGCAAGGGTGAGTACCAAATAACACGGTACCCAACAAGCTAACTAGAAAAACTAAGTAAATCTAATAGAAATCACGAACTCCTTTTTCTAACCCAACCGAACCTCCAGACTACAACCTGCACAGAAATCAGTCCAACCTAACAGTTCATACTAAACAGTTCAATAAGGTTTAGATCATAGCTCAAAATCACAAGATGTATCGTACAAATACTCACAAGTCACAAATAGGCATGAAACGCTGAAACATAAATATATAGAATATGTATATGCACACTCAATGATCATGCATGTATGCAATTATCGGCAAAGACCTCGGCATAATAAACTCTAATAGAAAATAACCTCGGTCTTATAATATCTAACCAAAAATGATCTTGGTCCCACAACCTCGCAGGAAATGACCTCGGCAATATAAAATCAGACCGGCAATGACCTCGGTCTCACAATCTCTGATCGGAAATGACCTCGGCAATATGCTCCCGCTGAAAATGACCTTGGCAATATAATCCCGTCAGAAATGACCTCGGCAATATAATCCCAACGAAAATGACCTCGGCAATATCATATCTCTGACCGAAACTGACCTTGGTCTCACAATCATATGCCTCTCATCACTGTATTTCAGAACGAATGCAAACAACATGCTCATACAAGTAATGAGGAATAATCATTTCAGACAAACCACAATCACAATTAGACTATCAAGTATTTCATCATATACACATAGATGGCTAGATTACGGCACGTAAGATTCAATACTTAACAACATCACACATCGTCTTTTATTAATCCCATCTATTTATTTTAGATTAATTCATATCACAATTAAAATTGTAACCTCATCCCTATTACACCCAACACATATACAATGGGATATTAGGGAATTCTAAAAGATTCACAGAGTTTTAAGAGTCAAATTGCCTTAGTCAAGACGCGATCAATCAATCCACGTGAGCCTCATTTCGATTACATTCCGAATTGTCAAAATCTATTTAAATATTATTTCATAATCAGAAACCAAACCAAACGATAAAAAAATGCAAAATTCAGCGAAAAAGGGTCAAAGGCATCCGAATTCGAAATTGGAGGTTTAAATCTGGGAATTTTTGGATGAAATTGTTCTTCTTATTCTTAGGAACTCACTAGTGAAAATTGTTTCAAAATCCAGTCCAAATCAAGTCACAATCACCATTTCAAGAAATTCTCAAAGTTCTTGAAAAAGAGTCATTTTCACCCATTGAAATCCCCCAAATTCATGTTCAAATCATCAATTAATCATTGGAAAATGACGAAGTAGAGTCAAAATAACTTACCCAATGAAATCCCATGAGAAATCCTTCTCCAAATCGCCCCTACCGAGCTCCAAAGTTCAAAAATGGAGAAAATAGCATAAACCTCGGCCAAAACCCCTCTCAGTTGTCGTTTAAGCGACTGGGGTTCGCTTAAGCGACGTTCGCTTTTGCGGACATTTGGTCGCTTTAGCGAACTCCCCTAAGTGACCCCTGTCGAACAAACGACAAGCTTTTCGCCTACGCGGATGTCGCTTTAGCGACACCCCTCGCTAATGCAAGGCCTGCACCAGACACAGCTATAGTTCCAATTTCACTAAGTTTCAAAGTTCTGAATTGACTTCGGGATTCATTCAGGGTCCCATATAGACAAATCATATATGCAACCCTACTAAACTCAATGTTCTGGACTCAACAGGATCATCAAAATTCAATTCCGAGGCCTCCTTGACCCGAAAACTAAAAAGTCGCAACTAAACCAACATTATGTCTCAAAAGACCAAAACATCCTCGGAGTTCACATGAACTCTCCCTAGACCTAAAGTCACCCTTTGAATCCAACGGAATCATCGGAATTCAATTTCGAGCATCCGATCGTCAAATGTTGACCAAAGTCAAACCTATGGCCAAAAACTCAAATATTTTTAACTCAACCCCTCAAATCCATGATATGACCCCGAATATGATTCTGTCAACTCTCCTACACTAATTTTGATATTTTGAAACTGATAAAATTGATAGAATTTTATTTCGAGACTCGAAATTTCGAACGACCTCAAATACCACTTTTGAACCATTCTAAACCTCTAAAACTCAAAGTTTAACAAAAATCTCAACTTTTCAAGAAAACTACGAATCCGACATCAGATATTAATCAAATATGACTGGGAGAAACTACCGAGAGGGATAAAATGACTTTTTTACAAAAAAATCCAAAAACGACCTTCAAGGTCATTACAACAAAGTTGTCCTAATAAGAGAATGGCTTAAGTTTTAAATACCAACTCTTCTGAGACAAGAACTATACTAAATATTAGGCGTTCTTAGGTGTAACAAATAAGTAAAGATTTAATAACTTTAATTTAATTAATTTCTCTTTGCTTATTTGTAAGATGTAAGAACTCCATCAATTTAATATTTTAAAATTGATTAAAATTTTATTTTTTAAATATTTTCTTATTTATTCCATATATTTAGTATTTTAAGATTGACTAAAATTTTACTTTTTAAATATTTTCTTATTTAAACTATATTAAAAGTCCTAGCATATAAGACTTTAAACCAGAGACAACACATGTACTCATAGGTTAAATGTGAAAAATTTCATTTTAAATAAAGATTACGTGTAGAACTAAATAACACATTATATTTATTGTTTAATATTTGATTTAAAGAAGTAAATATTAGAATCTTTATATCCTTTGCTAAAACAATAATATATTTCAGTATAATATTTGTTTATATTATTTAGATCTGAATCTTAAGGTATATATTAAGATATAAATACTAAATAATTAAGACGGTTTGTTTTCTTAACATCTAAAAGTATAAAATTTTCTTTGTTTGAAAAAAAATAAATATAAAATTCAAATAAAATGCTAAATTGATCTAATATTATATTAATAAAATATTTTAATTTATTTATGAAAATTGGTGATGGTTATGACTACGATGATGATTGTGTATGTCGATTTATGATGGTATTGACTATGATAGTGGTTGTGGATAGTATTTTATGGTATACTGGTTGACAATAGTGATTAATAATGATTGTTGACGGTGATAGATGATAATTAATAGTGAAATTATATTGATAACTAATTGTGGTGATGAATAATGATGTGGGTAGCGATATATAATGTTAATTAATGATGATAATTATCGATAATAGTTCGTGAATACAATAATGATGGATGATAATGATCTTTAATGATGGATGATGATGATGACCACGTATAAAACCACTAATAATAAATAATGATTATAAATGTCTTTTGGCCCATTACGCTATAATATCTAGCATGTTTGTAGGTGTGTATCATGTTCCTTTTATGTAACTACTTATTTTAAAAATTTTGCATTATTTTTGTAAAAAGTTGTATTTAATGATTTCTCGTACACACTATAATTTTTTTATATACTTATTAGTATACTTGGCCGCATCTCGCGCGCGCGGTTATAAAAAGAACTTAAATAGGATTGTCCACTAATATCATTATTTATTTTAATAAAAGAGAACTGATTTTAATTAATCACACAAATTTCATAAAAGAGAAATTATGAAAAATATTTAGGTTAAATATGAAATTTATATAAGAAATCAATACATATGAACTTGCAAAAGTTAATTATTAAAACTATTAGTGGAGAAAAAGAGATGGATAAAAAGAGATGGTAATGTTAAGATTAGTGGATGTAAACTTGAGATGAAATGCTTTTTCCTTTTTCATCTGAGATACTTTTTCTTAATTATATTTTTTTAGTATGATTTCTCTACATTTACGTACACTTGAGATGTAATCGCTTTTTTCTGCTTTTTCATAACCTTTTTTTAATTACATTTTTAGTATGAGTTTTCGACAATATGTAAACTTGAGATGTGATCGCTAAATAAGTGATGAAGTAAATAAGCGAGTGTATATATATATATATATATATATATATTTCTTTCATACGAGTACTTGATATGCAAATAGCAAATAGTGATTTTTAAGTGAAGACTTTTGATCTTTCACAATTATTACTAAAAATTATATTTATTATAATTCTTTACACATTAAACAAATATTTTTAAGAGTTACAAAAATGAAACATACAAGAATATATATATATATATATATATCATAAAGGAGGAACATAGATAAAGTGATGTGACACCTCTCTATGACCTCCTTCCATATTTATCTTTTTTCTCCTTTTTTTGACTTTTTTTCTTCTTCTTTTTTCAATTATTTTTTCTTCTTGCAAAATCATCTTCTTAACTCATACCTATTCAATAACATAAATTCTACTCTTAATTAGTATTAATAATATCCATAACCCTCAAACCTATCATATTCATAACCTCCAATTATTTAATGTACAAGTTTATAGTTCTATAAAATCACCGTAAAAGTGTGTATTATTTTGCAGTCATTGCCTTGGTTAGAATATTTTTAAGCTTTGAGGTGCATTATCTTTTGCAATTATGATTTCATCTATTACTTTTAATTAGCAAGGAAGGCTAATTTGTCAAAGCATGTTTTTGTTTTCTCGTGGATAATTATCTGGTTTATCATCCTTATGATTATCTTTATACCCATAAAAATGAAGATTCATTTAGGATTAATACTTTATTTAATATTTTTCTTGACTCTTGTATAGGATTGAAATTAAATTAGCCAGAGGAAATCTAATGGATTTTGAGCTATATAATCTCTATTTTTTTGAGGTTCTTAAGAAGTAAAGTTTTTGTTGTATCATCTTCTTTTTGATTATTTATGTTTCTTTAAAGATGATTATATGTGTATGAGGACTTATGGTTAAATGCAGTTTTCTCCTTATTCTTCATTTTTTGCTTCTTTTGCTGGACAATTTTTTTAAAACTTGATCATATTTTGCAGATTATAAGAGGGATATCGATAATGGAAATTGTTAGACATCCTTGTATAACTCGATTTTATGAGGTAAAATAATCTAATATTCCTAATATAATTACAACTCTTTCTTTGTTGAAATCATACATTTACTAATATTTGTTTGTGTTCGTGAAGATATGAATCATGAATTCTTTAAAAAATATATCTTTCATTTATGCTCTTTGCTTCTCTCTGTAATACTTAGTGAATTTGATTATGTTATGTTGATAACACTCTTCAAAGTTTTTATTTACTCAGATAAATTCATCTGTCCTTTTTTGTTGATAAGGTTAATTTATTATATTTGCGAGCCAGAATTTTTAAAAATAATAGCAGAAAAAGATTCAATGGATAGACATGCTACTTAAGGAAGTGTGTACATATACTTCTGTAGTCTCGTGGATCAATTTTTAATAGCCACAATAATAAAATATGAGAATGTAAAGTTAATTTATAATTTTAAAAATACAGTTTATTTCATAAAAAAATATTATTTATTAATATGTAAAATTACAGTTTACAAAATTACAGCTTACACATTTTTTATATTTTGTTGTTGTTAGAAGTTCTCAAGTTATTTCAATTTTTCAAACATCATTACTATAGATTATACTATGTTGGATCAGAACTCTTCGAACTTACTATTTAAAAAATGCAAAAAGAATAAGGTAGGATAAAAATAATTCAGTATAGTTGTTTTTGTTTATTTAACTTTCTTTACCAAGAGAGTAATTGTTATTCTTCTCTGGACCTTAATTCATCATTTACTTTCAAGGAATACATTTTTAGTGTCGTTATTAAATCTTTCTTTCTTGGTTAAAACATGACATTGACAATATTCAAAAAAAAAAAGCAATAATAAGAGGAATTGGTCAAAATAAAAAGTAAGTTTTAGGTGTTTCATATGATTAGTAAAACGTAAAAAGTGAAGCAGGATTGCTTTAATTACTCAAATAAGGATAACAATTTTTGAAGGGTAGAAATATGAAAAAGAAAGAAATAAATTTAATTAATCTTTTCATGACATGAGTTTTGCTTCGTTTTTGAAAATAAAGTTTTACAAGCGAAATATTTTTAGATTGAAGTAATGAACTTGTATATTTATATTTTTTGAAAGTAATTTTTTTTTAGCTTTTCCAAAATCCTACCACACTTTTTAGCTATTATAGTGTTCATATTTTAAGTTTCTTAAAATATGATTTTTTTAAAACTATCATAATTGGTATTTATCTTTTTATCAATTTTTTCCAACTTTTTCTCTTATATATCCTTTAAAATATTTACTAAAAATTAAAATCACATAAAAAATAATTTTGTAACTCTCTACATTTATTGCTCAATTAAGATGGAAAGGCATTTAAAAATATTATCTCCTTAAATGACTTTTCAATTTAGATTATTGCACATAATTATAGGCTTATTAGTTTTTGAAAGGGAAAAAAAGTAAAACAATGTGTTGATTTTTCCGAAAGCAAAATGGCGATTCTTAAAATCTATATCTATCTATATAATAATTGTTGGCACTAAAAAAGTGAAGTGTCATCTCTTTAATTTGGTTTCAATTTCTATGATTAATGTTCATTATTTGTGTAATAAGGTACAAATATTATTCCTATTATATTACAAACAAGTCCAAAGTCACATTCTTAATCCTCTTACTCCTTCCCCCCATAGTAGATGACCACTTTCTATTGTACACAGTGATTAAAAAATTATTAATAAATTGATCAATTTTATTTTTTTGTTCTTTGTTCATATTAATTAGCCTCTTGAAAAAAAAAATTTGGATCTTCAAAATTTGGTTAAAATTTCATATTAATTGTAGGGATAAAATGGAAAAAATAATAATTAATTTTATTCTGATTTAATAAGTAATAAAGTAGTATGAGACAAATATTTTTAGTAAGATGTCCATCTAATATGGAATGGAGGAAGTAATTGCTATGACTCTTTATTCTTAGGAATTTATTGGATATTGAATGTAGTATTTATTTGAAATGTGAAATATACACTTTAAAGTTTGTATATATAAGCAAGCAAAACTAAAAGAAATAGGAATCTGTACGTGTCATTCTTTTCAATCTTTTTGCGTAGTTAATTCTCTCTTTTGTTCTCTTTTTATTTTTATTTTCAAATTTATTTTCTTTCTTGCCTTCTTTTGTTTTCTAATTATAATAATTTTATTATTTATTTTTTAATGATCTTGATACGACAATTTTTTAGGTAGGTGAATAGACGAAAATTAACACGTAAATAGTGATGAAATTAACAAAGAGGAGGAAGACACATAACTAAAAAATATTAATGTGAAAACTAAGTGAAATCAGATAATATCACTTTATGGATGACTATAGATGTCACGACCCCAACCCGTCGTGACTGACACCCACTCTAACTCTCCGGTGGGAGAACCATTCTAACAGCCCAGCAATAAAAATCAAAATATGTACACAAGCTTAGATATGCGGAAGCAGGATATAAACTGAAATAATGACTGAGACCCCATAAACTCAGCAGAAAAAAGATCAAATATCAAGAAATGCGAAAACACCCTAGAAAATTGAAATTAGTCTGTACCAAAGTTGTAACAATGTCTGAATAGGAAAAGAAAACACTCCCACAAGAAAACATAATAATAAAACAGTGACAAAAGTCTTAGTCCTGGAAAAAGGAATAGAACATGAAAGAGTCCATGGCAGATAGAAATAAACAACTCACCTTTGAACTCAAATAAGCTTAAACTTCTAACCGAGGTCTATCCGCAGTCGGCTGAATATGCCCTGTACTCAATAAAAAGCTAGAGCAAAAGTAGTATCAGTACACAAAAACAACAGTGTACAAGTAGGATCACGCGGTTAGCCAGTAAGAGGATCATAAATAAGGAAATTCAACACAATAGGCACATACATATACAGAATAAGTTAACAACATCTCAATATCATAACTCAATGTCTTTCACATTCTATAATTTCACACAAGGGTCCTCTCAAGGGACCTACAAATAATCAACTTTGTGTCATAACGTGACACCCGATCCAAGTATGTGTTGGAACGTGAAACTCGATCCAAATACGTGTCAGAACATGACACCTGAACCAAATTATGTGTCAGAACATGAAACAATCAGAAGAACATTCAATGTTTACAACATTTATACCACCAAGAACAGGTTCATCACAATAACAGGACAACAAGTGATCATTTCACACATAATCTAGCATATTTCCCTATTCATATACACACGTGTTATGCCCCATACTTTTATACTTCGGAAAGCCTTCTTAAACTTCTTAATAATTGCCACGTGACCTAGATTAGCTACAACACTACCAAACGACTCTAAGGAAAGGAGAATGAGATACCCCATAATAAGGAAGATTGAAAGTAGGCTTGTAAGAATCCGGAAGGAGTTGGAGGCCAAGAAATGAGTCATTGGACTCGACTTACTTGCGTAAGCTACCAACTTGGATGTCCTACATAACTAAGCTACTTGAGTATATGTCGATCTTAAGTAGTAAAGAACACATAGGCTCTTGAAGTGAGACGAGATTACGAACTCACAAAAGGGAAATAAGAAGACGACGCGCCTACTTAAAATAAGTAGGTGATGCACCTAATTGAAGCAAGTAGGTGATGCACCTACTTGGACCAAGTAGGTGACTCACCTGCTTGGGATGGATCCCATACTACCACGTGGCAGCATGTGAGTGGCCGCATGAATGAGGTGGCGCCCTAGGGGGCTGCCACGTGTCACTCCTAGGGGATGCCACGTGTCACTCCTAGGGGATGCCATGTGTCACCTTCCAAAAAAGGTATATATACTTAGTCTTATGACTAAGCTTGCATTTTCAACATTTTAGCTTTGGAAAAGAAGAGAAAAACATGAGAGAAGAGAGAAGACATCTACAGATTTTGCCATATCAAGGTAAGTCCGCTGATTTCGTTCCATAAATTAATTATCTAAGGTATCTCTCGGTTATATGAAGGTGTTTAAAAATGTAAAATTACTATTTGGGCAGCAAAGAAGTGATGCGAACAACCCCAAACTTTCAGCATGTTAAGGAGCTTCCAAAGTTGATTTTTAGCAAGGTATGGCTTGGTTCTCTTCCCCCACATTTTGGTAAGGATTTGGACATGTAATGAAGGTATAAATATGGATTGGAAGCTGGAAATATACGTGTTACGACTAAAGAACATTGCATATCATGTAGGGGCTGATTTGACGCTATTCTAACGGGTTAAAGTTTGGCTAGAGTCGTTATTATTGTGGTGTTGTGTTGGGCATTGTTTTGTAGTATTGCAGGGCTGGAACATGGTTAAAAATGACTGTATAGGCTTCTAGTTGCAGCCATGTAACCCTCCATTTTGGTGTGGTTAAGATTTCACGAAATAAAGACTAAAAACCCTATTTCGGTGTTGTAGTTTTAAGTGAGTTGATTGGAGTTTGTGTTGGGTAATGTTGAAGTGGGTTACTTGAATATAAGCTGATGATTGTTGTTGTTGGTTGGATATAGTAATTGAGAATGTAATTGGAAGTTCGGATAGGGAAAGTTATAGGGAAAGTGCTGCCCGATTTCAATTAACTCCTTAACTAATTAAGTGACTAGTCAAGAAAGGCGAGTGAGGAAGTGAATTCTATGAATGCTCAAATGTAACGTAAGATGCTGGAAAGTCAAGGGTTGTTGATATTCGTATTCACTTTTGTGTTAAATAGGTTCAAAGGACGACGAGGCAAACATGGTTAAGAGCGACCCATAAGAGGTATGTGAAGCTTACCCTTTCTTTCTTTTGGCATGTCTTAGCCTTAAGTTTGATATACGAAATGTGGGGATAATTCCATTCATATAACCCCAAGTATGACTCATAAGTCTTATTCACTTATCGATGGTAGAATTCCTATACTAGTTGAGTTATTATCTCTCAAGGCTCCTATATGATGAAAAATAGTACACGTAAAGCCTACCTCTCCTTTCTTTGGGAAAGTCTTAAATGTAAGTGCATTGGTATATGATACGAGTTTGGAGGAAGTTCCATTCATAAGTTTCGGACATAACTCATGATTCATGTTCACTCCTGAATGCTAGAAGTCTTAAAGTAATTAAGCTACTACCCTTGAGCCTTCTATAGGCTGAGTAGTGATTGGATGGGTAAACTCCTGTGCTTAAAGGCTCTTTGAAATACCTTATGATGATATTCGAGGGATATCTGATATGATACCAAGTTTTATGTATATGCATTATTATATAATATAGGTATCGGGCCGAATGTTCCTCGGCACTAACGTATTATATGTATAGGGATTGGGCCGAACATTTCTCAGCACTAACATATTTTATGTATAGGGATCAGGCCGAATGTTCCTCGGCACTAACGTGTTATATGTATAGGTATCAGGCCGGACGTTCCTCGGCACTAACGTGTTATATGTATAGGGATCGGGCCAGACATTCCTCGACACTAACGTGTTATATGTATAGGGATCGGGCCGGACGTTCCTCGGCACTAACTTACTATATGCATGGATCAGGCTGTATGTTCTATAGCGCAAACAGTATATATATGCCTATGATGATAGAATGATGTATTTGTAACACCGAGTCCTCAAGCGGGATGGGTACGATATGTGATGATGGTATACGTGACTTTATCTTATAAGATACGGGTACAGTACTCTGTTAAATATTATACTTGTTTCCTGCATCCCTAATTCTGCTGTAATCTCACTTATACGGTGTTATGCTTTATATACTCAGTATATATATATTGTACTGACCTCTTTCTTCGAGAGGGAGGGGGATGCGTTTTAATGCCCGCAGGTATAAGTACGCATTTTGGGGTTCCATCAGCTTAGGATTTCCAGTCAGCGATTTTGGGAAGAGTTCCATTGTGTCAGAGCGTAGCTTTTGGTACTTGTCTTCAAATGTATATAACTGTTTGTTTAGGGGTACGACATGAGCCCTGTCCCACCATATGATACAATTAATACTCTTAGAGGTCTGTAGACATATGTGTGTGAGTTGTGTGTATGTTTTGTTCAACTGCGTCTATGCGATGTATGATGCATCTTAATATGAAATGACAGCCTTATCGTCTTGCGTGCCCTTTCATGATATGATCAGTGGTAACTCCTCCAGAGACAGAACAAAAAAAGAATGGGCTATATGTATATAGAAACGTCATAACCCATTAGGGGTTCTTAGGTATGTACACGGGGGTCCAGGTTGGACCCCTGTCATGGCCTACGGGGTTGGGTCGTAACAGAAGTGGTATCAGAGTAGTTCATCCTTAGATTATCTACAGACCGGGTCTAGTGGAGTCTTGTTTATCGGTGTGTTGTATACCACATCTATAAACAAGAGGCTATAGGTATTTAGGATGTTACTTTCTTTTATATTTAAGATCGTGTGATAGAGCCGAGTCATAGGGAATGAAATTTCTCATACTAACCTGTGATTTCAGCAGAAGGACAACATTGATAGAAGAAGGTGATTGACGATATTGGAAGTTACAAAGTACGAAGGTAAGCAAAGGCACGAAAGATATATGTCAGGTGAGGTATTGAAGTACGATTGATATGTAAAGCTAAAAATGGAAAGAAAAAGTAGACAGGGCAGTATAACAGGTGCAGTTGGAGTTGGACATACGAGGTAAGTCTATTATTTCATACTGTTATTGATATTGGGCGCCCCGTGTGGCTGTGATATGACATGATATAAATATATATGTTGGCCCTGTGAGGCATTGTTGGCATTTTCTACGTGCAGGTGTTGAGGTAGTAAGAAATATAGAGGAAACTCTGCTCAAATTTTCTCAGAAATAGAAAAAGAAGGGAAGCCTATATGAGCAGTAAAGTTTATAATTTATTTGAACGGATCAGAAATGTCCCAACCACATATTGCCCTAGAAAAAGCTCATGTTGAAGGAAAAAATAAATTTATGAGCTATTAAGGATAAGATTGATCAGAAGGGGTGAAGGGTTGAGCACTCCTACTCTAAAAAAGGTAAATAAAACATAGTAAAAATTGCGAAGAAGGTTAAAAAGTGTTATACTACGGGACTGAATACGAATAGAGTATGATGTGAATATAAAGGTAATTGTGAAATGGAAGAGCATGCTATGGAACAAATAAGGAAGAAAGCGAAATGACAGGGTAGAAATAAGACATGACATTCATAGCCGAAGATACGAATGCTAAACGTGATGGAACTACGAAAGACCAAGCTATAGCAAGATGAGCAACGAGGTAAAATGGGTGCTAGGAAATAAAAAGGGAATTTTTAACGAAAGCACCCAAGATAAATTTAATTAATTGAATACGAGTATGGAACAGAGGGAGAATGTATAGTTATGAACTTAAAGGTGTAGTACGATGACGTGGTGACAAGGTAAAACCATTATTGAGGCAAACTTGGCATGTTGTTGAGCAAGTTAGGAGCCTGTGTTGGATAGATAATAAGGGTAGAAAGGCATGAGGCATAAAAGGATACTGCGTGCACATAATCTCACCTAGCAAATAGGGGAATCCTTAAGGGACAAAGACAGTAGACTTGAGGAACAAATGGTACAACATGCATCCCTCAAGAGAAAAAAATGATATAGGTTGGGAAAAAAATATTACTTCAAGAGAATTTTTGGACACTGATCATCAGAATATAAGTGCTGCCTAAGTAGGATTGAAGCGACTACAAGTATTAACTAACTATTGACCAGAATACATAGAATATGGCTTTGGATAAATTGCTACATCAATTATATTACTTGAGTACCAACCATTAGATAAGATTTTATACGATATATCGAGAATTTGAAGCACTTCATGATTGTATTAAGATTTCGTACATGGGTAATCTAAAGTATAGGTGGTATAAAGGAAGATATGGATATGGTGCAGTATACCAAATATGTGAGAAAAGACTCATATGCATCTGAAAAGTTGAAAGTAGACAAACAATGTCATGGATACACCCTAAAGGGGGGAAGTGGATATGAGAAATACAAGCGTGAGATGAAATCAACTGACATTACAGCATGTTAATGTGAATACTTAAACTTCAAGTGAAACCCTATACTGGCATGAGCTAATGAGATTTAAAAGCCAGCAATAAATGGATAGAAGCTAAGGTGATATCTGAGACAGTGCTGGGAAATTATTGGTAAAGACCTCGAATGGTATGACATCATGGAAGGGGTGATATGAATACGACAAGAGAATAACACTGAGTAACTTAAAGGTATTTTAAAGGATAGCAAGGCTATACCTGATATTTGCAATAGAGTTATTGGCTACTGATATAGCGACATACAAGTAGCACAAGAGGAAGGATAAGAAGTTTCTCCTAAGGTAGAATATAAGAGAACTTAAGAGTAAGTGAAGAAAGCAAAATAAGTGTGACAAGGTCTTATGGCGAACATTGGTATACTAAGGGTAAGATCAAGTGATTACTCGATAAAAAGAAGTCGATAATAGTAATGTGATTGCCATATTTAGAATCTATTAGAGAAAAGTGTAAGATGGTTCGAGGCAGAACTATTATGATATAATTAGTATTAAGAACAAATTCATAGTAGAGCCGTGACATTGACTGAAGAAGACAAGAGACTAGTATAGCGATGCTAAGACATTTTCTCGACTGCTCTAAACACCTACACACGTTTTTGTAAAGATTACAATATGATGTGTGATAAGAGAACTGGAGAGAAGATCTGAGTAAAAGCGCAGTATAACATGCCTAAAGCGTTACAAGTTGGATTAAGAGGAATGGTACAATAGCCTAAACAAAATTGAGCATCAGAAGCTTGATAGCCTATTACAGGAGATGGGAATCCCGACTTGGAAATGGAAAGCAGTAAATATGAATTATAATACAGACTGACCTCGCATTCTACAAAATTATGAGTTCATATGGGTTATGGTGGATAGGTGTAACAAAATTTGACAAGGGGAAACTTAGCCCGGGATGTGTGGGTCCCTATCAGAGCATTTGTAGGATAGGCAGAGCTGCCTATGAGTTGGACCTACCATCGGATTCGGAAGTGGTACACCCAGTCCCTCATGTGTCAAGGGTTCGCAAAGGTATAAGTGACCCTTCCACGTAACCAGGAGTTACCCTATGAGGAGAAATCTATCACCATCATGGATCGGCAGATTAGAAGCTTCTGAATTAGGGACGTGGCTTCCGTCAAAGTCTTGTGACGAAATAAAAATAAAGAAGAGACGACCTGGAAAGTTAAAAGGGAGATAAAGAAGAGATATCTGTACGTGTTTCCTATGTCTATAGGAAGTATAAACTTCTAGATTAGTTGAGTTGATAAATAAAAGGATTATAGATGACAACTATTACAAAAGATTCCTAAAGTCCTCGCAAGACCTTATAAGACTAGTTAACATTCGAGGATGAATGTTCTAAAGGGGGAAAGGATGTTAAGCCCCATACTTTTGTACTTCAGAAAGCCTTCTTAAACTTCTTAAAAGATTCCATGTGACCCAGATTATCTACCACGCTACCAAACGACTCTAAGGAAAGGAGAATGAGATACCCCATAATAAGGAAGATTAGAAGTAGGGTTGTAAGAATCTGGAAGGAGTTGGAGGCCAAGAAATGAGTCGTAGGACTCGACTTACTTGCGTAAGCTACCAACTTGGATGTCCTACGTAACTAAGCTACTTGAGTACACATTGAGCTTTAGTAGCAAGGAGCACATAGGCTCTTGAAGTGAGACGAGATTACGAACCCATGGAAGGGAAATAAGGAGACGACGCACCTACTTAAAACAAGTAGGTGATGCACCTACTTGAAGAAAAAAGGTGATGCACCTACTTAGACCAAGTAGGTGGCTCACCTGCTTGGGGTGGACCCCACACTACTACATGGCAGCATATGAGTGGCCGCATGAATGAGGTGGTTCCCTAGGGGTCTGCCACGTGTCACCTTCCAAAAAGGGTATATATACTTAGTCTTAAGACTAATCTTGCATTTTCAGCATTTTGGCTTTGGAAAAGAAGAGAAAAACATGAGAGAAGAGAGAAGGCAGCCATAGATTTGGCCATATCAAGGTAAGTCCGCTAATTTCATTCCATGAATTAATTATCTAAGGTATCCCTCGGTTATATGAAGGTGTTTAACAACGTAAAATTACTATTTGGGGCAGCAAAGAAGTGACGCAAATAGCCCCAAACTTTCAGCATGTTAAGGAGCTTCCGAAGTTGATTTTTAGCAAGGTATGTCTTGGTTCTCTTTCCTCACATTTTGGTAAGGGTTTGGACATGTTATGAAGGTATAAATATGTATTGGAAGCATAAAAATATACGTGTTATGACTAAAGAACGTTGCAGGTCATGTAGGGGCTAATTTGATGCTATTCTAACGAGTTAAAGTTTGGCTAGAGTCGTTGTTATTGTGGTGTTGTATTGGGATTTGTTTTATAGTGTTGCCGGGATGGAACATGGTTAAAAATAACTGTATAGGCTGCTTGTTGCAGCCATGTAATCCTCCGTTTTGGTGTGGTTAAGATTTCACGAAATAAAGACTAAAAACCCTATTTCAGTGTTGTAGTTTTAAGTGAGTTGATTGGAGTTTGTGTTGGGTAATGTTGAAGTGGGTTACTTGTATATAAGCTGATGGTTGTTGTTGTTGGTTGGATATAGTAATTGAGAATGTAATTGGAAGTTCGGATAGGGAAAGTTATAGGGGAAGTGCTGCCCGATTTCTGTTAACTCCTTAACTAATTAAGTGACTAGTCAAGAAAGGCGAGTGAGGAAGTGAATTCTATGAATGCTAGAATGTAATGTAAGACGCTGGAAATTCGAGGGTTTTTGATATTCGTATTCACTTTTATTTAAATAGGTTCAAAGGACGACGAGGCAAACATGGTTAAGAGCGACCCATAAGAGGTATGTGAAGCATACCCTTTCTTTCTTTTGGCATGTCTTAGCCTTAAGTGATTGATATACAAAATGTGGGGATAATTCCATTCATATAACCCCAAGTATGACTCATAAGTCTTATTCACTTATTGATGGTAGAATTCCTATACTAGTTGAGTTATTGCCTCTCAAGGCTCCTATATGATGAAAAGTAGTACACGTAAAGCCTACCTCTCCTTTCTTTGGGAAAGTCTTAAATGTAAGTGCATTGGTATATGATACGAGTTTGGAGGAAGTTCTATTCATAAGTTTCGGACATAACTCATGATTCGTGTTCACTCCTGAATGCTAGAAGTCTTAAAGTAATTAAGCTACTACCCTTGAGCCTTCTATAAGCTGAGTAGTGATTGGATGGGTAAACTCCTATGCTTAAAGGCTCTTTGACATGCCTTATGATGATATTCGAGGGATATCTGATATGATATCAAGTTTTACGTATATGCATTATTATATAATATAGGGATCGGGCCGAATGTTCTTCGGCACTAACGTATTATATGTATAGGGATTGGGCCGAACATTTCTCAGCACTAACATATTTTATGTATAGGGATCAGGCCGAATGTTCCTCGGCACTAACGTGTTATATGTATAGGTATCGGGCCGGACGTTCCTCGGCACTAACGTGTTATATGTATAGGGATCGGGCCAGACATTCCTCGACACTAACGTGTTATATGTATAGGGATCGGGCCGGACGTTCCTCGGCACTAACTTACTATATGCATGGATCAGGCTGTATGTTCTATAGCGCAAACAGTATATATATGCCTATGATGATAGAATGATGTATTTGTAACACCGAGTCCTCAAGCGGGATGGGTACGATATGTGATGATGGTATACGTGACTTTATCTTATAAGATACGGGTACAGTACTCTGTTAAATATTATACTTGTTTCCTGCATCCCTAATTCTGTTGTAATCTCACTTATACGGTGTTATGCTTTATATACTCAGTACATATATATTGTACTGACCTCTTTCTTTGGGAGGGAGGGGGATGCGTTTCATGTTCGCAGGTACAAGTATGCATTTTGGGGATCCGATAGCTTAGGATTTACAGTCAGCGATTTTGGGAAGAGCTCTATTGTGTCGGAGCCTAGCTTTTTGTACTTGTCTTCAAATATATATAACTGTTTGTTCAGGGGTACAGCGAGGGCCCTGTCCCGCCATATGATATAGTTAATACTCTTAGAGGTATGTAGACATATGTATGTGGTTTGTGTGTCTGTTTTGTTGAACGTCGTCTATGCAATGTATGATGCATCTTAATATGAAATGACAGCCTTGTCGTCTTGCGTTCCCTTTTACGATACGATCAGTGGTAACTCTTCCAGAGACAGAACAAAAAAAGAAGGGGTTATATGTATATAGAAATGTCATGACCCATTGGGGGTTCTTAGGTATGTACACGGGGGTCTAGGTTGGATCCCTGTCACGGCTTATGGGGTTGGGTCGTGACGACATGCTTATCATTAAGCAATTTAACAAGTATATGAAATACATAAGGGAAACTAGACCATCACCTACCTCAAATTCAAGCTTTCACAACCTTACAGTGCAAGAGCCTTCCCTTTCTGGGTTTGTTCTTCTCGTTCTTGGTCTAATAAATATTGAATACATATCAAAGATCAATACAATGGCCTAACTATCAGGAAATAAATAATAATTTCACTCTCTAGGCCAAATCCATGATCCTAACCTTACCCTAGGGCTATTTTCCACCATAGATTTTTAGTTCAAAGCCTCTCTAAATGATTATCACCCATACTTGTCATTTATAGGAATCAAAGTATGAATCTGGAGAGTAAAATCCTTACCTTAAGCATACAAATCCATAGAAAATTAATGGAAATAGACCTAGGTTTCCTCTTGGGGTTTTAGAAATTGATTGTTGCAGAAAAGACCGTTTTTGGTCTTTTTCATGACTTAAGTCGTGACTGTCCTGCTCTGGTGGCCATGCTCTAGCAGGAATAATCCTGCTCTGGTGGGATATGCAGTAACAGTGAGCTCAGAATTTGTGCTCAAAGCCCTCATTTCTCAACCCACCCCTTTCAAAGATGCATTAAAATTATACCCTTCACTCCAAATTCGATTCTGAGAGTTTACTCTCCTGAATGCAATTCTGCAAAGCCGTAAATGCTCCGTATCATCTTCGCTATCATCTTGTCCAATTAAATTATAGATTTGACCTTCCATCATTCATGTGATCACCCTAAACTTCACCTGACTTAGAATTCATCCAAGTCTGGCCTATGCTCAAATTTTTCAAAGATACTACCCGAAGTTTTTTGAACCAAAATCCTTCCCCATTGGCCTATCTCTAACGACGGGAAAATGTCATTATAATAGATACCAATTTACCCATCACTCATCCCCGAGAGACTAACTAGGGAAAGCACGGCTAAAGTAAAGATAGAATAGTACCTGTTTCGGCGAACAGTTGACGATACTTGTCTCGCATTTCTCTCTGAGTCTTCCAAGTAGCTTCTTCTACCGAACGATGTTTTCATTTCACTTTAACCATATTAATCTTCTTAGTCCTCAATTTTTGGACGTCATGATCAGGAATTACAACTGGCTCTTCCTCATACTGAAGTTCCTTGTCTAATAATACTGATTCCATTTAATGATGTATTCCCCATCCCCATGGTACTTTTTTAACATAGACACATGGAACACTGAATGTACCCCTGACAAGATAGGTTGTAAGGACAACCTGTACGCCACTGGCCCTATTCAATCAAGAATTTCAAAAGGACCAATATAGTGAGGGCTGAGTTTGCCCTTCTTGACAAACCTCATCACCCCTTTAATGGGTGATACTTTTAGAAGTGCTTGTTCACCAGGCTTGAATGTCATATCCCTCACCTTGCGATTAACATACTCCTTCTGACGACTTTGAGCCACTAGGAGCTTAGCTTGGATGTTTTTTACCTTATCTTGAGCATCCCTCACTAAGTCAACCCTTAATGACTCCACTTCTCCAGCTTCAAACCACCCCATAAGAGACTTACATCCCCTCCCATGCAGGGCTTCAAATGGTTCCATATCAATACTAGCATAGTAGCTATTGTTGTAGGAGAACTCACACAGGGCAAGAACTTGTCCTAATGTCCCCCAAAGTCTATCACACATGATCTCAACATATCTTCCAGCACTTGGATAGTTCTTTCTGACTGCCCGTCTTTCTGTGGATGGAAAGTTGTGCTGAAAGTGAGTTGAGTACCCAACTCTTCATGCAACTTACTCCAAAATTTAGACATGAACAGCGTACCATGGTTTAAAATGATAGAAAAGGGTACCCCGTGCAACCTTACTAGCTCCTTCACATAAATTCTGGCCAACTATTGTGCATTGTAATCCTCTCTAACCGGAATAAAGTATGCTGACTTCATTAACCTGTCAACCACCACCCAAATAGAGTCATGTTTTCCCAAAGTCTTAGGAAGTCCCACCTCAAAATCCATGACTATTCTCTCCCTCTTCTATTTAGGAATAGACATTATTTGCAACAAACTTGTAGGTCTTTCATACTCATACTTCACCTGTTGGTAGTCTAACAATTGGCTACATATTCAACTATGTCTTTCTTCATACCCGACCACCAATATAGCCATTTTAATTCTTGATATATCTTAGTCACTTTAGGGTGAATAGAGTATCGTGAACCATGAGATTCAAACAGGATCTTTTGAATTAGTCCATCTACCCAGGGAACACAAATCCTTCCTCTAAAATGAAGCACCCCACAAGCATCTAGTGTTGAGTCTAGAGCCTTTCCCATCAACACATTTTCTCTAATTTCATTTAAGTATACATCCTTAAACTGCCTGGTCTTGATCTCTTCTATGAAAGTGGGCCTTAGATCAACTCCGGCCATTATCCCACCTTTATCTGAGATGCCTCGCCTCATGAATCTGGCCTCCAAGGCCTGAATTTCTCTAGCTAGGGGCCTCTTAAGGGCCCCCAAACATGCGAAACTGCCCATGCTCATCGACTTTCGGCTTAATGCATCTGCTACTACATTAGCCTTGCCTGGATAGTACTAGCTAGTGTTATCATTATCCTTAAGCAAGTCCATCTACCTTTGTTGTCTCAAATTCAAGTCCTTCTGGGTGAACACGCGCTGTAAGCTGCGGTGATTGGTAAAAACCTCGCACTTGACATCATACATATGATGTCTCTAGATTTTTAGTGTAAACACTACCATTGCCAACTCCAAGTCATGAGTTGGGTAGTTCCTATCATGCACCTTCAATTATCGTGAAGCATATGCTACAACATTCTTATCCTGCATCAACATAGCACCCAAACTGGAATATAAAGCATCACAATAAATAATGAAATCTTTATCTTCGACCGGCAGGATCAAATTTGGTATTGTGGTCATAAGAGTTTTGAGCTTTTGGAATCTCTCTTCACACTTTTTAGTCCACTTGAATTGTACTTCCTTTTTAGTCAATCTGGTCAAGTGAGTAGCAATAGAAGCAATATTTTTCATGAACCATCGATAGTAACTGGCTAGTCCCACAAAACTTCTAACCTCTGTCATAGAACTAGACCTAGCCCAATTCTTAACTGCCTCAATCTTTTGTGGGACCACCATTACTCTTTCTTTTGAAATAATATGGCCTAAAAAGGCAACTAAAGGAAGCCAAAATTCAGACTTAGACATTTCGTATACAACCTTTGTCTTTTCAAAAATCCCAACACAATTTGAAGATGATATGCTTGTTTCTGTTCACTCTTTGAATACACCAATATATCATCTATAAACACTATCACGAACGATTCTAGGAACAGTTTGAACACCCTATTCATCATACTCATGAAAGTTGCAGGTATATTGGTCAATCCAAAGGATATTATTAAAAATTCATAGTGCCCATACCTATTCCTAAAAGTTGTTTTGGGCACATCCTCAAGTCTAATTTTCAACTGATGATACCTAGAGCTGAGATCCATCTTTGAGAAGACTGAAGCACTTTGTAACTGGTCAAACAGGTCATTAATATGAGGCAAAGGGTATTTATTTCTGACGGTAACCTTATTCAACTGTCGGTAGTCAACTCACATTCTCATATTACCATTCTTTTTCTTGACAAACAACATCGGAGCACCCCAAGGGGAAGCACTAGGATGAGTAAACCCCTTATCAAGAAGCTCCTGAATCTGAGCCTTAAGCTCTCTGAACTCTACTGGAGACATAAGGTAGGGAGTAATTGAAATTGGATGAGTACTTGTCTCTAAATCAATGCAGAAGTCTATGTATCGGTTAGGAGGCATACCGGGCAAGTCTAAAGGGAAAACTTTCGAAAATTCACATACTACTGGAATAGAATCAATAGAAGGAGACACTACCTCCACATTCCAGATATGGGCCAAATAGGCCAAACAACCCTGCCCCACCATTTTTCTAGCCCGGAGAAAGGATATGACCTTAGCTGGATTAAGCTTGTACACCCCTCCCCACTCTAACCTTTCCCTCCCTGGGATATCTAAAGCCACAGTCTTTGCATTATAATTAAGTATAGAAAAGTAGGGGGACAACCAAGATATGCCTAAGATCACATCAAAATCTTTCATATATAGGATCACTAAGTCAACCCAAGTCTGGTATTCTATGAAAAAGAACAATACACATGTGTGACTATGTAGAAACATGAACAGGGGCATCCAATATATCACATAATGCATCAAAGAACAAGGAATATCTTAGCGACTCATAGGAATAACCGGAGCCCGAATCAAATAAAACAGTAACCATCTGATCACAGGCAAGAATAATACTTGTGATAACTGCGGTAGATCCCTCTACCTCGGTGTTGCCTCGGGATGCATAAAATTGAGCCCGGTCATCCTGATGAGCTACCTCTCTGCCTGGCTAGACTCCTCCCTGACCTACACTACTGCTTCTCCACCCCCCACGGCCTCTCAGATTTCCTCCTCACCCACTTTGTAGATGTCCTCTACCATTGTTCCCTCCAGCTGCTGGACCACTGTTCGGGCCTATTGAGGTGCTGAAACTCTCCCGTGGGAGTGAGGGCATTCCCTCTATATATGGACCATCTCTCCACAGTTAAAAAGGCGCGATTAAAAGACAAACAACAACCTAAAAATAATGTTCCTCGGCTCTCATGGGCCTAATACTGTTGCGGAGTACTTGAAAAGCTTTTAGTGGAAGCGCGCAGTGTGACTCAATTTGTCGAGCAGCAATCACCGGCCTGGCTGTCCCTCTGGAAGAAGACCCCTAGAAGTTACCTGCACTCGTGGGCCTTTTAGCCAAATCCTTGGCTTGCCCATCCTTCCTCACACCTTCAACTTTCTTAACTAAATCTGTGACCTCATTGAAGCTCATGTCGGACAAAGTCATATGAACAAGAAAGTACCTGCAACTCGGGGTCCAACCCCCTGATCCTCTCCTCCTCAGTAGTGACCAACTGAGTAGCGTACCTGGACAGTGCATGAAATTTGACCTCATAAGCAACCACTGATAACCCTCTCTGCTCAAGGGACATAAACTCATCCTTCTTCCTATCCCTCAAGGTGTGGGGCACATACTTCTCTAAAAATAGAGCATCGAACTGAATCCAAGTGAGTGGAGAAAATACAGGCAAACGACACTCCAATAGGCTCTCCACCACTACTTGGCCTCTCCCTGCAGATGGAAAGTCACAAACTCCACTCCATGCTGATACACTATGCTCAGCTTGTGTAGCCTCTCATAAAAATCAAGAATAAACTCGCAGGCATCCTCATTTTCAGTACCATGGAAAATTGGATGTTTGAGCTTTGAGGAATTTGGTGAGCATTTCATGCTCAATACTAGTGATCAGAGGACCCATTAGTGGCCTGAAGAATGCATCTTTTCCTATCACTTTATCTGTTGGCTGAACTGCTGTAGAAAATAGATGATCAACAAAAGCTGGTGGTGCGGGCATGGTGGGGATAGCGCCAGTGCCAACTAGCCTACTTAGAAATGCGACGCTCTGTTAGGCCAAGATTGGATCCGGAGGGGGATACCAACAACCTCAGTTTGGGTACCCTTCTCTTGTTCTTCCTACTCCTATTCCTCTCAAGCTTCTACCTCCCCCTCAAACTCATTCTGGGGAGCCGGAGGGCCCCACCTTCTAGCACCTCCTTAATAGGGACCTTTTCTCTAGCAGCTGCTGCCCTCTCTCTGCCCTTGCCTCGCCTAGCTCTCCTGCCTTTCCCTCTGCCACGCCCTCGAACAAATAGCTCTTCTTTGGGCTTAATTGGAGCTACTGGCCTTACACTGTTGTAATGTGTGTTAGCCATCTGCATACAAGAGAATGAAAATGATTAGATACAAATTTAGATCACCAAATACAAATTTGAATCACGTTATCGCACGAAGGAAGGAAGATAATGAAACTTTTCCTAAAATCCTATAGACTCTCAAATAAAAGTACAGACGTCTTCGTACCATTCCACAAGACTCTACTAGACTCATTTTGGTATGAAGAGATCAACGAACCTAGGCTCTAATACTAACTTTGTCATGACCCCAACCCACCGTGACTGACACCCACTCTAACTCTCCGATGGGAGAACCATTCTAACAGCTCAATAATAAAATTTGAAATATGTACAGAAGCTTAGATATGTGGAAGAAGGATATAAACTAGAATAATGATTGAGTCACTATAAATTTAGCAAAAAAATATCAAATATCAAGAAGTGAGGAAACACCCTAGGAAACAGAAAGTCATCCATACCAAAACTCTAACAATGTTTGAAAAGGAAAGGGAAACACCCCCTTAAGAAAACATAATAATAAAACAATGACTACAGTCTTAGTCTTGGAAAAAGGGACTAGAACGTGGAAGATTCCATAACAGCTGGAAACAAAACGCTCATCCTTGAACTCAAACAAGCTTAATTTTCTAATTGAGTTCTCTCCACAATCGGTTGAATATGCCATGTACTCAACAAAAAAATAGAGTAAAAGTAGTATCATTACACAAAAACAATAGTGTACTGTTAGAATCACTCAGTTACCCAGTAAGCGGATCATAAATAAGTAAATTTAACACAATAGGCATATACATATGCAGAATAAGTCAACAACATCTCAATATCACAACTCAATATCTTTCATATGCTATAATTTCACACAAGGATTCTCTTAAGGACCTACAAACAATCAACTTTGTGTCGAAATGTGACAACCGATCTAAGTATGTATTAGAATGTGACACCCGATCCAAATACATTTCAGAATGTGACACCTAATCCAAATTATGTGTCGGAAAGTGACACCCAATCCTAAGATATCACAATCACAAGAACATTCAATGTTTACAATATTTATACCACCAAGAAAAAGTTTATCACAATAACAGGATCATGTCACACATAATCTTGCATGTTTCCCTATTCATATACACACATGCATTATCATGAAGTAATTTAACAAGTATATGAAACACAAACGAGAAACTAGACCATCACCTACCTCAAATTCAAGCATTCACAACTTTACAATGCAAGAGCCTTCCCTTTCAGGTCTGTTCTTCTCATTCTTAGTTTAGAAAACACTAAATAAATATGAACGATCAATACAATGGCCTAACTATTAGGAAATATAACATAATTTCATTACCTAGGTCAAACCCATGATCCTAACCTTTCCCTTGGGCTATTTTCCACATAAATTTCCAGTTCAAACCCCCCCAATAATTATCACCCATACTTCTCGTTTCTAGGAATCAAAGTATGAATCTAGGGAGTAAAACCCTTACCTTAAGCATGGAAATCTGTGGAAAATCAATGGAAATTGCCTAGGTCGCCTCTTGAGGTTTTAGAATCTGATTATTTATCACGACCCAATCTTGTAAGCCGCGACTAATGCCCGAGTTGGAAATCCATACACACTTTTAGCCTAAATTAGCACATTAGCAGAATAAATAAATATAGAAATTAATTAAGGTCATTAGATAGCGCACGAAAATAGATGTAGCTCACGAAATTCGATAAGGCCATCACGGAACACAAAAGCCCAAAATATATACAGAACCCACAAATATATATCTACAGACCTCTACAGAATGATAGCATAATCATATGATGGGATAGTGCCCCATCGTACCCCTAACCAACATATATGTATAGGCTACAGAAAGGTCAGTACCAAAATATGGACTCTGGATAAAGGAGCATTGTCAAACAGCAGAGTAGATGTCCTAAGCAAGTGGATCGACAACTCAAACGTCTGTATCTGTGGGCATATAACGCAACCCCCAAGGAAAAGGGGTCAGTACGAAAATTGTACTAAATATGTAAAGTTGGACTGTAATAAATAAAGTCATAACCAGAACAGAATGTACATAAAATGAGCGAAATATCTAGAATGTCATCATATGCGTATATATACCGTACCCAGACCTTTATGGGACCTGGTCAATAATCATGTCATATTACCATTGTATACATATATCATACTCGACCCTTTATAGGACTCGGTCATACCCGACCCTTTATAGGACTAGGTCATACCCGACACTTTATGGGACTCGGTCATACCCGACTCTTTATGGGACTCGATCATACCCGGCCCTTTATGGGATTTGGTCATACCTGGACCTTTATGGTACTTGGTCATACTCGGCCCTTTATGAGACTCGGTCGTACCCGTTCCTTTTGTGAGGGACTCGGTGGAAGATATATTAACCATATGCACGAGCAGAGCAGTGAGTAACCATATGCAAGCTAAATCATTATTTGAGACTCCATAAAATATCCAAGTGAACCATCACTTGAAGATTCGGGTAGTATTTGTCTTGAGTACCCTCTGAGGGTCATTATGGATCATATTAAGTGGAGGCTCCAGAATCGTAGAGGTGTATCGAGACAAAGCTAAATAGCTTATGGATATGAGCTTATGCATTCAATTACTCTTCATCAAATAGGAGATCAAGGGTCGTAGTTCAACTACTTTGAGAACTTCAACATTCAAAAGTGAATAATGGTCACGAGTTATACTCGGAGCTCATAAATAGAATTATCCTCCAAGCGTATTTCACATTTCATAACATTTAAAGGTGAGTAAGGATCGTGCATCATGTTCAGGACTAGTGAATGGAATGACCCCAATGCTCATATTATTCATCACTTACATCTAAGACATGCCAAAAGAAAGAAGGGACAACTTTACATACCTATGCCAAAAACATGCCAAGAGAAAGAAGGTAGCTTCACATACCTTTTATGGATTACTATTAACCATGTTCGCTTTGTCGTCTTTTGAACCTATTTAACATGAAAGAAATACTAAGGTTAATAACCTTTCACTTTTCAGTTTCAAAATCTACAACCAAGTATCCATAGGAATCATTTCCTTATCCATTTCCCTTGACTAGTTTATTACTAGTTCCGAAATTACCAGAAATCGAGCAGCATCTCTTCTATAACTTGCCCTATCCAAACTTCCAACTACATCATTAATTACCACATCCAACCAAAAAAACAACCATAAGCATATATACAAGTAAAATCACTTCAACATTACACAATATAAACTCTAACCAACTCGCTCAAAACTACGATACCAAAATAGAGTTTTTAACCTTTGTTTTGTAAAACCTTTAACCATATGAAATAGAGGGTCATGTGGCTGCAAAAAGAATCAAGCACACCCTTATTAGAACACTTTCCATCCCTGCAACACGCAATCAAACTAGCTGCAACTGCAGCACCACAATCACAACACACTACTCCACTTCAATTTAACTCTAACGACTTCAATTTAGTTTGTTTTTAACGTCAAGCATCCTTATGCAATTTTTACACTTACAGCCTCATTTAAGACATTTAATATACCTCATAAAAATATCATAAACTCTAATTTAAATGGGAAATTCCTTCCTTGTCCGAAACTCACCAAAACTTGCCTGGAAAGCTCTTCTAGCGCGATTGAAACTTCATGGCTGTTTGCTATCCTTTTGGGGCTGCTTGAAACCATAAATTTACATTAATAAAACCTTCATACCCTTGTGGTATGCCCTATATAATTAATTCATGGAAAAAAATCGGAGGGCTTACCTTTTTGGTTCCAAATCCGTGGCTCCCTCTCTCTAGTCTAGAGTTTCTCTTCTCTTTTTTTTCTAGAATTTTCTTGGAGATAAGAATGAGCTATTTGGATAAGGATGATCATAATATATATATATATATATATATATATATATATATATATATATATATATATATATATATATAGGCCACCTTTGGGGGTGACACATGTCAAGCCCTTAGTGGGTGCATCACAGCCTCCACTTAGGGGATGCCATATGGCATGTGGGGCCCACCCCCTACTTCAGCTGCTGCAACGTGGCACTTACAGCTGCTTCCATGTGGCACTCCCTCTTGCTTCCACATATCACCTTCTTTTCTTCCTCGTAGGTTTGTAATCTGATCTTGCTTTACAAACCTATGTAATCCTTGTTACGTAAGCTTGATATGAACTCAAGTAGCTTAAGAATGTAAGATTTTCAAGTTGGTATCTTACGTAGGTAAGTCAAGTCCTACGACTCATTACTTGGCCTCCAACTTCTTCCGGATTCTTATAACCATATTTCCAATCTTCCCTACTACGGGGTATCACATTCTCCCTTCCTTAGAGTTATTTGGTAGCGTTATAGATTATCCGGCTCACATGGTGACTTCTAAGAAGCTTAATAACCTTTCAAGGTACAAAAGTACGGGGTATAACATTCTTCCCCCCTTTAGAACATTCATCCTCGAATGTTAACTCGTCTTATAGGGTTTTATGAGGATTTTTGGGAGTTCTCTATAACCGTTGTCTTCCAATCCTTTTAGGAATTTAGACTACCTTTGGATATAAGGAACAAGTATGGATATCTCTTCTCTACCTCTCTGTAACGTATCCAAAATATTATAACTGTATTGTCATTATTGAACCCTTATTACTTTTACCACGTACTTACTCACTTGGCCCTATAAGTAACACATACATATTCATAGGTTGCATAACCCTGTCGATACAACTTGTATGAGATAGACGTAGTCTTTTCATCTCTGGGTTCATTCGGCTTCACCTATCTCATTCACATTGAAACTCGCTTGTCCCATCTTATCATAATTCTTTCTTTTCTTTTATTCACTCCTTGCTCTTCTCGCTTCTAATCATAGGAGGCTTTCTGTCCCTTTTTCTTGATTATTTATCTATTGCAATATCATTTGCGACCAATGATATTGCCAATATCTTGGCTTTTGACCCCGCATGGTATCGTTATCCTTCAGACGATCTCTTGAGTTATTCGATACCCTTCCCTGGTCGTACCCTTTCTTTTCTATACACACCCATTTTCTAACATTATGACGTACAGGGTTTTGCCAAAAATTTCTTGACACCGCCTTAAATACCATTCTGAATTCTATCCCATTATTGTTGGCTTTCAGCTCTTCTAACTTGCTTCAGCACGGGATCTTCTTGAAGTTTAAACATCCATGTCCGCTATATTGTAGTATCCATTATTTCCATTTTTCCCTTGCATTCTTCTCACCTGCTTCCCTCCTTAAGGGGGGGGGGTACTTATACCTTTATCCAATCTCAAAACTCATCCAATCTCTTTTCCCAATCCTCTTGGTACCGTATCATGTCCATCTCTTTCTTCATCCTTTATAACTTAATTCTGTACGTATGAAACCTTGACTAAGTCACGAAGTGACGAGAACCTTTCCATACATAGTGTGACATCTCATCTATTAATCTGTACTTGTGTAATGTGACCCATGGAATAACTCATCCAAGGCCATACTTCACTTATCTTTATCAAAATTTAATTAGCACTTTTAGTCATTCCAATTTCAATTAGGCAATACTTGTATTCCGACGATAATTGTCCAAGGTTCTCTTGCAGGAGTAGCTTTATCCCAACCTATATCTTTTGTTTCTTGGGATGAATGTATATTGCACCATTTATTCCTTAAGTTTACCGTCTTTGTCTCTTAAGGATTCCACTATTGTTAGGGTGACGTTATATGCACGTACCACCCCTTTATACCTTATACCCCTTGCCCTTACTGTGTACCCAACACCGACTTTTAATTTTCTTAACAATATACCAAGTTTGCCTCAATCAGGGCCTTACCTTATAACTATGTAGTTGTATTGCACTTTTAAGTTCATATTGTACGTTCCTCTTTTATTCCGTATCTGTATTCATTTAATCATATCTATCTTGGGTGTTTCCGTAGATTTCTCTTATCATTTATCCCGTCTATGTCTATCTTTTATTCCGCACAAAAGGGATCTTCTACTACCTATGTATTATTCGGAATGCATTACTTCCACATAATCCTTTTTGTCATTTCCAAAACGTATTCTGTCCATCCATCTTTATTCGTAACATACTAATCATTCCCTAACACCCATTCTATCTTGTTGCTTATCCTTCTACAACTTGGTCTTTCCTAGTTCCGTCACTTTTAGCATTCATATCTTCGGTTACACATGTCATGACCTATCCTTTCAGTTACTCTTTCTTTCCTTGTTCTCGCTATCCTTCCGTTATCGCATAATCTTTATTCGTAACTTTCCCTACGGAACTTGATAAGTCTTTCTTATTTATTCCATATCCCATTTTTCCATTTCATACTTACCCTTATATTCTTATTACACGGACCACGTCCTGTCACTAGCCACTTTCTCACTAGGCTTTAATTATTTTTATAACGATCCTCATTATATTCACATTAGATCATGTTCGTATTCCACCCCATAGTATAACACTTCTTAACCTTTTTCATGATCTTACTATGGGTTACTTACCCTTCTTAGTTAGTCTTATCCTTAATATCTCCCAAGCTGTCTTATTAATACTTCACATCCATCACAATTCTATTTCCCTTGCACTCTTGTCTTAATCATACTGTTACTTCTTTTAATTATAGTTCATCATAGTTTATCCTTGTGTATCAATTCCGTGGGTGCCTTAATATATCGTTCTATCTAGAACTACCAGTCTTCTCTAAATCATCTCCCTAGGGTCACAAGTCTTTTCCAACTTCAGTTTACCATATCAATATCGACCTCATAATTTCTATTGCCATTAATTCAGCAATTAACTTATTTCTCGAGGTCATCCATGCTTGTGGTTTAGACAAATATCATCATTATTGTGGGCACGACCTTTCAAGACATACTACAACACTGTATCTCATTCTCTTTTTATTTCTAAGAAAATTTGGGCAAAGTTTCCTCTGTATTTCTTACTATCTCAAACCTGCACGCAGAAAATACCAACAGTGCCTCACAGGCCAACATGTATAAAGATACATATATATGTATCATATTACATCATATCGCAGCCACATAGGGCACCCACAATCAACAGTATGAAAATTGACTTACCTCGTACGTCCACTGGAACTTCCCCTGTTACACTTTCCTGTCTACTCTTCCTTTCACTTTACAACTTTACATTTCAATTCTACTTCAATACCTTACCCAACATATATCTTTCTTGCCTTTGCTTACCTTCGTGCCTTGTGACTTCCAATATCATTAGTCACTTCCTTCCGTTGCTTTCATTGTTCTGTTAACATCCAAGGTTAATATAAGGAGTTTTCCTATGACTCAGATCTATCGCCCGATCTTAGATATAAAAGAAAGGTAACATCCTAAATGTCCTGTAGCCTCTTGTTTATAGATGTGGCGCACAACACACCGATAAATAAAACTCTATTAGACACGGTCTATAGACACTCCAAGGAAAGACCGCTTTGATACCACTTTTGTCACGATCAATCCCGTAGGCCACGACTCGTGCCCGAGTTGGACACCCAAACATACCCTTAGCCCAAATTAGTATATTAGCAGAATAAAAAATATAGAAATTAATTTAGGTCACTAGCTAGCGCATGAAAATAGATGCAGCTCACGAAAGCCGATAAGGCCATCACGGAACACAAAGCCCAAAATATATACAGAACCCATAAATACATATCTACAGACCTCTACAAAACAATAGCATAATCATATGACGGGATAGGGCCCCATCGTACCCCTGACCAACGTATACATATAGGCTACAGAAAGGTCAGTACCAAAATATGGGCTCCGGACATAGTAATACTGTCAAACACCAGAGTGGATGTTTTAAGCAAGCGGATCAGCAACTCAAGCGTCTGTACCTGCAGGCATGTAACGCAGCCCCCGAGGAAAGGGGGTCAGTACAGAAAATGTACTGAATATGTAAAACACGGATTGTAATAAATAAAGTCATAACTAGAATAAAATGTACATAAAATGAGCGAAATATCCAGAATGTCATCATATGCGTATATATACCGTATCCGGACCTTTATGGGACCTGGTCAATAATCATGTCATCTTACCATCATATACATATATCATACCCGGCCCTTTATGGGACTCAGTCATATCCAGCCCTTTATGGGACTCGGTCATACCCGGCCTTTTATGGGACTCAGTCATACCCGACCCTTTATGGGACTCGGTCATACCCGGCCCTTTATGGGACTTGGTCATACCCGACCCTTTATGGGACTCAGTGAATACTTATATCATATTATATCATACCCGACCCTTTATGGGACTCGGTCGTACCCGACCCTCTAATGAGGGACTCGGTGGAAGATATATTAACCATATGCATGAGCATAGCAGTGAGTAACCATATGCAAGCTAAATCATTATCTGAGACTCCATGAATTAGCCAAGTGAACCGTCACTTGAAGATCCGGGTAGTAATTGTCTTGAGTACCCTCTGAGGGTCATTAGGGATCATATTAAGTGGATCCTCAGGAAATGTAGACGTGTATCGAGACAAAGCTAAACAACTTATGGAATTAGAGAATTTTGTCATCGTAGAGACCTTAGGAATAGGAGCTTATGCATTCAATTAATCTTCATCAAATAGGAGACTCGAGGGTCTTAGTTCAACTACTTTGAGAACTTCAACATTTAGAAGTGAATAATGGTCACGAGTTATACTCGGAGTTCATAAATGGAATTATCTTCAAAGCGTATTTCACATTTCATAACATTTAAAGGTGAGTAAGGATCAAGCATCATGTTTAGGACCAGTGAATGGAATTACCCTAACGCTCATATTATTCATCACTCACATCTAAGACATGCCAAAAGAAAGAAGGGACAACTTTACATACCTATGCCAAAAACATGCCAAGAGAAAGAAGGTAGCTTCACATACCTTTTATAGATTACTCTTAACCACGTTCGCCTCGTCGTCTTTTGAACCTATTTAACATGAAAGCAATACTAAGGTTAATAACCTTTCACTTTCCAATTTCCAACTCTACAACCAAGTATCCATAGGAATCGTTTCCTTATCCATTTCCCTCGACTAGTTTATTACTAGTTCCGAAGTTACCGGAAATCGGGCAGCATCTCCCCTATAACTTGCCCTATCCAAACTTCCAACTACATCCTTAATTACCACAGCCAACCAACAACAACAACCAGCAGCATATATACAAGTAAAATCACTTCAACATTACACAATATAAACTCCAACCAACTCTCTCAAAACTATACGAAACGGAGGGTCATGTGGATGAAACCAACAGCACCCACACCCTTATTAGAAAACTTTCTATTCCTGCAACACGCAATCAAACTAGCTGCAACCGTAGCATCACAATCACAACACACTACTCGACTTCAATTTAACTCTAACGACTTCAATTTAGTTTGTTTTTAACGTCAAACATCCTTATGAAATTTTTTCACTTACAGCCTCATTTAAGACTTTTAATATACCTCATAACAATATCATAAACTCCAATTTAAATGGGAAATTCCTTCCTTGCCCGAGGCTCGCCAAAACTTGCCTCGGAAGCTCTTCTAGCGCGACTGAAACTTCGTGGCTGTTTGCTATCCTTTTGGGGCTGCTTGAAACCATAAATTTATATTAATAAAACCTTCATACCCTTGTGGTATACCCTATATAATTAATTCACGGAAAGAAATCGGAGGGCTTACCTTTTTGGTTCCAAATCCGTGCTCCCTCTCTCTAGTCTAGAGTTTCTCTTCTCTCTTTTTTTCTAGAATTTTCTTGGAGATAAGAATGAGTTGTTTAGATAAGGATGATCATAAAAAAAATACACACACACACACACATATATATATAGGCCACCTTAGTTGGTGACACGTGTCATCCCCTAAGTGGTGACATGTGTCAAACCCTTAGTGGGCCAACGCATCACCGCCTCCACTTAGGGGATGCCACGTGGCATGTGGGGGCCTACCTCTTGCTTCAGCTACTGCCATGTGGCACTCCCTCTTGCTGCCACATGTCACCTTCGTTTCCTCCTCGTGGGTTCGTAATCTCGTCTTGCTTTACGAACCTATGTAATCCTTGTTACGTAAGCTTGGTATGAACTCAAGTAGCTTAAGAATGTAAGATTTTCAAGTTGGTAGCTTACGTACGTAAGTCGAGACCTACGACTCATTACTTGGCCTCCAACTTCTTCCGGATTCTTATAACCATATTTCCAATCTTTCCTACTATGGGGTGTCACATTCTCCCTTCCTTAGAGTTGTTTGGTAGTGCTATAGATTATTCGGCTCACATGGTGACTTCTAAGAAGCTTAGGAAACTTTCAAGGTATAAAAGTACGGGGTATAATATTGTTGTAGAAAAGACCGTTTCTGATATTTTTCATGACTTAAGTCACGACTGTCGTGGGACAGATCCCGCTCCGGCGGAATATGCAGAAACAGTGAGCTCGGAGTTTGTGCTCCAAGACCCCATTTCTCAACACACCCCTTCCAAAGATGCATTAAAATTATACCCTTCACGCCAAATTTGATTTCGGGAGTTTTACTCGCCCGAATACGATTTCGCGAAACCGTAAATACTCCGTTTCTTCTTGGCTATCAGCCTATCCAATCAAATTATAGATTTGACCTACCATCATTCACGTGATCACCCTAGATTTCACTCGACTCTGAATTCGTCCAAGTCTGGCCTAGGCTCAAATTTTCCGAAGTTACTACCCAAAGTTTTCTGACCCGAAATTCTTCTCCATTAGCCTATCCCTAACGGTGGAAACAGATCGTTACAATAGAAAACATCACGACCATGACTTGATTTGTATTGTTTTCTTTTTATACACTGCTTGTTAAAAAATGTCAACTGGCGACATCAATTATTCGAAAATGTATTTAATTTGCGTGGACAAGTACACTAGATTTAATATTAAAAAATGTAGGTTACAAACAATTTTGATATATAATATTATTAGATACTAATAATTTATTATTATTATTATTTTATAAAAAGTCCTATTAAAGCCAATTGGGAATTTAGATACTACAATTCCTTCGTTACTATTAAACAATAGAAAAATGCTTATACACGTCATACATTCGAATTAATTTGTACACTAATTCTAACATTTTTATTTATTAACAAAGATTCAATAAGTATTTTCTATTGCAATGTGAAGTTGAAATAAAATGACATAAATTTCATCTTTTTTTCAAAACATTTATGAAAATCCACGATCGCTATTTTTTTGGGTCACATAGATAAATTCATTCCTATAAATTTCATCTTATAACTATATATTATCGTACAAATAAAAATATTTAAATTAAGTTATTTTATATATTTCGAAGATAAAAATTTAAATAAAATATAAACTTCTGATTTATCTTAAAAAATCATCTTATGATTGAAATGTGGAGAAAACCTTGCCATATACAATTGTAAAATTAAATCAGCAAGAAATTTATTTAGTTTCTCATTCTTTGTCACAATTAATCATAGATGTCTTGGAATAATTTTTGTGTTGTTGTTGTTATGGCGAGTGTATTCTTAATCAATTTCAACTCCTATAATTATTCATCACAAATTAAGTTTACTTAACCCATTGGAGAAATTATATCCACATCAACATTTACAAATCGCACCTCTAATAAATTAAACTTTCATTTAACACAATAAAGTGATATACTAACATTCAATCATACATGAGATCTTTTATGAATTTTACAATTTTACATTATATTTTGTAGAGTCAACAACGAATCAGTGAATTGTCTTGTATTACTAAATTTCAGATGATTCTAGTGCTAATACTATTTATATAAAAGCAAAATTGTTTAATTGAGCAAAATTTCATTAAAAACAAAAAGTATCTAAGAAAATTTCTCTTTTTTCGATTATATATCTTATTTCACGTTGATCAAATGTTCATTCTTCCTCCTTAAAATTATTTTGCAAAATACTTGTAAGCAAGAAAAAATAGAACACAATTAAGTGAAATACTAACACATTCAATCATATATGAGATCTTTTATGAAACTTTTACAAATTTACACTATAGATGATTCTAGTGCTAATACTATTTACATAAAATCACAGTTTTTCTCTATTTATGTTTGCATGATTTAATTGAGCAAACTTTCATTATAAAACAAAAAGTAGAGAACAAAATCTCTTTCTTTCTCTATTATATACCTTATTTCACGTCAATCACATTCTTCCTTCCTAAAATTCTTCTGCAAAATACTTGTTTTTTCTTCTCGTAAGTTTGTCAAAATTCCAAAATTTTCTCGTTGATCAACTTTTCTTATTAGAGTAAAAACTCGATAAAGTAATATTCGATAAAGTAATAATCTCGCTAAATGAATATTTTTCTCTGGTCCCGACTTGGGCCAGTTATATTAAAGTAATATTCTCATTAAATGCATTAGATAATACTTAAAAATGAAGAATTAAAGGCCCAGAAAAATATAAAGTAATAATTACTAGAATATATCAAGAATTTATATATATGTAATCAGTCAATAATACTAGACCAATAACTATTTCTTTTTAAAATATGATTCTATATTTGATTGATTTTTCTTCCCACCAAAACCAAAATTAATCTCATCCTTAACTTTTTGAAGAGTGAACACAATTTCCGAAATATTTTGTTCGTGTTGTACCAAATAGTTTGACAATGTAGTCATTGCTTGAAATGTCTACTTTGATGAAACATATGGGACAATGATACTATCATCTTATTCAGGATCATTCTCTTTCTTATGCTCGAATATTACGTTTCTTATTTTATTTGTTAAAGATGACTTTTGTACGTCTTTCAAATGATGAAAAGACATTATACTTGGATTATGATTTTTAAACATCTAGCTTTTTTCTTTTATAGTTAACATAAAATCTCTTCATATTCTATATACATGAATACAATTAGAAACATTAAACTTCACTAAATTCGTTTAACTTTTTTAGATATAAATAATAAATATTCAAAGACTATACTTTTTAGTTTCCTAGATTTAAACTTTTGAAATTCTTAATTCAATTTTTTTCTTTCTTATTGACACATACTGCAAAATACTCTAAAATAATAAATATTTATTTATCGATAAGTAAATATTTTATGTATTTATTGATAAAAAAATAATTTCGATAAATGAATATTTTTTTCCGATCTCAAACATATGTATTTATAGAGGTTTTACTGAATATTGTTGACAAATAAAAGGCCCCACAATAAAGAAAGAAAAAACAAAAATATGAAAGAAATTAAATACGAATCAATGCATGTTAAAAGGAAAAATTGAAAGGAAAGAAGATAAACACAGAAAAGAAAGTGAAAATAGTTAGCAGTGTCCACCTTGAAGTGTTTATTTGAACAAATAACATGACATTTATATAGTTTTTAATGCTTCACTATACAATGTAACCGTTGGAAATAGAAGAGAAAAGGAGGGAAAGGTAATTAAGAGAATTAATGACATCTCCCTCTATTCCGTTTTACTTGTAAAAAATTTTCTAATTTGATTTTCCTTTTTACTTGTTAAATTTGACAAATCAAGAAAGCGCAATTTTTTTTTACTTGTTATACCCTTAATTTATTGAGAGAGTTAATAGTTTTGGAATATGTAAAATTTCTTGAAATCTTAAATGATCAATCCATCTATAGACTTAGAAGAGCATGTTTGAAAAACCACAATGTAGTTGAGATTTGGTGTAATTACACTCTTTGGCATGTTTGGTAGATCAAGTAATTACTTAGTAAGAGAGGAACTGAGTGTAATTGAAGGGGAGTAATTACACTCTTTAATTCTCAAGGGAGGACATTTTTGTTCATTTCAAATAGTTTAACATTTTTGTCAAACATACATTTCATTATGTTCATAAAAATCTTATACTTTTAGTTTATTTGATTAAATTATTTAAAATAAAAAATATATATAAATTATTTTTTATAATATTGGTTAAGAACATATGTTTATTAATTAATATTTAATTAAATATCATTTATAAAGATCCTTATTTGTCTAATTTAAATTTTAAATTTAGAAAATTAACTTTTAGGAACAATTGTAATTACACTGGAATTATACTGTGGCAAACAAATAAATCATCGTAATTACTAGTTTGTGTAATTATTAGGATTATTTGTCTATAAATACACTTCTTAGGTTTATTTTGCTTTATGCACGTTTTTGGATTTGGAAATAGAGCTCGAACTACTTTTGAGCTTTTATTCTTGAATTTCGATTTTATGTTTAGATTTTATTGAAGATTTTTGGATTCTCACAATTACTACTATAAGTTCATGATTTCTTTTAATCTAAACATTATTGATTGTGATCACGTAGTCATGAGTAGCTAATTCCACAACTAGGGTTGTGAGAACCATGAAGAATTAACGACGTAGAACTTAATAAAAAGTAATTCTTGAATAGTGTGCATGCATGTATTATTTTTCTCTTCGTTTTGATTGCTTTTTAACGGTGGACAACGTTAGAACTCGCCTTATCCGTGGGAACACATAAAAACCCAGTTTCACTTCATATTGATTTTAACCACATTAAACCGTTAGTTTGTTCATTGATGCTTGTTATTTGATTTGTTAGCTAGTTTTTATAAAAATTTCCCCTTTTCTTTACGGAAATAAATTGATTACTAAAGCAAACAATAAACAATTGATCTAAAGTCTAAACCATATTTCGTTGGATCGACCCTAACCTTCGTTTGATTCTATATTTGATCAACGATTACTTTATACTTCTTTAAGAAGGTGTAATTTGAGATATCAAATTTTGGCGCCATTGCCGAGGAATTTGAATTTCAAATTAGATTAATTTTTATTATTTGATTTATAGTCATTATTTTCTTCTTTTACGTTATTTTTCTTTTTGTTTGTGCTGAAACAAGTTTTGATTTCTAGTGCATTCTAAATACGAGAAGTCAAGTCATTCCCTTGATTCCATTTAATCCTGAAATTGAAAGAGCATTACGCAGGATGGTGAACAACAACAATAACAAAGATGTACATGAACTTGGCGATGACGCAAAACATCTTGGAGGGAAACACGACAATGCACCGCAACATCAACCACAGAACGTCCTTAACAATCCACAAATAGCAAGACAACATCTTCCACCCAGACAATACCCTGAATACGGCATATGAAACAACTATGGGGTCAACCTTGATACCATCGAGGCTACTGGCGCTATTGTGTTACCTCCATTGTCATAAAAAACTAAGTTTAGCATCACAAGTGGGCTGATTCAAATGCTTAATAGTAGAGGACTGTTTGCTGGATTGCCATCTGAGGATCCACACATTCATCTCCAGAATGTGGTGTACGTTTGCCAGAGCAGTGTTGGCGACCTGGGCATAAATATGGATGTCATTGGATTGCATGTTTTTCCATTATCACTTACTGGAGAAGATTCAATTTGGCTTTCTGAACTTCTATACAACTCCATCACAACTTGGAATGAATTACACAAGGCGTTCATGGAGAAGTATTTCCCATTTGTCTAAAAAATTGAAACTAATAGACCGAATCAACAATTTCCATCAACTTCCTAGAGAGTCAATTAGTGGATCTTGGGAGAGATTTGTAAAATATCTGCAAAGCATACCAAATCATAGAATAGCAGATGAGTCACTTCTTGAACCGTTTTACCACGCACTTGATGGTAATGGAAAGGCTGTCGCAGACACCATCACTGGCAGAGCATTCTTGGACAACACCTTCCAAGAAGCTGTAGAGAGACTTGATCGTGTTACAATGACCAACTGAGCTTGGAGCACTAGAGACAAAAAAACTTCAAAAATCTCTTTTAATGTTCGCGCAAATTAAGGTCCCAACATGTAAAATGAAGAGGTACTACAAGAGCTTGCTCAATTAAAAACTGGAATCAAACTGGCATTGAAAAGCATAGGACTAGAGAAAATCAATGCAATCGACCATAAAGGCAGGGCACCAATTCATAATGATTATAGATATGATGAAGATACATACTATGTAAATGATCAAGCGGGGGAGGGGGGAGGGGTTCCGAACTAATGCCCAAGCATCCAATCTAGATTCTTGGCACCAAGGTCAAAGAAATCAATGTCGGAACTATAGCAATTTCAATCGAGAGAGCCATTACAAATGCGACAACAACTACAATTGTGAGAACAATTACAATCGGAATGGATACAATAAGCACAACTACGGGCAAGACAAAGAAGGTGATTGGGGAAGGAGAGATAACAACAAAAGTGGTGCATACATCCCTCTTGAAAATCGAGATGGGGGATCCATACTTGCAAAAATTGAAGACATGATGACAAAGATAATGAAAAAGTATAATGCAATGGAGGATAATCTTAAGGAGATACGCAATGATCTTTCTAAAATGATGGCTGTGACCACCAGAAGTGGTATTTAAACAGTGGATCCACCTATGCCAGAACTTGAGAATGATGCACACGACGCAACTGTTAGCAAAGATGAAACAAAAAGCACAATTGAGGAAAAAGCAGTAGGTGAAGAGCTAAGAACCAAACAACCCGAAAAAGGAGATGAAAAGCATGGTGAGAAAGCAAGTAATGCAAAAGACGCTACTCCAACTACAATTCAAATGCCAAGACCTCCTCCATCTTTTCCGGCAACTTTTGGTGAATGATCTTTTGATAACACTAGAATAAATGTCGGGATATGCCAAGGTTATAAAGGATCTTGTCACAACTAAGAGAATTATAAGCTTTGAATCAGTCGATAACTTACATCATTGTAGTGCAATTTCCACTCGCTCACTCATGCAAAAGAAAGAGGACCCAGGCGCATTCACTATACCATGTACCGTAGGGGTATTCAACATTGCAAAAATGTTGTGCAACTTTGGTGATAGCATTACCTTGATGCCTCTAGTAGCGTTTCAAGAATTGGGATTAAGAGCCCCAAAATCGATGTAAATACGGCTATTGATGGAAGATCAGACTGTGAAGTAGCTCGTAGGCATTATTTATGATATTCTAATAAAGGTCAAATCATTCATATTCCCTACTGACTTCGTTATTCTTGACTGCGAAGTAGACTTTGATGTTTCTATCATTTTGGGTAGACCATTCTTGGAAACCGAACGTGATTTGGTAGACATAGAAACTGGCCAACTAAAGTTTCAATTGAACAATGAAGATATAATTTTTGATGTATGCCGAGCAATGAAGCATCACAATAATCTACGAGTTATTTTCGTGATTGATGTTGTTGATGATTTGCAACCAGAAATACCTATTGAAGAGAGATTGAGTGTTAAAGCTCCAGAAGTTGTCATCATGAACTTTGATAAAGATCATATTAGAGAGTATGATGAGATAGTTTGTGCACTAATTGGACTTGGGACTTTTAACCACACACCAAAGAGACTCGACTTAGACTTGATGAATAGAGAAACTCCACCCACAAAACCATCCATCGAGGAACCTCTAACTTTGGAACTGAAAGCACTGCCATCTCACTTGCGATATATATTCTTGGGACCCAACAACAAGCTACCGGTCATTATAGCTGCCGATCTTCACCAAACACAAGTGGATGCACTAATATTTGTCTTAAGGTAGTTCAAAAGAGCAATCGGATGGTCCATAGCCAACATCATAGGCATTCCACCAGGCATATGTACTCATAGAATCCAACTCATGCCAGATTTTAAACCAAACATCGAGCACCAAAGGTGACTCAACCCACCTATGCAAGAGGTAGTCAAAAAAGAGATTATCAAGTGTTAGATGGTGGAGTTATATATCCAATCGCAGATAGTAATTGGGTAAGTACTATCCAATGTGTGCCAAAGAAGGAAGGTATGTTGGTGGTGCCAAACGCAAAGAACGAGCTCATTCCAATGAGTTGTGTCACTGGTTAGAGGGTATGCATGGATTATCACAACCTAAACTCATGAACAGAAAAAGATCACTTTCCAATGCCTTTCATGGATCTAATGATCGACCGTCTCGCTGGCAAAGGATGGTATTATTTTCTTGATGGCTATGCGGGTCACAGTCAGATTTCTATAGTGGTATCTGGATAGCCTACATAATTCTGCAATATAGATACTACTGGCCAATAATTCATCAAGACGCTCATGATTTTGCTAAGTCTTGTGATCGTTGTCAAAGAGAAGGATAAATTCCAAGGAAACATGAACTCCCACTCACACCTATCCTTGAGATTGAGTTATTTGATGTATGAAAAATTGACTTCATGGGTCCTTTTGTGAGTTCAAGTGGAATGAAGTACATCTTTGTTGTAGTTGACTATGTATATAAATAGGTAGAAGCCGTCGCACTTCCCAATAATGAAGCAAGGAGTGTCACCACCTTCCTCAAGTGTAACATCTTCTCAAGATTTGGTACATCAAGGGAAATAATTAGTGCTAAAGGTTTCAAGTTTGCAATCGATTGTTCAAAGCATTACTTGAAAAGTATAGGGTAAATCCTTATCGTCCACAAATTAGTGGACAAGTTAAAGTCTCCAATTGTGAAATCAAGCAAATACTTGCAAAGACAGTGAGCACAAATAGAAGGATTGATGAAGGAACCTTGATGTCACGCCCCGGGTGGGTACCCTAGACGTAACCGGCACCCGAAGGCCATTTCTGACCTCCGAGCAAACCACCTGGTTCAGTCACACATTCATTCAATCACATTCTCTTAGCGGAAACTCAATTAATGAAATACTATTCACAATATGGGGGCCGAAGGCCAAACATTCATCAACTCAACAAACAAATATAATAAGACTCCCCAAAATAACCATTCAACCTTCCCACACTCTAGTCTATGAAGCCTCTATCAAAGTCTTAAGAGGTGCCAATGACAAGTCCATGGCTACCAACAATCAAAATAAAGGAATGAAAACAAAACTATACAAGAAGGCTCAACATCCTCCGGAAACTAGGAGGACTCACCAACTAATTGAGACTGTATGTAGATCTTCAACGAAGCATCGGTTGATGATCTCTAGCACTTGTCTCTGCATCATGAAATGATGCAAGCCAAATGGCGTCAGTACATGGAATGTAAGAGCATGTAAAATGGCCAAATACAACGAACATCAAGGAAAAATCAGTCAACTCGGAATCTCAACTCATATATATATATACAGGACAACTCACTCAAATGTCCTAAGTCTAAACAAGAATATGATTTAGATGGGACCAATCACACCTCATTCAACTCAGTCTGACTCAGAGTACTATCAAGACCTATTTGGGAGTTTCTCTTATCCGATAACCATCACTTATGAGCTAGTGACAGTACAACAAAAGGACGTTGTTGCCGCGCCCGCTTATACCTTGCCAGGGTATGAACGAATCAAACACTCATGGATCCAATCCAACCAAGTCCTATAATATCAGGACAAAACTCTCGGGGAAGCATCCGACTTTAACGGTTCAATCCCCCCTACGTTTGGCAACACAGGTATTAGGTTCGAGTATGGACTATACTCTTGCCCAATTTGGTGCTCGATACTCCTCCCAAGACTCAATGCTCATAAAACTCCTTCCAATCAACCCAATCAACTCATATCAACAAGTCTCATTACAATCTTTTCCACTCATCAACTCTATCATGATCAAATCTCTCTCAATCATACTATCCGATCAATCTCGATCATATCTTTCAAAAGAAATTTAAAAGCACATTTATAGCAACATATATGTATAACCAATCATTTACTCTATCCATTTGAGAAATCCTTGAGACTCATCACAACTCAAGACTTTAAAATCAACACTTTATAATAGGCAACACTTCTTAAGAAAATAACATATTTTATCATAATCCACATAATTAAGACGATCCATAACACATATTTAACAACTCATCTTCATCAAATCATACTCACATAAAAGCTCATTTTAGGAACTTTTTGGCTCAACAACATCAACACATATAGAGTCAAATAAATAGGGGACAAAGTTCATACAAACATAAACAATACCAAGAAACTCTATTTTTATGAACATCTAACCTCAAAGCAAGAGTAGGGCATATGGGTGGACTCAACCCATGTTTTAGATAGCTTTACATACCTTAGTGAAGACTTGAAGAAGACCTTGGTGTTGGGTCTTCAATGGAGAACTCGAATCTTGAAGCTCTTGGAACTCTTCTTATTGGAAATGGAAAACAAGAAGAAGGGAGAGAGAGAGGAACTCCTAGGGCTTTTCTAGAGAGAGAGTGAGGGATTGAAAATGATCCCAAAATGTGCTAAGGCTGATACATATATAATTTGGGGAAATTTCCAAATTACCCCTTCTCAAAATTTCTGAAAAATAGGCAAAAATGCTCCTGGCGCGATAGTGGTGCATCGCGCCATTGTAGCGCCAGGATGATTACGCCCAAAACCTGCACATCTCATAGTGGCGTGCCGCGCCAAGGACCAAACTACTGAGGCACATTCTTGGCGCGATAGTGGCGCATCGCGCCCTTACGGCGCCAAGGTCAATATTTTCTGGGTTCTAGAAATTGGCTTGAAAAACCCTGCACATCTTATAGTGGTGCGCCGCGCTAGAGCCTAAACTACTGAGGCATGTTTCTGGCGCAATAGTGGCGCATCGCGCCACTGCGGCGCCAAGCCAAGTTTTCCCAGCAATTGCAAAGTAGGCCTGAAAATCTCTGCTGTGCTAGTTCATCTTAGGATCGCCATATCTTTTGACTTCGAACTCCAAAAATTACATTCTTGGTGGCGTTGGAAAGAAGACTCGATAAACTTTAATTTGATGGGTCGTGGGCCACCCACATTGTCGTCTTTCAAAAGATAGGGTTGTTAGAAATCAACCCCTTATGCGAACTCCTCCTCAAAATTAGCCACGACGAATCTTTTAGATTTGATTTGGTCGTAGGAGTCCTTCATGACCCCACCTCACCCCTAACGCTGCTAAATTTCTCAACAACTCGTCTTACTCATGCAAATGCTCTACAATACTCAAGTTTGACCCTACCCGAATATAAGAAGGGTCCGAATCTTAGGGAAATTTTTGAGGGGTGTTACACTTGATGACGCTCTATGGGCATACCGCAGTGCATTCAAGACTCCCATAAGTATGTTATCTTATCAACTTATATTTGGGAAATCTTGCCATCTGCCTATAGAATTGGAACACAAAGCTATGTGGGCGTTCAAGAAATTGAATATGTATTGGGACACCGCATCAATGCAATGATTAAATCAAATCAATGAGTTGGATGAGTTTTGCTTAAATGCATATGAGAGCGCAGCCTTGTACAAAGAGTGAATTAAGAAGTACCACGACCAAAAGAATGAAAAGTGAACATTTACCCCCGGAGACTTAGTCATTCTTTTCAACTCAATGATGTATTTATTTTCTGGAAAACTCAAGTCAAAATGGTTAGGACCACTCCGAGTGAGTCAAGTTTTTCTACATGGTGCAGTCGACCAAGAAAAGAAAGATGGTATAAAGTTCAAAGTTAATGATCAAAGAATCAAAGCATATAAGGGCACAGAGGATGAAATCAAAATTGTAGAAGCATGGAAGCTTATTGAAGTATGAGTAACTAAGCATATCTGCGTCGTGCCGCAATGTTAAATCAAGATCTACTTGGGAGGCAACCCAACCTACTTTGTTATTCACTTAGTTTATTTTATTTTGTCTCTTTCTATTTCTCATTTGATAGTTTTTATGATAACATAGACTTTGTTAGGATCCATGCCAAATTAGAGTCACAAAAAGCATAAAAAAATAGGCCAAATATTGAGTAGGTGCTCATGTCGAATTGAAAATACTGGAAATTGAAAAGGACTCAAAGAGACACACGAGTTGTGTTTACGGTTTGTAGAAACTTCTATGGCTTGTAAGCTTGACTTGTCAAACTTCAGATTCTAAACATGATGCAGCTTTGAGTCTACGAGTGTACTCTACAACTCGTAGAACTTTCTATGGCCCATAGCCTACACTCGTGGACTTCAGGTATGTTTTTATTTTATTAGTCTAAGTGTTAAGGCAATTTACGAAGCTAGGTTACCATTCATAATATAAATTATGACTCATAAATAGCTAATTTAGCCAACTTAGTAAGCTAGCCAACCCGACCCGTGATGAATACAATAAAAGAGAAGAAGTTTAAAAATCACCTCTATTTTTCAATACATCAACTGATCACTGTTCACCTTCGCCTTCACAAAACAATCTCTCAAATTCCCACCCTTGCCAAACCCACTCAAAGCTTGTTCCCCGCATTGAAACTTCAACACAGTCAAGAAGCTAGGTTTTCGAAGCTCTACACTGTGTCAATAGTTCCAGTACAAAATTAAAATCAAAGGATCAAATCTCCATTTGGGGTAAGTGAGTTCCCCATGTTCTTACACTTAAACCAAGTTTTACTTAAGTCTATAATGTAGTGAGGACTATAGGATCAGTTGGTACAAAGTTAGGGTTTTGCGATTTTAAATTCCAATTGTTGAACTAATGTGTGAATTGGGGGTACTGGGTTTTTGATGAAATTTTTGTTTAAATTCAATAAACGAGGGATGTTGAACTTGTGGTTGAACTTCTTTTGTAAGTTCACCCACTGAACTTGAAGAGTTTTCAGTCGATTTTTTTATGAGTCATAGGTAATTCTATGAGTCATAGTTACCCCTCATCAAGGAGCTCTCATATTCAGTAGGTGAACCCTCATAATAAATGACCTGTACGAGTCTACATTCGACTAGTAGTTTCTTTTATGGCTCATCAATTAGACTCGTCAATAAAATAGGCAGGCTTCCAGCATTTGGGTGTTTTGAGATTTTGAATTTTACTTGTTAAAATAATATGTGAATTGGGAATGTGATGAATTTGTTGTTTAAAATCGATGGATTGAATAAATGTCATTAAGCTTTTTTTGTGCTTTAATTGTGATGATCACTGAAATTGAAGTCTTGTTCGATCAAAGGTTTTCTATGGGTCGTAGAAAAGTCTACGTGTCGTAGTTACCCCTCATAAATGAAGACCTCAAGATCAGTGCTTCAACATTCCCACCAACATGTGTTATGAGTCTAACTATGGGTTGTAAATTGGACTTGTAGAGCTAAAATGATAAAATTTTAGTACCTAAGTGTTTGGACACTCAACTTGCACGAGTACATCCTAAGAGTTGTAGACTTGTCGACGAACCATAGGGTTGACTAGTACAAGTCAAGTACTCAAACTCAATAGCATAGACCTAAGTCAATGAATGAATTTATGAGTCATAGAAACATCTTCGAATCGTAAAGACAACTCATAGATGAGATTCATATACTACAAACCTACAGGTGTGTATCTAAGGGTTGGTTCTACGAGTCGTAGACTCTTTTTCGATCCATAGTTACCTCTTTGTAGACCCCAAAACATTATGTTTCCCAGTTTATTTTTTTCTTGTTATGTTTATGTAATAACTCCAACTCCACAGGTACAATGCCTCATAAACGAACACCGAAGAAGGGTGGTGGTAAGAAAAAGCCTTCAAGAAAGGAAGCCATGGAGATTTAAAAATGACTCAACCATAATGCGCCAACAGACGCCGAACTTAGTACTTTCGAAGGGTAGTCCTCTCATGAATTAGAGACACCCTTTGTAAGGAAATCAAAATCCCAACACTCCAAACAAATCATCCCGGTATCGGACCAAAAAGGAGGGTCTTCCCCTCCGAACATGTCAGCAACATCTACACCCCTCCAGTTGAGAGAGGAGGATTCAATAGAGGTGGATGACAGTGACGACGATTTGGTACCCCAATCCACTTCTGGATCAGTGTCCTCCAAGGGTAAGTCAACACCCGGGCATCTCTCTATACCAGTCCATATAAGAGGGAAACTAAAATAATGGTATGTTGATGGGCTTCTAGACTTTTACAGAATGGGACAAGAGAGGAACGATCACAAAAATTTATGGAGGCCCATAATTGAGGAGCCGCGAGTGTTATAACTGGGTTAGAGGCATCCCCAGAGATCCCTGATTTATTTCATCGCCACAAACTAGAGTGGATGGCATAGCACCCTGGGAGTTACATAATAATATGGTCTGCGAGTTCTATACTTCATATGCGACAATGATAAAATAGATGGCTCCTTCCAAGGCAAAGGAGATGGAGTAACCAGTGCTTTTGACCACATTGGTCTGGGAGGTCCAGGTTAGTTAATTAGAGGAGACAGTCTGATGTGTCATTTATGGCCCAAACTTTCCACTAGCAGCTTCGACGGTCGAGTTTGATCAGAAAGTGAATGTGATGCGGGATAAAAATACTATGAGGGATGCAGTGCAATATGGAGAGCTACTTAGATGTGTATCATGTTATATATCTCAGCATGGCATAGTAGTGGATTGGGTATCACACCTAACACCGATCAAGAAAGCATCGTTAAACTTCGCAGCAAAGTTTTGGTGGGCTATTATCCGTCACCGACTTTGCCCAACTAATGTCGACAATTATTTGACTCCAGATCGGGCTGTGATCATGCTATCTTGATGGAGGGATATGAAGTTGAAGTTGTTAAAATCATCATTTCAAAGATATATGAGCGGGCTATTTGGTGGAATACCACAATACCTTTCCCATATCTTGTGTTTGCACTATGCCGGGATTCCATAGTTCCATTGATTGCAAGGGTTAACCTGCTGATTAGAGTGAATAAGACTACATACCTGGGGCTCATTAAATATGATACAAACTCGGTCAGACAGCAGCGTGCTCCCTATTAAAAAATTCAGCCACTTGAGTTTGAGAATGTTCAGCCGACTGTGCAAGCTAATGTGCTAGCTACTCCAAACCTTGAGACAACCCCCATCGATCCATGTGAGGATACCCTCACTACCTCAGTAGTCCCTTCTACTAGTATGTCGCATCCCCAGCATACAGGCTTGGTCACTATCTTAGATGAAGCCTTACACACCTTGATGCAGTGGTAGGCATAGACTGAGGCCCAATTGGGCCAGTTAATTCAGCATCTCAAGCCATAGGTCCAAAAAGAAATTATTGAATCTTAGGAGCACGTGGAGGCAAAGTTTGAAGTAGCCTTGGCTGATCGAGAGCGATAGATTCAGGCGCGCATTGATGTTTTTGAGCTAAGGGTGAATAAGAGGTTGCGCTCATCATCTAGTTCTGACATTTCTACCATTCAGATAGAGCTTGGAGCACTACCTTTTGAGGTCACATCTTTGGCCACACCATCCCTTATACCATTTGCAATGCCAGTCGTTCAGCCACCACACTTGTTTGATTTATTTGTAGATAATGATATGGAGGTGGCAAGAGATAAATGGCACTATACTGATGATGACACTCTAGACATAGCTGAATCTAAGAGAAGGAAGAATAAGAAGTGCATGATCTAGAAAAGGCCACTCAAGCATCTAGAGTGACCGAGGAGATGCGACGAGAGGAGGGGAGGCAGCGTTCCATTGGAGCTTCGAGCTCATGAGTCGACACTTCGACTGACTATTAGACTGCCTTGGTACCACTGTTACTGCATTAGGCTTCACACCTATGGACCCGGATGCCACCATATAGACTTCAACTTTTATGCGCCACAGGTTTTTTTTCCGCTTACCCTTACTTTTTACTTAAATGTTGTGTTGCATTAAGGACAATGCAAAGTTTTTCAAGTAGGGGTGGGATGATTATATCCTTGGGGTTTTCTTGCCTGTGTTATTGTTTCCCTATAGGATTTTCTTTAATTTATATTGAACCGACATGTTTAGGATATAAATATGAAATAAGAGTAGGGATCTATGGCATGATGACTAGAAGGTTTTAAAACAAAAACAAATAGACCCCTCCAAAATTTACTTGAAATGCTGTGACTATTTCTTTGATGTATTGACTATGTAGGATCTTTGTGTGACATGAGGTAAACTAATATGATAACATGTGACTTAGAATGAAACATGAACCAAATATTGATAATTGACAATGAAACTTGATGCCAAGTGTGTGAGGTATTTGTCTGTTCCAAATATTTGTGTCAATCTAGAACTTGCCTCATTTCTCATACTGTGATAATTGAACCTTTGATTAGGAAAGGATTATAGGAAATTTTTGAATTAGTCCACTTAGCCTTAAAAGAACCAACCAAACATTGTTTTACCCCCTTGAACCAAAGATACGAGCTTATAAAAGACCTTTTTATCAAGTAACACATATTTTAAATCTCCCTAATCCTAATTGTAATCCTTTGTTTTGGCCCTGGTCACTCCTAGGATAATGTGCACCTCAACTCAGGCCAAAAGCCAAAGTTGAGGGTGGCTATTATGAGAGGAAAGCAAGAAAAAAAGGGGTATGAAAAAAGAAAATCAAGAAAATAAAAGATTTGAAACGAAATGTGTGATAAAGAAGAGAAAAAAGAACAAGAAAAGGGTGCTTGGATAATATGAATAAAGAGCTTATCAAGAGTTAGAAATGAAGAGTATAAATCCTAAGAAAAATGTTGTGAAATGAATAAACAAAAGCCACACCTAAACAAAAGCGAAAAGCGAAGAAAAGGAATGAAACGAGTTGTGGGTTGTAAGATGTGGACTCAAGGTTTATGTAGTGTTTTAGGAGGGCCAAAAGTCACTAAATCTAAATACACCACACCTGTCCCCAAACCTACTTTACAAGCCAAAAAAGTCCTATAGTATTCCTAATTCAATGGTTCAAAAGTCTAAGTATTGAAAATAAGGGAACACCTATGGTATTGTACATGAAGGTCGGAATTTATTTAGTGAGTGTGAGTGTTTTCCACATCCCTGAGTTTTAAAGAAAAATTTACAATCTGTGTGAAAAAGGGACTTCTTTTCAATGAGGCAGAATTGGCATTGTCTAAATAGTCATGAAAACGAGTGAATGTCATTTTTGCATGTAAATTTGTCTATTGGTGTTGAAGTGTTTAATATTGATCCACATAAGTTAGTTTGATTTGAAAGAATGGTTGCAACGGTATCATGGATAGAAAATGGAAAGGGTCGGAAGTCAGTAGCCTTGTGATTGCTGTACATTCCTGATCTTTTATTGCATTATGGCATTTTAGTATAGTAGTGTTGCTTGAGGACAAGCAACTATTTTAAGTTCAGGGTGTTGACGTACCATGGATTTATGATACTTTTAATACTTTAAACTTGAGAATTTGTATGTCTCTTAAATGTTTGTTAGCATATTTGATGTTAGTTGTGTTTATTTTGCAGGAAACTGAGTTGTAGAATTGATTGAGGAATCACAGCACTGAAATAAGGAGTTTTTGGAGATTACGGGTCACTCCTATGACTCGTAGTTACTTCTATGGGTTGTAGGCATCAATCGTCTAAAGTAGAGATAGAGGAATGCAGTTAAAGTGAAGTTGACAGTTAAAGTCTATGAATCATCCTTATTATTATGAGCCGTCAAGTGAACTCATTTATTAGAGGTAAAAGACTTTGCACAAAGTGAAGAAGACGAGTCAGTTCTATAGCTCATTCATATTCCTACGAGTCGTAGAACACACTTGTAGCGGAAGTTATGATGATGAAATAAGGGCTGTGTCTACGACTCCAGTAGATGAGTCGTCCTTAGTGTTACGAGCCGTATAAAGCTATTGTGAAGAAGAAGAGTTCCTCAGTGCAATATGATTGATTACGAGCTGGGTCTATGACTCGTCAAAGTTATTACGATCCATAGAAATGAATCGTAGAACTGAACCGACTCAAAGTTTTCTGTATTCTCCAAATTCATATTTACTTAGGATTATTTTTCTATAAATACACTTCTTAGGTTTATTTTACTTTATGCACGTTTTTGGGTTTGGGAAGAGAGCTTGAACTACTTTTGGGCTTTTATTATTGAATTTCGATTTTTTTATCGATATTTTACGTTCTGATTTTATTGAAGATTTTTGGATTCTCACAATTACTACTGTAAGTTCATGATTGCTTTTAACCTAAACATTATTGAATATGATCATGTAGTCATGAGTATCTAATTCCACAACTAAGGTTGTGGGAACCATGAAGAATTAATGACGTAGAACTTAATAAAAAGTAATTCTTGAATAGTGTGCATGCATGTATTATTTTTCTCTTCGTTTTGATTGCTTTTTAACGGTGGCCAACGTTAGAACTCGCCTTATACCTACTTCCCGGATGAAGGAGGTAACAAATAGGAAAAAAGACTAAACAACGAGATTTGGGATTAATCATCCTCATCTAATTAGCTTGAATGCATCAAGGGATAGTTAAATCTGAGATCATTGGTAAGGATTAGTAAAGCATACACTCTTAGATGGATCAAGTTGCATAGTGAAATTCACTTATTTGCCGGATCAAGGATAGGTGAAATTAACTTACCAATTCTGCATGTAACACACTAGGAAAGGATTACTCATAAACAAGGTCTACTTAGTTAAAGATTCCTGGGTAACACATAAAGTCCTAGTTTCGCTTCATATTGATTTAAACTACATTAAACCATTAGTTTGTTCATTGATGCTTGTTATTTGATTTGTTAGCTAGTTTTTATAAAAATCCCACCTTCTCTTTACGGAAATAAATTTATTACTAAATCAAATAATAAACAATAATCTAAAGTCTAAATAATATTCCTTGTGGGATCGATTCTCACCTTCGTTAGGTTCTATATTTGATCAATGATTGCTTTATACTTCTTTAGGGAGGTATAATTTGAGCGTATCTGATACCCGATCCAAATATGTGTCAGAACATGATATCATATCCAATTTAAATGTTAGAGCGTGAAACCCGATCCAAATATACAAACAACCACATTTACATTCAGTATTCAACTTCAAATTACCAAGAATAAGTTCATCAACAAACAATTCAGTAAGTGATCATTTCACATAACATCTAGCATGTTTCCCTAGTCATATACATATATGCATACTACGAAGCAATTTATCAAGTACATAAAAAAAATACAGAAAATAAAACCATCATCTACCTCGAATTCAAGCTTCAACAACCTTTAAAGTGCAAGAGTTTTCCCTTTCCGGGTTTGTTCCGCTAGTTCATGGTCTAAAATAAGTTACATATATACAAAGGATCAATAAAATGTCCTAGTTCACATGAATTGTATGATAATTTTCCTCCTAGGCCAAAACCATGATCCTAACCCCACCCTAGGGCTTTTCCACCATTAGTTTCAGTTCAAATCCTCCCCAAAATGATTACCAACCATAGTTTCTAGGTTCTAAAAATCAAATTATGAAATAAGTGAGTGATTTACTTACCTTAGATGAAAGATATGGTGGATTTTAGCAAAAATTCTCCCTAGGTCGCTCCTAGTCTCTTAAGAACAAAGTGGGAGTCAAAATAAATGTTCTGGGGTTTTTCCCCGTCTTTAAGTCGTGATTGCCTCACTTTGGCGGGACCATCCCGCTCTGGAGGGCCACTCTGGCAAGAAAAATCCTTCTTTAGTCAGTTGCATGAAAATAGTGCGCTCATAGTTTGAGCTCCAAGAACTTATTTCAAAATACACCCCTTCTAAAGACATATTAAATTATACTTTTCACGCCAAGTCCAATTTCATGAGTTTTACTTGCCCGAATGCAATTATGCAAAGTCGTAAATGCTCTGTATCATCTTAGATATCAGAATACCTAATCATATTAGAGATTTGATCCCCAACCATAGGCAAGATAACCCTAGACTTCACATGACTCAGAATTCATCCAAGTCTGGCCTTTGCTAAATTTTTTCAAAGTTACTACCCAAAGTTTTCTGGACTAAAATCCTTCCTCATTTTCCTATCCATAATGACGGGAACAAGTCATTACATACAGAAACTATTTGCAAAATTTCTCTGAAATTTTAAAGAGGAGGGGTGGGTAAAACACTGGATAAGCTGGTAAGGGATCTGCCTACCTAAACAAGAAGGAGAGCTTGGGTTAAGATCTTTATTTGATGTATCAAAATCCATTTTTGCTAAACTATGATTGAATTTCAGAACTAAAAATACTTTGTGGATCAACTTTATGTGAAACAAGTATTGCAAGATTTATAGGCCTCAAGTAGTAGAATAGAGGGGTGGTTCTCAAGTTTGAAAAATGATGTTAATAGCAAGGGATAATATAGATAAGGAAATATAGTGGGAGGCTAGATGTTGCAATGCTAGAATTTGGTTTGATAAATGGACTCAACTTGGAGCTCTTCATTATGTATTACCTATCAATCATGGTACTGCTGGAAGTCTAGAGGAGGTCAATCAGCTTTGGATTAATGGGACATGGAATGAAAACTTAATGGCAGAGTTGCTCAATGGAGAAATTTGTGAGAAAATTAAGGCTGTATTGGGGAATCTATAGTCTACAAAGGAAGGGGATAAACCATGGTGGATGCCTAGTAGTACAGGAAAATTTTCTATGGGTAGTGCTTGGAAGCTAATCAGACAACACAGAGAACTACAGGAGGGGATCATGAATATCTGGGAGAAAGGTATTACTTATAAAATATCTTTCTTACTATGAAGAATTTGGTTTAAAAGATTTCCCATTCGGGAGGCTCTGGTCAGAAATAGAACTATGGATCATATAGAATGCTGCTGCTATAGCAACAATGTACATGAATCATGTGATCACTTATTTATTGCTTAGCCTGATTCTACATATCTATGGAATTTTTTTGGAGGAGAAATAGGGATACATGGTCCTTTTAATCAACTGAAACAAGTTGTTGATAAATGGTGGGAAACTAGGTGTTCAGTAAAATTAAGACCTATACTTAAGGCAGTCCCAGGTTTTATTATTTGGGAGACATGTAAAAGAAGAAATGTTATCAACCATGGAATTAGTATGTCCAGACATGCAATGGTCATGGAGATAAACAAAAACATACATATGTTCTCTACTACTAGGTACCTTTGCTATCAGAAATTTGGTAAACTTAACCTCTGATTGTAAATTTTCTGGAAGCTGACAATCATATACTATCTAGCAAAGTAATAAGGTGGAGGTGTCCTAGATAAAGATCTTTTAAATGCAATTATGATGAATCATTAAGGATAATATAGCTCTCAGCTCAATCGCATTTATGTTAGAAATGAAGCCGGAGATCTGATTTTTACAGAAACCAGAAGCTTTGAGCTTTCTTCAGCCTTGGAGGTAGAAGTGAAAGCTCAAAGAATTGGTTTGGTGTATTGTATAGATCATAATTTGTTTCCTCTAGTTATGGAAACTAATTCCCTCATTATAAAGAAGGTACTAGATGGAATTTGGGAGATACCATGGACTATTCCAGTTGATATTAGAGAAATTAAAAGAGCTATGGAGAATAAGGAAGTGGAAGTCAATCATACATACAGAGAAGGGAAAAAGCTGGATGACTTCTTAACTAACTTTATTTTTAGTTTTGCAGGTACAACTCACATTCAATTTCACTCATTTCAAGAGACATCATAGCAAAGTAAAGTTATCTCATTAATAGACAAAGACAACATTCCAAACATTCAAATAAGGAAATGTCAAAATAAGAATTTAAGGGTTCCTACAACTAATGAAGCATAAAAGAAAGGATTGAGAGGAAAAGACCTAATAGATATTACAATCAATTACCCATGGTATGCATGAATCAACAGATAAAGATATTGAGCTGAATTAACAAGAAATCTTAGCTTACCAAACCCTAGTTTGCTGCAGTGGTATTAGTTCCTTTTGGAACTTAGTCTGCACAAATAAAGAAATGGTAGGTCAGGGCATCCATTTTAGCTCGATTCATGTTTTATTGTGGAGATGGAGAGGTTTATTCTTACTGCAGATGATAATAGGCTGGAAGTTGAAAACTTCTTCATTGAGAAATAATTCATGGCATTTATGAGAATTTGGAGTGCCCAAGGAGTATTTAACTCGAGATCGCATCTCTCTCATCGTCGGCGTCTTCAACAACATCTCCGAAGCTCTAGTTGAAGTGGCTAATCAAAACCTTCTTGAAGATTTTGATAGGGTCACTTGGTTCCTTTTTTAGTTTTTTGTTATTTTCCTTTTTAGAGTTAGTCTTCTTTTAGTTGTTTAGATTTTAGGCTTTATGTTGGCCTTAGTTTATCGATTGGGCTTAAGCCTCTTTTGTGTATATGTTTCATTTTCTGTTTCTCAATAAAAGGGCCTTGGCCCAATCTTTTAATTAAGGTAAAACTAAGCTCATACTCCATAAAAGAAAAATAATTACAAACAAGTACCCCTTTACAATTCATACCTCATAAGATATGAGATTCGCGAGCAAGATACCGTCACAGTATCAATATACTCACATGGTATCATTGAGGCTGCTTCAGTCCTTAATGATACCACCACAGTATGTCTATACACTTTCATGGTATCATTGGTGTCTACTTCAATCCTTCAGCTACATCTCAATGAAAACCATCATATGTTGGTATGGTGTCATTAAGGATCGTTTCATATAATCATTAAGGATCATTTTATACAAATGTTGAATGATGCTATCATAGTATATATATATATATATATATATATATTGTGATGGCATCATAAAAGTTTTCCTAAGTCATTCGATATTATATGAATGATACTACCACCGTATAGTCATATATTATAATGATATTGAAAATCCTAAATGAGACACTTTTAAAATCCTCAATGATACCATAACAATATATTGATACCTTACCAGTATCATACATGATTGAGCTCTTTTTTAAGAAATAAATATAAAATAATTAAGAGAAATTATTAAAATCATAATCTTATTTATTAAACTAATTAGTAAATATATTCTTTGTGATACTCCATCGGTATGTTGATACCATATTGGTATCATATAGAACTGAGCTTAATCCTCTGTGATACTATATTGGCATATGATACCCTATCGGTATCATGTAGGATGGACGCAGACATCAGCATGATGTTAGTGCGTGAATTTAAAAATAATTAAATGGGGAACATGGGTAATTAATTTGGCCGAAGGGGTATATAAAGAAGTTATTTAGGGAAGCGGTATGGAGTGGTAAATAGTTTATTTAAGGGGTCCATTTTGTATAGTTTTCCATTTAATTAAAATAAAATATATTTAATTTTATATTCTAAAATTTAGGCCTTTTCTCCTACCTCTTTAGTTTTAATAGACCCTTTCTCCAACGGAGATGCACAAAAATTTCACCACTAACTTTTTTTACATTTAGGAGTCCTTTTTATTTTAGTGTTTTACTGCTTACATCTTACATTAACTTATATTTATAGACTTTTTCTATAAATTTTTCTTATTTTTATTTTAAAATAATAAATGAAAATACTAGCTATACTTATGAAATGTCATGACTTGGATTTAGGTGTGATGACACTCGCCTAACCCACCAAAGATGAGTCAGCCTAAAAGTCTGAACAATATTAAATAAATGGAAAAGAATGCGGAAATATAAAGTCTAAAATGATATAGATAAGGATAAGAGAAAAATAGATTCTAAACTACCCAACACTTGGTGTTACATGTACAAGCAAATATTTCAACAAAAATGGAAAATATACAAGTTTATATGTCTCAGTTCTCAAGTAGAACAAACCATAAAGTAAATGGACGATGAGAGTCTACCAAAGATGACAAGCTGCAACCTCTCAAGCGTCCAGAAGCTCGTCTAGATCGAGGGGTACTAAGAGCAAGAGGTGCCAAGCTCAAATCCTACATAAATATAGAAGCAAGGGGTGAGCACCAATAACTGGGTACTCAGTAAAATGGAAACTAAACCCTAATTAAAGTAATGAGGAACACAGGTGCTCCTGACATCCCAACCACAATCCTCCACAACTACACACCTGCACTCAGCCAACCCAATCTATACAATTTATATCACTATTGCACTAGAATACTAGACAGTACATAGAAAGTACAAATATGTTCTCACCACTATACTTAGGAAAATACAGAAAATCTCAAATCATAATCAATCACAGGATAAAATAGATGCAAATGCAATGTCAAATATCGTGATACATGTCTGTCCTACGATACACATCCGCTGGTCACCTCAGACCAAAACACATGGAGTCTCACATAGACTATGTATAGGCCAAAATTAAGCTCGGCCAATATCTTCTAGAAGATACCTTTGCTATAATATCCGTCGGAAGAAACCTCGGCCGCTAGAAGAAACCTCGGCAAATCACCTCGACCAGAAGAAACCTCGGCAAATCACCTCGAACGGAAGAAACCTCAGCAAATCACCTCAATCATATGATTTCTCATCCATCATAGATATAATATATGCAAAAGTAATGAGTGAAACAGGAAAAATATTCACATAAGATATCATATAATTCACAATCACATAATAGACCAATGTCTCGTAGTTCACAACACTTAGACAATTAACCCTATCCGTATTTGCACTATCACCCTTCAACTCATATAATTCAATCCAATCTAATGACCTAACACACCCTAATGCCCTCACATAGAAAAATACAAGGTTCACCATACTTAACAAATATTAGAATTTGTCACGACCCAATTTAAGACCATGGCCGGCGCTAAGGGGGAGATTCCCAAAGCAAGCCTTACTAGAATTCTATAGAAAATTATGTAGAGTTTCTTCTATTTTTGGGCCTATCCAAAATTTCTCTATCTCAAATATCAACTACACGCCTAATAACATCTCTTATTTAAGACAAAACATCCATCAACAATCTAATCACCACATAATAATATCATTACATCTCCAAATACGAAAATAAGTCTAAAACTAATCACATGGCTACAACATGAAAAAATACTCATGACTCTTATAAAGGAAATGACAATAGAGCGACTCTAAGAATTCAAAGAAAGGTCCATGTAAGTAGATAACTTGTTTCCCGCATGAACAAGTGCGGGGCTCACCATGGAATCAACTTTCTAGCTCTAGCTAACGAAATCTATGTCAACATCACCTGTATTCTCTGGAAAAGAAATTAGCGAGGAGTGAGACACTAGCTTAATGAGTAATAAAACTTAACCATAACCATTTTAATGAGGCACAAGTCATAAAATATAATAGTACGATAATCAAATTCATAAAAAAAATTCTCTTTTCAGGAAACAATAAACATAATCAATCTTGTTTTTCTCATATAAGCAATGTCAACTTAATCATTCAGAAATAAACTCAGTAAAAGCACTTTCGTATCAAATCTTAGACTATTCGGGAGGGTTCTAAGTATGAATCATTTAATTAGAGTGGCTTTCTTCTTTAAAGAATAGCCCATAACAGTGGACCCCTCATAAAGGAGTCATATTCATATCAGTAGGTTCCTACTCGAGGGATATCAGTAACGGTATGCTAGTTCTACCTTTTCACTAATGAGGGCTCTATCGGTAATTGGTAAAATATAAGGTGCACCAGATCTAACGAACCCGCCGTTAGCTATGGGATCCATCAAGGTCTATTCCCATCATTACTTTTCTTTATAAATGGAAGAAGCATTTTCAAAATATTACAAGGCATCTAAGTTCTTATCAATTCATATTATATAATACTTTAGTGGAAAACACATGTGAAAATACTATTTTTCAAGCAAATATTAAATCTTTTCTATAATGGAAATCATGTCTCAGTTTTCAATAAACATTTCTTATAATAGCAAGTTCATCTCAAATAATAATTTCGGTATCATATCAAGTAAAAGACTTGTCCCACATGTAAATTTAAAACATTTGGTAACACATTCACTTTATAAACCATGTATAAATAATTAAAGTTATAAAACATAAATTGTGATAAGATTACTACTCACAGGACTCGTGTTGAAAAGGACCATAAGCATCACCTCGAGCACTTCGTAGATTTTCTTCTAGCAATATATAATCACATCATAATAATCGCATATTACTTTCTTCGTTTATGCTAATTCATACTAAATTTAGAATACCCAACCCTCGAGGTTTCATGATTGACTCTCCATTCATCGTATCATATCTATTTATGATATGAATAAATTCAATAAGTTCATATACTTAGCCATTTCAACCTATTTATTCAATTTAGTCCTCCAATTCTTCAACCAAACTCTTCTAAATTTGTTCCTACAACTAAAAAAAAATCTTACTGTCCAACTCTTTCTTTAGTGTATATCGAAATATGAAAGTTTATAGTTCAATTATTAAATATGCTCACTCGGTTCATGGGAATTTAACAGATTCATCTGCCTCTTCTAAACCCATGTTTCTCAAACTCTCAATACCCAATTTATAGCCATAAAATATACGAATATAATCTTTAAACTAAGTTAAGAAATTTACTTCATTATTCTACTTCTCTCTTAAATATTTATTACAATTTTAAAACCCCCTTTTTTTACTTCGACTCCTTCGCTGAAAGATGCGGCAGCAACATGTGGTGTCTTTCAAAAACTTCAAAAGTGGTTGTAGGAGAATCTTTTTGCAAGGTAGCTATCTGAATCCAATCCTTCTGTACGTGGAAATGGGCTAAAGCCCAATCCCTTTTTGTCAAAAAAATAATTTGCCTTCTCTCTTTTTGAAAAAAATAATACTAAATGACATATATGCCCTTATATATGTATAGGCTATTATATCCTCCTCACCTTAAGAAATTTGGTCCCTGAATTTAAGATAAGTGTGTACCTATGGGCTGAAACAAGTGAGGATACTTGACTCAAAGCACATAAGCTCGATCGGACCTTACTCACTCAACAAGGGCAGAAACTTCACTCGCCGAGGAAAGAAAATTTCATCCTCTAACTCCCAAGTAGCTTCTTTAATGGTAAGGTTTCACTATTGAACTTACATGGCACAATTTATTTTGACCGTAATTTCCTTACTTCTTTGTCAATAATAGTCACTAGTTCCTCCTCATATATCAAGTCATCATCTAGTTGTAAAATTGGTGTTTCATGTACCTAAGAGGAGTCTTATATACATTTATGGAGCATAGAGACATGGAATACTAGATGGATGAAAGACACCTCATGAGAAAGATTCAAATGGCATGACACTCATGGTCTTATCATCTCGAGCTCAATTTTACCTTTCCTTTTTTTCGAATCACTTCACACCTTTCATGGAGAGACTTCTAGGAGGATTTGGTCTCTAACTATAAACTCTAAACATCATTTCCTCTTATATGTATAAGTAAGACTTTTATCTATTTGAACCTGAGCAACTTCTATCTATTAACTAGATCTTGTCCATAGCTTCTTGAACTAAGTTTGGTCCCAAATCCTTTATCCTCATCAACTGTGAACCATTTCTTGGGGAATGAAATTAACTACCATATAAAGCTTTATTTAGACACCTCTGAAAGCTTGACTGAAATTTATTATTGTAGGCAAATTTAGCTAATGGTAAGTAAACATCCCAACTACATTAAAATCAAGAATATAGACTCTTGATATATCCTTTGATATTTGTATCATACACTCAAATATCCATCCACCTATAAATAAATGCAGTACTAAGATCTATTCATGTATCCAATATTTCATGGAAAGCTTTTCAAAAGCGTGTAGCAAAAGTGATACTCTGTTAGATGTGATGGGCACTGGAACTTGTGGAGTAAAGAAAATTTGTTGACAAATTTGTAAATGTTTCTCCATTTTTTTAATTTAGTTTTGAATGGTAAGAAGTATGCTGGCTTGTATGCCTATCTGCAAAATATCCACATAGGGCCATAACCTCTAAGGGTTCGTGGTAGTTCGGTTTTAAATTCAATAGCAACTCTTTCCAATTTCCATTTTGGAACCTCAATCTGTAGTATTAGTCCTATAGGTTGCTTATACTCTTCTTTAACATGTTCACCGGCCAACCAACTATAAATAAAGCTAGCAATATCTTTTTTGATATGTTCCCACTAGTACAATTTCTTCGGGTGATGATACGTCTTAGTGGATCCAAGATCTACAATTATTTAAAGTTATGATTTCGTTAAGAATAACCTCACATACCATCAATATTTTAGTATCATAATCGATGTCTTATTCCAAAAGCAACATAACAACTAATACTCATATTCGTTCCTCGATGTGCTATACCAATAAAGACTTGAACTGAACATAAGCCAACAATATATCTAAGTTTCTCACACTAACTGATATCTATATCCTCAAGTGTGAACATATTCATCTATTCGCAAGAGATGTATGTCAAATAGCTCATAGATTTGCTTCTCAATGCATTTGCCTTGACATTTTCCTTTCCAGATGATACCAAATAATAAATTTTTTAGTCATTGAGTAGTTTCCTCCCATGGTGTAAATTGAAATATCAAATCTTTCTGCTGGAAAATAAATACCAAGATCTCATAGAATGTTTTAAATCTCCTTGGTTTTCATTATATAAATAGCGCATCTAAACTTTTACATCCCATACTGTTGAGACTATCTTGAAATTATGAGTGAGATAGTTCTGCTCCTACTAACATAGCTTTCTCGAAACATAAGCTGTCACACGATCATTTTATATAAGAATATATCCGAATTTCACCCTCAAAGCATCATAAAGCACCATGAGTCCTCCAGAACCTAACAGTAGTACTAACACTAGTATAGTGGTTAATAGGTCTTGAGCTTCTATAAATTCTACTCAAATTTCTCCATACACAAAAGTATTGAAATTTTTTTTTTGCTAACTTGGTTAGTTACATCACCCTTCTAAAGACATCCTCCAACAAACATGTGTTGAAGATCATCAAGCTCAAAAAGGTGAATTCTTGTAGTGTTTGAACCATAGTATTTCGGTAATCTTTTTTCTCATTATAGCTATAAGAATTCACTTGAATATAATAAGTATACATTGGCACAAATCTTTCAAGTAATGTATTGATAGCAATTGGAGCATATTAACAATGAAAGATATTGCAATGATCTTTTAAATGCATCTATCGAGGTTTGAAAACTATCTTAAACTATTTTTCTATGATTCTTGGCTTATGAGAACCAACCAAAAGTTCAATATCAGAGAATTATGCAGCGACATGAAACTAATCAAATAGATCATCTATACAAGGCAATGATACTTACTTCTTATTGTTACATTGTTCAACTGCTAGTAGTTACTATAAATATATACTCTCAAGTAACTATCCCTTTTTTTCCCACAAAGATAATTGTGTACAATTGGATTCTATAAAGCCCCTTCTACTAGGCCTGGCCACCATTTCTTCGCTCTTTCTACTCAATTGGTGCCATATGATATGGAGGTATCAATATGGGGTAGGTTTCAAGTGCCGATCAATATAAAAATCTACTTCTCGTATATGGAGTGATCATGGAAAATTCATAGGATATACATAAAATATGATTCTCTCACTAATGGTACTTTTCCAACTAGTTGTATGATCTATTTCATGCCTTAGCATAGATAAGAGAGTATACTATTTATTTTTCTAGAGATTGGAAGCATGTCAATTTTCTTCACTGGTAAATAAGTCATAACAATAAAATATAAAACATTTCCTATTTTTGTAACTATCTTTCTCTTCTTCTTTTGAAAAAAGTAGGTTCATTGGTTTTATAAAATAATTATTTTCTCGGGACAATTAAAGTATTTTGAAAAGAAGATAACCCATCCCTATGCAATGACATATTAAAATTAACTATATACATACAATCAGTTTAGTCAGGTTATCCCTTCTCTCAACTCAAACTTGACAAGATTTGTATACATGTCAAGTAAATAATATTCGTACGAGAGTAGAAATCATAAAAGTATTTTCCAATGTATTAAGCATTCATAATTTCCAATTCTTGGACTTGTACTAAAATTCCAATAGAAAGGTTCCTTGGTTTTGGCCTTCCTGAACAAATGCTTGGTTTTCCACTTTTGACGTAACAAATTTTCAATTTTTTTCTAGCAATATCAACTAATTGAAGGATTACAGTCTTCGTAAGTGGGGTTGTTCAAGGGCTAGCGGGCTTTTCAACAACTCACTAAGCCTGAAATACTTTGTTAGAAAGTAAGTAGGGAACATACCTAGCTTGATCAGAGAAATATAAGGTCGTCTATCGACATAATATGCCATAAGAACAAATCACGTAAACCCCTTATCAAGTTATACACTTTCAACTTCCAAAAAAAATAAGATCATAAAATATTAGTGAATTGCCTCATATCATTATGTTGATCCTGAAAACATTCTTAATAAAATAGTATCGTATTATGTATTGACCATGTCATCCTTATATAAAATTTCTAGCTCCATGAAGTTCACAATGGAATGTTCAAAAGCTCATAATGCTTTTACCATTTTCACCCAATAACATTTAACAATTCTCTGAAACTATCAGATGTGAATTATGGTGGTTTCGACTGTAGGACTCCTCAAGGATACATCCTTTTCTTGACAATCTCAACGATAACACTCTTGTTTCTTGTACCAACACTACTTCCACTAGTGGCTATGTTACATGCCTTGTAATGAGTGAAACTATCTTATAGTGAAATAGTGGACCCTTCTATGGTCGTCCGGTTACTTGTCAATTACCATTAGTTGGAAGAGACTATTATATGCCAAAGGCAACATTTAATGGCTCCTGAACCTCTGACTTATTCCTTCTATCATAACATCGGGTTTAAATCATATGGTAAGATGATCAAGTTAGATTTAGATAATTGAATCCTAATCACTACGCACATATAGAGGAATAAGGAAGAAAGAAAGACACATTTTATCACATCCTCGCAGAATCACGATAATAGAAATGGCCAGCAACATAACCATAATTGAGATTCTACTACTAAGGTGTGGTCCATTATTCACAGAAAATACCTAGGGATCTGATACCAACTTTGTCACGACTCAATTTAATACCATGACCAGTGCTAAGAGGGAGATTCCCAAAGCAAGCCTTTATCGAAAATCAGGCAGAGTTTTCTTTGTTTTTCAGCCTATCAAAAGTTTATCTGTCTCAGATATCAACTACACCACTAACAACATCTCTAAATTAAGACAAAACATTCATCAACAATCTAATCACCACACAATAATATCAATGCATCTCCAAATATGAAAAGAAGTATAAAAACTAATCACAAGGCTACAACACAAAAGAATACTCATGACCCTTATAAAGGAAATGACTATGGAATGACTCTAAGAATTCAAAGAAAGGTCCAAGTAAGTACATAACTTGTTTCCCACATGAACAAGTGTGGGGAACACCACGGAATAAATTTTTTAGCTCTAGCTAACAAAATCTATGTCAATATCACCTGTATTTTCGGGAAAAAAAATTAGCGAGGAGTGAGACTCTAGCTCAGTGAGTAATAAAACTTAACCACAACCGTTTTAATGAGGGAAATGCTCTTTTTAGGAAACAATAAACATTATCAATCTTGTTTGTCTCATATAAGCAATGACAACTTAAACATTCAGAAATATACTCAGTATAACCACTTTTGTATCAAATCTTATACTATTCGGGAGGTTTCCAAGGATGAATCATGCAATCAGAGTAGCTTTATTCTTTAAAGAATAGCCCATAATAGTGGACCCCTCATAAATCAGTCATATTCATATCAGTACATCCCTACTCGAGAGATATCAATAATAGTATGCTAGTTCTACCTTCCCACTAGCGAGGGCCCTATCGGTAATCGGTAAAATATAAGGTACACAAGGTCTAACGAACCCTCTGTTAGCTATGGGATCCATCAAGGTCTACTCCCTTTATTACTTTTCTTTATAAATGGTAGAAGCATTTTCAAAATATTATAAGGCATCTAAGTTCTTCTCAATTCATATTATATAAGACTTTAACGGAAAACACATGTCAAAATACTATTTTTCAAGCAAATATTAAATCTTTTCTATAATGGAAATCATGTCTCAGTTTTCAATAAACATTTCTTATAATAGCAAGTTCATCTCAAATAACAATTTCGGTATCATATCAAGTAAAAGACTTGTCCCACATTCAAATTCAAAATATTTGATAACACATTCTGTTTATAAACCATGTATAAATCATGAAAGTTATAAAACACAAATTGTGGTCAGATTACTGCTCACAATACTCATGTTGAAAAGGACCATAAGCATCACCTCGAGCACTTCGTAGATTTCCTTCTAATAATCTATAATCACATCATAATAGTCTCATATTACTTCCTTCGTTTATGCTAATTCATACTAAATTTAGAATACCCAACCCTCGAGGTTTCATGATTGACTCTCCATTCATCGTATCATATCTATTTATTCTACGAATAAATTTAATAAGTTCATATACTTAGCCATTTCAACTGATTTATTCAATTTAGTCCTCCAATTCTTTACCCAAAATCTTCTAAATTTGTGCCTACAACTAAAAAAACAACTTACTGTCCAACGTCTTTCTTTAGTGTATATCAAAATATGAAAGTTTATAGTTCAATCATTAAATATGCTCACTCGGTTCATGGGAATTTAACAAATTCCTCTACCTCTTCTAACTCATGTTTCGTAAACTCTCAATACCCAATTTATAGCCCTAAAATATACGAATACAATCTTTAAACTAAGTTAAGAAATTTACCTCCTTCTTCCTCTCCTCTCTTAAATATTATCACAACTTTAAAAACCTTTTTTCCCTTCGATTCCTTCGCTGGAAGATGCGGAAGCAGCATGTGGTGTCTTTCAAAAACTTCAAAAGTGGCTGTAGGAGAATTTTTTTGCATGGTAGCTATCTGAAGCCAACCCATCTGTACGTTAAAATGGACTAAAGCCCAATCCCTTTTTAGTCAAAAAATAATTTTCCTTCTATCTTTTTGAAAAAAAATAATACTAAATGACATATATGCCCTTATATATGTATAGGATATTACAAAATTCCACTTTCCTTAGACAAAAGTAATCGAATGAATTGAGTTGTCAACATGAAAGCGTAAGAACTCAACGGGATTCTCGAAGCAATGATATCTGGAAATGTATAGATAGAAGTTCATGAACAATCCAAAATTACCACTTTTCCTCTCCAATGATACTCCAAATCACCACAATCTAATCAAATATAGACTCACAATCATATTTCAAATCTATTGACACTAAAATCAAGAAATTCGGGTGAAGAGGGTAAAAGGGTCAAAAAACTCATATTGGAAATTGAATTCAGAATTTGATTATTTTTAGATGAAGATGTTCATCAAGTAATTAGGAATCTAATGGTGAAATCTGTTTGGAAAATGGGATTAAAATGAGTTGAAAATTCTAAGAAAATGAAATTTACATTGTTGTTGAAAAAACCCCAATTCCTCCAACTCAAAATCATCAATTTCATGTCTAAAAATCCATAGAAGTAATGGGTAATCAAGAAATTAGGTTAGAATAGCTTACCCAATATTTTCCCTGCAAGAAACTCTTTCCAAATCGCCTCTCCAAAGCCTGGAAACTCAAAAATGATGGAAAATGGTTTAAACACCGACTAAATACTATTCAGACCACATTGTTTCTCTGCGAACATAGACAACTTACTCCGCGAATGCGGTGACAGCGAAGATATCCCTCCGCGAATGTGGATAACCCTATGCAAACATAGAGAAGGGATTTAGCACACTCCATGAACGCGACATCTTCTCCGCAAATGCGGAGAAGGAAATATCAGGTACCAGATAGCAGATCTTTGGCAAGTCTCAAAGTAACGGAATAGACCCTCGAGATTCATTCGGAATCCCGTATACACAAACCATATATATAACCCTACTAAATTCGATGTTCTAGACTCAATGGAATTATCAGATTTCAAATTTGAGGCCTCCTTGACCCGAAATCCGGTAAGTCGCAACTAAATTAGTTATGACACATGAAATATCCAAAATACCCTCGGGACTGATAAAAATTATAATGAATCATTTATAGCGTTAGAATCACCTTTCGAAACCATTGGAATCATTAGAAATCAAATTTGAGCATCCAAACCTCAAATGTTGACCAAAGTCTAATTGGATCAAACTTTAACTCAATTTCCAACTTTGGAGCTAAAATCCCCATTTTAACTCTAAATCTGATTTCTACAACTCTCCTAGACCAATTTTCGCATTTTGGAGCTGGTGAAATCGAAGGAATTCCATTATGAGACTCAAAACTCCAAATGACTCCAAAACTCAAATTTTGACAACTTAAGCCTTTAAAACCCATTTCTCAAGCAAAAACTCGACTTTTTACAAGATTTCCAAAAACTAACTTTCAAATCCAAGCAAAAGTGACTCGGGAAAACTAACGAGAGGGATAAAATGGTAATTTTATTAACAATGCAAAAAATAACCTTCATAATCATTACATCATCTACTACTAAAAACTATGTTCGTCTTTGAACATAAAGAAAGGGACATACTTAGAGTCTTAAAAAGATGGGGGTAATGGCCGCACATGTTTGACTCTAGCTCCAATATATCCTCCTCCACAGAGCGATGCCTCCACTGTACCTTTGCCGAAGCTATCTCCTTAGTTCTCAACTTTTTGACCTGCCTGTCGAAAATAGTCACAGGCTCCTCCTCATATGTCAAATCTAGGATCAACTCCATCGAATCATAGGAAATCACATGAGACTCATTTGGAATGTAGTGCCATAGAATCAAGATATGAAATACTGGATGTACAGAGGATAGACTAGGTGGAAAGGAAAGTCTTTAGGCCACCTCTCCCACTCGATCTAAGATATCAAAATGGACCTAGGGCTAAGCTTTCCCTTCTTTCAAAACCTTATGACACCCTTCAAGGGTGATACCCTCAACCATACCTGATCACCAACTATGAGCACCAAAGGTCTAACCCGCCTGTATCGGTCTCTAGGCTATATACTGCCACAAAATCAAATCATGCAATGGGCAATCTACATCTCCAACAATACAAAGCCTCGAAAGGACCCATCTAGATGCTAGAATGATAACTTTTGTTGTAAGCAAACTCCGCCAGGGGCAAGTGATAATCCTATCGAGCACCAAAATCAATCACACATGCCCATAGTATATCCTCAAGCACCTATATAGTCCTCTCAGACTATTCGTCCATCTAAGAGTGGAATGCAGTATCAGATCCAATCAGGTACCCTATCAACGTTGCACGGCCTCTTAAAAGTAAGATTTGAAGAATAAGCCCCAATCCGATATGATGGAAATAAGGACCCATGAAACTAACCTTAACTAGAGTGAAATGAGCTTATTTGGTCAATTAGTCGATCACAACCCAAATGGAATAAAAACCTCCCACGTTAGTGGGAAAACCTACCACAAAATCTATCATAATCCTCTCCCACTTCCAAGTGGGAATGAGCATCCTCTGAAACTCACCCCCGGGCCTCTGGTGCTCACACTTAACCTACTGGCATATCAAACACTTAGACACAAACTCGACAATGTCCTTTTTCATACCACACCACCAATAATGCTGAATCAAGTCATGGTACATCTTTGCTGCCCCCAAATGAATAGAATATCGAGTGCAATGGGACTCATCAAGTATCAATCTGACCAACTCACCCACCTTGGGCATAAAAATGCGACTCCCAATCCTCAAAACACCCTTCGAATCAAGCACCGCTTCCTTAGCTTCACCTTTTGTCACCTTTTCTCGAATGAGGCACAACTTATCATCCTCAAACTGCCTTTCTCGGATATGATCCATCAAAGAAGATGACCCACTAGGTCATTTTGAGTATTAGGATTTTTAGTTCATAAAAGACTCATCCCGTAAATTTTTAATTGGGTATTTTGGATTTTTTGATAATCATAGTTATTTAGTTGAGGGGTAAATTTAAATAACTAATTTAATTAATGGGCTAAGTGAATAATTTATTTAATACTCTATACCAATTATTAAAAAAAAGGATAGGGTTTATTAATTTTAATACATAATTTAGTAGAAAAAAAACTAAATAACAGAGAGAAAACCTTACCTGCGGCACCAACGAGGGGAGTGCAATTGCTGTAGGTAAATCATCCATTGCATAAGTCTTTATCATGCATGTTGATAGTTATATTATTTTATTATATTAGTAACTTGTTATGACAAAATCTATAATTGAGATTGCTTTTAGTTTTTCTAATGATGATATAGTAGATTAGTGCTACTGTTTCTACAAGCACAACGACAAATTTAATATGGAGGTATACGTTTCGTCAACAAAAACTACTCCTAACTTTTGCATTTTTGGTAATCTCGTAGTTTCAATAAACTTTTAATTTATCTTATATAAAAAAAGTGTCTTTCTAGTTAATCATTAAGGACAATAATTTATATTCAATATATTTATTGGATTAGTTTTATACAAAAAGAAATGTTAGCATATATTTATTTATTTATTTTAAAGTAATATTACATGTAATCTTTGTATTGTATTATATGAAGATCATTAGAATTATGTTATTTGGAGAAATTAAGACTTAACCCTTTCTTAAGATTTAGGAATATGAGACTTGAGCTATTAGTTATATCTAAACTTAGAAAGTTGATTATAGATTCAGATAAGTTATTGGGTCTAGGTTAAACATATATATAGTATGAATGTCTACGAACTCGTTTACTTATGAATACTATATATTTGATAGATTGAAAAGGTATTGAGGCATTGAAGAAAGGGAAATCATTGGTCAATTATCTCGCTTGATTTTGGTTCTTCGATTGAGGTAGGTTATGGTTTATTCTATATCATAGATAGACTCTTATTAGTGATTGATAGTCATTGAGTAATGCGTGAAGTTTACTATGCATTTAATTTTTGTGGTTTGGATGGTTGGTATGTTCTTGTGATTTGTTTGAAATCTCAAGACCGTAAAATCCACAATCTTGAACTTGCCCTATCAAAATAGTGTCTTGAATAAAGAAGGCTTGATGAAATATTGTAAATGAAGTGAGATATAATCATAAAGAATGATAAATTAATTATACTTGGATCAGATATCACGTTTCTACATGGTATATTTAGATCGGGTGTCACGTTCCGATATGGTATATTTAGATCGGGTGTCATATTTCAACACGGTATATTTGGAACGGATGTCACGTTCCGACACGGTAATATTAAAGAAAAATAAATTAAAATGACTTAATACTACCGAATCTCCAATAACTCATTTTCCAAAAGAGTGTGATGTGGAGGTTTGAGTCCTCATGTGTGATCTTGATATTATTGATTGGTTATGTAGTTGTTCATTGGTTGCCACCTGTTAAGTGTTATTGTTGATTTCCCGCTATTACTTTATGCATATTGATTTCTATTTTGAGTTGGACGATTATACCTATTCAGTACATGTTTTCCAATACTGACCCTTACTTGTATCTTTTCTTGTTTTATTTTGTAGAGTGCAGCGAGTGTTCCGCCGACTTCGACTCGACCTCAGCTCTAGTCAGTCTCCAGTTCATAAGATCTTAGGGTGAGCTATTCTTTTAGCTTGTGATGAATTCTCTCGGTGATGGCATGGTGTCTTTAGTTTCAGTCATATTTTGTTATTAATTTATTCTGGTGTTTGACATTTTCAGACTTAGTTTTAGAATTTAGATGTCCTTATGTGATGACTTTCAGGTTTTGGGAAAACGTATTTAATTGAGTTTCTGCGTTATTGTCATATTTATTAGTTGGGGTTTGAATCATTGGTTCTCCCACCTAGGAGGTTAAGTATGGGTGCCACTCATGGCCTAATTTGGGCCATAATAGAAGAGCAGGCCTCTATGAAAGCAAGCACTCGACCCTTATCAGAAAGTTGTAATCTCACCAAACTATTGGCCAATCGCTGAACATATCTAGCCAAGGGTCGCTCTTTAGATCGAATAGCTGTAAGACTTCCCATGCTAGAAGTCTTCCTACTCAATGCATCAGCCACCGTATTGGCCTTTCCAAGGTGATTTAAAATACTCAAGTCATAATTTTTCAAAAGCTCAACCAACCTCATTTTCCTCAAATTCAAGTCCCGCTGGCTGAAGATGTACTGTAGACTCCGGTGATCAGCTTATATCTTACAATGTACTCCATACAAATAATGTCGCCATAACTTTAAAACAAAGATGACCATCGCCAGCTCTAAATCATGGGCGGGATAGTTCTTTTCATGAGTCTTTAATTGCCTCGAAGCATAGACGACCGCCTTCCCCTTTTGAATCAACACTCCAACTAAGCCTACTCCCAATGCATCACAATACACGGTGAAGTCAACACCCTCCTCAGGTAAGGTCAACATAGGTGCAGTAGTCAATAATACCTTGAGCTTTTGAAAGATCTCCTCACACTCATCTGACCAATGAAATATCACATTCCTTTAAGTGAGCATGGTCAATGGAGTTGCAATTGAAGAGAAGACTTGAATAAAATGGCAATAATACCCTATCAAACCCACGAAACTACGAATCGCTGTAGCTGAGGTGGGCCTGGTCCATTCTTGGACCACTTCGATCTTTGTCAGATCGACTCTAATGACCTCCTTGGACACCACATGCCTACGAATGCCGCCAAACTCAACTAAAACTCACACTTAGAGAACTTGGCATAGAGTTTCTTCTCTCTAAGCTTATGGAGCACAATCCTCAAGTGTTGTACATGATCTGCCTTAGTCTTAGAGTAACACAAGATATCATCAATGAAGACAATCACAAATGAGTCCAGATATGGACGAAATACCCCATTCATCAACTCCATAAATGCTGCTAGGATGTTAGTCAGCTCGAAAAACATAACAAGAAACTCATAATGGCCAAATATGTTCTAGAAGGCTGTCTTAGGAATATCTCAAGGCCAAATCCTCAATTGATGATACCCAGATCTCAAATAGATCTTAGAGAATAAGGCTTCTCCTTGGAGCTGATCAAATAAATATGTATACGGGGAAGAGAGTACTTGTTCTTGACACTATAGTTGATACACATCCTTATAGACCTATCCTTCTTTTTCTCAAATAACATCGGGGAATCCTGATGTGAAACACTTGGGCAAATAAACCCCTTACTTAACATATCTTGAAGTTGCTCCTTTAGCTCCTTCAACTCATCTGAAGCCATACGGTAAGGAGAAATAAAAATAGGCTTGGTGTCCGGCTCGAGGTCAATAGCAAAGTCAATATCCCTGTCACTTTAAACCCCTAGAAGATCAGTAGGGAATACATCTATAAACCCTCGAACCATAGGAATGGACTCTATAGAAGACGTCTCAACATTAGTATCATGAATAAATGCCAAATATGCTAAACAACCCCTATCAATCAATCGTTGGGCCTAAATACAAGAAATAACCCTACTAGGATAAGAACCACTCGAACTCTTTCACTCTATCCATGGCTTACCAGGCATAGCTAATGTCACCATCTTGGCATAATAATCAAGAATAGCATGATACGGAGATAGCTAATACATACCCAAAATAACGTCGAAGTCTACCATATCAAGGATAATCATTTCCATCCACATCTCATAACCCGGCAAAGACACAAGACAGGATCAGTACACTTGATCCACTACTAAGGGCTCTACTACTGGGTAGAAACATGCACGGGCATGTTGATACAATCACATAGAAAGTCAAATCTAGAAGAGAAATATGTTGACAAATATGAATAAGTGGGGCCAGGATCAAATAACACAGATGTAGGGTAATGAAAAATTGGAACAATACCTGTGATGACTACATCAGAGGCCTCAACCTCGGATCTACGTAGAAAAGCATAACAATGAGATCCCCATCCGCCATTTGTCTAGGAAACTCCTATACCACCCTACTATACTAAGTCATTAGTCGCTCCCCTACCTTTAGTATGACCACCTTTATTGAGTTGACCCTTACTACGACCCTAGATTTGTGGGCTGAACCTCTGGCTGGTAGTGCCAAACCCCTATCTGGCGTTGCTATTTAAGTATGGTATGGACCGGCATGAGTCTGCATAGGGAACTATTGAACCATGTGGTCTGAAGATCCACACCCAAAACACAACCTTAAAATAAATAGAAGATGTAGAGAAATAGGATGAATACTGTAACCACCTCGATCCGCATGCTTATGTTGTGAACTGGATGGACGCTAACTCGAGCTACATGAACCAAGATAACCCTATCCTTCCTCAGATGCTAGCATAGAGGCATGAACCGGTCCTCTGCACTGAAAGAAACCACCTTCTCTGTAAGAACCTCTACATCCAGATGAGGCACCCAAAAACTGTCTAGAAGGGTAGTCCCTCTTAGGGTCCCCAAACTCCTTTTTCTCCATCAACTCCGCCTTATTGGTGGCACTAACCACCGACTGTAAGGAGGCTCTATCTCTAGATACCCAGAATACCGACTACCTAATAGAATAAGTCAAACCCCTCACAAAATGGTGAACTCTCTGGTCTCATCGGGGATGATAGCTGTGGCATGTCTGGCTAGCTGACAAAGGCTAACCTCATACTCAAAAATGGACATCCCATCCTGCCTCAGGCTCTCAAACCTGAGGCAACTCTCTTCCTTCACACTCCAAGGGACGAAATGATCACAAAAAGCATTGGTGAATGACTCCCATATCACTAGAGGGGATCCAATTAGTAAAGATCAAGAATATGTCCTTCACCACTCTCTAGGTGGCCCACGAAGCTGAAGAGTAACATGTCGAACACCATGGGATTCATCCAAACCAACTATCTCAAACAACTCCCTCCAAGTGGTCAAGAACTCATATACATCCGTAGTCTTCCTACTCTAGAACTAAGGTAGGTCTATTTTCCTGAACTTATTATAACGTCGCTGCTCATCCTCAGTCAATAAAACTATTGGTACATTCTGAACCTCTACTACTAGAGCTGGATGAACCTCATCTATAGGGACTAATAGCGGTTGTCCCGTCTGTTTTGCAGCCTCAAGAGCCTGCTGCCGATCTGCTACCTAGACCATCACTCAGGTCTGTAATATACTGGGTGTGCCCACTGCTGTGCTAGTTTGTGCCATAATCTCAAGCATGCTCAACGCCCTCAATAAAGTGTCTTGTAGTAATAATGCTGCCGCATTCTTTGGAGAAACCTACTCCTCTTTGGACTCTATCGCCGGCTCAAGGGAAATGCCTCTCTCATGATCCTTGGCTTGTGCAGCTTCGCGACCTCGGCCCCTACCTCGGCCTCTGGCCCTTCCTTTACCTCTACCCTAAGTTGGGGTCTCAGTAACAACCTTGGGTACTAGCTCCCATCATCTAATAGAAGCTAATGCTCGAGTCCTAGCCATCTGTCGAAAGAATACGTGATAACTCAACACTTATACAAGAACCCACGAATGAAAGAATTGAAAGAAGTAAAAGAAAATTTCCTCATAGTCTTCATAGACCCTAGAAGATAACTAAAAAATGTCACTGCACCGATCTTCAAGGCTCTACTAGACTGGGATTGTACATATGTGAGACCTATGAACTTGGGGCTCTAGTACCAATTTGTCACGACTCAAATTTTTGTATAATGGCACTCGCATAACCCACCAAGACAAGTTAGCCTAAAAGTTTAAATAATTTAAAATAAATGGAAATAAAAGTGAAAATATAAAGTCTAAAATGATATAAATAAGGATAAGCAGAAAATAAATTCACTTTTTTAGGAACTTAGACTACCTATGTGCTGGTAAAATCCACCTGGACGAAGATTCATTAGTTCAATCATTTAGTTTGTGTCCTAACTCCTTCTAAACTACCCTAGACTTCGTGTCACATGTACAAGCCACTATTTCAACAGAAATGGAAAATATACAAGTATATATATGTCTCAGTTCCCAAGTAGAATGAAACATAAAGTAAATAGACGACGAGGGTCTTCCGAAGATGACAAGATGCTACCTCTCAAACGTCTAGAAGATCGGCTTGATCAAGGGGTACTAAGAGTAAAAGGTGTCGGGCTCAGATCCTACATAAATGTAGAAGCAAGGGGTGAGCACCAACAATATGGTACTCAGCAAAATGGAAACCAAACCCTAAGTAAAGCAATGTAGAATACAGGTACCCCTGACATCCCAACCACAATCCTCCATAGCTATACACCTGTACTCAGACAACCCAATCTATACAATTTATATCACAATTGCACTAGAATGCTAGACAGTCCACAAATAGAAAGTATAAGTACGTTCTCACCACTATACTCAAGAAAATACAGGAAATCTCAAATCATAATCATTCACAATAGATGTAAATGCAATGTCAAATATAGTGATGCATGTCTGTCCTATGATACACATCTGCTAATCACCTCAGATTGGAACTCATGGGGGCCTCACATAGACCATGTATCTGCTAGAAATTACCTCAGCCAATAACTGCCGGAAAAAACCTCGTCCATAATATCCGACGGAAGATGCCTTAGCCGTCAAAAGAAATCTCAGCAATTTACCTCGACTGGTAAAAACCTCGATCTCAATATCTTGTACCTCACTCATCATTTTTCAGCGATCACATATATAATATATCCACAATAATGCTTGAAATAGGATAAATATTCATATAATATACAATATAATTCACAATCGGACAATAGACCAATGCCCCTTATTTCACAACACTTAGACAATTAACCCTATCCGTATTTCCAATATCACCCTTCAACTCATATAATTCAATCTATTCTAATGACCCAACACACCATAATCCCTTCACATAGGAAAATACAAGGTTCAACATACTTAACAAATGTTAGAATTTTACTTGCCTTAGCCAAAAAGTTACGAACAATCTGAAATCATCACCTTTCCTCTCCGAAGATACTACAAATCACCACAATATAATAAAATATAGACTCACAATCACATTTCAAATCTACTGACACTAAAATCAAGAAATTTGGGTGAAAAGGGTAAAAGAGTCAAAAATCTCCTATCGGAATGAATTCGAAATCTTATTATTTTTAGGTTAAGATGTTCATCAAGTAATCAGAAATCTAATGGTGAAATCCATTTGAAAAATAGGGTTAAAATGAGTTTAAAATCCTTAAAAAATCAAATTTACATTGTTCTTGAAAATTCTCAATTCCTCCAATTCAAAATCATCAATTTCATGTCTAACAATACAAATAAGTAATGGGTAATCAAAAATTAGGTTAGAATAGGAAACCCAATGTTTTTTCCACAAGAAACCCCTTCCAAATCACCTCTCATAAGCTTGGAAACTCAAAAATGGTGGAAAATGGCTTAAACCCCGACTAAACACTGTTCAGGCCACATTTGTTCTCCGCGAACATGGAGATAGCGGAGATATCTCTTCACGAATGTAGATCACCCTCCACGAATGCGGAGAAGGGAATTAGTAAGCTCCTCAAATGGAGCATCTGCTTCGCGAATGCTGAGAAGGAAATATCAGGCACCAGATAGCAGATCTTTGGCAAGTCTTAAATTCACGAAATAGACCCTCGGGATTTGTTCGGAATCCTATGCACACAAATCATATACGTAACCCAACTAAATTTGACATTCCGAACTCAATGGGATCATCGGAATTCAAATTTGAGGAATCCTTGACCCAAAATCTGAACTAAACTAGTTTCGGTACTTAAAATACCCAAAATTATCTCGAGACCTCTAAAAATTATAACAAAGCCATTTATAGCGTTAGAATCACTTCTCGAAACCATTGGAACCATCATAAATGCAATTCAAGCATCCGAACCTCAAATGTTGACCAAAGTCAAACTTGGATCAAACTTTAACTCAATTTCCAACTTCGGACCTAAAATCCCCATTTTAACTCTAAATATGATTACGACAACTCTTCCCAACTAATTTCTGCATTTCATAGCTGTTGGAAACAACGGAATTCCATTTCGAGACTCGGAACTTCGAAACTCAAATTTTGACAACTTAAGCCTTTAGAACTCATTTCTCAAGCAAAACCTCAATTTTTCACAAGATTTCCAAAAAACTAACTTTCAAACGTAAACAAAAGTGACTTGAAAAAACTAACGAAAGGAACAAAATGAAAATTTTATCAAAAATGCCAAAAATAACCTTCTAGGTCATTACACGAAAGGAGACAAAATATAACCATGGATAAAATATTTCCTGAACAAGACCCCCAAAAACAGGTATTACTGTTCTAGGTCTCAATTTATGACAATTGATTTTAAAATATAAAAAGACTCGGTTGAAATCTAAGACGACATTATAATGACTAAATGGTTTTATATTTACTAATTTAGTGCACTTGCTTTGTACGTGTAATCGTATTAATAATAATTTATATATACTAATAAAGCTGAATATAAAAGAGGTGGGGTGGAACCTCTCTATGGCTAGATTAGTATTTATCTTTTTTGTCAATTTTTTGGCCTTTTAATTTATTTTTCTGATTAAAAATTTAATATATTTATGGAATTTGAAGAATCAGATACAGCTGCATATAATAGTTTTATTGATCACATATTATTAGAATTAACTTGTATGGATGTTGCATAATATTTAAGGCTATTTTCATGTAGTGCTTTTACCGTTTCTAATACTCCCTCTATTCCCTTTTACTTGTCAAATTTTGAGTTGGCACATCTATTAAGAAATCAATGATTGATATAGTGAATTTATCATTTCACCCTTACTAATCACTAAAGTCATAATCCAAATTCTAATAAATTATGGTACTCTAAGAGCATGTGTTGTAAAGCCACAATGTAATTGGAATTTGGTGTAATTGAGTGTAATTACACTCTTTGACATGTTTGGTAGACCAAGTAATTACTTGGTAAGAGAGGAATTGAGTGTAATTGAAGGGGAGTGATTACACTCTTCAATTTCTAGGGAAGGTAAGGAATTGGTGCTATTATATCATGTAATTACACGAAGCTTTTTAAATTTTTTCTTTTATTTATATTTATATTTTTTCATTTTAATTTATTTTTTATTTCCACTATTTTTTTAAAAAATATTTTTATTATTCTAATATTTTCTAAATATATTTTTTTACTTTTTTTTTATCTTTCATTTCATTCTCATTTTCAACATTTACTTTTTCATTCCATGCAATTTTTCATATTATTTATTTATTTATTTATTTATTATTCTATTTCTTTTTTTAAAATAATTTTGTTAGTATTTTAATTTTTAAACTCATATTTATGTACGTTGTATTAAAATTTGATATAAGAGCATTATGTTAAATTTTTTGTTTTGAATTTAGTATTAATGTCATATTTTCAATTGCATTTTTTTAGTACTATTGACTTGATATTTCACATTGCAAAATATTTATTTTTTAGTTAAACTTGATAGATTATTTTTTTCAAATATTTTAATAATTTTATGAAATTATATTTATAATATTAACATTTTTTTTCAAACATACACTTCATAATGTTCATAAAAATCTTATACTTTTAGTTTATTTGATTAAATTATTTAAAATAAAAATATAAATAATATGTTTTATATAAAATTGGTTAAGAAAATATGTTTATTAATTAATATTTACTTTAATATCATTTATAAAGATCTTTATTTATCTAATATAAATTTTAAATTTAGAAAATTAACTTTTATTTTTAAAATTTAATATAATCTTGTAATTACACTTGTGCAACCAAACAGAACAATTGTAATTACACTGGAATTACATTGTGGCAGAAAAACAGGTCATCATAATTACTATTCTATGTAATTAATAGGCTAGTAATTACTACCTTAGTAATTACACTAATTTCAATTACTAGGTGACTTTCTAAACAGACCCTAAGTAAATATGAATTTGCAGAACACAGAAAAATTTGAGTCGGTTCAGGTTTACGATTCATTTCTATGGATCGTAATAACTTTGACGAGTGGTAGACCCAGCTAGTAATCAATCACATTTTATTAAGAAACTCTTCTTCTTCACGATAGCTTCCTACGTCTCGTAACACTGAGGATGACTCATTTACTGGAGTCGTTCAGTAACTTCCGCTATGAGGGTGTTCTACGACTCATAGGAATATGAACAAGCCATAGAACTGACTCGTTTTCTTCACTTTGCCCATAGTCTTTCAGTTCTAGGTAACGACTTCACTAGACAGCTCGTAATAATAAGGAAGAGTCATAGACTTTACCCGTCAACTTCACTTTAACAACATTTCTTTATCTATGCTTTAAATGATTTATGCCTACGACCTGTAGAAGTAACTATGAGTCATATGAGTGACTCGTAATCTCCAAAAACTCCTTCCTTCAGTGTTGTGATTCCTCAATCAATTCTCCAACTCAGTTTCCTGTAAAATAAACACAACTAAAATCAAATATGCTAACAAACACTTACGAGACATGCAAATTCTCAAGGTTAAAGTATTAAAAGTATCATAAATTCATAAAACATTAGTATCACATTTTGACACAAACCTTGGATAGGGTTTCATGTTCCGACACAAAGTTGAATGTGTGTAGGTTCCGTTAGAGGACCCTTATGTGAAATTATATCATTTTAAAGTTGTTGAACTGTGATCTTGCTGAATGTTGTTGGACATAAGTCTTGTTTTAGATATTCTATATATATGTGCTATTATGTAAAATTTACTTGTCCATGATCTGCTTAATAGGTAACCGCGTGATCTTACTAGTACATTATTGATTTTATCTACTGATATTACACTTGCTCTATCTTCTGTTGAGTATAGAGCATATTCAGCCGGCTGTGGAGAGACCTCGCCTAGAGGTGTAGTGATCTTGTTCGAGTCTAAGGGTGAGCTATTCTTTCATGTTGTCGTGGACTCTCTCCTCTATCTTAGTACTTTGTTCGAAACTTAGATGTTCAAGCATTTGTTAACTTCTGATTATTTCCTTTTTAGGGGTTGCATTCTTTTTTCTAGACTTGTTTAATTTAGAGTTTTGGTATGATGACTTTCAGTTCTTAGAGTGTTTTTTTGCATTTTGAGTGTGTTTTCTAGATTGTTTTTTCTGAGTTTATAAGGACTCATTATTATTTCTTGATTTAATCTAGCTTCTACAAATATTAAATTGTTATATCTCAAAAGTACGCTAGCTTGGGTTGTGTAAATGGTTCTTCCATTGGTGGGTTAGTATGAGTGCCAATCACAATGGGTCAGGGTCGTGACAAAGTTGGTAGCAGAGCCTAGCTTCATTGATCTCATCGTGCCAAAATGAGTCTACTAGAGTCTTGCAAAATGGTACGAAGAGGTCTATACTTTTATTTGAGAGGCTGCCGGATTTTAGGAAAAGTTTCATTGTCTTCTTTCCTTTGTGCTATGAATTGATTCCAATTGGTATCTAATAATCCAAATTGGTATATAACCTCTTTCACTCTCTTTTCTGTATATGGTTAACACATACTATAATGGTGTACAGCTCGCAGCTCCAGTGGAGCTAGAGGAAGAGGACGAGGTAGAGGTAGGAGAGGGAGAAGCAACAGGGGTAGAGGGAGAGCAGCACCCGCTAGGGTGGAGGTTCCGATTGAAGTGGTGCCAGTAGGTGAGGCCCCTCCTGCTCCCCAAAATGAGCTAGAGGGAGATGTAGAGGTTGGAGAAGAAGAGAAAAATACTGAACAGGAGGAGGACACCCAGACTGGGGTTGTTGGTATTCCCCCTTTGGACCCTATTCTGGAGTCATTCCCGCTATGCCCGTAGCACCAGCTCCTACTGTTCGTCCTTTCACTGTCCCAACTATACAAGCAGATGAGGTGGTAGACACAGATGCCTTCTTCAGACCAATAATGGGTCCTGTGACAACTGGTACTGAGCATGACATACTCACTAAGTTCCTAAAGCTCAAGACTCTGGTCTTCCATGGCACTGAGAATGCGGATGCCTATTAGTTTATCCTTGACTACTACGACAGATTGCACAAGATGGATACTATGCATAAACATGGAGTAGAGTTTGTGATATTTTAGTTGTAGGGTAAAGCCAAGCAGTGGTGGAGGGCTTATGTGCAGTACCATTCGCCACTATTTCCCCCACTTACTTGGGTTCAATTTCATGCCCCGTTCCTAGAAAAGTATGTGCCCGTACTTTGAGGGACAGAAAGAAGGATGAGTATATTGCACTAGAGCAGGGAGAGTTGTCAATGCCTGCTTATAAGGTCAAATTTGATGCATTATCCAGGTATGATACTCTATTGGTCACTATAGAGCAAGAGAAGATCAAGTTATCTGTGAAGGGGTTGAACTCCGAGTTGTAGGTACTGTCCATCCATATGACTTCATTAGACAGGAGTTTCAACGAAGTCACGGACTTTATGAAAAAGTTGGAAGGTGTGAGAAGGGATGGGAATGCCAAAGTTTTGGCTAAGAATCCCAAGAGCGCAGGAAATTTCCATGGATCCAATTCTAGAGGGTCAGGCAGGCCGGTAATTACAACTCAGCCAATTTAGTCAGCACTTTCCTTTTCTACTAGTAGTTTTTCAGGTACTCTACAGCAACATCCAGACCATGAGGGTCAGGGAGCATCATTTCAAGATAGCTGCCCATCTTTTGATTGCAACTATTTTAATTATGGAGAGTTAGGACATATATAGAGGGAGTGTCCTCACCCCCGCAGGATAGTTTCAGCACCCCAATAAGCCAGAGCAATACTACCAGTAGCCGGGGGAAGAAATGGTAAGGGATGTCCACAGGGTGGGCGATGAGGAAATCCAAGAGTTAGTGGGGCCAAGGTAATGGTAATGTAGGTCAAGAAGCAGCCCATTCAGGTAGGGAGGTAGCCCATCTTGATGATCGAGCTCAATTTTATGCATTTTCAGGCAAGATCGAGGAAGAGTTATCTTATGCAGTGATCACATGTACTATTCTTATCTGTGACTGGATGACTACTATTTTTTGATCCAGGTTGCACTTATTCTTATGTGTTTGTGAAATATGCCTTAGGTTTTAATATACTATGTGATCTACTAGATGCCTCTGTTCATGTTTTTACCCCTATTGGAGAGTCATTCATAGTCACTCATGTTTATCTGCTTATTCTGTGGTGTTTATGGTATACCACACTTAGGTTGACTTATAGATTTTAGAAATGACACATTTTTGATGTGATCTTAGGCATGACTTGGTTGTCCCCCTATTTTGCGTTACTTAATTACAGTGCAAAAAATCTAGCTCTAGAAATCTTGAGGAGAGAAAGGTTAGAGTGGGAAGGGGTGTACAAGCCTAAGCCAGTTAAGGTCATATCTTTTCTCTAGGCTAGAATAATGGTGGGGCGGGGATGTTTGGCCTATTTGAACAATATTCAAAATGTGGATGTAGAGTCTCCTATTGAGTCTATTCCAGTAGTGTGTGAATTTCTTGAAGTGTTCCCTTCATACTTGCCTGGTATGCCTCCTAACCAAAATATAGATTTCTGCATTGATTTAGAGCCGGGCACTCATCCAATTTCCATTCCTCCCTACCGTATGGCTCCGACAGAGTTGAGAGAGCTTAAGGCTCAGATCTAGGAGCTTTTTGATAAGGGGTTCATTCATCCTACTGCTTTCCCTTGGGGTGCTTCAGTGTTGTTTGTTAAGAAGAAGGATGTTAGTATGAGAATGTGCATTGACTGCCGACAACTAAATAAGGTTACTATCAGAAATAAATACCCTTTGCCTCATATTTATGACATTTTTGATTAGTTGCAAGGTGCCTCAGTTTTCTTCAAGATTGATCTTAGGTCTAGGTACCATCAGTTGAAAATTAGGCTTGAGGATGTGCCAAGAATAGCTTTCAGAACTAGGTACAACCACTATGAACTTTTGGTGATTCTTTTAGGCTGACCAATGCGCCTGCAACCTTCATTAGTTTGATGAATGGGGTGTTCAAGCCATTCTAGCTTTATTTTGATAGTGTTTATAGATGATATATTGGTATATTCTAAGAGTGAACAGAATATGAAGACCATCTCCAAATTATCTTAGGTGTTTTGGGAAGATAAAGGTTGTATGTAAAATTATCTAAGTGTGAATTCTGGTTATCTTCAGTTACCTTTTTAGTCCATGTGGGAGGAAGTAGTAATGGTAGGCTCGTAAAAGATTGAAGCAATTAAGAACTGGGCTCGGCCTAGTTCCATGATTGAGGTTAGAAGTTTTATGGGACTGGCCAATTATTATCACCAGTTCGTGAAGAACTTTTCTTCTATTGCTACTCATTTGACCAGGCTGACTTAAAAGGAGGTGTCATTCGAGTGGACTGACATGTGCGAAGAGAGCTTCCAAAACCTTAAAACTCTTCTGACCACAATACCAATCTTGACACGGCTGTTCAAAGGTCAAGACTCTTATTTATTATGATGTTTCACATTCAGGTTTGGGTGCTGTGTTGATACAGGATAAGAATGTTATAGCTTCTACTTTGTGACAATTGAAGCTGCATGAGAGGAGCTACTCAACTCATGACTTGGAGTTGGAATCGGTAGTGTTTGCACTGAAAATATGGAGGCATTATTTGTATGGCATAAAGTGTGAGGTGTTTACTGACCACCGCAATTTACAATATTAGTTCACCCAGAAAGACTTTAATTCGAGATAAAGAAGGTGGATGGAGTTTTTGAAATACTATGATGTCACCATCCTTTATCATCCAAGTAAGGCTAATGTTGTAGCAGACGCATTAAGCCAGAAACTGGTTAGTATGGGCAGTCTAGCTCGCTTAGGAGCCCTTAAGAGGCCCTTGGCTAGAGAAATTCAGGCCTTGAAGGCCAAGTTCATGAGGCTAGGCATCTTAGAGAAAGGTGGGGTAATGGCCGGTGTTGATCTAAGGCCCATTTTTATAGAAGAGATCAAGACCAACCAGTTTAAGGATGTTAACTTAAATGAAATTAGAAGAAAGGTGTTGATGGGCAAGGCTCAAGATTCAAAATTTGATGCAGGTGGGGTGCTCCACCTTAGGGGAAGGATTTGTGTTCCCCATCTATATGGCTTAATTCAGAAAATCCTATCGGAATCTTATGGCTCACGATACTCTATTCACCCCGGAGTAACTAAGATGTATCAAGACTTGAAACTTCTATATTCATGGCCAGGTATGAAGAAAAACATAGTTAAATATGTAGCCAAGTACCATAATTTCCCAGAGGTGAAATATGAGTACTAAAGACCTATAGGCTTACTATAAAAGATGCCCATTCCTTAATAGAAGTAGGAGAGAATAACCATGGGCTTCGTAGTGGGTATTCCCAAGACTTGGGAAAGTATGAATCCATTTGGGTGATGGTGGATAGGTTGAAAAAGACATCACACTTTATTCTGATTAGAGTGGACTACAATGAGCAACAATTTGCAATGATTTATGTGAAGGAGATAGTAAGGCTACATGGGGTGCCCCTTTCTATTATTTCAGACCGTGGTACGTAGTTCACCTCTAAGTTTTTTGGGAAGTTGTATGAAGAGTTGGTCACCCAACTTATTTTCAGCATAACTTTCCATCCATAGACAGATGGGCAATCAGAGAGGACTATCCAAGTGCTGGAAGATATGTTGAGGGCATGCGTGACTGACTTTGGGGGACATTAGGACAAGTTCTTCTACAATAATAGCTATAACACAAGAATTCTGATGGCACTATTTGAAGCCTTTAATGGGAGAGGGGGAAGGTCTCCCATATGGTGGTTTGAAGGTGGGGAAGTTGAGCTATTTGGGGGTAGACTTAGTGAGGGATGCCTAGGATAAGGTAAGGAACATCCAATTTAAGCTCTTAGTGGCTCAAAGTCGTTAAAAAATAGTATGTTGACCGTAGGGTAAATGATATGACATTTGAGGCTGGTGAGCAAGTACTTATAAAAGTGTCACCCATTAAAGGGGTAATGAGGTTTGGTAAGAAGGGCAAACTCAGTCCTCATTATATTGGCCCTTTTGAAAATTTTGACACTACCTAGCTTGTCCGGGGTACACTCAGTGTTCTATGTATCAATACTGAACTACATTATTAAATGGTACTCGGTGTTATTAGATAATAAACTTCAGTATGAGGAAGAACTAGTTTCAATCCTTGATCGTGATGTCTGAAAGTTGAGGAATAAAGAGATCAATATGGTTAAAGTACAATTGAAACATCATTCAATGGAGAAAACTACTGGGGAGATTGAAAAGGACATGCAAGACAAGTATCCTCAACTGTTCGACAAAAAAGATACTACTTTATCTCTACTTTAGCTCTATTTTCCCTTGTTAGTTACTCGAGGATGAGTGATGGATAAATTATTATCTATTGTAATAACCTATCCATATTGTTATGTATAGGCCAATGGGGAAGGATTTTAGGTATGAAAACTTTGAGTAGTAATTCGGAAAAATTTAGCCTAGGTCAGACTTGGATGAATTCTGAGTTAGGTGAAATCTAGGCTGATATTACCTTTGGTGGAGGATAAAATATCTAATTTGATTAGGTATGTTGATAGCCAAGATGATATAGCGCATTTACAACTTCGTAGAATCGCATTAGGGCGAGTAAAACTCTCAGAATTGGACTTAGAGTGACGATTATAATTTAATACTTCTTTGGAAAGGGGTGTGTTGTGAAATGGGGGTTTGTTTATCAAACTCCAAGCTCACTATTTTCATGAAACCCGCTAGAGTAGGATTTATCCCGCCAGAGTGGGGCATTCGCAACTTAAAGATGGGGAAAAATCTCGAAATAGTTATTTTGACTCCCACTTCATTCTTAAGAGACCAGGAGCGAGCTAGGGTGAATTCTTTCTGAAATCCACCACATTTTGCATCTAAGGTAAGTAAATCACTCCCGTACTTCATAATTTGATTTTTAAAACCTAGAAACTATGGTTGATAATCATTTAGGGGAGGGTTTGAACTAAAACTAATAGTGAAAAATAGCCCTAGGGTGGAGTTAGGATCATGGGTTTTGTCCTAGGAGGGAAATTATCTTATAATTCATGTGAACTAGGCCATTGTATTGATCCTTCATATGTATGTGGATTGTTTTAAATCAAGAACAAGCGAAACAAACTCGGAAAGGGAAAATGCATGCACTTTAAAGGTTGTTGAGGCTCAAATTCTTCGTAGGTGATGGTTTTGTTTCCTATGTGTGTTTTATGTACTTGCTAAATTGCTTCCTAGTATGAATATATGTATATGAGTAGGGAAACATGCTAGATTATATCATAAATGATCACTTACTGGACTGTTTGTTGATGAACCTGTTCTTGGTAACTTAAAGTTGAATAATGAATGTAAATATAGCTTTTTGTATGTTCAGATCAAGTGTCACATTCCAACATAGAAATTTGATCGGGTGTCATGTTCCAACATATATTTATATTAGGTATCACATTCTGACACAAACCTTGGATTGGGTTTCATGTTTCGACACAAAGTTGAATGTGTGTAGGTACCATGAGAGAACCCCTATGTGAAGTTATATCATTCTGAAGTTGCTAAACTATGATCTTGCTGAATGTTGTTGGAGAAACTCTGGTTTTAGCTATTCTTGATATATGTGCTACTATGTCAAGTTTACTTATCCATGATCCGCTTACTGGATAACCGAGTGATCTTACCAGTACACTGCTGATTTTGTGTACTGATACTACACTTTCTATATCTTTTGTTGAGTACAAGGCATATTCAACCAGCTGCAGAGAGGCCTCGCCTACAAGAGTAGTGATCTTGTTTGAGTCAAAAGGTTAGCTATTCTTTCATGCTGCCGTGGACTCTCTCCTTTATCTTAGTCCTTCATCTGGAACTTAGATGTTCAAACATTTATTAACTCTGGATGATTTCCATTTCGGGGATTGCATGCCCTTTTCTAGACTTGTTTAATTCAGAGTTTTGATACGATGACTTTCAATTCATAGGATGTTTGTCCGCATTTTTAGTGTCTTGTCTAGATTGTTTTTTTGAGTTTATGGGGATTCAGAATTATTTCTTGATTTAATCTGGCTTCTGCAAATCTTAAATTATTATATCTCACAAGTGCGCTAGCTTGGGTTGTATACATGGTTCTCCCACTAGTGGGTTAGTGTGGGTGGAAGTCATGGCGGGTCGGGGTTGTGATACTGTATATCATAGAAAACACACTTAGGAGGGAGTATAACAGATAGCAAGTACAGAGCCATGCTTCGCAACACATGATTAACGAGAATAGCTTTACCTCTAAAAGATAATAATTTACCCTTTCACAGTTGAAGCTTATTATTAATCTTTTTCATTAGGCCAGTAAAGTAAAATTTTCTCATCTTAGTATGTCCAATAGGGCAACCCAAGTATATCAAAAGAAGATTACCTCTTTTAAGTCCAATAGTCTCCTTCACCACCTTTACACAATTCTAAGGAGCCTTATTGAGCATGTAGAAAAAAATCTTACACTTGTTAATTTATTGTTCTGACTGACATTCATATTTATTCAAAACCTCCATTATAAGTGTAAGATATTTCCTGCCTGTAGACGCAAAAATAATAGTATCATATGCAAATACAAAGTTTTCATGACCCAATTTCTCAGGCCGTGATGGAATCCGTTAACACCCACCAGCAAGTAAGCCTAACCATCAAACCTTAGTCCGGAACCAGAAGCAATGAGCTATCAAGAGAAAGATTAATAAATAAAGTGGATAGTAGATACTAATGAGAAGAAAGAGGACAATTGAAACACATACAAAAAACCATCTCATTACTTGGCATCAGTCAGTAATCGAGCATCTAAACCAAAACAGAAGTACAAGGTTATTACAAATACAATATGAGTACATGCAGTCTTTGAAAGCAAGTAAAGATTAGTCCTAATCTGGCATGGATGGAAATTGGCAACTCCGAATACCAGCAGCTCACCAAATCTCCAAATCAGAAGCTACCCCGCACCAGTCCAAATCAACTACGATAATCCGTACTATGATCTGCAAGGGGAAGAAGTGTAGTATGAGTATCAAATGAATAGTACTCAGTAGCCATAGGTTGATTGAGCTCTAAGAATAAAGCAAGTATAATTTACATATAATCAGGTAAATACTGGACAAGTAACTAATAAAAAATTATCACAATAATGATAGAAATAAGACAAAGAGACTGGAGATAAAGATAAAGAAGCAAAGTCAAAGAACGCAACTGAAATGCAATCCAACAATTTACTAACCGGAAGAATGCATCATAGGATTCTACTAATAAAAATACAGTGCTAACTGGCAACTCTAACCACATAATCACCTAAGAACTATTTTGACTGAGCGTAGCAGGAAGGACCAACCACCATCCATCTCAAATACCATGTAGACCAACTATTGATACAACCGAAGGTATCAACTATAAGTACAACAAGAGATAAGATTAAGCATAATCATACAATAACCAACCGGATGCACATATCCTCGGAAGGTGCAAACAATGACAAATATACCACCGGCCTCCATAAAACCGAGGGACCACACCATATAAGTATACTGATGATATGCAATGCTAATGAATGCAAGTTTGTAGTAAGATCTAGTGACATCATAGATGGATGTCAGAGATCAACAACAATAACAACAACAAGTGAATAGACCCACCTCGGCCTCCAGCCTTCCAAATAGGACCCATTTGGCTCCCTCATCCAGTACAGTAGTGCACTAGCCAGAAGGGATCATAGGGGATGCGGGAAGTCCATATACACTGCCTAGGCGCGAACCAGGTCCTATATAGACATATAGAATCTACATAGTGGTATCGGAGAGCGAGCAACCAAGATAATGTAAAAATGGCAATGCCACGCCAGATAATCAAGTATATGCTAAAGTATCTCAAATACAAACAACGTATAAAAGGCGATGCCATATTAGATAATTAATAAAATTAAGTGCATCCTCGATATCTCATAGATATCAAATCTCAGGTGGTACAATTCCCTCTAAAACCAGTTTAAAAATAGTAAAAGTATGAGGAATCCTTCTAAAACATAGTAGTTAAAAACTAATGGAATACTATGATCGTACCACAAAATGAGTGAATATGCTCAATCAATAAAAGCATGCCATCACCAGCATCCAAAAAAGGAACACATAATACAAATAGTAACATCAAGCTAAACCATACTATCAGGGCAAAAAGGGACTAACCTAGGATCCAGTCACTCCTCGAGAACTAACTCGGGCCCAGCCAAAAGGTAATAGACAAAGAGCATCCTAAGCCTACCGCTAAAGAAAGGCAAACAATCAAGATATGGCTAAAAATGAGAAAGGGAAGAAATATATCTAGGATTGATACCTTACCCCAAAATATGCCACCTTATCTCCCAACAAGAACAACTAAGACAAACCTACGTGTTATACCCCGTACTTTTGTACCTTGGAAGGTTCTTAAGCTTCTTAAGTTTCTTGAAAGTCTTTTAAGATTCTTAAGCTTCTTATAAGTCACCATGTGAGCCCGATAATCTATAAAGCCATCAAATAACTCTAAGGAAGGGAGAATGAGATACTACATAATAGAAAAGATTGGAAATAGGGTTGTAAGAATTTGGAAGAAGTTGGAGACCAAATAATGAGTCATAGGACTCGACTTACTTACGTAAGCTACCAACTTGGAAACCTTACATACTTAAGCTACTTGATTACATACCAAGCTTACATAGCAAGGATTACATAAGTTCATAAAGTAAGATGAGATTACGAACCCACGAGGGGGAAAAAAAGGTGACATATGGCAGCATGATAGAGTGCCATGTGGCAGTATCTAGAAGTGACACATGGGAGAAGATGGAGAAAGGGGTGGACCCCACATGCCATGTGGTAGCTCATTGTTGGAGGAGGTGGTGTGTTGGCCCAATGAGGGCTTGACATGTGTCACCACTTAGAGGTTGACATGTATCACCTCCTAAGGTGGACTATATATATATGTGTGTTTTGTGACTCATTCTTATCAAAAAAGTCATTATTATCTTCACAATTCAAGAAAATTCTAGAGAAAAAAAGAAGAGAAGAAACCCTAGAGCTAGAGAGAAAATAGTGGCGGCCAAGAGGGGAAAAAAGGTAAGTTTTCTGATTTTTTTCCGTGAATTAATTATCTAGGTTATACTATGATGGTATGAAGGTATTATTAATGTAAATTAATAGTTTGTAGAAGCACCAAAGGGTTAACAAACAGCCACAAAGTTTCACCATGCTAAAAGAACTTCCGAGGTAAGGTTTGGTGAGTCTTGGCGAGTTTCAGGCACGGTAAGGTTTTCCCTTTTAAACTGGAGTTTATGATATGGTTATTAGGTATATTAATTGTCTTAAATAAGCGGAAGTGGAAAAATTACATAAGGATGCGTGACGTTAGAAATAAACTAAATTGAAGTCATTATAGTTAAATCGAAGTCGAGTAGTGTGTTGTGATTGTGGTGCTGCGGTTGCAGCTGGTTTGGTTGTGTGTTTCAGGTATGGAAAGTGTTCTAAAAATGTTGTGGGTGCTTCTGGTTGCAGCCACATGACCCTCCATTTCATATTGTTAAAGGTTTTACTAAATAAAGGTTAAAACTCTATTTTGGTATTGTAGTTTTGAGCTAGTTGTTTGGGGTTGTATTGAGAAATGTTGAAGCAATTTGATTGTATATATATCTGATGGTTGTTATTGGTAATATGTCTTCTAAGATTAGCAGTTGGATAGGGTAAGTTATATGAGAGATGCTGCCCGATTTCCGGCAACTTCGAAACTAGTAATAAACTAGTCGAGGGAAGTGGATAAGGAAACGATTCCAATGGATACTTGGTTGTGGAGTTGGAAAATGGGAAGAAAAAGTTTATTAACCGTAGTATTACTTTCATTTTAAATAGGTAAAAGAGACTACGGGGTGAACGTGGTTAAGAGTAATCCGTAAGAGGTATGTGAAGCTACCTCCTTTCTTTTGGCATGTTTTTGGCAAAAGTATATAAAGATACCCTTCTTTGCTTTTGACATGTCTCGACATAAGTATATGATGATATATGTATATGATGACTCCATGAGGGAAAGTAGAGAGTATATAAAGCCTATCCTTTCTCTTCTTTTGGCATGTCCTAGATATACGTAAAAGATGATACAATCTCGGAGGTGACTCCATTCCTAAGTGTTTGTTACTCATCCTCTAATGTTGGAACTCTTACAATAATTGGACTATTGCTTCTCAAGTTTTTCTATACATTGGGAAGTAGTAAATATGTAAAGCTAATCTTCCTTTCTTTTTTGCATGATCTTTATGAAACAAATAGATGAAGTGTATACAATTCGAAGGAAATTCCTCTTTTTAAAGCCACTAGGATAGCCAACTTCTTGATTCCCAAAAGATATTTGATGATGACTTGATATGGGAATATGATTCCAAAAGTTCCATTTTGACCTAATCCATAGTGGCAATCAAAAGGTACTTGATATGACTCTTGTCTTGGTTTTTGAATGATAGCACATTTTGAGTATTCCATCGAGTCCCAAATATGATCTAAAATGCATATAGTTACTCACTACTCTACTCATGTATACGGTAACCCTTCTATCACCGAGTCCTGGGCCGGGTATGTTTTTGTGCGTAGTTTACTGTATTATCCACCGAGTCCCTCACTAGAGGGTCGGGTACGCTATATGAGAACATGATAATGCAATGACATGAACAGCTCATCAAGTCTCTCACTAGATGGCTAGGTACATATGTATATATTATATATTATATGGATCGGGAACATTCCTCGGCATTACTATATAATATATGAATCGAGCTGAATGTTCCTCGGCATTATTATATAATATCTGGACCAGGCTGAATGTTCCTCGGCATTACTATATGATAGATGGATCGGGTCATGCGTTCCTCGGCATGATTGTATGAGATGTCACTAATAGTATATAGATGCTTATGATAACAGAGTAATGTAGTTGTTAAACCAAGTCTCCGAACGGGCCGGGTATAGTACGTGATAATAGTATGTACGACTTTATGTTATAAGTTATAGGTACAGTAAATGATTAGATTTCATACTCGCCCCTGCATCCCTATGCCAACTGTAATTTCCTTATGATGTCTATGCTTATATACTCAATACATATGTCGTACTAATCCCCCTTTCTCGAGGGGCTGCGTTCATGCCCGCAGGTACAAATACATACTTTGGGGATCCGCCAGCGTAGGAGTTTCACTCAGCAGTTCAGAAGTGCTTTATTATACCGAGCCTAGTTTTGATACTAACCCTTGATGTATATATTTATTTGTTCACGGGTACGGCGGGGGCCTTGTCCTACCTTATGTTACTGTTCTTACTCTTAGAGGTCTGTGGAAATGTATGTGGGTTGTATATGTGTGTTTGTACAGTGGTGCCTATAAGACTTATGTTTTGGGACGTTCTCTTTTGTCATGGCAGCCTCGTCGGCTTATATGTTATCATGCCCGTTGATTCCTTATGACGCAAACAGGAGACAGGGTTCCTCATAGTTAGCAGGGGTATATGCGAGTATCCAGTCCAGGCACCTATCACGGCCTACGAGATTGGGTCGTAATACTATGTCTACGATGACCCCAGAGGTATCAGGCACTAGCATAAAGGGTTTAAGCCCTAGTAGAAGTTATGCTTTGCTAAAAGGGAAATAAACACCTGATAAAGCACCTAAGGCTCAAACCTAGCCTAAACCAATCAATATCAATCCCAAACAGGTTAATAATGCTAAGTGAACACCACAACTAAGGCCCACAACCTAATCTAAGGATTTCATGGGACTAGTCTAGCCTAAAGCTCACCCGGGAATAAGAAAATGGAATCGGATGAGGAGAATGCTAATGTCAGCAATTACTCACCTAAGTCACATGTAAAATATACTACATGATATCTAATAGAGTTCAGTCAAGAGGGGGGAGACCGTAGCCTACCTCGAAGCTTAATACGCGTGCTCCAAGTCCACTTTTCAGTAGCTTTTCGCTCCAAAAATGAATCCAAATGATTCCATGATATCAAAATATTGATCACCTCATCAATACAAATGTTTTGACACTAAAATTGAAGTTTTTTGAGACAGACCCAAAATTGGGTTTAAAACAGAATTGTGGGACCCATGATGGAAATCTCAAAAACGACTCTATGAAAAATTGCATTTGAACTTAATGAACTTGTGTTCCAAATTAAAACACCTTTTGATGCTCAAAATCAATAAAAACAGCCCATGCATAATTTTTACCATTAATGGAAAATTTTAAAAAAGGGCATTCCCATAGGGATGAAAGTAATCACACCACGAAGTTTCTTGAGAAAACCCTACAACTTACCCCAAAGAATCGTTGAAAACGAAGTTAAAACGCCCACAAAATCGAATTTCAAATTTCATAGGAAAATTTCCTCAAAAATGAGAAGAAAAATGGATAAATTCGAGATTTACCTCACACAAAAGCCTCCCCTGAAGATTTCAAGCTCACCAACGCATTCCTAATGAAAATATCTTGAATGTAGACTCTTAAATTGCCTAATTTGAGTTAGGAATGAGTGATATAAAGCCCTTTGAATTATGGTACAAAGCTGAAAACGTGAGGTGTTTTTATCAAAGTGACAGACCACCATTGGCCTTCGCAAACGCGGCACAAGTGACCGCCAATGCAGAGGTCAGAAAAATTATCCATCATAAACATGTCTAGAGGTCCACAAACACGAGGATAAAGGATAAAAATCTCTGCAAACACAGCGCCTAGATCGCGAAGTCGAAGGCTTACTCCCTTGAACACCACGAACACGGCAAGGGTCCCATGAATGCGAAGACCAGTTGACCTAGCCTCCACAACGCAGCCCTATGCCTACGAATACGAAGGATAAAATACCCTTGCACCAGCAAGTTTCTGCATCAGCTATTTTGGCAAGTTCACAATCCCGGATGGGGTGCTCGAAATTCGTTCAGAATTTCATGCACACAAATGAGATATGCTACCCCACAAAAATTGACGTTCTCGGCTCAACTGCCCAGTTATAATTTCCATACATGGTTGTTATGACATAAAGTGGGTCCCATACCCAGTCCTAATTTGAGCCTAATTCCACAACAGACCATGAGATTAGACTGGAAGCCTCAGAAAGAGAACGAAGGGTCATTCTAGAACGAAGGATCGTTCTAGATCAAACTCAAGATTGAAGAGCTAACCGAACAGAAGAAATTTCAATCAAAGCACATTTTCCAAGAACATTAACCAAAGTCAACCATAGGCCGAATTTTGAAGGCAAAAGTGTCAAATGGTCCCAAAATCATACCAATTGCCTCGATACTCATGCCGACCATGCTACTAGATTAATTTCACCATTCTGAAGTGATGGAACCATGAAAATTTTATTCTGAGGTCCAAGATCACCTTTTCTTGCTGCCATGGGGTCGACCTGTGAACAAGGTAAACCTTTATCTAAAATTATGACCGAAGTTAACTTTTCAAGTTATAAAAGCTCTAGAATAGTGAAACAGGCATAAAACCCAAATGAGCGACCAGGCGACCGAACTGTTAGTACCAGCAAGTCATAAATAACTTGGGGTCACTGCAGGAAAGTTCTAAATACTGAAAAGATCAGAGAATGAAAAAAAGGCCTGGAGGGTCATTATAAAAATGATTCAGATTGTCACTCCATTTGGGCGTCCCAAAGCTTTTAAACTAATTATTCATAAACAAATGATTTAATGCTTGGGATAGAACCTCTGTGGTAAGAATAAATAAAGTAGGAGATAGAGGATCACCCTACTTTACTCCTCTAGTAGAGTGAAAAAATCCATGTGCCTGACTATTAATAAAAATAGAATATTAATTACTAGCCACAATGTTTTATATCAGATCAACTACACCTGCATCAAAGCCCATTTCAATTAGAACACTTATTAGAAAGCTCCAATTCACCATGTCATAAGCTTTAGCCATGTGTAATTTAATGGCGACATTTGCTAGCTTTCCCCTCTTCCTGATGTCAGTAATGATCTCTTGTGCTATTAGCACATTTTTTTTAAAAGCTCCCACTCTTTACAAAATCTGACTGATTTTGAAATATCAGTCTACGTAATAATATCTCCAACTTGTCATGTAAAATTCTTGAAATTACCTTGTTAATAAAATTACTCAAGCTAATTGGCCTTAAGTCTGGCAGCCTAAGTGATAGACTTTTTAGGAATTAATACCAAGTTAGTATGAGTAATTGATTTTGGTGAGGTGAATACCTAGAAAAACATCATGCACTATATTAATCATATCCTTCCCCACCCCTGTCACGCCCTGAGAGGGTACCCTAGGCGTGGACGAGACTCGAAGACCATTGTTGGTCCCCAAGTGAACCATTTGGTCCAATCACGTATCCATTCATCAATATTCTATCAACGAAAGACTTAACTCATTAGGAAGGTAACTCATAAATTAAGTCCATAGGCCAACTATCAGTCTAATTCAATCAACAAGACTAGTAAGAATGAAACTAGCTAAAAAGGCAATATGAATCAACAATATCAACAATCTAGTCTATGAAGCCTCTATCAACTATCTAAATGGTGCCAATAAAAAGTTCATGGCTACCTCAAATAAAATAAAGAGAAACTATACTAAAAGGATAGAATAAAAATGTAGTATCCTCCAAAAGTAGGGAGGATTCACCAATCAATTGAATACGAATAGATTCTCAATGATGCACCTGTTGATGATCTCTAGTATCTGTCTCTATATCATAAAATGATACAGCCCAAATAGACGTCAGTACATGGAATATACAAGTATATAATATGGAAGAATGAAACTGCATAAAGTAGAATAAAATCAACTCAAGTAACTCAATCAAGGGTAAGGAAATCAATCAGGAAGTAAATATTCTAAAGTAAGAGTAAGGCTTAGATAGAGACCAATCATATACAATCCATTCTAATTCGATCAGAGTACTATCAAGACCTGTATAGGAGTTTCTCTTATCTGAAAACCATCACTTATGGAGCTAGTAATAGTACAACAAGCTGATGTTATTTCCACGCCCGTTCAATACCTTGCTAGGGTAAGAATGAATAAACCAATCATGGATGCAAAATCAATCGAGTAGTATCATAGCAGGATAATAAAGTAGGAACATCCGACTTAATAGTTCATTCATCTCCTACGTTTGGCGACGTAGTTATTGGGTTCGAGTTATTACTTACTCTTACCTAATTCAGTGCTCGATACTCTTCCCAAGACTCAAATCTCATAAGAAAATTAATCCTGAATCAAACCAAATCAATAAGTCTCAATTGGACTCTTTCAGTTTATTAGTTCTATCAAATCAATTCTTTCAACCAATTACTTTCCCAATCATTCCCAATCATTTATTTAAGAGAAGGTTAGACAATCATTTATGACAACATTCATTTGAGACCATTCTCTTGGGTTTAATTATGAAAATATAGAGGACTATCAAGTTCATCAACACTATCATCATGCTCACATCTCAATCACAATCATGCATTCACAAATTCAAGGCTCTATACTCAATCCTTTAATATACATGGAATTTCAATTAATATTCTATTAGGGTTTATGAAACAAATATTTCAAATCATTTTTTCAAGACACTAATTTGTAGAAAAGCATGAATTTATCAAAAATCAGTAAAACATGTTTACTTTAAGAAATAACTTCTCAAGAAATACAATCATAGGGACTCAATCAATTCACAATCAATCTATCATAATCATGGGCACATGGAGGAAGAAAGTCTATATTTTAGTTCAGCCTTACATACTTGGACTTGAAGAACAATTGAATATAGAAGAGCTCACTTGAAGACCTTGAACCCTAGCCTTCCTTCTCTCCTCCAATACTTGCTCTCAAAATAGTTAAATTATTAATGAAAGATTTTAACATATAGGGTACTATCAATGGACTCAAAATAGTCCCAGAACATCGCATAAAAATCGACTTTACTATCTATAGGTCAGTTTTATGACTCATAGAAACTTATACGGGTTGTAGAAGGCTAGTTATAGACCTAGGATGGAAAAGGTAAAGGGACTATGACTCAATGTCTACGAGTCGTAAACAACTCAATGAGTCATATTCTATGACTCGTCCTACAGGACTTTGAAAATCTGAAAAAATTAAGTATCTCAACTTTTCCTAAGAGTCATTCTTATGACTCGTAGACTCTTTGACGAGTCATCGACTCGACTCGTAGAAGTGAAATCCAAGGTCTGAATTTTGACTAAGTGTCATGGGGTTCTACGAGTCCCTTATATCACTCATAGAATCCCTTACAAATTGTAAGGTCAGTCGAGGAAGGCTTCTCAAAATTCAAAAATTTTACTAAGTATTGGGGAGGTCTATGAGTCATTCCTAAGACTCATAGAATAGTCTATGAATCGTAGAGAACCCTCGCAATCCATTGGTCAGTCCATTTCATCAATTTTTCTCATGGTCTCGAGTTTAGTTTTAGGCTAAGATAACACGGGGAGTTACACTCCCAACAAGTTTGGTAAAAAATGACCTATGAATCCATCAGGACCATAAGCACTATCACCATTAATACTAAGCACCATATTTTTAGCCTCATCTACCATAGGAATAGCTTTTAACAAACTATTATTAGTACTAGAAACTTGTTGATTTCAGTACTGCAATAGAAAAAGTTCAGACCCTATATCAATTCCATTGATAGGATCTTGAAAATATTTCAAAGCTTTTGCTGCAATCTCTTCATCTCCTTCTGCCCAACTTCCATCAGCTTTCATTACTCTATTTAAGGCTAATTTATTTCTCCTTCGTCTTACCAACCAATGGAAGAACTTGGTATTTTTTCTCCTTCTGTAAACCATTGAATACAAGCCTTTTGCCTCCAAAACTATAGCTTATATTCAGAATGAGCATCCTACAGGATGCTCCGATTAATAGCAGTGGCTGATCTTCAAATAATTTTTCTTTCAATCTTACTATCTCTTCCCTAATCTACAGTTGCTTAAATATGTCTCCAAATTGTTGTCTACTCTATTTTGGTAAAGCTAATTTAGTCTTCTTCTGCTTCAGCTTCCATTGAATGAAAACATCCCCAGAGAAATTAGTGGACCAATTATCCTTTTCCACCTGTTTAAAGTATTCTCTTTCATCCCAGAACTTCATAAATCTAAAAGGTTTATAGTTTTTTTGAGGAACACCTTCTCTAGCACGTATTAAAGGAGCATGGTCAGAGCCAGTTCTTGGCAGATGCTGAATCTCCATATTTCTATTCAGCTTGTGCATATCCTGATTAAAGAAAATCCTATTCAATCTCTTAAAAATAAATTCCTCAGCATTCCTACCATTCCACCAAGTAAATGGACTACCACAGAAATTAAGATCAACAAAGTCATATGAGTTTATTAAAAAGAAAAATCTTCATATTCTTGAGGATATAGCCGAAGTCCTCCAATCTTTTCTTCCTCATCTAAGGTAATATTGAAATCTCCTCCCACAATCCATGACATATCATAACTAAGATTAATTTAGTATAAATCATCCCAGAGACCAAGTCTCTTTTTTTAGAGCAGTTAGCATACACCATTGTTACCAAGAACTGATTACCATCTTCCAAAGTTAATTTCAAAGTAAGTTGTTGTTCTAAGTCTGAAACCACTCCAACTTGAATATGCTCCATCACAAATACCCATATTTTAAGATTTGAGTTATAATTACTTATTGCATCCCTAATCTTCTTTCGAAATTTGTATTTTCCTTGTATCCTAAAAATGCTCCATCAAATCAATAAAATAAAACTTGTGATGTCTGTTTATCATTTGAACTCTATGGAATGCATTTTGAGTTCTTACAAATGTTATATTCCAAAAGAGAGATTTTAAAGTCATAACATCTAATTTTCTAACCCTCTATGCTTGTATCCTTATTGGTTTAACATCAACCTCCCTTTTACCTCTCCCCTTTCCACCCTTAGATAGTGTCTATGGTGACAGGCTTGCCTCTTTACCCATATTCCCTTAATTGAGATAATTCTCCTCTTCCTCTTTATCCTCCATCATTTCTTCCATTGTACTGTCCTCCAGCATATTAGAAGCCTCTTCTTTTTGAATTTGTATATTATTTGATATTATAGAATGCAACTTATCCATTGGCTTTGATTTGTTTTCCTCCATTAGCATTCTCAGTCACTACTACTGTAATGCACTCTCTTTTATCACTTGCCCCTGCCTTTTGTGACACTAGAGGGATCTTCCTTCAATAAGGTTGGATCTACAATTTGTAGAGGTATATGATATTGAGCTTCTATCAGATCCTCAATTAAACAATCCCTTATTTCTCCTAATCCCATATCTACAAATGTTGTATCTAGCTCATTAAAAATACTTGGCTTAATCAGAACCTTCTCATGATTTACTTGCTTTTAATCTATAGGTACAATGGCTAGATGGTGCTAGCTAACATCATCTCATGTCTCCTTCTGTTGTTCTATGCTGGAATTTGTAGTCTCAGAATATTGGATTGTACTTTCAGATATTCGTCCCCCTTTTGTATTTTCCATAGTATTATGTTTGTTGTTTTTGCTATTGTTGTTCCCTGAACCCCTTCCCTTTTGCTTAGCAAAAGCTAGTGTGATCCACTCTTTTGTGGAAGAATATTAATTCCCTTTATTTGTTGAAGTTTTAGCTTGTTTTTCTCCTTGATTTTCCCCCTCTTCCTCTATTAATAGAACATCAAAAGTTTTCCCAGTACTTTCTCCTTTCTTGGGAGTGTAGTATGATGACCCGCCAATCATCATGCTACATAAATTCTACGTAAGTGACACATGAAACAAAATTTCCCATGTGGAAGCCTTACACAGGAAAAAGGCTAGTCCATAGTGGAAGGTTCTAGAGACATGTGAAGAATTCTCTTGGAAGACTTTAGTATTCCATGAATTTGTATGAAAAGTCCTTAGAATCTTCTAGTTGTGTAGAGTATTCTAGAAAGAGGATTTATTTGTAAATATAGAAGGACTTGTATAGAAATTATTATTTGTACTTTATCCCCTAGGGAGTAGTACAAATAGAAGAGACCATTCATTTGTACACCCATCAAGCAATCAAGAAATCTTCCAAATCAATACAAAGCTTTCTTTATAGAAGCTCTCTTGTCTTTCTTATAATCTAGTGTTACCTTAGTGATTTAGTCTAAAAGTCTTACTTGAGCTTGCAAGATCATGAAAGATTCATGAGTAAGTTGTCAAGTGCGGCACGGTGGTGTTAGTGGAAGTCTAAGTCCATGACAGTAGGCTCTTATACTTAGAAATTGATCTGAACCTTCTAGTTGGTGGGATTTCAGTATCTCCTTGTTATTCTTCTCCTTCTAGTTTTTGTTATGTCATCACTATTTGTATTCAATACTTTAGGATATTGTGCCTCTTCAACATTTTTAGCTTCTTCAGTTGAAGTGCTGAGTTTCCTTAATTCAGGATGTAGTGATCTACATTCTTCTTCATCATGACCTTGAATCTTGTAGTGTTTATAATACTTGGTGAGCATGTCATAGTGAATTTTGACCCTTTCAATCCTTGACTCCTGAGTGCCTTCATTTATAATCTCCATCTCTACATATTCACGAAAATCAAATACCAGATCCACCTACTTTCACTTTTGCACAACTTGGCCTAGTTTTGTTTATTGTAGCCATGTCTAAGTGTAATGGCTTTCCAACTACTGAGGTGATAGAGAACAATGCCTCTTTCAGAAAGAATGTAGGTTTTAATTCAGGTAAATAAATCCAAGCCATAGACTGTGAAGCCTCTTCTTCAACTTTGAATTTAATATCATATATCAGTGATCTTATGATATAAGTATATCCATCCTTAGACAAAATATAGTAGATTTTATTTGACATTAAGTAGATAAAATCTTCCTGTTTATCCATCCTTATCAGATTGTGTTTATGTTGCAATAGTCCTTCCTTACACTCTCCTTTGTTATTGAAATATCTGGGTATTAATAATCTCAACTCCTTCAGAACTTTACCACCACCATAAATTGAAGGTTCTCAATGGTGTTCATCCTATCATTTTCATCTTCCGTCCACATAATCCTAGGAATTCCATTGGTGTAGGATATCTTCTTCATTGATATTGGTTCCACCCTTGGAACTTGAACTTGAGTAGTAGTAGGGGCTTTAATAACATGTGCATATTGAGCTTGATTATTATTGTTGTTATCACTAGGCAATGTTCTAGGTTCGTTAGGCAAACAAGGTTGCTTATAATCTTGGAAATTATGATTTATTAACATAGGAAAATTTGAATCATGTAGAAGGGGTGACTGATCATTCCTCAAAGAGGGTTGATCAGTGGTCGGAGTGGCCATATCTGGTACGACAGTAGTAGGTCAAAGACTGAGGTATCTAGGTCAGATCAGTGGCGGCGCTTTCAAAAAAAACTATTTTACTTCTTATTATAAAATTAAATATTTAATTTTAATATTATGAGGATAATTAAATGACTATTTTATCTAGCATAAAAATAATTGTATATTAAATAATATTTTTTTAATATAATAACAATTTTAAGTATGTTGTGTTTTTTAAATAAGGACAAAATTTAATCAATATTTATAAGAAACTTCATATTTTTAATATATATATATATATATACTATTTCAAAGATTATAAAATCATCTAAATCTTCTATTAATATTGGTATTAGAGCAACAAGTTTTTGGGAAATACCTATTTAATGAGAAGACTCTTACACAATACTAAGATATATTTAGCACTTAAACAAGATCTACAAGGTTTATATTGGGAATATAAAAGATATCTCTTCATATCCTTTAGTTTGTCCTATTAGATAAAATGTAAATAATAGGAGAACAACCGTTAATATATTGGGGTCATAATAAAATAATGTATAAATTAGATATTATCAATCCAGAATATCTCATAAAGAAATCGGTCATAAAAGCAACTAATCAAGATATATATTTTTTCCAAATTCTTTTAAGTTTAACATAAAGTAATTATGTAACGACCTGTCCCCGTCATTATGGATAGTCCAACGGAAAGGATTTTTAGGCCAGAAATATTGGGTAGTAACTTCAAAAAAAATTAGCCTAGGTCACACTTGAACGGATTCTGAGTCAGGTGAAGTCTAGGGTGACCTTGTGAATAGTGGGAGATTAAATCTTTAATTTATTTGGACAAGCTGATAATCAAGATGATACGGAGCATTTACAACTTTGCAAAATTGCATTTTGGCGAGTAAACCTCTCAAAATTAAATTTGGCATGAAGGGTATATTTTAATATATCTTGGGAAGGAGGTGTGTTGTGACATGAAGTCTTGAAGATCAAACTCTGAGCTCTCTATTTCCTTGTAACCCGCCAGAGAGGGGTCTGTCCCTCTAGAGCAGGATAGTCGCAAGACTTAAGTCCTGAAAAATCCAAGAATGGTCTATTTCTGCAAAATCAGTTCTTAAGACTTCAGGAGGCGACCTAGGATGATTTTTATCAATTTTCCATGGATTTATGTGCTTAAAGTAAGGATGTTTCTCCCTAAATTCATGCTTTGATTCCTAGAACCCAAAAATATGGTTGGTAATCATTGGGGAGGGTTTGAACTGAAAAGTAATGGTGGGAAATATCCCTAGGGTGGGGTTAGGATTATGGTTTTGGCCTATGATGAGAATTGTGTTATGTTTTATGATAGTTAGGCCATTGTATTGATACTTTATATGTATTTACTGTTTCTAGACCAAAATCTAGAGGAACGAACCCGTAAAGGGTAAGCTTTTGCATTGTAAGGTTATTGAAGCATGAATTTGAGGTAGGTGATGGTTCTTTTTCTCGTATGTGTTTCATATACTTATAAAATTGCTTTATGATATGCATTTGTGTATATGAGTAGGGAAATATGCTAGTTTATATGTGAAACGATCACTTGCTGGCGTGTTGTGTGATATACCTATTCTTGATGATTAAAATGTTGAATATTGAATGTGATTATGGTTGTTTACATGACTCAGACTGGTGTCACGTTCCAAAATATATTTGGATCAAGTGTTACATTCCAACACATACTTGGATCGGGTGTCCCATTCCAACACAGACCTTGGATCAGGTGTCACATTCCAACACAAAGTTGAGTATTTGTAGGTCCCATAAGAGGACCTTGTATAGAGTTATAACATGTTAAAGTTATAGAACTATGATCTTGCTGATTATTATTGGAGATGAGATTGGTTAACTTATTCTGTATGTACGTTCTTGTCATGTTGAGTTTAGTTATCTATGATCCACTTACTGGCTAACCGCGTGATCCTATTAGTACACTATTGATTTTATGTACTGATAGTACACTTGCTCTATCTTTCATTAAGTACAGGGCATATTCAGTCGATTGCGAAGAGACCTTGTCTAGAGGAGTAGTGATTTTTTTCGAGTATAAAGGTGAGCTATTCTATCATGCTATCGTGGTATTTCTCATCTATCTAGAGTCCTTCTTTCGGGACTTAGATTTTCAGACATTTTGTTAACTCTTTATGACATCTTTTGGGAATTGTATTTCCCTTTATAGACTTGTTTGTTGTAACAGTTTTGGTATGATGACTTTCAATTCCTAGGATTTTTTACTTCTACAATGTTTGTTGTTGATAACTAGATGGTTTCTGAGTTTATGGGAACTCAGTTATTGTTCTTGATTTAAACCTGCTTCTGCATATTTAAACTTTTGTATGCATTATGATTTTTGTTAGTTAGGCTTAAATAATGGTTCTCCCACTAGAGGGTTATTGTGGGTGCCAGTCACGGCAGGTTGGGATTGTGACAAAGTTGGTATTAAAACCTAGATTTACTAATCTCTTCATACCAAAATAAGTCTAGTACAATCTTATGGAATAGTATGAAGAGGTCTATACTTTTTTTCGAGAGGCTACAGGATTTTAGGAAATGTTTTGTTATATTCTTTCTTTTTTGTTATAACTTGATTCCAATTGGGAAGCAATGGTAAAAAACATCCATAGAATGGGTAAGGAGGAAATTCGATAGGCCATGAGGGCCGAGGTAATGGTAATGCAGGTCGAGGAACAGTCTATCCAGGCAGGGAGGTAGCCTGTTAGGATGGATGGACTCAGTTTTATGCTTTTTCAGGCAAGACTGAGGCATAGGGGTCTGACGTAGTGATCACAGGTACTATTCTTGTCTATGACCAGATAACTACTATTTTGTTTGAACCAGGTTCTACTGATTCTTATGTGTCTAGGAAATATGCCTCGGGTTTTGATGCACTATGTGATATACTAGATTGCCCTGTTCATACTTCTACCCATATTGGAGAGTCAGTCATAGTCACCCATATGTATCATGCTTATTCTGTTGTGTTTATGGGATACCAGACTTGGGATGACTTAGTAATTTTAGACATGATAGATTTTGATGTTATCTTGCGCATGACTTGTCTTTCCCCTTATTTTGTTGTACTTAATTGCAATGTAAAAACTGTGGCTTTAGAAATCTCAGAAAGGGAAAGGTTAGAGTGGGAAGTGGTGTACAAGCCTAAACCAGTTAAGATCATATCTTTTCTCCAGGCTAGAAAAATGGTACGGAGGGGTTGTTTGGCCTATTTGGCGCATATACGGAATATGGATATAGAGACTCCTTCTATTGAGTCTATTCCAATAGTTTGTGAATTTTTGAAAGTATTCCCTTCAGACATGTCTAGTTAACCTCCTGACCGAGATATAAATTTCTGCATTGACTTAGAGCCGGGTGCCCATCCAATTTCCATTCCTTCCTACCATATGGATCTAACAGAGTTGAGAGAGCTCAAGGTTCAGATCTAGGAGATTTTTGATAAAGGATTTATTCATCCTAGTGCCTCCCCTTGGGGTGCTTTGATGCCATTTGTCAAGAACAGGGATGGTGGTATGAGAATGTACATTGACTATTGACAAATAAATAAGATTACCATCCAAAATAAATACTCTTTACCTCATATTGATGACCTTTTTGATCAGTTACAAGATGCTTTAGTCTTCTCAATGATTGATCTCAGGTCTGGATGTCATCAATTAAAATTAGTCCTGAAGATGTGCCTAAAACAGCTTTTTGAACTAGGTATAGGCACTATGATTTTTTGGTGATGTCTTTTAGGTTGACCAATGCACCTGCAGCCTTCATAAGTTTGATGAAAAAGTATGTTCAATCCAATCCTAGATTCGTTCATGATAGTGTTTATAGATGATATATTGGTATATTCAAAGAGTGAATAGGAACATACGTACCATCTCAAATTGTCCTAGGTGTTTTAGGAAAACAAAAGTTGTATGCAAAATTATCTAAGTGTGAATTCTAGTTGCCTTCAGTTTCCATTTTAGCCCATGTTATTTCAAAACAAGGGGTAATGGTAGACCCACAAAAGATTGAGGCTGTTAAGAATTGGGCTTGACCTAGTTCTGTGATCGAGGTTAGAAGTTTTGTGGGACTGGCCAGTTATTATCGCCGTTCATGAAAAAACTTTCTTCTATTGCTACTCAGTTTATTGGGTTGACTAAAAAGGAGGTTCCATTCAAGTGGACTAATAAGTGTGAAGAGAGATTCCAAAAGCTCAAGACTCTTCTCACCACAACACTAATTTTGACCCTACCGGTCGAAGGTAAAGACTTAATTATTTGTTATGATGCTTCACATTCCGGTTTGGGTGTTTTGTTGATGCAGGATAAGAACATTGTAGAATATGCTTCACAACAGTTGAAGGTGCATGAGAGGAACTACCCGACTCATGATTTAGAGTTGGAAGCGGTTGTGTTTGCACTAAAAATTTGGAGGCATTATTTATATGGAAACAAGTGTGAGGTATTTACTTATCACCGTAGCTTACAACATATGTTCACCCAGAAGGACTTGAATTTGAGACAGGGTAGGTGGATGGAGTTTCTCAAACACTATGATGTCACTATCCATTATCATTCAGGTAAGGCTAATGTGGAGAAAGATACATGGAGCCGAAAACCGGTTAGCATTAGAAGTCTAGCCTATTTGGGAGCCCTTAAGTGGTCCCTAGCTAAAGAAATTCTAGCCTTGGAGGTCAGGTTCATGAGTCTAGGCATCTCATAGAAAGGTGGAATTGATACGCTTAAATTACACCACCCTAAAGAAGTATAAAGTGATCGTTGATTAAATATAGAACATAACGAAGGATAGGGTTGATCCCATGAGGAATATGGTTTAGACTTTAGATTAATCATTTATTATTTGCTTTAGTAGTCAATTTATTTTTGTAAAAAAGGGATTTTTATAAAACTAATGAGCAGATCAAATAACAAGTATCAACAAACAAAAGTACGATTTAATGTGGTTTAAATCAATATGAGGTGAAACTAGGGTTTTATGTGTTTCCCATGAATCCTTAACTAAGTAGATCCTTTTGCATTAGTAATCCTTTCCTAATGTGTTACATGTAGAATCGGTAAGTTAATTTCACCTAAGTCCTTGATCAGTAAAATAAGTGAATTTCACTATGCTATCCCTTCATCCATTAAAGCTAATTAGAAGAGAATGATTAGCCCCAAATCTCATTGTTTAATCCCTTTTTCCATCTGTTACCTCCTTGATCCGGAAAGTAAGGATAAGGCGAGTTCAAATGTTGTCCACCATTAAAGATTAGTCAAAATGAAGGAAAAACTAATATATGCATGCATACTATTCAAGAATTACTTTTGATTAAGTTCTACGTCATTAATTCTTTATTGTTCCCAAAACCCTAATTGTGGAATTAAATACTCATAATTATGTGGTCATAATCAATAATATTTATGTTTAAAGCAATCATGAACATATAATAGTAATTTTGAGAATCCAAAATCTTCAATAAAATTCGAAAGTAAAATATCGATAACAAAAACTGAAATTCAAGAATAAAATCCCACAAGTAGTTCAAGCTCTTTATTAAACCCAAAAATATGCCTAAAGTAAACTAAACCTAAGAAGTGTATTTATAGATAAATAATCCTAAGTAAATATGAATTTGAAGAACATAGGAAACTTTAAGTCGGTTCGGATCTACGGCTCATTTCTATGGATCGTACACATTTTGACGTGTCGTAGGCCCCGCTTGTACTCACTCACATTACACTGAGGAGCTCTTTTTTTGCGACCACTTTCTATGGCTCGTAAATCTTAGGATGACTCATCAACTGGAGTCCTAGACACTGTCCATACTTCATCATCAATAACTTCAGTTACAAGTTTGTTCTACGACTCGTAGAAATGTGAACGAGTTGTAGAACTAACTCATTTTCTTCACTCTGTCTTCAGTCTTTCACTTCCATTTCACAACTTCAAATGATGACTCATAGGACTAAGAACGAGTCATAGAATCTACCCATCAACTTTACTATAACTACATTCCTCTATCTCTGCTTAGACAATTGATACCTACGACCCATAGAAGTAACTACGAGTCGTAGAGTTGACTCGTAATCTTCCAAAAATTTCTTCCTTCAGTACTCTTATTCCTCAACCAATCCTCCAACTTAGTTTCTCGTAAAATAAGCACAACTAACATCAAATATGCTAACAAACACTTGTAAAACATGCAAATTCTCAAGTTAAAAGTATTAAGAGTATTGTAAATCCATGGTACATCTCCTCAATTGACACTACTATACTAAAATACTAAAATGACACAACATAAAACAAGATGAAAAATGTACATCAATCACAAGATATTAACTCTTGGCCCTTTTTCAATTTCCATCCATGATACTATTGCAACTATTATTTCAAAACAAACTAACATATGTGGATCAATATTAGACACTTCAACACCAATAGACAAATTCACATGCCAAAAATAATATTCTCCGTTTTATGATATTTAGACAATGCCAATTGTGCCCTCACTGAAAAGAAATCCCTTTTTCACTCATATTTGGAAATACTTCTTTGAACATAGAGAACTGTAAAACACTCACGCTCACAAAAGAAATTCAGACTTTCATGCACAATACCATAGGCTTGCCCTTATTTTCAATACTTAGACTCTTGAACCGTTGAACTAGGATAACTATAGAACTTTTTTGGCTTGTAACATAGGCTCGGGGATAGATATGGTATATTTAGATTTTAGTGGCTTTTCGCCCTCCTCAAACACTAGATTAACCTTGAGTCCACATCTTATTATCCACAACTCATTTCACTCTTTTTCTTCGCTCTTTGCTTTAGCTTTAGGTGTGGCTTTGGTTTTTTGCTTCACAACATTTTTCTTATCATTTATACTTTTCATTACTAAATCTTGCTACGCTATTTATTCGTCTTAGCCAAGCACCTTTTTCTTTCTTATCACACATCTCTTTTCAAACCTTTTCTTTTCTTGATTTTTTTTTCTCATACCCCTTTTCTTCTTACTTTCCTCTCATACTAGCCACCCTCATCTTAGGCTTTTGGTCTGAGTTGAGGTGTATATTTTCCTAGGAGGGACCAGGGCCAAAATAAGAGATTATAATTAGGATTAGGGATATTTGAAATACTCATTTATTTGATCAAAAAGGTCTTTTAAAATCTCATATCTTTGGTTCAAAGGATAAAATAATATTTGGTTGGTTTTTTTAACAATAAGTGGACTAATTCAAAAATAGCCTATGATCCTTTCCTAATCAACATTTTAATTATCACAGTATGACCAACGGGGCAAGTTCTAGATTAACACAAATAGTCAGAATACACAGATACCTCTTACACACTTAGCATCAACATTTCAAAACTAGCCTATAATCCTTTCCTAATCAATATTTCAATTATCACAGTATGACCAACGGGGCAAGTTCTAGATTGACACAAATAGTCAGAACGCACAGATACCTCTTACACACTTAGCATCAAGTTTCATTGTCAATTATCAATCTTTGGTTCATGTTTCAGTCTAAGTCATGTATTATCATATCAGTTTACCTCATGTTGCAAAAAGATCCTACATATTCAATATATCAATGAAACAGTCACAACATTTAAAGTAAAATTTTGGAGGGGTCTATTTGTTTTCGTTTAACACCTTCTAGCCATCATGCCATAGATCCCTACTTTTATTTCATATTCACATCCTAAACATACTGATTCAACATAAATTAAAAAGGTCCTATATGGAAAAAGAACACATGCAAGAAAAGACAAGGATATAATCACCCCACCCCTACTTGAAACACTTTGCATTATCCTCAATACAACATAACATTTAAGTAAAAAGTAAGGGTAAGCAAAACAAAACTGTGGCGCATAAGCACCGAAGCCTATATGGTGGCATCTGGGACTATAGGTATGGAGCCTGGTGCAGTAACATGGGGTACCAAGGAAGTTTGAGAATCAGCCAAAGTGTAGACTCATGAGCTCGAAGCTCCAATGGCACGCTGCCTTTCCTTCTCTCATCGCATTTCCTTGGTCACTCTAGATTCCCGAGTGGCCTTCCCTAGATTATGACAACACTCCTTCTTCTTTTTCCTATCCTTAACTATGTATGGAGTGTCATTATCAATACGGGGCCTTTTGTCTTATTCCACCTCTGTATAATTATCCGAAAATAGATCAAACAAGTGTGGTGGCTGAACTACTGGCAGTGCGAATAGTATAGGGGCTGGTATGGCCAAAGATGTAACCTCAGCACGTAGTGCTCCAAGTTTAGTCTGAATGATAGCAGCGTCAGAGTTAGATGATGAATGCAACCTCTTATTCACCCTTAGCTCAAAAGCATTAATGCGCACCTGAATCTTCCTCTCTCGATCAACTAAGGCTACTTCAAACTTTGTTGCCATGCGCTCCTTTGATTCAAAAATGGCTTTTTGGACCTATGGCTTGAGTTTCTGAATCAACTGGCCCAATTGGGCCTCAGTATGTTCCTTCTACTACATCAAGATGTGTAAGGCTTCGATCAAGATGGTGACAAAGCCTGTGTGCTAGGGGAATGGCATACTAGTAGATGGGACTACCGAGGTAGTTAGAGCAGCCTTAGATGGCTCCATAGGGGGTTGAATCGAAGTTCAAAGCAATTGCCACTTCAGCCAGTACAGTCAGCTGAACATTCTCAAACTCAAGTAGCTATACTTCCGAAATAGGAGCACACTACTGTCTGACATGGGTTGTATCATCTTTAATAAGCCCGGGGTCTACTGTCCTATTCACTCTAATAAGTGAGTCGACCCTTGCAATTAATGGATTAATGGTGGCTTGGCACAGTGCAAACACAATATAAAGAAAAGGTATTATGGTGTTCCAGAAAATATCTCTCTCCTGAATCTCTGAAATAATTATTTTCACAATGTTTGCTTCATATCCTACCATCAAGCTAGCTATAATCACAGCTTGATTCAGAGTCAAATAGTTGTCTATATTTGTCAGGAAGAGTCGGTGTCAGACTATAGCCCACTAAATATTGGCCGTGAAGTTCAGCTATGCTTTCTTGATCAGCATCGGGTGTGATACCCAATCCACTACTATGCCATGCTCATCTATATAACCCTCTACCGATATAAGTAGCTCTCTATGTTGCATCGGGTTGCTTAGAGTATTTCTATCTCTCACCACTTTTATTTTTTGATCAAACTCGACCGTCAAAGCTGTCGGTGGAAAGTTTGGGCCATAGAGAACCCATTGGACTGTCTCCTCTGATAAACTAACCAGGATCTCCTAGACCAACATGGTCAAAAGTACTAGTTAGTCTATCTCCTTTGCCATAGAAGGAGCCATCTGTTTGATCATTGTCGCGTATGAAACATAAAATTCATGTACCATGTTATTAATATAACTCCCGAGGTGTTCTTCCATTCAATCTATTTTGTAGCGATGAAAAAAATCAAGAATCTCTGGGGATGCCTCTAACCTAGTTGTGATCACACACAGATCCTCAGTAATGGGTTTTCGTAAATCTTGGTGATCATTCTTCTCTTTCCCCATTCTATAAAAGTTAAGTAGCCCTGGAATACATCACCACTTTGGTTGTCCTCTTATGTGGATTGGTATGGAGGGACGCTTAGGTGTCAACATGAATCTTGAAGTGGATTGAGGTAGTAAGTTTTCATCTCTCTCCTCCGACTCTGCTGAATCCCACTCTTCAGAATGAGGGGTATGGGTGTTGAAGATGAATAAGGTGGGGAAGATCCTCCACTTGCTTTCGGTACTGGGAGTTTGTGTTTGGACTTCCTTACCAGGGGTGTCTATGAGTTATGAGAGGACTCCTTTTTAGAAGCGCTATGTTCGGCATTTGTTGGCTCATCCCAGATGCAATTTTTTAAAATTTCTATGGCTTTCTTCTTTGAGGGCGTTTTCTTTCCACCACCCTTCTTTGGTATTCATTTAGGAGGCATTATTACTTGTAGAGGAGGAGTTAGATCACAAACATTCATAAAAGAAGCAAGAACAAGAAAAACACTCAACTAGGGAATGAATGTTTTTGGTTCTACGAGGGGTATCTATGGGTCATAGAATAGTCTACGACTCGTAGAATCAGGCCTGCAGGTATTAGTCTATGAATCTTGTCTACGGATGAACCTTATGACTCGTATAATAGTTTACGGGTCATAAGGATCATTCGTAAACTCAATTCTATGACACTAAGTTTTGGTACTTAAATTGTACGAGTCAATCCTACAATCGTAGATAAGTCTACGACCCCTAAGATGTACCCATACAAGTAAAGTGTCAAAACATTAAAGTACTAGAATTTCATTATTTATTTGTGAATACTGATTTTGAGGTCGTCATTTACTAGGGGTAACTACGACTCGTAGATTTGTCTACAACTCCTAAAAAACCCACATTTGAACATAACATCAAGATCAGTGATCATCACAATATTAGCACAACAAAACAAGTGAAAGGAATTCAAACCATTGATTTTAAATACCAATTTAAGCAAAGACCCAATTTTCCACTCCCCAAATTAGTTGGACAAGTTAGGTGCATGAGTAATTAAACTAGTAAAGCTCATTGCTTGTGAAGGTATTAACCATTGATTCTAGAGGTCCCTTTTACGAGGGGTAACTACGACCAGTAGAAAACCCTTGTTTTGAAAAGGCTGAAAATTTACTGATCACCTTACAAATGGAGTTCAACAACAAGTTCATTATCCCTTTTTATGCAAACCAACAACACTTTAGTCCCTTTAAATTCTCTATTCTATGAAATGAAGTAGAACATGGTTGAAATAAAATAGCATGGGGAGATGAACTTACCATAATTTAGGCGTGAATCCTTGTGGGTTCAAATATTGGCTAGGTGTTGTGGGACACCGGGTGGTCTAGGGTAATGGTGTTTTGAGTGATTTGGTTTTAATGGGATGATTATAAAGATGGAAATACAGGAGTTGTTTTGAGAGGAAGGTGAACAGTGGTCGGTTGATGTAAATTGAAAAATGGATGTGATTTTTAAACTTCTTCACTTTTATTTCATTCATTACGGGTCGGGTTGGTGAGCCTACTAAGTCCGCAAAAATGGCTATTTACGAGTCATAATTTATATTATGGGTCATAAACTAGCATCGTTAATTGCCTGAACACTTAGACTAATGAAACAAAACATACCTGGGGTCCATAAGTGTAGGCTACGGGTCGTAGAATTTACTACGAGTCATAGAGTACACTCGTAGACTTAAAGTTGCATCTTGTTTGGAATCTGAAGTTTAACTATTCAAGTTTACGGGCCGTAGAAGTTTCTACGACTCGTAAAAACGACTCGTGTCTCACTCTGTGTCCTTTTCTGTTTCAAGTATTTTCAAATCGACATGGGAACGTACTCATCTTTTGGCTTATTTTTGTATACTCCTTGTGACTCTTATTTGACACAGACCCTAAAAAAATCTATGCTACCTTAAAAACTAACACATGAAAATATAAAGAAACAAAAAGAATTTAAACTAAATGAATAAAAAGTTGCCTCCCAAGTAGCACTTGATTTAACGTCATAGCACGATGCAAATATGCCTAGTTACTCCGACTTCACTAAGCTTCCATGCTTCCACATTTTTGATTTCATCCTCTGTGCCCATGTATGCTTTGATTTTTTTACCATTAACTTTGAACTTCGTACCATCCTTCTTTTCTATCACTACCACACCATATGGAAAGACTTGACTCTCTCGGAGTGGTCCTATCCATTTTGACTTGAGTTTGCAAGGAAATAAATGCATTCTTGAGTTGAATAGAAGTACTACGTCATCGGGTGCAAAATTTCACTTTTTAATCATTTGGTTGTGGTACTTCTTCATCCGCTCCTTGTACAAGGTTGCGCTTTCATATGCATTTATAAGGAAATCATCAATCTCATTTATTTGATTCATCCGTTGTTTAGATGCGGCATCCCAATCCATTTTCAATTTCTTCAATGCCAATATAGACTTGTGTTCCAACTCTACAGGCACATGACAAGACTTCCCACAGACAAGTTGATAAGGTGACATACCTATGGAAGTCTTGAATGTTGTGCAGTAAGCCCATATAGTGTCATCAAAGTTCCTTAACCAATCCTTTCTATTTGCGCTCATCATCTTTGCAAGTATTTGCTTGATTTCACGATTGGAGACTTTAACTTGTCTACTTGTTTATGGATAATAGGGAGTTTCTACACTATGTCAAACTCCATACTTTTCAAGTAACACTTTGAACAATCTATTGCAAAGGTGGGAACCTCCATTGCTGATTATTGTCCTTGGTGTACCAAATCTTGAGAAGACATTTCGCTTAAGGAAGGCGATGACATTTCTTGCTTCATTATTGGGAAGTGCAACAGCTTCTACCTGTTTAGACATATAGTCAATCGCAACAAAGATGTACTTCATTCCACTCGAACTCACAAAAGGCCCAATAAAGTCAATTCCCCATATGTCGACTAATTAAATGACTAGAATAGGGGTGAGTGGGAATTTATGTTTCCTTGAAGTTCCTCCTTCTCTTTGACAATGATCACAAAACTTGGCAAAATCATGAGTGTCTTGATGAATTGTTGGCCAATAGTACCCACATTGTAGAATCTTGTATGTTTTCTGGATATCACTATGATGGCCTCCAACGGGAAACTAATAGCATGCTTCCAAAATATTCATCATCTCTACTTCGGGTACACAGTGACTCATAATTCCATTAGCACAAACATGGAACTAGTATAGTTCCTCCTAAAAAAACTTCTTCATATTGGACATGAACTTGAGGCGTTGGTGAAGATTCAAGTCGGATGGCACTATATCACTTACCAAATAGTTAGCAACATCGACAAACCATGGAATTAAGTCATATGATGCTGCCAATACTTATTCATCTAGAAAGGTGTCATCTATCATAACTCTATCTTCCAGCTTTAACATCGCCTCTTCTTCAAGTCTAGAGAGATGGTTTGCAACTGGGTTTCTGTTCGTTTTGGATTTTTCACTTTGAAGTCAAACTCTTATAACAATAATATTCAACGGATAAGTCTTGGCTTGGCATCCTTCTTTTCCATGAGATATCTTAATGATGCATGGTTTGTGCATACAATGACTTTGGTGCCCAACAAGTAGGATCTAAACTTCTCGAAAGCGAATACAATGGCAAGTAACTCTTATTTGGTCATAGTGTAGTTTCTTTTAGCAACATTAAATGATTTGCTAGCTTCATATATTAGATATAGAATCTTCTCGTGCCTTTGTCCCAATACTAAGCTAAGTGTTATTTCAGTTGCATCACACATGACTTCAAACGGTTGCTCCCAATCAAATGCAATGATGATTGGAGTCGATACTAACCTTTTCTTCAACTCTTCAAACTCTTTTAGATAGGCCTCATCAAAAACAAACTTAGTCTCTCTCTCTAGTAGTTTGCATAAATGATGACTTATTTTGGAGAAGTCTTTCATGAAGCATCGATAAAATCCAGCATGCCCTAAGAAGCTTTGAATGCCTTTGATGGATATGGGAGGGGGTAACTTTGCGATTACCTCAATATTTGCTCGATCTACCTCAATGCCTTTGTTTGAAATCTTGTGACCCTGCACTATGCCCTCTTTCACCATAAAGTGACACTTCTCCCAATTTAGCATAAGGTTGCACTCTTCACACCTTTTTAGTACATCTTAGAGATGAGCCAAGAAATCCTCAAATGAGGGACCAACCACTAAAAAATCATCCATGAAAACTTCAATTGTATCTTCAACCATATCTATACAGATAGACATGATACAATGTTGAAAGGTCCCGGTGCATTACACAATCCGAATGGCATCCTTTTGAAGGTGAAAGTTTATGTGAAAGTGGTTTTCTCTTGGTATTTGGGTGCTAGATATCTGATTGTAGCCCGAATATCAATAAAGAAAATAGTACCATTCTTTGCTAGCAAGATGGTCAAGCATCTAATCCATGAAAGGTATTGGAAAGTGATTTTTTTCTGTTCATGAGGATAATTCATGCACACTCTCCAACCGGTGAAAGACCTCATTGGAATGAGTTTATTCTTTAGATTTGGCACCACAGTAATACCACCCATTTTTGGTATGCATTGGATAGGACTTATCCAACTACTATCTGAGATTGGATAAATAACTCTAGCATCTAACCACGTGATGATCTCCTTTTGACTACCTCTTGAATAAGTGGGTTGAGGTGTTCAATGCTTGGTCTGAAATCCGTCATGAGTTGGATTTTTTTAGTACATAATCCTGGTAGTATGCCTATGATATCAGCTATAGACTATCATATTGCTCTTTTAAAACACCTCAATACAGATGTTAGAGCTTCCACTTGATTTTGATGAAGATCAGTAGCTATTATGACCGGCAACATGTTGTTAGGTTCCAAAAAAGCATATTTCAAGTGAGATGGCACCACTTTGAGTTTCAAAATTGGAGGTTCCTCGATGGATGGTTTCGTGGGCAGAGTATCTCTATTCTTCAAGTCTAAGTCAAGTCTCTTTGGTGCGTGATTGAAAGTCCCAAGGTCATTCAATGCAAAACTATCTCATCATACTCTCTAATGTGATCTTTGTCAAAGTTCATGATGATAAAAGCTAAAGCTTCATCGCCCAATCTCTCTTCAACAGGTATTTCTGGCAGCAAATCATCGACGACATCAATTACGGAAACAACTCATAGATTATTGTGATGATTTATTGCTCGACATACATCAAAGATCACCTCTTCATTATTTAGTAGAAGCTTTAGTTGGCCATTTTCCATGTCTACCAAAGCATGTTCGGTTGCCAAGAATGGTCTACCTAGAATGAAAGGAACATCAAAGTCTACCTCACAGTCAAAACTGATGAAGCCAGCAGGGAATATGAATGCTTCAACCTTTACTAAAATATCATAAATAATTCCCACGGGCTTTTTCATATTATGATCTGCCATTAAGAACTATATTGATATCGATTTTGGGGCTCCTAAGCCAAATTATTGGAACACTGCTAGCGGCATCAAGTTACCACTAGCACCCAAGTGGCACAATACTTTTGTAAAGTAGAATACCCCAATGGTACATGGTATGGTGAATGCTCCTAGTCCTCTTTTTTTCACAAGAAAGCGAGTGGAGAATGCGCTACAATAATGCAAGTTATCAACCGGTTCAAAGCTTACCATTCTCTACCTTATGATAAGATCCTTCATAAATTTGGCAAATCCCGATATTTGTCCTAGTGCCTCCATTAAAGAAACATTCACCAAAAGTTATTTCAACATGGAAATAAACTTAAGAAACTTTCCATCTTTGGCCTTCTTGTTCAATATCTGTGGAAAAAGAGGAGAAAGTCTTGGCATTGGAATTAGAGTTGGAGCAGCGTCTTTTGCATTGATTGCTTTCTCACTATGTTTTGCATCTCGTCTTTCAGGTTGTTTGGTTCTTAGCTCTTCAGCTACTGCTTTTTCCTTGATTTTTCTTTTTGTTTCATCCTCAATAACAGTCATGTCATGTACTTCATCTTCAAGTTCTGGCATAGGTGGATCCACTATTTGAATACCACCTCGGGTGGTCACAACCATACATTACCCGTTATTCTTTGGATTTTGAATTATATTACTTGGGAGAGTTCCTTTTTGGTGTGGTTCAAAGACAACGAAATATGTCCCAATTGTTGCTTAATAAGCTTAATGGATGTAGAGTGTGACTCAATTTTTGATTTATTTCGGAAAGATCATTGCGTATATCCTTAAGATTATCCTCTGTTGTGTCATATTATTTCATCATCTTTGTCATCATGTCTTTGATCCCTATAAGTCTGGATCCCCCATCTCAATTTTTGAGAAGGATGTATGTATCACTCTTGTTGTTATCTCTCTTTCACTAATCACCTTCTCTTTCTTGCCCACGGTTGCGATCATTATATCCATTTTGATTATAATTGTTTTTGCAATTTTAGTTCCCTTCACAATTGTAGTTGTTGTCACGATTGTAATAACCCCCTCAATTGAAGTTGTTATAGTTCTGACCTTGATTTCCTTGACCTTGGCATCAAGAATCCTGATTGGATACTTGGACGTTAGTCCGGAAACCCCTACTTGATCATTTACATAGAAAGCATCTTCCTCATATCCATAATCGTCATAACTTGTGGCTCTACCTTTATGGTTGATTGGATTGATTTTCTCTATTCCCGTGTTTTTGAATGCCAGTTTGATTTCAATTTTTAATTGCGCGAGCTCTTATAGTACCTATTCATTTTGTATGTTAGGATTTGGATTTGTGTGAACAGAAAAAGAGCTTTTTGAAGATTCTTTGTCCCTAGAGCTCCAAGCTTGGTTGGTCTTTGTAACACGATCAAGTCTCTCTGCGTCCTCTTGGAAGGTGTTGGCCAAGAATGCTCCACCGGTGATGTTTTCTGCAACAGCCTTTCCATTATCTTCAAGTGCATGGTAGAACAACTCATGAAGTGACTCATCTGCGATTCTATGATTTGTTATACTTCGTAGATACTTTACAAATCTCTTCCAAGCTCCACAAATTGACTCTCTGGGCTTTTGTTGAAAGTTGTTGATTTTGTCTATTAGTTTTAATTTCTTGGACAATGGGAAATACTTCTCCATGAACGCCTTGTGTAATTCATCCCAATTTGTGATGGAATTGTATGGAAGTTTTGAAAGTCAGATTGAAGCTTCGCTAGTAAGTGATAATAGAAAAATACGTAGCCCAATGGCATCCATATTTAAGCCTGGGTCGCCAACACAGCTCTGGCAAATGTATGCCACATTCTGGAGATGAATGTGTGGATTTTGGATTGCAATCCAACAAACATTCCTCTACTATAAAGCATTTGAATCAACCCACTTGTGATGCTGAACTTAGTTTCTAGCGGCAATAGAGGTAACACAATAGCACCCGTAGTTCTGATGGGGTTAGGATTGACCCAGAGTTGTTCCATATGACAAATTTTGGGTGTTGTCTAGGTGTAGGAATATGTCTTGCCATTGGTGGATTGTTAAGGAAATTTTATGGTTGAGTTTTGGTGCATTGTCATGTTGCTCTCCAAGATGTTTTGCGTCATCCCCAAGTTCATGTCTATCATTATTATTGATGTTATTCACCATCCTACGTAATGCTCTTTCAATTTTGGGATTAAATGAAATCAAGGGAATGCCTTGACTTCTCGTATTTGGCAAGGAGTCAAAATTTGTTTCACCACAAATAAAAAGAAAAATAACGTAAAATAAGGAAATAATGACTACTTTGATTACTCTATTTTATTCCTGTCGTTCTCGTTATTTGCTTTCTCATATATTCCTTATCTAACCTCCTTTATGCTTTTATGCTCTTATTGAGCCGAGGATCTTTCAAAAACAGTCGTCCTACCTTGGTAAGAGTCAGGTCTGCATACACTTTACCCTCTCTAGACCCCACGTTATGGTATTTCACTGGGTAGTAGTTGTTGTTGTTGTTGTTGTTGTTGTAAGGAAATAATGACTACAAATCAAATAATAAAAATGAGTCTTAATCTAAAACCCAAATTCCCTAACAACGAAGCCAAAATTTGATAAGCTCAAATTACACCTCCCTAAAGAAGTATAAAGCAATCGTTGATCAAATATAGAACTTAACGAAGGTTATGTCGATCCCAGGAAGAATATGGTTTAGAATTTAGATTAATCGTTTATTGTTTGCTTTAGTAGATAATTTATTTCCATAAAAAATGGATTTTTATAAAACTAGTGAGCATATCAAATAACAAACATCAACAAACAAAAGTACAGTTTAATGTGGTCTAAATTAGTAAGAAGTGAAACTAGGGTTATATGTTTTCCCCGAATCCTTAACTAAGTAGACCTTTTTGCATTAGTAATTTAAGTAGACCTTTTTTACATTAGTATTTCTTTTCTAGTGTGTTACATCTAGAATCGGTAAGTTAATTTCACCTAAGTCCTTGATCCAGAAAATAAGTGAATTTCACTACGCAACTTGATCTATCTACGAGTGTACGCTTTACTAACCCTTACCAATGATCCTAGATTTAGCTATCCCTTGATCCATTCAAGCTAATTAGATGAGGATGATTAGCCCAAATCTCACTGTTTAATCCCTTTTCCCAATCGTTACCTCCTTGATCCAGAAAGTAAGGATAAGGCAAGTCCTAACGTTGGCCACTGTAAAAAAGCAATCAAAACGAAGGACAAAAAATACATACATGCACACTATTCAAGAATTACTCTTTATTAAGTTCTATGTCATTAATTCTTCATGGTTGCCCCAACCCTAGTTATGGAATTAGCTACTCATAACTACGTGATCACACTCAATATTATTTATGTTAAAAGCAATCATGAACATACAATATTAATTTTAAGAATCCAAAATCTTCAATAAAATCCGAACGTAAAATATCGATAACAAAAACTGGAATTCAAGAATAAAAGCCCAAAAGTAGTTCAAGCTTTTTCTTAAACCTAAAAAACCTGCATAAAGTAAACTAAACCTAAGAAGTCTATTGATAGACAAATAATCCTAAGTAAATATGAATTTGGAGAACATAGGAACCTTTAAGTCGGTTCGGGTCTTCATTTGTATGGATCATACACTCAGATTGCACTGAGGAACTCTTATTTTTCACGACCACTTTCTATGGCTTGTAAATATTAGGACGAATCATCAACTGGAGTCATAACACTATTCTTACTTCATCATCAGTAACTACAGCTACGAGTGTGTTCTCTGACTCATAGGAATGTAAACGAACCATAGAACTGACTCGTCTTGATCACTTTGTCTTCAGTCTTTCACTTTGATTTAATGACTTCAAATGATGACTCGTTAGACTAATAAAGAGTCATAAATCTACCCGTCAGCTTTACTTTAACTGCCTTCCTCTATCTCTTCTTAGACGAGTGATACCTACGACCCATATAAGTAACTACGATTCGTAGAGTTGACTCATAATCTTTAAAAAACTTTTTCCTTCGGTTCTGTGATTCCTCAACTAATTCTTCGACTTAGTTTCCTACTAAATAAGCAAAACTAAAATCAAATATGCTAACAAACACTTGAAAGACATGCAAATTCTCAAGTTTAAAATATTAAAAGTACCATAAATCCTCAGCACATCAAGAATAATGGCCAAAGTTGATCTAAGGCTCACTTTTATAGACGTGATCAAGAAGAAATAGTTTGAGGATGTTAACTTAAGTGAAATTAGAGGAAAAGTGTTGATGGACAAGTCTCAAGACTCAATGGTTGATGTAGGTGGGGTGCTCCACTTTAGGTGACTAATGTATCAAGACTTAAAATGATTATATTAGTGGTCGAATATGAAGAAAGACTGTTGAAATTGTAGCCAAGTGTCAGAACTACCAATAGGTGAAGTGTGAGCACCAAAGACCTGTAGGTTTGCTTCAAAGAATGTCCATTCCTGAATGGAACTGGGAGATGATAGCCATGGACTTCGTGGTGGGACATCCCAAGACTTTGATGAAGTATAAATCCATTTGGGTGTTGGTTGATAGGTTAACAAATTCAGCACACTTCATCCCGATTAGAGTGGATTACAATGCACAACAGCTAGCCAGGATTTATGTGAAAGAGATAGTAAAGTTGCACGAGGTGCCCCTTTCTATCATTTCAGACCGTGGTACGCAGTTCACTTCCAAATTTTAGGGAAAGTTGCATGAAGAGTTGGGCACTCAACTCACTTTTAGCACCTCTTTCCATCCACAAATAGATGGGCAATCACAAAGGACTACACAAGTGTTTAAAGACATGTTGAGGGCATGTGTGATCGACTTTGGGGGCATTGGGACAAGTTTTTGCCCTTATGTGGTTCTCCTACAATAATAGCTACCACTCTAGCATCGAGATGACATCATTTGAAGCCTTTTATGAGAGAGGATGCAGGTCTTTCATAGGGTGGTTTGAAGCTGGAGAAGTAGAGCCTTTGGGGGTAGACTTAGTGAGGGACGCTCAAGATAAGGTAAGGAGCATCTAAGCTAAGCTTCGAGCGGCTCAAAGTTATCAAAAAGAGTATGCTGACCATAAGGTAATGGATATGATATTCGAGGCTGGTAAGCAAGTACTTCCAAAAGTGTTACCCATTAAAGGGGTGATGAGATTTGCCTAGAAGGACAAACTCAGTCCTCGCTGTATTGGCCCTTTTTAGATTTTTTATTGTGTAGGGTCAATGATGTATAGATTTTCCTTACCACCTAGCTTTTTTGGGTACACCCGATGTTCTATGTATCAATGCTAAAGAAGTACTATGGGGGTGGGTACTACATCATTAAATGGGACTCGGTGTTATTAGAAAAGGAACTTCAGTATGAGGAAGAGCTGATTGCATTTCTTGATCAAGATGTTCAAAAGTTGAGGACTAAAAAGATCAAATAAGTATGGTCAAGGAGTAATGGAAATATCATTCGATGGAGGAAGCTATTTGGGAGACTGAAAAGGACATGCGAGATAAGTATCCTCAACTGTTTGATGAAACATGTACTACTCTATCTCTACTTTAGACCTATTTTCCTATTTAGTCACTTGGGGATGAGTGATGGGTAAATTGCTATCTATTGTAATGACATATCCCCGTCGTTATAGATAGGCCAATAGGGAAGAATTTTTGGGCTAGAAACTTTGGGTTGTAACTTCAGAAAAAGTTAGCCTAGGCAATACTTAGACACATTCTGCATCATATGAAGTCTGGGGCATACTTGTGAATAGGGAGTGATCGAATCTCTAATTTATTTAGATAAGATGAAAGACAAGACGATACAGAGCATTTATGGCTTCATAGAATCGCATTCGGGCAAGTAAAACACTTCTAATCGAATTTGGTGTGAAAAGGTATATTTTAATATGTCTGGGAAAGGGGGTGTGTTGTAAAATGGGGGCTGGAAGATCAAACTCTGAGCTCTCTATTTCCGTGCAACCCGCTAGAGAGGGATCTATCCCGGAATGGTCTATTTATGCAAAAACAGTTCTTAAGACTTCAGGAGGTGACCTAGGGAAATTTCCATCAATTTTCTACGGATTTCCATGCTTAAGGTAATGATTTTACTCCTTAAATTCATCCTTTAATTTTTAGAACCTAGAAACTATGGTTGGTAATCATTGGGGGGACAGTTTTAACTGAACACTAATGGTGGAAAATAGTCCTAGGGTGGGGTTAGGATGATTGGTTTGGCCTAGGATGAGAATTCTGTTATTTTTTATGATAGTTAGTCCATTTGTTTGATCCTTTATATGTATTTGTTGTTTCTAGACCAAGAATGAAAAGAACAAACCCAGAAAGATCTTGCACTGTAAGGTTGTTGAAACTTGAATTTGAGGTAGGTGATGGTTTTATTTCTTGCATATGTTGCATTTACTTGTAAAATTGGTTCATGATATACATATGTATATATGAGTAGGGAAGCATTCTAGTTTATATGTGAAATAATCACTAGCTGGCTTGTCGTGTGATAAACTTGTTATTGGTGATAAAAATGTTGAATATTAAATGTGATTGTGGAATTTTGCATGACTAGAACTAGATGTCACGTTCTGACACATATTTGGATCGGGTATCACATTTTGAAACTGACCTTGAATCGGGTGTCATATTCCAACACAAATTTAAGTGTTTATAGGCCCTACGAGAGGACCCTGTGTGAAGTTATAGCATGTTGAAGTTATAAAACTGTGATCTTGGTGATTATTATTGGAGATGAGATTGGTTAACTTATTTTGAATATGTGTGTTTGTCATGTTGAGTTTACTTTTCTATGATTCGCTTATTGGCTAACCGCATGATCTTACCAGTACACTGTTGATTTTGTGTATTGATACTACACTTGATCTGTCTTTCATTGAGTGTGGGGAATATTTAGCCAGTTGTGGAGAGACTTCACCTAGACGAGTAGTGATCTTGTTTGATTTCAAGGGTGAGCTATTCTGTCATGCTGTCGTAGAATTTCTCATCTACCCTAGTCCTTCTTTCGGGACTTAGATGTTCAGACATTTTATTAACTCTTTATGACATCTTTTGGAAGTTGTATATTGTTAGAGTTTTGGTACGATGTCTTTTAGTTCCTAGGATTTTTTTACTTGTGCAATGTTTGCAGTTGATAACTTGACTGTTTCTGAGTTTATGAAAACTCAGTTTTTGTTCTTGATTTAAACTTGCTTCCGCATCATTAAACTTTTGTATATATTGAGAGTTTTTAGTTAGGCTTAAATTATGGTTCTTCCACTGGAGGTTATTGTGGGTGCCAGTCACAGCGAGTCGGGGTCGTGACAAATTACCTAATTATAAAGAGTTGAAATAACTCCACAGAAAGAAAGAAAAAAGATAACTCAAAAACCACAATAATGGACTTTCTATAGAGAAACAATGTTAGTCTAATATGTAATGAAGACAAAAAAATTGGCACAATAAAAATACTAGCCATATTTAGAATATAATATGTAGAAATTGAGACATTAGCTTTAGTAGATACAGGATGTTCATAAGAATATGTAGGACTAGAATGGAAGAATTGATCAAGTAATTACAATAATATCTAGACTAGAATATAAATTAGGCCCCATTTTGCACCTGACGTGTATTATTTTGAATCTTATCTTTAAGGTATCAACCATTTTAGTTTGTCTTCTATGTAGGTAATACAACCTTCCATATGACATAACTTACATTTAGCTAATATTTTTTCCAAATTCTGTTAAGTTTATCATGAGGTCTGGACTGATGTAAAATATTTCTCAATTATTCTTGGGAAAAATCTACCTTGTATGCTCCCATATTGCTATTATCGATTCACCTAAAAAGGTTTCCATGTATTTTACCCTGTATTCTATTAATTAACTCATTCTTTTCAGGTAACTTATATGCATCTATTCTAGTATTATCATTTAACCTCTTATAATTTATTACCACTCTAGCTTTACTTCTTACTATTTCACTGTGATTTCTTACCATAAATGCTGCAGATCTATGTTTAGAAGTAGATCTTCTTATTACTCCTAATTTTACTAATTCCTTAGTTTGTGTACTAATATGGAAGACATTAAATTAGTACAATAGATTAAAAATCCAGTATTTAAATACTAAATTTAATCTAGAAAAAATACTTACTAAAATAGAAATAGAGAAGTTAATAAACACAATCTCAAAAAACCCGAAAGAATTAGAAATTAGAACTACTCAATTAATAACAAAAACACCATGTCAGGTAGAAGTAATAACTACCGAGATAAGTGAGTTAAAAATAACAATATAAAAATTAGAAGAAATATAACTTTCATGAACGAAGAAGAACACTTAATATATAGGAAAGTAGTAGATTATACAACTAAATGTTTCCATGTATTTATACACTGTTTCACCATCTGTCTCTTGATAATTTTTATATAATCTGCCACTACTAGTTCTTTCCATAAGTCTATAACTGTATTCCACATTTGTGGGTCATGTACTCCTATATTTAATATTTTTTTCTTTATTTCCTCCTTGTAATCTAATTGGTTCTTCTATAGGCATTCGTTTTCCCATTGGTTTTATAGTTTCGGTCACTATTTCTTGATTTATCCTATATATTCTTCTTCTTGGTACATTTCCTGTACTATTATCTATCGTCTATTATTGAGATGTTCTTTGAAATGGGCTAGCGCTAGTGGAACTAGTTGCTTCTATTAATTCTTTTTGACTTACAATAGAAGTTAATTCTAGGTCTTCTTTATTATCTGAAAATATATATATTGATTCAGTATAAAAACTTTTATTTGTATCTTGTGTTCTATATCCTAAGTTATTAGTTCTAAACTCATATATTTTAAAATGTCTTTTGGTTTCTTTTGAGTTCATTCTTCCCTTTTTATATCCTTTACATTTAAATGTTATATAGCTATTTTCTTCATATCTTATTATTTCTTCTTCTATAACTTTATTGACTTCATATCCTTCTTGTATTATTTCTATATTCATAATTTCTTTTTGTTCTCTTTCTATAACATTTTCTGTCTCATCATCATCCAGTGCTCTTTGACTCGTATAATTATAGTTTGTAAATCTTATAGAAGTCTATCCTTTCATATTAGTAAACATTAGATGAGATTTTGGTGTAAAAGCCTTTGGTTTAGTAAATTTTTTTAAGTTCCATTCTAGTCCTACATATTCTTCTGGGTTTATTTTTATGGGTGTTATTAATTTTACGCCTTTATTTCCCATTACCTCAACTACATCATTTACTTTGAGTATAAATTATATGTTACTACTTAGAGCCATTTATCCTAAGAATCCTACACACATTAATAAGTTATTTTCATTATTCATCTCTTCATATCATTTAGTCTGTACTCTTATTTTAATATTTTTTCTAAATTCTTTTATGTTTATCAGGAAGTCTGGACTGATCTAAAATATTTTTTCATTATTATTCATGTCTACTTCTATTAATCCTATTATAGATTTCTTTAAGTCTGACCATCTATCATCATATAATATAATTAATACCTTATTTCCTAAAAATTTTCTAGTCAATCCTTTGATTCCTATGACAATTAATCTCATATGCATTAACGTCACTCTTGTATTCATTATTCCTTTTAAAGATTCAAGATTTATGAGATTTAGCGTTGCAATGTTGTCTCCTATGGCTGACGATTGTTCTTCTCTAATGTCTGTATAACTGGTTATCTTTAGAAAAGTATTTTGTATTATCTAATGTCCTAGGATTTAATAGTTTTAACTGATTTTGTTGAAAAAATTGCAAATCTTTATCTACATTTATTATTTCATTTACTTCTCGATTATGTTCTTTATTTGATTGATGTCTTGATAATATTCTAGAAATAAGGTCATTTCTTATTCTATTGTCAGAAAAATTTACTCTTGGTTTTTCTTCTTCTGTGCTTCTTCTTGACCTACTTGAAAGAAAGTCCATTGTTGTGGTTTTTGAATTATCATTCGTCTCTCTTTCTATGGAGTTATTTCAATTCTTTTCAATTGGGTAATTAATTCATCTATTTCAGTATTTTTAGATACTAGTTTTTCAGCTCCTTTTTCTTTAACTAATTTTTCTATATTTGTATTTAATTCTAATAGTAAGGCTATTATAGTGTTATTTTGTTTAATAATAATTTTTTCAGAAATACTTGCAGGCTGATAATTTGAAAATCCTACTAATTCTGTTTGAAATTCAGTTGTAAAATCTACTTCTTTCTTATGTCTATTTTTTCTAGTATTTTTAAGAAAAATGTTAACGCTTTCTGTATATTAAGCGAAGTTTGCTTTATTTTTATTTCCTTATATAGGTATCAATGTCTTGCTCCTATTGGTTGAGCAAATGAATGTCTTTCCATATATTATTTCTAGATTTAGGTTGTGTGATTAATTTATATTCTAGTTTAGATATTATTGTAATTAAATGATTAAGTCTTTTGTTATCTTCTTTTGTATAGTTTAATCTTTTATATTCCCAATATAAACCTTGTAGATCTTGTTTAAGTGCTAAATATGTCGTAGTATTGTTTAAGGGTCTTCTCATTAAATAGGTATTTCCTAAAAACGTCTTGCTCTGATACCAATATTAATAGATGATTTAGATGATTTTATACTCTTTGAAATAATATGATGTGTGTGTACAAATATTAATAGATGATTTAGATGCTTTTATAATCTTTTAAATAATATGGTATGTGTGTGCAAATATGTTGTAAATCCTACTCAATATTCCATCTCTCGTATAGTTTTATCATGTTTGGCTTCTTGGTTGTTGATTTTAACCAATGTTTCTCCCCATTTGTAGTTTTTTTTACAATCTTGCCATGTTCATCTCTCTCTTAACCTGTGTTCCTAATAACTTCTTCTTTAACCTCACCTTGAGTATGGAGACAAAGACGTCCTTTCAATTATGGCAGACTTTTAAATATCATAAAAATCCTAAGAATTTATAGGTTAATCCATTATTGTTATTAAGAGATTAAGAGGTTAATCATATACCAAAGGCAATGTATAAACAAATGTACAAAAAATGTTAAATAATGGAAACATAAACATATTTTTTGGGGGAGAATACAGGAAATATAACAATAATAAAAACTTACATGATTAAAACTGAGAGAAGTTTTCTTTTCGGGAACCCCCGAAGAACTTTCACAAGATTGAAAACTTTATTACAACACACTTAGTATTATACAAAGACTGATTACAAAAAGAGGGTAGTTGGTTCTTGGAGAGGAGTTGAAAATATTAAGGAAAGGGGAATATGTTGTGTGTTTCTGGCTTGTTTCTTTTATTAAGTTGTGTCCTTCTTCGAATGAAGAAGAGAGTCTTTTACAGACAAACTAAGGGATAAAGTAGAAATAAAGTAGTGGACTAAAACAAATGGACGACACCTTAAAGATAAGATTCAAAATAATACACGTTGGGTGCATAATGGGCTCTATCGTCACATGTATTATTTGCTTCTTTTGTTTGCCTGACACATACTGACTGACGCGTGCTTATCAGTTTTTCCCTTTTGGAGGTTAGTGATAAGTAAGCACTCACATGAAAAATGTAGGCATACCCACATGACACACTCCATTATTTACATAGTAGTTGGTGGTAATTCATCCACGTCTCTTATCTTATCTTCTCATCTCTTTATAGCGATTCTCTATCATTCATTCACTCATCATGTATTATTGCTAATGTCCATATCTAGTCATCTTCACTTGCTTTTATGTCTTTTCCATTTTATGTGTCCAAGTTATGTAATGCAATGGAGTCAAAACTCATACCAGAATCATCATCTTCGTTAGGATCTTGCGCATCTTGGTAATAAGAGTTTTCTCCATAATGGTCATATTCTCCGGTGCTTGGGGATCTGTCATGACTCAAAAACCAAAGCCATGATGGAACACATCCCAACCCATACCGATGTGTAAGACAAAAAGTAAAACCATATAAGACTCCCAAAGGTAAGTTAGGCCACGAATAATTAATAAGTAAAGGACAACAACGAAATTATCCCAAAACTTTGTGTCATAAGTTTAAGAGCATCTAAATACAAATCTGGTTTTGAATACACAGTATAAGTCTCCAAATATAGAAAAGACAGTAAATGAAAGATGGACTAGCGGCGATCCGGATCCCAAGATCTCACCACTGATCCGATAATGATGTATCCGCTAGAATTAACTACCAGGCTAGATGTCTTGACTAGTATCTGCATCAAAAGAGACATAGAAGTAGGGGTAAAAGTATAATACATATAAGGAATTAATCAACAACTATGAAATAAACTAAGGAACACTTTAACCTGCACGCAGAAAAGTCTCACTCCAGCAACGGCGCTGCCAATTTATATAGAACGGTATGAATAAAGTAAACGCATAATTACAGTTCAATATCACAATTAAACAAATAGAACAAATATCATAGGTATCAATGTAATGCAATGCATTATGATGATGCAATAATATGGTAGTATGGTGGGATCAAGACTGTCGCACAACCTGTCATATACACTTGTCGAGCTGTGCTACCAAGCAGGACCCATGGGGGTCTCGTAGACCATATACCTCATCACAATTTCAATTTATCAACTACCTCGCTACCAAATTCATGGCCAAAAACTCATGATACTAATATCTCATCCGCTTTCCACCTACTCGTAGTTAAGGATATATGAAAAATATCATATTTTCTTTCTTAAAAAGGGTTTCCACAATTCTCAACTTCCTAATGATCAATGATAATATTTACAATATATAAGGAATGGAGGTAATATTCAACTCAACATGTAGCACAACGTTCAAAGTTCTCAAAACTTAACTTAAGCATGATATTCACCCTCAATAGATAGTAATGGGAAGGAATTACATCAAATTAAGTGTTCACCCTTTCTCAATAATATCTCAATACTTAGGCATGATCAAACCCTTAACTCAGCCCCTTAGGCAGGCATTACAAGTCAAATAACCTTGTCAAATCTCTTATACAGTTAAATCATGGATTACACAACCTCAATCACATGTAAAATATCACATAAGGTCCTATATAGGCTACACAGAACATATAAGCCCTCACACGGGCATCACACTATAAATTATCATTTCCAAACTACACTACAACCCCATCCCAAAGTCTACAATATAGAATTTGACTAATCACCCCATTTCAGCCCTAAAAGGATAGCCAAACCTTCATCTATAGCCGATACCGCACTAGAACACCTCCATCAAAAGGTCAACTCTAAAATTCAACACCTGTAATGACAAACCACTATCAAGAATGAAATATACACGTCATAAGGAGTCCAACGATACCCATATTGATAGGTTTCCCAATTGGGGGTAAAATAGTCCAAAAATTGATTAATTTTGAATAGGGTCAAATCTAGAATTTTATTTAAAAATTACATTCTACTAGTAACAAGGAACTCATGGTCGAAAAATCCAGAAAAATAGAGTACAAAACGAGTTAGAAATTACCAATTTCCATAAATTCGGATTAGGGAAGAAAAAGAGGTTTTGGTTTGAAATTAAAATTAGAACTTGAAATCACCAAATTATTAACGAAAATGGAAGATTTTAGGTCAAAAATCACTTACCCACTACTTTTCCTCGAACATCTATTCTCAAATGGCCTCCTCAAGTTCCAAGAACTCAAAATAGTGAAAAATGGAAGTTTTCATGACCTTTACTATTTCATGTCTAAATTGTCCTCCGCGAATGCGGACATTTAACTCCTCAAAAATGGAGCTCACTCGAAACACCCTCCGAAAATGTGGACCCACTCCACAAACGAGGAAAATGAAAAGGTCGTGCTCCTCAAATGCGGTCACCCTCCGCGAATGCATAGAAGGTAGAGATCGTGCTCCGCAAACGCGGAGAAGGAAATATGACTGCACTAGATAGAAGTCCAATCGTTTAAGAAAAATCCCCAAACGGTCCCTCAAAATTTGTTCGGAATCCCATACACACAAACCATATGTGCACTCCTATTAAATTTGACGTTTCAGACACAATGGAACTATCGAAATTCAAATTTGAGGTCTCCTTGATCCAAAATATGATAAGTCACAACTAAACTAGTTTCAGCACTTGAAATATCCATAATAACCTTAGAACTTCTAAAAATTACAACAAGTCCATTAATAGTGATAGAATCACCCCCCAAAACTATTGAAATCATTAGAAATCCAATCCGAGTCTCCCAACTAGATTTGTTGACCAAAGTCAAACTTAACTCATATAAAACTAATTTTCTAACTTGAGACCTCAAATTTACATATCAACTCCAAATATGATTTCGACGACTCCGTTAGACCAATTTCCACATTCTAAAACTGATATAATAGATAAAATCCCGTTTTGAGACCTATAGCTTCGATTGGTATCGATAACCATATTTTTACCTCTTAACTCTATAAACTCAAGAATATTCTCAAATTACTAACTATTAAGATATTAACACATTCAATCACACACACTGAACAAATAAAACTCGGGGGCACTAATGATAAGGATAAAAGGGTAATTTCATGCAATTTTTTGCAAAAATAACCCTCAAGGTCATTATAACATCCACAACTAAAAAGGATGTTCATCCTTGGACATAAGATAAAGGAAAGTACCTTGAGTCTCAAAAAGCTAAGGGTACTGGGCCCGCATATCAGACTCTAACTCCCAAGTTGCCTCCTTAATAGGCCGATGCCACCACTGCCCCTTGACTGAAGTGATCTCCTTGGTCCTGAGCCTACGAATCTGTCTGTCTAGGATAGCTACTGTCTCCTCCTCATAAATTAAATCCGGACCTAACTTTACTGCATCATAAGAAATCACATGGGACTCATCCAATATGTACTTGCGAAGCATGGAGACATGAAACACTGGAGGGACAGTCGACAATCTAGGAGGTAAGGCCAACTCATAAGCCACCTTACCCACTCTCCTCAGAATCTAAAACGGGCCAACAAACATCAAGCTAAGCTTGCCCTTCTTCCCGAACCTTATCACACTCCTCATGGTCGATATTTTAAGCCACACACAATCACCCATCATGAACTCTAAGGGATAAACCCTCCTGTCAGCATAGCTCTTCTGACGACTCTGAGCTGTCAATAGTCGACCATGAATCAAACGTACCCACTCCATAGCATCCCTGAGTAAGTCAGTATCCAATGCATCAACGGCCACTGAATCAAACCACCCAATGGGTGACTGGCACCTACAACCATACAATGCCTCAAATAGTGCCATCTTACTGCTGGAGTGATATCTATTATTATAGGAAAACTCTACTACGGCCAAGTGTTGGTCCTAGTAGGCACCAAAATCAATCATACCTAAATAGTCTGCTCGGACTGGCCATCGGTATAGGGATGAAATATTGAACTTATCTCTAGCTGCATACCCAAACCATGCTACAATGCCTCCCAAAAGTGAGAGGTGAATATTGAACCCCGATCTGACATAATAGAAATAGGCACCCCATGTAACCTAAAAATCTTCCGAAGATAGATCCTAGCTAACTGCTCAGCATTGTAGCTAGTATTCACAGAAAGGAAATGTGTTGATTTGGTCAATCGGTCAACAATCACCCAAATAGATTCATACTTACTCAATGCCATGGGTAATCCAGACACAAAATCCCTAGTAATACTCTCCTACTTACACTCGAGAATAGGCATCCTTTGCATAAAACCACCCGGGTTTTGATCCTCATACTTTACCTGTTGGCAATTCAGACACTTAGCAAAAAAATCAACAATGTCCTTCTATATGCTGCACCACCAATAGTATTGTTTCAAGTCATGAAATATCTTTTCCACCCCAGGTGAATCGAATACGTGGAACAATGAGCCTCCTCCAATATTATATGTACCCAACCACCAATCTTGGGCACAAAAATACGACCACTAATCCTCAAAACTCCCTCTGGATAAAGAGAGGCTGATTTTGCCTCACCACTCAATACTTTGTCTCGAATGACCCTCAACTTGTCATTCTTAAACTAGTATGTACAAATCTAGTCCATCAAAGTAGACCTAGCCTCCAGAAAGGTCAAAATGCTATGATGTGTAGAAATATCAAGTCGGACCAACTTTCTAGCCAATGATTGAACCTACAAAGACAAAGGCCTCTCATACACCTTAAGGAAGTTCAAACTACCAATACTAGGTGCTTTGCTACTCAAGGCATCTGCTACCACATTAGCTTTTCCTGGATGATAAAGCATGGTAAGGTCATAGTCTTTCAATAACTCCAACCACCTACGCTGCCTCATGTTCATATTATGCTGAGAAAAGATATACTTAAGGCTACGATGGTCAGTAAAGACCTCACAATGCACGCCATACAGATAGTACCTCCACAACTTTAGAAAAAACACCATCGCCGCCAACTCTAGGTCGTGGGTAGGATAGTTCTTCTCATGTATCTTCAACCGTAGAGAAGCATAAGCTATTAATCTACCCTTTTGCATCAATACATTACCCAAGCCTACTCCCAATGCATTACAAAACACAATAAAGGACACACCCTTCTTCGGTAAGTTTAGAATAAGTGTTGAAGTCAATAACTCCTTGAGCTTTTGAATGATCGCCTCACACTCATTAGTCCACTAAAATTGTACAGTATTTTGAGTTAGCCTAGTCAATGGGGCTGCAATAGAGGAAAAACCCTAAAAACCAACGATAATAGCCTTCCAACCCAATATAGCTCCGAATCTCGATAGTCTTAGTAGGACTAACCTAATCACAAACGACTGCAACCTTGGACGGATCAACCATAATACCATCCTTGGTCACCACATGACCTAAGAATGCCATGGACTCGAGCCAAAACTCATATTTGGAGAATTTTACATACAACTTCTTCTATCTCAATCTCTAAAGGATCATCCTTAAGTGTCTAACATAATTTGCCTCATTCTTGGAATAAACCAAGATGCCATTAATGAACACGATTACAAATGAGTCCAAACAAGGTTGAAATACCCGGTTCATCAACTCTATAAAAGAAGCTGGGGCATTAGTCAACCCAAAGGACATAAGTACAAATTCATAATGCCCATAATGAGTCCTGAATCTAGTCTTTGAGATATCAAGTTCCCAAACTCTCAACTGATGATAAATCTACCTCAAATCATTTTTGGAAAACACTGATGCACCCTGAATCTGGTCAAATAAATCATCCATACGAGGAAGAGGGTACTTGTTCTTGATGGTGACATTGTTCAGCTTTCGATAGTCAATACACATCTTCATAGTACCATCTTTCTTCTTCACAAATAAGACAGGTGCATCCTACAGCAATACACTAGGCCACACAAACCCCTTCTTTAACAAATCTTCAAATTTTTCTTTTAACTCCTTCAATTCCACCGGAGCCATCCAATAAGAGAAATAGAGATAGGCTTGGTACCTGCTCCAAATCAATCACAAAATTGATATCACGGTCAGGAAGAACCCAGCAAGTCTATGGAAAATATATCCATAAACCCTTTCACCACCCTCATAGACTCTAAAGGAGTTGAATCTATAGTGAGATCACATACATGAGCCAAATAAGACAAATAACCCTTATCCATCGGACAATGAGCACAAATATAAGATATCACCCCCTTCGAATACAAACTCGAATTACCCTTCCATACCAAGCTAGGCAAATTAGGATAAGCTAAGGTCATGGTCTTTGCATAACAATCTAATATAGCATGATAAGGAGATAACCAGTCCATATCCAATATCACATCAAAGTCAAGGATGTCTAATAACATCAAGTCTGCACAAGTCTCTCTACCTGAAAATATCACCAAGCAGCCCAGATATACTTGATTCACCACTAAGGACTCACCTATTAGGGTAGAAACAGTAATAAGTAAATAAGAGGCTCACACATATAGTGACTACCCACATCAAAATAGGTCGACACATAAGAATAGGTAGACCCTGGATCAAATAATACTGAAGCACGATGTTGGAAAACCAGAATAATACTTGTAATAACTGCATTAGAGGCCTCTACCTCAGACCTACCTACTATACCATAGCACAACTGATGGTCACCTCTGGCTTATGAACCACCACGAGCGCCACCTCTAGTTCAACCCTTGGTGCCACCTCTAGTGCCCTCTACAGTACCTCGAATGACAGATATGGGAGTAGAATGAACAGCAAGTGTCCCAAGCCACCCAATAGAAGGAGCTTGTCTTGGCAATCTTGGGCCTTATGCCCAAACTCATCATATACAAAGCAGTCTCGAGGTCCTGAATCATGGAGGATAACTAGAAGTATCAATACATCTTCTAGACCCTGAAGAACCACTATAAACCATTTGGACCAACCTAGATCACCTATACCATCTAAGCCCTAAATAGCAGCCTAGACTGGTCTTTTCTCATATCCATAGGTACCTGAACCTGAATACTCCCTGCCTCTAGAGGAGTGACCACCAAATTAACCCTACCGATGAAACCTCTTATCCCCGCCCTACCTAGCATGCAGAATGCTCTCTATCATCTTGGCATGGTCAATAACACTCTAGAAAGTACCACCTGATAGTATAAGGAAAGTTGTAGCCTCTTGAATATAACTCGTGAATCCCTTCAACAACTTGTGGATTCACTCAAACTCAGTAGAAATAATAAACATGGCATAATAAGACAACTCAGGGAAGTAAGCCTCATACTTAGATATGGATAAGGAGCCCTGCTCTAATCTATCAAACTCATCTCTGCGCTGGTCATGGAAGTTACAAGGCACAAACATCTCGAGGAACACCTCTGAAAACTACTCCCAACTCATCATAGGGAAACCAGCAGGTCTACAGGCAGTAACCAATCTCCAACACTCCTTTTCCACCCCTGTAAACTAATACAAAGTATACGCTACTGCATGTGCCTCAAGAATACCTAGGTTGAGCAATCTTTCCTGGCACTCAGTTAGAAAATCATAGGCCTTATCTCTGGCCGTACCATCAAATCTAGGAGGTGCCAATCAAATAAATCTCTCAAACCTCTTCTGTCAATTGAATAAATCTCTCAAATCTCTTATATTCAGCTACTGACATGGCAGCACTAGCAGAAACTGGCAGAGCTAGAAATCTCAGAGGTATGATAGAAGACACAGAAGAAGATCCTAGAGTCTGGAAACCAACACTAGGCCCCTAAACTGGTGGTGTAGCACTAACTATGATAGGAGAGCTTGAAGTACTTGGGAGGAAACCAGGAGTTGGAGCACCATTCAATATATCCAATAGCCTAATCAATAACTCCCACAGCATTGGGGCACTATTGGGGACCGTTAGAGGTTGGGCTGGCCTCGGCTACTTAGTCTGTTGCTCATAATCATCGTACTTATACACAGCTCAGGGGATGGCTCTCTAGGTTGGCCACAAGTAGGTATCGCTCCCCTAACTTGTCTTTGTTTCCTAACTCCACTGCGTCCTCTACCTCATCCGCAAACTGGGGCTCAGGCAATAGGTATAACCTCACTCTCAGCGACTCCGGCTTTAGTCCTCACCATCTGCGCAGAGGAAATAAAATAGAGGTATATAATACTTGATATGAATAATTCACATGAAAGGAATCAAAACAAGAAATTTATCCTTATAATTATCTTGTAGCGTCTCGAAAATAAGTACAGATGTCTACGTACCGATCTATAAGACTTTATTAAAGAACCTACTCTTTAACTTATGAGACCGATGAACCTAGTGCTTTAATACCAATTTTCCATGACCCAAAACCATAGTTTATGATGGCATATGTCCCAAACTCAATCCAAATGTGTAAGATGAAAAGTAAAACCATATGAGACTCCTAAAAGCAAGTCAGGCCATAAAAAAACACAAAATAAAGGACAACAATGAAATTATCCCAAAATCTGCTCTCATAAGTTTAAGAGCATTTAAATACAAATTTGGTTCTAAATACACAGTATAAGTCTCCAAATATGGAAAAGACTATAATTGAAAGATCTCACCACTGATCCAATGATGATGTATCTGCTAGAATTAACTATCGGGTTGGATGCCCTAACTAGTATCTGCATCAAAAAAGACATAGAAGTAGGGGAAGAAATAGAATCCATATGTACTAAGTAGGATTAACCGACTGACTATAAGGAATTAATCTACAACTATGAAATAAACTAAGGAACACTTCTAGCTACACGCAAAAAAGTCCCACCCCAGCAGCGGTGCTGCCAATTTAAATAGAACGGCACGAATAAAGTAAATACATAATTACAGTTCAATATCACAATTAAACAAATAGAACAAATATCATAGGTATTAATGCAATGCAATTCATTATGATGATGCAATAATATGGTATTATGGTGGGATCAAGACTATTGCACAACCTGTCGTATATATGAAAAGTATCACATTTTCTTTCTCAAAAAGGGCTTCCACAATTCTCAACTTCCCAATGATCAATGATAATATAAATGAGAATGAATGCATTTACAATATATAAGGCATGGAAGTAATATTTGACTCAACATGTAGCACAACGTTCAAAGTTCTCAAAACTTAACTTAAGCATGATATTCACCCTCAATAGATAGTAATGGGAAGGAATTACATCAAATTAAGTGTTCACCCCTTTTTCAATAATATCTCAATACTCAAGCATGCTCAAACCCTCAACTCAACCCTCAAGTGGGAATTACAAGTCAAATTACCTCATCACATCTCTAACTCCATTAAGTCATGGATTACACAGTCTCAATCATAGATAAAATATCACATAAGGCCTCCATACGAGCTACACAACACATATAAGCCCCCACACCAGCATCACACTATAAATTATCATTCCAAAACTATGATACAACCCCATCCCAAGGTCTACAATATAGAATTTGACTAATCACTCCATCTCAACCTCAAAAAGGATAGTCAAACCTACCTCGATAGCCGAAACCGCACTCAAACACCTCCATCGGATGATCAACTCTCAAATTCAACACCCAAAATGACAAATCAATATTAAGAATAAAATATACGCATCATAAGGAATTCAATGACACCCATATTGATAGGTTTCAGAGTCGGGGGTAAAATAGTCCAAAATTGTTTAATTTTTAAAAGGGTCAAATCTAAAATTTTATTGAAAAATCACATTAAACTAGTAATAAGGAACTCATAATTGAAAAACCCCATAAAAGTAGAGTATAAAACGAGCTATAAATCACCAATTTCGATAAATTCGAATTAGGGAAGAACAATCGGTTTTGGAGTTTGAAACTAAAATTTAAAAGTAGAAATCACCAAATTATTAACGAAAATGGAAGATTTTAGGTTAAAAAAAATACTTTTCCTTGAAAATATCTTCTCAAATCGCCTCCCTAAGCTCCAACAACTCAAAATGGTGAAAATGGAGGTTTTCCCGACCTTTACTATTTTAGGCCTAAATTGTCCTCCGCGAACATGGAGCTCATTGGAAAGATCCTCCTTGAACGTGGACCGACTCTGTGAATGTAGAGAAGACAAAGGTCGTGCTCCGTGAACATGATCACCCTACACAAATGCAGAGAAAGGAGAGATCGTGCTCCACGAACGCGATCACCCTTCTCTAACGTGGAGAAGGAAATATGACTACACTAGATAGCAGTCAAATCTTTTAAGAAAAATCCCCGAACAGACCTGCAGGATTCGTTCAAAATTCCATACATACAAACCATATATGCACTTCTACTAAATTTGATGTTCCAGACTCAATGGGGATATCGAAATTCGAATTCAAAGTCTCCTTGATTTGAAATTCGATAAATCACAACTAAACTAGATTCGACACTTGGAATATCCAAAATCCCTCAGAACCTCTAAAAACTACAACAAGGACATTTCTAGCATTAGAATCACCCTCAAACCTTCCGAACTCGATTTGTTGACTAAAGTCAAACTTAACTCATATAAAACTAACTTTTCAACTTGAAACCTCAAATTCACATATCAACCCCAAAGCTGATTTTGATGACTCCCCTATACCAATTTTTATATTTCAGAGCTGATAGAACTAACGAAATCTCGTTCTGAGTCCCGTAGCTCTGATTCGTATCGAAAACCACCTTTTCACCTTCTAACTCTATAAAACTCAAGAATTTGTCCAATTCACTAACTATTAAGAATCTAACACATTCAACCATACACACTGAACAAATAAAACTCGGGGGCACTAATAATAGGGGTAAAATAGTAATTTTACATAAATTTTTCGAAAATGACCCTCAAGGTCATTAGAGGATCTAATAGATCTTTCTAGACTTGTATAACTTATATTTAATCCATCGATGTTTAGCATTAATTTGTCTAAACTAGGACTTGCATTATCTCTACTAATTACATGCTTATCACCTTCTCTATGTTTAAAGAATTTTTCTAGGGTCTGTTTAATTATACCTTAAAGTTTTTCAGATTTTTTCTTCTTAGAAGTATGTTTTTCTTTTTTAGTTCTTCTCCCTGAGTGAAAGATCTTGGTAATCGTCTTTGTGAGGAAGAACCTTCATCTTCACTTTTTGGTAAAGTGACAGCCATAAATGGATTTGATAAGTCTTTATTGGCCACCGTGTGAGCCAGACTAGCTGTATCTACATCCTATTGAATGGATTTTGGTCTACTATATAATAGAAAAATAGAAATGACTTGTTCATCCAGAAATTGTAAGCTCTATAAAGTGCGAGTTACATAGTATCCAAAGTGATATTGAACAAAGTAATAGGAGAATAAAATTCCAAAAAAAGAGTGTTAAAAAAATATCCGATGCAGTGGATTTCTTTGCATACATTGTAAAATGCACACCCTTCTTATCCATTTTGTCTTGAGAGGGAAACCTTAGTTTTGATGTATGTGTACTAGCATTAACCTTCTGTGGGGTGACTTTTCCTTTAATTATCTTCACCTGCTCCATTAATCTGGTATTTTCTTGGATTAGGGCGTCAGTTCTAACGTTAAGTCTCTTGAAGGCTATGGTCATTGAGGAACAGTGGTAACAAAAAATTATTTTATCTGTATCTTTTTGAATATTGTATTGAGGTATTTTGTTTGGATTTTTTTTAGGGAAGGAGAAATATAGTAATTTGGACCAAGAACCCCTCTAGCATAATCTAATGCTTTAGTAAAATCATTAAAACCTTTTAAAAGGAGATTTTTTACACCATTTATGGAGTCTACTACTTCTATCCATGTCTGAAAAATACTGTTAATTCCTCCATGTATAACTACATAATATTTAAACTTGTTGTCTCTACTTTTGTCTGTAAAGTATTGGCATAATGCATGCTGCTCTAAAATATTTATTGTCTTTTTTATTATACTTCATCCATAGATTATCTACTAAATATTTTTGGGGTCTATCTATAATACATTCTGGTAATACTCAAAAATATAAATTAGATTGGGGATAAGAGATTAGATTATGTTTACCAAAATACATATGTTCCATCATGTCTACTGATGTCTGTGGTCTAAAATTTATATTACCTAATAGTGTCTGAGCATATGAGTCTGTTGTTGAGGCTACTCCTTTGCTTTTGTCTGTCATTCGGTTAGTTGGTCTTATGCCTGTTGGTCTTATACTGAAACAGATATTAGTTAGTTTTTATTTTAGTCTACTAAATTATTATTCTTGCCTTCTATATATTCAAATACAACACTATTATATATAGATATAGTATCCAAAAAATTAAGCCAACATCTTTTGCTATTAGCATTATCATTAATCTTTTGATGAAGATTAACTATGGCTTCACAATCCGTCCTTACTAATACTTCATTTTTATTTAAAATATAAAGCTTTTTAGGAGAATCGGCTAAAGCAGTATAGTTTAGTAGATCGATTAAGATATTGGGTATTATTTAGTAGACAAAGATTACACATTAATAGAAATAGAAAATGAATTCTACAATTTCAAAACAGGAATAATGAAAAGTCCAAAAGATTTAGAAAACATAGTAAAAATACTAGATGAAATGGAAATAATAGGAAAACAACCCTTAATACATTGGGGTGCTAATAAAATAATGTGTAAATTAGATATTATCAATACAGAATATATCGTAAACACATCTGCAATAGAAGCAACTAATAAAGATATAGAAAATTTTAGTACACAAATTACGGAATTAGTAAAATTGGGACTAATAAGAAGATCTACTTCTAAACATAGATCTACAGCATTTATGGTAAGAAATAATAGTGAAATAGTAAGAGGTAAAGCTAGAATGGTAATAAATTATAAGATGTTAAATGATAATACTAGAACAGATGCATATAAGTTACTTGATAAAAATGAGTTAATTAATAAAATATAGGGTAAGAAATTATTTATTAAATTTGATTGTGAATCAGGATATTGACAGGTAAAAATGCACCCAGATAGTATAGAATGGACATCATTCACCTGTCCTGAAGGGCATTTTGAATAGTTAGCTATGCCATTTGGCTTAAAAACAACACCTCCCATTTTTCAAAGAAAAAAGGATGATATGTTTGGTAACTATAAAAACTCTATCTTAGAATACATAGATGATATTTTAGTATTTAATAAATGTGTATCATTTAGGACAGATATGCATCACTATATGTGACATTGCATTACATTATAAATCCTTGACAGTTTGGACTGTTTTACCTCTGCTATCTTCTTGAGCTATATTACTGATTGTTGAGATCCTATTTGAATACCTGAGTTGTACTATTGTGGAGGCTTATATATATACTTATAATGTGCTATTGGAACTGTTAGATTAGGCTGATTTCCGTGCAGGTTGTATCCTAGGGATTGGATGGTATAGCAGGAGTATGTGTGTCTTATTAGCTTAGATTAGTCTTAGTTGTTCGCTTGCTGGGTAATGTGTCGGTGCTACTCACCCTTTCTATATACACTTGTGTAGGTTCTGAGCCAAAACATTGATCCTATTCTCTCATCTTCCATTTGTGACTTACTAATGAGATTTGAGAGGTAGTTGTTGATGCCGGTTATCTTTCATATTCCTCTTTATCTTTTACTTTGATCTATTCGAGATACAAAGGTTGAGAGTTGTATTTACTTCAATTTCTTATATTAGATGACTTGTACATGTGATAACCAGTCCATGGAAGAATTTTTTAATGATTAAGATTTCCGTTTTGGATATTTAAATTGCTTATTTTAAACTGTTTCCACTTTTATTTCCACATTTAGTAGGTTAGGCTGACTTGTCTTGTGGGAAAGAAAAAGTTCTATCACACTAAGATTTCAAGTCGTGACAAATGGTATCAGAGCCTCAGGTTCATAGGTCTCACGTGTATAAGCCAAGTCTATGTAGAGTCTCGAGGATCGGTACAAAGACGTTTATACTTATCTTCGAGAGGCTACGAAGACTGTTAGGAAAAACTTTTGTTATTCATTCTTCTTATCGTGCGAGGTTGTTACCATAGTGCTGAGTGTCGCATATTGTTTTGGCAGATGTTAAGGACTAGATCTACAACTGTTGGTAGAGAAGAGGAAGTCCCCGAGGATGATGTCATGACCCTAGCTATGGGTAGAGGTAGAGGCCGAGTTAGAGGCCGTGGGCATGGATAGGTCACAACTAGAGGTCGTGCCGAGGAGTGGCACCAGCCAAATGTTAGGCTATATGTCACGACCCAATTCCTTAGGTCATGATGACACCTACTATAATCCACCAGTAGGTAAGTCAACCCGTCAACCCAGAACTTCAAGTAATGGGTTTGAGGGCAGAAACTAAACAACAGTGAAGAATTATAAAGATAAGCAGAAAGAATAAGCGAAAGTAAACCAAAACATGATATAAACAACTAAAGATCCCTCCCAAAACTTGGAAGTCACAAATACAGAGCTGATACAAAATAAAAGACGAGTACAAGTCCTAAAAGTGGACCAAAAATATATATAACAACTGACGAGTCTCAAAAGGCAAAAGGTGGGCCATCCATACTGAAGGAGACAGGAATGATCCAAAAATGACTCACCCTAGTCTTTGAAGCTAACTGCAACAGGCTCGATCTATCCATGGTGGTAGATTGTGCTCGGTCCTGCATCACGAAAGTAGATGCAGAGTATAGTATGAGTACCAAGATAATAGGTACCCAGTAGGCATCATAGGCCTACTGAGCAGAAAAGGTAAAAATTATATAAAAAAGAGGAATAGCCTAAATAGGAGTCAACATAAGCATCAAAAAGAGAAAAAAGTACTACCTATGAGAACTACAGCTAACTATACCCAACTAGGCTCCCATAAGCCCAGCTAGGACACTCGTGCGCAAGTTCAATAAAAACTGGGACGAACCCCCATTAGCCCACCGAGTACACAGAATAGCTATAACTATAAAGGCTAGGAATCAAGAATCAGCGATGTTAGGAGCCGAAATACTATATCATTTCCAAACCCAGAATCTCTAAGAGTTAATCGATCTAGTGGTGACTTAGGTATCGAAGCCGAGATTGGGACCCAGATGCTCACCCAAATGTTCAAAGTGATCAAGGCTGGGACTGGGTACCCTGATGCTTACCATAATATATAAGTGCGGTCGAGGATGGGACTAGGTACCCGGATGCTCGCCGTAATACATTGGTATAATCAAGGTCGAGGCTGGGTACCCGGATGCTCATCATACTAGCAAGCATGTAGAGGTCGGGGCTGAGTACTCGGTTTGTCACGACCCAAGCCTAGGGCCTAGACGTGACATGGCGAATGAGGAACCCGAAAGTACCTCAAACAAGCCTCTTAGCATTCTTTTAGCCTTTCATAGGTAATGATGATAAATAGACAAGCGGAAATCATAATAATAATAAATCTTCAACTTACATATGTCCAACAATACCTCTAACTATTAGATTTAATGGGGCTAAGACAAGTTCCTAGCTCACCCTCAATCATAATAGAAGAAATGCCATAATAAAATATCTTAACATATCATAAGCTAGAAAGACAAAGGAGTATTGTTCCCGGAACATGGGAACTCACCAAAAGTAGTCTTCAATGGAATATCAACTAGCCACGTGGAGGAGAACGAGGAGGAGCACCGATCCCTACATGGTGATATCATGTAGGCAAAAGAGTATGCGTTAGTACTTTGAATGTACTAAGTATGTAAGGATGCATGAACATTGAGAAAATATTATAACATTTATGTAATATGAAACATAATGTAATACATGCATAATAAATCATATGGATATCCTTTAAAACATTCATTTTGTGGGAAGCTAACCATAACCGACATTTAAGACCATGCGAGCTATTACATGGAATCCAACATAACCCCCTACGTTGGCCGGGGAGACTACTTGCCAGGTAGAACTCCGTCAACTTCATTCATTTTTTTAACTTTAACTTTAAGGGCTATTTATGGATCCATTAGCCTAAGCCTACAAGGGCTCCTATGTTGGCACATAGTTAATGAGACAAGGGATTGCTACTAGGATTCCCTTACCGAATCCCACCTCAATGCCTCATTCGGTGCTAAGTCAATCCCACGGAATAGTTTAATACTTCAAAATATTCATAGCATATAACTTGAGAATTCAAACATCATATTCGGTAGAATAGCTCATTAAAATATTTGATAATTCAAATATGCAAGAATTGTCCTTATTGCATAAAGAATCCATCATTCATATCATTTCATCATTCTTTCATTTCATAAGACTCCCTTTTTGATCATAGATATTGCTTTCATAAACATTTATTTGGAGTCAAAGCTTTCAAGTCAAACTTTATTAAAAACATAGTAAAACTAGGTGGGTTCAAATCACTTCAACTTGCAAATATATATGTAAATAAATATACATAAATACTTTGAAATCCATTAATTAAAAATCATGCTTTAAACAACCCACCATGAGTTTCAAGAATCTTTAAATAGATAAATAGATGAATTACTTGTAAACCATCAATTCATACATATGAAATTATGTTACATCAAAATAGAACAATAATCATTAGTTTAACCATGATTCATACTATTAAGTAAAATTAAGAATTACCATAAGAAAATATTACTTGAAATCAAGAGACTTAATTGAAAGAGTTTTTGGACTACATGGGTGGAAGAACCCATGGATAAATACACACATAACTTAGAGTAGAGCTTAAAGAAAATAAATATAATTTATCATATAATCAAAATAATTTAGACATGAGAGTGGAAGGAATACTCTCATTAAAGCCTTACATACCTGGAAACCGAAGCTTTAGTTGGTACCGGAAGACTTAATGAACACTCTTGAGTCCTAGCTTCTCTCCTTGCCGGAACGTTTTGTGTACTACCCGGAATATATGAATCACCGGAATAGTATTTCTTCACTACTAAGAACTAAAACTATATTTGAGAATGTGTATAGAGAGAAGATTTGCTTGAGAAAGCTTGATGAATAAAATGAGGAAATAAGGTGGGTATTTATAGGTGGGAAAAATGACCTAACAATAAATAAAATAATTATAAAATAAAAATCTGAAAATTTAGTGGAATATATTGATGTCATGGATGATGTTAAATGGAGGACAATTTATGTCATGAGTGATGTCAAATGTATCTAGATCTTTCTATGGTAGGTGAAATGAGTTATCTTTGACAGAATACTCTTTTTGGGAGCTGCGTTTGAATAAGATAAATTCCTTATTAGGATTTAGTGTCTCATAAGAATTGTAGATATGGAAGTCTAGTTTCATATAGTTCAAGAATCAACCAATTTGGATAAACCTACAGTGAAATATGATTTTTCTTCTATAAATACTCATTTCCGTAACAGCATCCTACCTTACAAAGATTAATTTTTTTGACCTACTTAACCTCCTAATCTTAAAATATGGTCTTCATAAAAGTTGTAGGTAATGATCTTGTGGTTACTCAGAAATTTGAATCACTCAATTTGGATATTGCTATGAAAAGTTATGACCAAAATACAGAGACTGTATCATGTTTAGGCAAAAATTGAAACATCGTATACAACGTACATCGTATACAACAGTACCAAGAATCTTTTCTCAAAAGAGTCAACCGATATGCCACCAAAACTGGAACCAGTGCCAAAGTCAACAATCACAAAATCTAGTGTTGCCGACGCATCACAAAAGTCACGATTATATCGATTTATGGATGAGGATATTTTTAATAGCAAGGGTAACACCTAATTAAGGCCAAACTAACAGGCACTAGCCTGCTACACCATTCTACAAGGATCTAATTCCATCGGAGCAACGCCGGAATATCTAAAGCAAGTTTACATCCTATACTAAGGCCAACATACCCCACAGTATCAACAACATGCTCATTAAACTCTCCTTATAATACTAACAAATAACGACAATATACACATGCTTCTAAATATCCGAAAAACCCGATAACAAGCCTAAAGCATGATTTCTAACACCTAAAATATACAATAAAACTACCAAATCCAAATTCCAACTATTTCAACATGCTTTCACACATTCTACCTTAATCTAAAGAAAGGTAAAATCGTAGCCTATCTGTAGTCTAAACACGCGGACTCCAAATTATTGTACCAGAGCTTTTCCCTTCAAAACTACCTCGGAATGTTGTCACACTATCAAAAACAGAACCACGACGTTAATATGATTGTTTAGCCACTAATTTCATAATTTTTGGAGATAGGCTAATTTTGGGGTCTAAAACGGAAGATGTGGGACCTTCATATGACATTTTGGATTTGACCCCCAAAATAGGTTTTAAACGTCACCCCAATCTCATAAATCAGATTTATAACATAATTTGGGGTGGAAAAATAATGTAAGACGATCAAACAATCAATTCCCACATTTTCAAACTAAGAAAACAAATAAAGCAGCCTCTTTACACGTCGATTTCTCAAAAACAAAAATCTCTCAATCAAAACAAATTACACCATGATGTTTTTTGTAAAAAAAACCACAATCTAGCCTCAAGAATCACTCAAAATGGAGTTATACTGACCAAAATACACTCTTCCAAAATTTAATAAAATTTCATTCCGAAAATGACTAAATCAGTAACTAACCTCAAACGAAGCTTTCCCTCATGCTTCTGAAATTACCACGAGATTCCTCACGAAATTCTCTTGACTTTAGACCCTTGAATAACCAAAATAAGATTTATATAGCTCAAGAAATAATTTCTCAAAGTTCTTCAAAAACTCAATCCAAAACTGGACACTGTTGCGAATAAAATCATAATTTTTACCTGAATCGAATGCTCCAAATCAGTTTTCAAGCTCTTCAATGCGTTCTCCATGAAAAATCTCACAAGCTTCCCTTGAATCACCCAATTTGGAGCTATATAACTCAAGATAAAGGGTTTTAAAGTTGGAGAAAAACCCAAAAAAAAATAAAGTTGCTGCAGTTTTTTTTTTTTACAAATTTTGGAAAAATCCAAAATCTCCGACGGGGTGCTCGAGATTCGTTTGGAATCTGATAAAAATAAACCATATATGCTACCCCACTAAATTCGAAGTTCCGGACTCAATGGCGCATTCAGAATTCCCATACGATATTATTCTAATAAAAAGTGAGTCCCACACCCAAGAGTCCTTTTAAACCACATTCTACAACGGGCCTCTAAATTAAACCTGAAGCCTCGGAAAGCGAACAAAGGGTCATTCTAGACCAAAATAGACATTTCGAAACTAACCGTGTTGTCAGAATTTTCATTCGAGCGTGTTTTCCAAGAAGGTTGACCAAAGTCAACCATAGGCTAACTTTTAAAGTCAAAAACGCCAAATGGCCCAAACTCGTATTGATTGCCTCGATAGTTATTCCAACATTCCTACTAGCCTAATTTGGTCATTCCGGAGCTGATGGAACCATCAGAATTTGAATTCGAGATCTCATTGCCTAAAACTCAAAAAATTGCAACTAAACCAACTTAGGCCTTCAAAATACCAAAATGGACTCGGGACCTCTAAAAATTCAACCAACACTTCTTCTAGACCAAAAACCATCTCTCGAATCCAACGGAGTCGTCGGAATTCCATTCCGAGCATCGTAAATCCAAAAGTTGACCAAAGTCAAACCTTAGCTTAAAATTCCTCAAATTCTCAATTCAAGGCCTCAAATCTTCGTTACAACTCCAAAACTGATTCCATAAAGTCTTCTAAGATGATTTCGACATTTTGGAGCTGCTCAAATCAACAGAATTCCATTATGAGACCCGTAGCTCTGATTGACCCCAAATACCACTTTTTAATACTTAAAGCTTATGAAACTCAAAATTTCTAAGGACTTAACTTTTCATAGGATTTTCGAAAAATCAACATCCAATAACAATCACAAACTACTCAGGGCATCTAAAGGGAGGGGTAAAATGGTCATTTTATAAAAATTCCAATTTTGACCTTTTGGGTCATTACAACATCCACTACTAAAAGAACTTTCGTCCGCGAAAGTAAGGACAAGAGTATACCTGGAGGGTCAAATAAGATGGGGAATTGCTCCCGCATATCCTGCTCGATTCCCATGTAGCCTCCTCAATCGGACGATGGCGCCACTAGACCTTAATCACAGGGATGGATTTAGAACAAAGCTGACGAACGTCTCTGGCTAGAATAGCAATCGGCTCTTCAACAAAAGTCAAACGATCATCCAACTCAACAGATTCATACTGAAGCATATGAGACTCATCTAGAATGTACCAACGCAGCATAGAAATATGAAAAATAGGGTGTATAGCTGAAAATATTGGTGGCAAAGCCAACTCATAAGCAACCTCTCTAACTCTCCTCAAAATCTCAAATAGCCCGATATACCTGGGGCTAAGCTTACCCCGCCTGCCGAATCTCATCACGCCCTTCAAGGGCAACACCCGCAAGAACACCTGATCTCCTACCTCAAAGCATAAGGGCCGACGCCTACGATCAGTATAACTATGGTGCCTACTCTGAGCTATCCTCAACCTATCTTGAATAACCCAGACTCTGTATATGGAATCCCAAAGTAAATTGGTATTGTTTTGCCCAGGCTCTAAAGACTCAAACCAACCAACCGAAGTGCGACAATGCCTACCATATAAGGCCTCAAACAGGGCCATCTGAATACTAGTGTGGTAGATGTTGTTGTACGCAAACTCTGCCAAAGGTAAGTACTGCTCCCAATGAGCCTTGAACTCTAATACACAAGCTCGCAGCATATCCTCTAAAACCTGAATAGTATGCTCTGACTGACTGTCGGTCTATGAATGAAATGTTGTACTAAGATCAACCCCGGTGCCCAGCTCTCTCTGAAAGGCCCTCCAGAAACTGGAAGTAAATTAGGATCCCCTATCTGATATATAGGATATTGTTACCCCGTGTAGATGGACCACCTCCTGAATATTAGATTCAAGCTAGACAATCTTCAGTAAAAGTGGACCGTACTGGCAAGAAATGCGTTGACTTGGTCAATCGATCAACAATTACCCAAATACCATTATTATGTCTGGATGTTTGAGGCAATCCCATCATGAAGTCCATGGTAATCCATTCTTATTTCCTCTCGAGAATGGGTAATCTCTGAAAGACTCTACCAGGCCATTGATGCTCGGCCTTAACCTGCCGACAACTTAAACAATGGGATACATACTCAGCTATATCTCTCTTCATACCACACTATTAGTAATATTGTCTCAAATCCTGATACATCTTCGCGGTGCTCGGATGGACAGAATATTTGGACACGTAGGCTTCGTAAAGGATCAACTAAATAAAGTTTCTAACTCTGGGAACACAAAGGAGACCATCGAACCATAATATGCCATCTGAATCTATAGAAGCCTGGCCACCCTCGCCTCAAATTACTAACTCTCAAAGCTCTACCAATGCTTAATCCTCAAACTGTCGGCCTTGAATCTGGTCCAGTAGAGATGATCAAGCTCCCACAAATATTGGATATCCAAGGATAGAGGTCACTCCGCAGTAGACAAGTAAGCTAAACTACCCCTACTCCCCATCTTTCGGCTCAATGCGTCCGCTACTACATTCGCCTTGCCCAGGTGGTAGAGGATAAAGATGTCATAATTGGCCAGTAGCTCAATCCAACACGCTATCTAGAATTAAGATCCTTCTGACTCATAATGTATTATAAGTTGCGGTGATCTGTATATATCTCGCAATGAACTCCGTATAAGTAGTGCCTCCATATCTTTAGCGCAAAAACTACCGCCGCCAGTTCCAGGTCATGGGTAGGGTAGTTGTACTTGTGCACTCTCAACTATCTGAAAACATAAGCAAAACTCAGTCACGCTGCATTAGTACACACCCAAGACCTATACTAGAAGCATCACAATATACCGAAAAGATCTCTCCCTCAACTAGTAGAGTCAGAATAAGAGCGGTGGTAAGAAATTCCTTAAGCTTCTGAAAGCTCGACTCACACTCCTTGGACCACATAAAGGGAACATCCTAGCGGGTCAAATGGGTCAATAGGGCTGCAATGCTGGAGAAACCCTCAATGAATCATCTATAATACCCAGCCAATCTAACAAAACTCTAAATCTCCATAATAGATGTGGGCCTAGCCCAACCACGAATAGCCTCAATCTTCGCCGGATCTACTATGATACCCTTTCTAGACACTACGTGTCCTAGAAATGCCATAAACTCTAACCAAAACTCGCACTTTGAGAATTTAGCATAAAGTTGCTGATCTCTCAAAGTCTGGAGTACAATCCTCAAGTACTGCACATGCTCCTCCCTACTTTGCGAGTATACTAGTATGTCATCGATAAATACAATCACGAAGAAGTCAAGATAAGGCCTGAATACTCAAGTCATAAGGTCCATAAAAGCTGTGGGGGCATTAGTAAGCCCAAAAGACATCACAAGGAACTTATAGTGGCCATAGCGAGTCCAAAAAGCAGTCTTAGTAATGTCGGCTGCTCTAATCCATAATTGGTGGTAGTCAGACCTCAAGTCAATCTTAGAAAACACGGTTGCACCCTAAAGCTAATCGAATAGATCATTGATATGAGGAATGGGGTAATGGTTTTTCACCGTCACCTTGTTCAGCTACCTGTAATCAACACACATCTGCATTGTCCCATCCTTCTTCTTAACAAACAAGATGGGTGCACCCCACGGCAATATACTAGGGTGAATAAATCCCTTACTTAGAAGATCCTCAAGCTCCACGCTGAGTTCCTTGATCTCTGCAGGGGCCATAGATAAGGTAGTATAGAAATAGGCTTAGTTCCCAGCTCTAAATCTATGGCAAAGTCAACATCTCTCTCTGGGGTAGACCAAGTAGGTCAGTAGGGAAGAGATCAGTATACTCCCTAACCATATGGATTGAATCAATAGTAAGGGCCTCGCTGGACACATCACGGACATATGCTAAGTATGTCAAGTACCCAGACGCAACTAGCCGTCAGGCCCGCATAAAGGATATGATCCCAGTTGGTGAGCGACTATAAATACCCTGCCACAAGACTGGGGGAATACCAGGCATGGCTAATGTAACGGTCATGGTATAACAGTCCAAAACTGTATGATGAGGGGATAGCCAATCCATGCCCATAATAACATCAAAGTCCATCATATCAAGTAAAACAAGATCTGCCCAAGTCTCATGCCCCTAAATAGTCACCACACAGGATCTACAAACCTGATCCACTACTAAAGAATCCCTTACTGGGGTCGAAATATGTAACGGGATCTCAGGTGACTCATAAGGAATAACCAGACATGGAGCAAAATATATAGACACATAGGAATACGTGGAACCTGGATCAAATAAAGCTAAAGTAGTCTGCTGACAAATAAGAATAGTACCTGTGATAACATCATTTGATGCCTCAGCCTCTGCCCTCGCCGGAGCAGCATAGAAGTGGCCCTATCGGCCTCCCTTATGAACATTCGACCTACCACCTAACCTACCTTCCTTGGAACCTCTCTGAATACCCTACTGACCATCGCCGCAGCCATGACCTTGATCTATACCTCCTGGTAAAGGTGGTGCTACTACCGACAGTCTAGCCCGACTAGGACACTCCCTAGCCTAGTGCTCCAGTGAGCCATATTCGAAGTATCCTAAAGTTGAGAGACCCATGATAACTCATCCGCGGTAGGAAGGAAGTAGACCTGATCCTCTCGATCTCTGCCCTACAGTGGAACCTCACGAACGGGTCTGACTACCCTCAATTGCAAGCAGGGCGGCCTGAATCGGCCAGCTGGACTGACTTTGCTGGTACCTATCCTGCTGAAACCACTAGCGGGGCCTGTCATAACTATCATGGCCTCTAGAATGAGACCCACTATATCTACCCTGATGCCTAGATCTCTTATCACTGACTCCTTGGGCCTGATAATGAATAATATCGATTGTATGGGCATGATCCACCACATCCAAAAAAGAGTGGCCCACAGAAACAAGGTGCTCGGTCCCCAAACCTCAGGTAAGGTCTCAATCCGCGCACAAAATATCATATCCGCTCTTCCTTAGTGGGTAAAATCATAGTCGCATGTTAGGAAAGCTGATGAAATCTAGCCTCATACTCTGCAATTGTCATGTGGCCCTGCTCCAACCTAGTAAACTGATCCCAAAGTCAGTCTCGAACACTCCTAGGGATGTATCGAGCTAAGTAAACCTTTGAGAACTGGGCCCATGTCAATAGTAGTGACCCAGCTGGTCTGGACTGCAAATAAGAGCGCTACTACTATCTGTCTGCATCTTTGAACTGGTGAGTAGTGAAGTCGACGCCTCTAGACTCCACAAGACCCAAGGAGTGGAGTTACTCTTGACAGGTAGTCAAGAACTCCATGGCATCCTCGTCAATAGATACAGAAAATATTTGGGGTGATAGCCTCTGAAATACCCCTAACATCTTCTAATCCTATAATGACATCATACCCTCCAAAACTATTGGCGGGGGTGCAACAACTGTGGAGGCAGCTGAACCTCAGGTACTGGCTGGACAGGAGGATCCCACGGTGCTGATATGCTCGCTATTGGGGTCGGGGCCTGTGGTATAACCCCAACAGCCGTGAAGAGTTGCATAATCACTGCCTGTAGTGCTGGGGTCATAACTGGTGCAGCTGGGGGCTGTGCTAGTAGTGGTGGTCCCTCTAGCTGAGTAGGAATAGAAGCGTCCTGATGCTCCTCTACCAGCTCAGGCTCTATCTCCGGGTTAGGAGCTAGTGTTGCTCCCCTACTTGTCCCACGAGGATGACCTCTAGGCATGCCAGGCCTTAGTGCGTTATCACAACCATTGGTACCGCGCGTACGAACCATCCCAGCGAAAGAGTGGAACAAATAAGATTTCACGAAATCAATAAGACACAACACTACACAAAATGATACAACATAGAGAATGTTCCTAATGACAACCTGTAGCCTCCCAAAGATAAGTTACGAAAATCTCCGCACCTATCCATGAGACTTTACTAGAAGTTAGTCTGTATAAGTGAGACTAATGAACCTGGAGCTCTGATACCAACTTGTCATGACCCAATTCCTGAGGTCATGATGGCACCTACTATAACCCACCAGTAGGTAAGCCAACCCATCAACCCAGAACTTCAAGTAATGGGTTTGAGGGCAGAAACTAAACAAGAGTGACAAATTATAAAGATAAGCAGAAAGAATAAGCGGAAGTAAGCCAAAACATGATATAAAAAACTAAAGATCCCTCCCAAAACCTGGAAGTCACAAGTACAGAGCTGCTACAAAATAAAAGATGAGTATAAGTCCCAAAAATGGATCAAAAATATATATAACAACTGACTAGTCTCAAAAGGGAAAAGACGGGCCATCCATACTAAAGGAGACAAGAATGATCCAAAAATGTCAAGTACTCACCCTAGCCTCCGAAGCTGACTGTAATAGGCTCGATCTATCTACGATGGTAGATGGTGCTTGGTTCTACAACACGAAAGTAGATATAGAGTGTAGTATGAGTACCAAGACAATAGGTACCTAGTAGGCATCGTAGGCCAACTGAGCATAAAAGGTAAAAATAATATGAAAAAGAGGAATAGCCTAAATAGGAGTCAACATAAACATCAAAAAGGGGAAAGAGTACTACCTATAAGAACTACAGCTAACTATACTCAACTAGGCTCCCATAAGCGCATCCGAGACACTCGTGCGCAAGTTCAATAAATACCCGGACGAACCTCCATTCGCCCGCCGAGTACACAGAATAGCTACAATTACCAAGGCTAGGAACCAAGAATCAGCGATGTTAGGAGCCGAAATACTATATCATTTCCAAACCTAGAATCTCCAAGAGTCAATCGATCTAGTGGTGACTTAGGTGTCGAAGCCAGGATTGGGATCCACATGCTCACCCGAATGTTCAAAGTGGCCAAGGCTGGGATTAGATACCCGGATGCTTGCCATAATACATAAGTGCGGTCGAGGACGGGACTGAATACCCATATGCTCTCCATAATACATCGGTATGATCAAGACCGAGGCTGGGTACCCGAATGCTCATCATACTAGCAAGCAGGTAGAGGCCGGGGCTGAGTACCCAAATGCTCCTCGATAATTCAGAAGAAGGCTGGGACTTGGTACCCAGATGCTCACAGATAATTTATCCCATGATGCCAAACATTCTACTTCCCAACTAGAATACAACAATACCAAAAATATTTTCCCAAATGAGTCAACCAATATGCCGCCAAAACTAGAACCAGAACCAAAGTCAATGATCATAAAATCTATTATTACCGACGCATCACGAAAGTCATGATTATATAGATTTATGGATGAGGATATTTTTAAGATCAAGGGTAATGCCTAAATAAGGACAAACTACCAGGCACTAGCCCGCTACACTATTCTACAAGGATCTAAGTCCACCGGAGCGACGTTGGGATATCTAATGCAAGTTTACATCCTATACTAAGGCCAACATATCCCACAGTATCAACAACATGCTCATTCAACTCTTCTTATAATACTAACAAATAACGACAAGATACACATGCTTCTAAATATCCGAAAAACTCGATAACAAGCCTAAATCATGATTTGTAACACTTAAAATATACATTTAAACTACCCAACCCAAATTTCAACTATTTCAACATGCTTTCACACATTTTAGCTCAATCTAAAAAAAGGTAAAACTATAGCCTACCTGTAGGCTAAACACGCGGGCTCCAAATCACTGTACCGGAGCTTTCCCCTTCCGAACTACCTCAGAATGTTGTCACGTTATCAAAAATAGAACCATGACGTCAATACAGTCATTTAGACCCTAATTTCATAATATTTGGAGACGGATTAATTTTGGGGTCTAAAATGGAAGATATGGGATCCGTATATGGAATTTTGGATTTGACCCCCAAAATAGGTTCTAAACGTCACCCCAAGCTCACAAATCATATTTATAACACAATTTGGGGTGGAAAAATAATGCAAGACGATCAAAAAAATAATTCCCATATTTTTAAACTAAGAAAACAAACAAAGCAACCTCTTTACGCGTCGATTTCTCAAAAATGAAAATCTCTCAATCAAAAAAAATTAACCATGACATTCGTTGTAAAAAACCCACAATCTAGCCTCAAGAATCACTCATTATGGAGTTATATCGACCAAGATACACTCTTCCAAAATTCAATAAAATTTCATTCCGAAAATGACTAAATCAGTAACTAAAAATACATTTTTACCTCAAATGAAGCTTTTCCTCGTGTTTCTGAGATTACCACAAGATTTCTCACAATATTCTCTTGAATTTAGACCCTTGAAGATCTAAAATCGGATTTATATAGGTCAAGAAATAATTTCTCAAAGTTCTTCAAAACCTCAAACCGAAAATGGACACTGCTGCGAATAAAATCATAATTTTTACCTGAATCAAATGCTCCAGATTAGTTTTTAATCCAATGCATTCTCCATGAAAAATCTCACAAGTTTGCCTTTTGAATAACCCAATTTGGAGCTATATAACTCAAGATAAAGGGTTTTAAAGTTGGAGAAAAACCCCAAAAAAATAAAGTTGTTGCAGTTTTTTTTTTTACAGATTTTGAAAAAATTCAAAATATCTGACAGGGTGCTCGGGATTCGTTCGGAATCCGATAAAAATAAACCATATATGCTACCACACTAAATTATACATTCCAAATTCAATGGCACATTCAGAATTCCCATACGAGATCATTTTAATAAAAAGTGGGTCTCACACCCAAGAGTCTTTTTAAACCACATTCTACAACGGGCCTCGAGATTAGACTGGAAGCCTCAGAAAGTGAACGAAGGGTTGTTCTAGGCCAAAATTGACATTGCGGAACTAACCGCACTGTCATAATTTTCATTCAAGCATGTTTTCCAAGAATGTTGACCAAAGTCAACCATAGGCTAACTTTCAAAGTCAAAAGCGTCAAATGGCCCAAACTCGTATCGATTAACTCGATAGTCATTCCAACAGTTCTACTAGCCTAATTTGGTTATTCTAGAGCTGATAGAACCATCAGAATTTGAATTCGAGATCTCGCTGACCCAAAACTCAAAAAGTCGCAACTAAACCAACTTAGGCCTTCAAAATACCAAAATAGACTCGGTACCTCTAAAAATTCAACCAACACTTCTTCTAGACCAAAAACTATCTCCCGAATCTAACAGAGTCATCGGAATTCCATTCTGAATATCGGAACTCCAAAAGTTGACCAAAGTCAAACCTTGGCTTAAAGTTTCTCAAATTTTCAACTCAAGGCCTCAAATCTTCGTTACAACTGTAAAACTTATTCCGTAAAGTCTCCTAAGCCGATTTTGACATTTCAGAGCTGTTGGAATTAATGGAATTCCGTTCCGAGACTCGTAGCTCCAATTGACCCTAAATACCACTTTTTAATACTTAAAGCTTATAAAACTCAAAATTTCGAAGGACTTAACTTTTCATAGGATTTTCTAAAAATCAACATCCGGTAATAATCAGAAATGACTTGGGACATCTAAAGGGAGGGATAAAATGGTCATTTTACAAAAATTCCAAAAATGACCTTCTGGGTCATTACACTATAGAGGCTTCTCCAAAGCCACGTGTTTAGATTGGTGGGGACCAGGTCCTTCCCGAGGTGAAGCGCTATTGTTTCAGGATACTTTGTTGAGGATGTTGGGAGTATTAGAAGGTGTTACTCAAGGCGCGATAGGTACGCCACAGGGTTCACAGACTAGAGTCGGAGCACAGATTCTAGAGCAACATCAGGATCCTATGGTTTAAGGTCCAATGTTTTGGCCACCCGTGGGTCCTATAATTGATGAGGGGGGAGCACAACGAGCGAGAACTCAAGATGCACCCGCAGTTATGATGGAAGACAAAGAGCAACATTAATATGAGAAGTTCCAGAAAATGGACCCATCGCTATTTCAAGTTGGGAAGACTAAGGATGCATACATGTTTTTGATTATGTATAAGGAGTTATTAGAGATAGTGAGGTTGGCCGAGACACATGGGGTTTTCTATACTGCAATTTAGTTGGTGGCGAGCTCGAAAGTAGTGGTTGGTGTATTTGAATGCCAGACCAGTGGGGTCATAGTAGGTTACTTGGGATAAGTTTGCTATTGCTTTCTATGACCACTTCATCCTTTGAAGTGTAAGAAAGGAGAGCCGGTTAGGGTTCGAGAATTTAATGAAGGACAGCCTCATAGTTTCTAAGTACTTTGGTGTTTTAAGCTGCTCAAGAGGGGATTTCCTTCTAGTCCATCATGGGTGACACTAACGAGGCAGAGTTGATGGAGAGAGTGGAGCTCAAGAACACCAAGAGGGCCCGTGTGTCTGGCCAATTTTTGGGTACCTCATCTAAGTGTAGAGGTTCTTATAGAGTAGGTTGTTTCTTTTGGCGTAGATGATCAATTCATGCTTCTATTCCAAATTTGAGAGTAGTCAAGCATCGTGTGGATCATATAATGTGTGTCAAGGTCAGCAGGGATCACAACTGAGGTTGGTGGGCTGGGGTAGTAAGATGAGTTTATGTGGTTCAGCTCAGATGTATTTGGTATCGAGATCTTACTATGGTTGTGAGGATCCTAGATATTTAATTGGTTATTATCCATTATAGGTTCACACCGATCCACAACAAACTTATTATATCTCAATAAGAGCATTAGCACATTTTGCCTAGGGTCGAGGTAGGGCTCAAGAAGATAGATGAGGTCGTACACCTGGTAAGGGTGCTGGTAGAGCTATAGTACCATAAGGTGGAGGTAGAGGCACTGTGCAGACTGGTGGAGATAGGGAAGCTCAGTTCTATGCCTTTTTGGGGGAGACCCGAGGCCAAGGCTTTAGATGCAGTCATTACAGTTGTCGCCCTAGTTTGTCACCAACCTGTATCTGTGTTATTTGATCCTGGATCTACACTCTCCTATGTGTTTGCCTATTTTGCATCTGATTTTGATTTAACTTGTGATCTCATACCCGTGCCCTTTCATGTTTGTATACCTATGGGTGAGCCCTTAGTGGTGGATTGAGTGTATCGATCTTATCTTGTTTTTTTAGTCGGGTAATATACTTGTGTGGATATGATCATTTTAGATATGGTACACTATAATGTGATATTGGGTATATATTGGCTTTCTCCTTATAGTGCTATTCTTAATTGCTATGTTAAGACCATGACTTTAGCGATACCTGGTGCCCCAAGAGTCAAGTGGAAGGGTACTAGTGGTTTTTATCCTAGCAAGGTCATCCTTTATCTTCGTGCCTAGAGATTGATTGATCAGGGGTGTATGTCGTATTTAGACTTTATTCGTGGTTAAAAAGTTTTCCACTGTGTTCCCCACCGATCTTCCTAGAGTTCCTCTGGATAGAGATATTGATTTTTCTATTGATTTAGAGCCGAACACAAAGCTCATTTCTATTCCACCTTATCACATGGCTTTGGAAGAGTTGAAGGAAGAGTTGTAGAATTTGTTGAGTAAGGGATTTCTTCGCCTGAGTGTGTCTCTTTGGTGTGCACTAATTCTATTTGTGAAGAAAAAGGATGGGTCTATGAGGATGTGCATCAATTATAGGCAGTTGAACAAAGTGGCTATCTCCTCACATAGATGCTCTGTTTGATCAGCTTCAGGGAGCGATTGTGTTCTCTAAGATTGACTTGAGATCGGGGTATCATTAGTTGAGGATTAGGCCGTCGAATATTCCTAAGATAGCTTTTCGAACGCGTTATGGCCATTATGAGTTTTTGTTTATGTCCTTTGGGCTGACTAATGCTTTGGTAGTGTTCATGGAGTTAATGAACGGGGTATATAGCCGTATCTAGACTCTTTTATGATTGTATTCATCGATTATATCTTGGTGTATTCCAAGACAAAAGAGTATCATACTTGTCATTTAAGATCGATGCTTTAGAAGTTGAGAAAGCAAAAGTGATGTGCAAAGTTCTCTAAATGTGAGTTTTGGCTTGATTCAGTGGTATTTTTAGAGCACGTAGTATCCAAGAAGGGTATTAGAGTGGATCCGGCCAAGATTGAGGCAGTTAGAGAATGCTCATTCCTACCAAAATCTAGAGTTTTGTGGGATTGGCTAGTTATTATCAGTGTTTTGTTCAGGGTTTCTCCATCATCGTGGCTCTTTTGGCTAGATTGACTCGGAAGGTTGTAGACTTTTATTGGTCCGATGAGTGTGAGGTGAGCTTTCAAAAGCTCAAGACCTTGTTGACTTTAGTCTTGTTTTGACCTTACCCAAGGAGGGTGTAGATTTCACTGTGTATTGTAATGCTTCTAGTGTTGGTTTGGGTGGAGTTTTGATATAAAAAAGGAAGGTAGTTGCCTATGCATCTAGACAGTTAAAGACTCATGAGAAAAACGACCCTATCCATGATTTAGAGTTAGTGGTGGTGGTATTTGTGTTGAATCTATGGCATCATTACTTGTATGGTGTGCATTGTGAGGTATTCACTGATCAACAGAGTCTTCAGTATATCTACAGTCAAAGAGATCTAAATTTGAGATAGTGTAGATGGCTTGAGCCACTGAAAGACTATGACATGACTATCTTGTATCATCCGAGAAAGGCCAATATAGTGGCCGATGCTTTGAGTAAAAAGGCTCCTAGTATGGGGAGCCTCACGGCGATTAGTGTTGACAGGAGGCCCTTGCTAGAGATGTTCAGAAGTTAGCCAATAACCTTGTCCGATTGTGAGTTTTTGAGAAGGGTGGAGGATTTATTACTACTATTAAGGCCCGCTCTTCCTTAGTTGAGCAAATTTGGGAGAGGCAGTTTGATGATGCAAAGTTATGTATCATTCGAGACAAAATGTTGAGGGGTGAAGCCAAGGAGGCTAGACTTAATTCAGAGGGTGTCTTGAGGATTGAGGGCCAAATTTGTGTGCCCAAGGTGGGTGACTTGATCATATTGATGCTATAAAAAGCTCATTGTTCTCAATATTATATTTATTTGGGTGCGGAAAAGATGTATCAAGACCTTAGTCAGCATTATTGGTGGTGTGTGATGAGCAGGGACATCGCAAAGTTCGTGCCCAAGTGTTTGACGTGTCAATAGGTCAAGTATGAGCACCAACGGCCTGGAGGTGTGAGTCAGAGGATGCTCATTCCTACTTGGAAATGGGAGCAGATCACCATGGACTTCGTTGTGGGTTTACATCCCATCATGGTTGGTTATGCTTCTATATGGGTGGTGGTTGACATACTGACCAACTCTACCATTTCATTCCAGTTAAGGTGAAGTACACGGCTGACAGACTAGCTCAGTTGTATATCAGTCGCATCGTTCGGCTTCATGGAGTTCTAGTATCCAGTGTTTCGAATCGAGGTTTAATGTTCACTTTGCACTTTTGGCAATCTTTATAGGAAGGCCTTGGAACTAGGCTTGATATGAGTACCGCTTTTTACCCATACTGATGGCCAATCGGAGCGGATTATTTGGGTGTTGGAGTAAATGATCCACGCTTTTGTTATTAATTTTGGTGCTAAGTGGGATTAGTATTTGCCGTTAGTAGAGTTTGCCTACAACAACAATTATCATTCCAGGATTCAGATGGCCCCATTTAAGGCATTGTATGGTAGGCGGTATGGATCACCGATAGGGTGGTTCTATTTAGTTAAGATGGACTCTTTGGATACAAAATTGCTTAAAGATGCCATGGAGAAGGTTCAGATTATCCAAGGTAGACTCTTGACATCCCAGAATAAGAAAAAGAGCTATGCAAATAAGAGGGTTCGACCATTGGAGTTCATGGAAGGTGACTATGTTTGTCTCCTAGTGTCTTCCATGAAGGTCATGATGTGGTTCAGGAAAAGGGCATGCTTAGACCTTGATTTATCGTCCCATTCAAGATTTTGGGGCGAGTGGGAGAGATAGCATACAAATTGGCCTTGCCACCTAGCTTATCAGCGGTATATTCTGTATTTCATGTTTCCATGCTTCAAAAGTATGTGTCGGATGAGTCTCATGTGTTATATCTTGATACGTTAGAGTTAGGTCTAGATTTGACTTTAGAGGAAAAGCCCATAGTCATTCTTGATAGACAAGTCCATAAGCTTAGGACCAAGGAAATAGTTTCAATAAAGTTCTTATGGAAGCATTGTACAGTTGGAGAGGCTACTTGGGAGACGGATACAAATATGCATGCCCAATATCCATAGTTTTTTGAGACTCCAGGTACACCCTTTACTTTATGCTCAAGGACGAACATTGTTTTTAGTGGTGGATGATAAAATGACCATAAAGCTCATTATTGCATTTTTTCATGAAATAACCATTTTACCCCTCCCTTTAGTTGCCCCGATTATTTTTTGATTTGTATCGAGTGTTAGTTTTGGAAAAATTCTATGAAAATATAGGGTTTTGAAAATTTTGAGTTTCATAAGTTTTAAGTGTTTAAAAGTGGAATTCTAGGTCAACCAGAGCTACGAGTCTGGGAACGGAATTCAATAGATTCTAGTTGCTCCAAAATGGGGAAATTAGTCTAGGAGAGTTTACGGAATCAGAATTGGGGTTGTAAATAAAAATTGAGGTCTTGAGTTGGGAATTTGATGAATTGTAGGCCAATGTTTGACTTTGATCAACTATCTAGCGACTCAGCTGGGTTTTGGGGATTGTTTTGGTCTAGAAGAAGTGTTCATTGAATTTTTAGAGGTTCCGAGCCCATTTTTGTATTTTGAAGGCCTAAGTTAGTTTAGGTATGACTTTGAATTTTGGGTCAAGAAGATCTCGAATTTGAATTCTAATGGTTCCATTGAGTTCAAAACGTCGAAATTAGCCTAGTAGCATATAAGATTTGTAGATTTAGGATTCCGAACGAATTCCGATGGTTGATTACACGAAATTAGACTTAGTGAGTTTGATATGTTCTGCTGATATCTGGCGCATGTAATGTTGTCCTTCGCAATCGCGTAGGCTTAGTCGCAATCACAAAGTGTGAGCTTCATCAGTCATCGTGATCGCGAGGGTTGATTAAATGAGTTGATCCTCTGCGATTGTGAGGCATTGTTCATCGCCATTGCGAAGGGTAAAATATACCTGAACAATGTTTAATTCCTAAATTATGAATTAGACCTCATTTCCGCTATTATTGGACCTTCGGGGAGCTCGGGAGGGACGATACTTGAGAGATTTTCGAGGGATATTGGTTGGGTAAGTCCTCTTATTATGATTTCATCTTTTTCCATCAATTATCTATTGATTTTAGCTTGGAATTGAGGTTTTTAATTGAGAAAAGTTTGTGGGGTTTCAAGAGACTAAAACCTTAATGATTTGATGATTCTAAGTTGGTTTTAAGTCCTAATTCAATTCCATTTTCTCTACTAGTTTCCAAATTCTTCAAGGATCGTCTTCTTGTAAAACCTTTCAGATTTTTCTTTCGTTTTTAAAATTAGGTAATTCGGGCTGTTCGGGTCAGTTTTGGGCTAGGTGTTAAAATATCTAATTGTTTATCGTTAGACTCGTATTCTTATTCGAATTGCTCTTTTGAATAGATTACCTTGATTCAGAACATCGGTGTAAGGGTAAAGCTTAGATTTCGGCGTAGTTCGAGATTGAAATTGAGGCAAGTAAATTTCTAAACCTATGTCTAAGCTTGTAGGATCATATATTCGTGTTTTTACATTTTTAGAAGTGATGGAAAGTGATTTTGTGGATTACTTGAGATTATTCGATGTTTAACAAATTGATATGGAAATAAGGGGTATTAGATGGCAAATGAGAGGATTTATACATGTTGTGTTCGATATGAGTTGATACCTGACTTATCTTGGATATTTGAATATATTGTTATGATATGAGTTGCTATTTGACTTATCATAGATATTTGAATATACAGTGGAGATATGAGTTGTAATTTGTTAATATTATCATTCCATTATTGTATTTTACATGGACATTGCCTATTTGCAATGGTTCTGATACTTTGAGATGGAATCTAATTTGATAATTATGCCGAAGGAAAATGGTTCCAGCGGGAAATGATTTATGTCGAAGGGAAATGGTTCCAAAGAGAGATGAGTTATGCCGAAGGAAAATAGTTCCGGCGGATACATGATCCATGTGAGGTCCCCATGGGTTCCGGCCTTCTAGTCAGCGGATGTGTATCATTTTGGACTGCATCACTATATGTGACATCGCATTGCATTTCATTGCATCATACATCCTTGCCTGTTTGGACTATTTTACCCCTGCTATCTCCTTGAGTTGCATTATTGACTGTTGAGATCCTGTGTGAATACCTGAGTTGTACTGTTATAGAGACTTATATGTATACTTATATTGTGATGTTAGACTTCTTAGACTGACTGATTTCTGTGCAGGTAGTAGTCTGGGGGTTGGATGGTATGACAAGAGTACATGTTTCTTATTATCTTAGCTTAGTCTTAGTTATTCTCTTGCTGGGTACCATGTCGGTGGTACTCACCCTTGCTATCTATACTTGTGTAGGTTCTGATCCCGAATAGTGATCCCGTTCTCCCATTTTCCATCTATGGCTTACTAAGAAGATTCGAGAGGTAGTTGTTGATGCCGGCCATCTTTCCTATTCCTTTTTATTTTTTACTTTGATCTATTCGAGATACAAAGGTTGAGACTTATATTTACTTTAGTTTCTTATATTAGAGGGCTTGTACATCTAACAACCAGTCCGTGGGGGAATTTTGTGATGATTAAGAATTTTGCTTTCGATATTTAAATTGTTTATTTTAAACTTTTTCTGCTTTTATTTCCACATTTAGTGGGTTAGGTTGACTTTTTTGGTGGGAAAGGATAAGTGTCATCACACCCGAATTTTGGGTCATGACATCAACTATCCCAAATAACACAATTTTGCAATAACTGAAATGAACAGGTCTGTCCAATAATGTGTCCCTTCCAAAAGGACAATCACAGGATCGGTACAACCAATCCACCACTAGAAAATCACCTATAGATGTGGAAACACGCATGGGCATATACAGCAAATCATACTCCAAATCATATCCAAAACAAAGTAGGTGGTCACTTAAGAATGTAGAACCAAGGTCGAAGAACATAAGATACTCCTTCCATAGTGCCCATATCAAACACTTTCATTCATATGACTCTATCTTTTTGATTTTTAGCTACCCACATTCCACCAGTCTGGTCCCCATTACAATCATAGACATAATTTATCAACCGCCACATACTTTTCACAGTACTCCCCTGAAGCCAACACTCTTAACGCTAACAACACATCCTAATCACCTTGTTGCCATTAAAAATTTCGAACTATGACTCTCTCTCCTTCCATTTAAGCATTTCATAATAGATACGGGTCCCACCCAATACTGATAATACAAATTCTAAATCTCGTAGTACTTTCCCATTGAGATAAAGTTATTGAATCACACCTAATGTCAACTCCATGAAATCTTTCACATACCAAGTTTCAACTACCATTCAAACCATTATATACCTCATGCCAAAACTTAGAGAGATTCTTGGCCACCCCCAAAAATTATGTATACTAGGAGAACATAACTTCTATTTACCATCAAGTGTCTATGTAATGCATCATAGTGTTTGGTGTGGTCCCATCAACGGAGTAGTTTCAATCCAACTCGAAATTCTTAATAACCACGTAGAACCACATCTTAACCTGTAGTACATTCATAAGTCATCGACCATAATTTGAGCAATCTAACCCCACGTAAAATACAGAATCTTCCATGCATCACTATTTGTCATCCAAATCTTCAAAAGAAAATTATTGTTACATCACTCATAAGTCTTTACCGAACCAGTCCACATTGTATAGTCATATCTGAACGAAAATGCGAAAATTCTATGTGACCCCTAACTTTGAATCAAAAATCTATGCAAAGATGTCTTGTTCCTTCTCATCTCTTAGACTCTTCTCATGACGCAAATTTCAAATACCTTGAACTCTTCAATATACCAGACTCTTATTTCTTTTTCTTTTTTTAACTCATTATCATTATTATTTCTTGCCAAGCATCCACATCATATTACCTTTTAAATTAAATCAAGCTTCTCAAATGAAAACTTCATTGAACTCTTTTACAATCGAAAGTAATAAACTCCACAACTTAAGCCATGCACAAGTTCTTCCAAATGCTCAACAATCGACACAATCAATTATTCCTTACCTTACCAATTCATACCTTGACAAAAACCAACCATCATGAATGTAGACTTACGATGTAAAACTTGAAATTTTAATTCAAATCGTGCAAACCAATCCCCTTATCAATCAACATTAGCCCATGCCTTGAAGATTTTATGCAATCATATACCTTAGTTTATCATTAGACACTTATACGTCGATCTTACCCTATCCCTCATTAGGAACCCAATTTGAGCCAGTTGTCAGACTCAAGACCACTATAGAACTTACCACAACGCTAATGCCAAATGACCATAGACTCCACTCTCAAAGCATGCTCAACCCGATTGATAAACACTAGATACTATTCCTATAACCAAAACAAGAAGAACGAAGCCATATGTTCCTGAACCCAACTTTCTAGTTCACTCGAAGCATGCTCAATCCGACTGATAAACACTAAATACTATTCCAATAACCAAAACAAGACGGACAAAGCCATATGTTCCTGAACCCAACTTTCCACATAATTACACTACTCATCAAGTAGTAGCAACCAAAAACTTAGATACTCCCAAGTTATCATTATCATACTGGATCCCCTTAACCGAAAGCCATCACCACATAGTTGCATCCTAATCAGAGTCCATTCTGAACTGCTATTACCATGCTCAGCCACCCTTTCCATCATCACGGAGTTAACCTTATCATCCACATGATACCTCAAACTTGTTATACTATCTAATCCCGTGAATTAACCAATTCTCATATGTATTCTCTTGCTAGTACACTCACTTGCCTTCACTCAAGTATACTTGACAAAACTTTCTCCACCCATAAGCTTATCCTTTTAATGTCAATCTACTCATGTTTGCTTATAAAGAACTCACCAATCCCCAATTAGATCCTTGAAATACAAGCCACCATACAAATACATTAATTTCCCACCAAAGATCCACCACTACAATGTTCCTTATAAACCATGCCCAACTCCAACATCCGTAGTAACAACTAGTTGGTTTATCAAATGTGAATGTAACATCGAACTTCATTTTCCTAGTAGGTGAAATAAATGATTAAACCTCAATAGCTATTATTCGCGCCTGCCAACCGATGTCTCTATTCCCAAATATCACTAGTACCATACCATGAGAGCTTGATAGATCCACCACTAGAATACATCATACCCATCAAACAGATCATTCTCAGATGGTCTACATCTTTCGATACATTATGTAACCTCCATACATTACCAAAACATTTAAGTCTCCAGCCAAAATTAATATGCACCTTTTCGTAGGCCATGTCAATAGCAGAAGCAACACAGCCCATAACCTCACCAAGTAAACACAGGTATCGCAAAAATAGACATATCATAACCCTTCCTTATATCCATCCACTCTATAAAATTATCATAGAAATTCTGATCTAGATTGGCGTAAAGTTATCATTATAATACAATACACAACACATTCCTTTATGACAAATTTCACCGACTATAGTCTCTCAAAGTCACAGTGCTCTCTACATAGTCATTCTCTTGCTCATATAATTCTCCACTATCAATCCACTTCATATATTGTATAACCCACACACACGTTATTCCCACTGTTTGAATAATTGATCGAAAGGGCAAGAAATTCATTAAGTCTCTCAATCAATGTTTATCCTTCTAAATCATAGCCTCAAAACACATCACTAGACCACAACCTCACTCACTTATTTTGAATCATAGAGCATTCCAAGTCTGACGACACATCCCTTCCACAAGTCTATCACTTCCACCTCAAAACTAGATCTAACACCAAATACATGTGATGACATCTCAACTGCACACACATAAGACCCAGCATGAGTCTCATTATAAGAGAGAGGACAAAATGAAGCGATGGAAATAAGATCGGACCAAAGGCGCACGATGGAGAGTCAAGTAGTGAAGATCTTTCCTAAAAGTCACCATAGCCTCTCAAAGATAAGTACAGACATCTCCATACCGATCCTTGAGATTCTATTTAGACTTGGCATGTACATGTGAGATGTATAAATCTAGTCTTTAATACCATTTTGTCATGACCTAAAATTGGGTGTGATGGCACTTGTCCTATCCCACCAGGCCAAGTACGCCTAAAACCAACATATGCGAAAAATAATGCAGAAAAAATCAATAGATTATACAAGTAAAAATAGAAGCCAACTAATAAAACTAGATAAATCTCATAAAATTCGAGAACTCTCTTTATCCCAATCGAACCTCCATAACTACAACTAGCACAGAAAATTAGTCCAACCTAGAGTTCAAAATAACAGTTCATATAAATTGCATAATCACAATTAAGTCATCACATGACAAAATCACAAGCATCATAGTGATCATACACAAAAGTCAATACATCACACACATAAATATGCAAAGTAGCTCATACACAAATAATAATTGAGTATCAGTCACATTAGCCAGTAGTGACCTCGGCATCACACTCGCCAAAAATGACCTGGGTAACACGCTCTCACTGGAAATGACCTTGGCATCACACTCTTGTGGACAACGACCTCGGCATCACACTCTCGCCAAAAATGACCTCGGCATCACACTCTCGTCGGCAATGACCTCGGCATCACAGGCATCACACTCTTATTGGAAATAAACTTTGCATCACACACTCGCCGAAAATGACCTCGGTATCACACTCTCGCCGGAAATGACCTCGGCAACACACTCTCACCGGCAATGACCTCGGCAACACACTCTCACCAGAATTGACCTTGGCAACACACTATCACTGGCAATGACCTCGGCAATACAATCTCATCGGAAAAGACCTCAGCATCACAACCTGTTCATCTTATCACAGTGTTTAAAAAAAATTCAATCAACATGTTCACATAATAATGAAGAATGACAAGTTCAAAAAGTTTACAATTACAATGAAACTAGTAAAGCATTTCATCAAATACACATCATCTCGAAAGCAAGACATTTCATACCTTCATATTACAAGATTACACATATTGCATTTTTATTAACCCCATCTTTCAACTTAGATAATTCATGTAAGAAACAACTCACATCCTCTTTCCCATTACTCCCAACACAAACACACAAAATAGAAATTCAAATATTTTATAAGATTTAACAGAGTTTTAAAAGTTCACTTGTCTCAAATAATCAAACAATCACTCTGAGACTTAAGCCTTCCCTCTTTGTAACGCTTTTGAACGATCGAAATCTGTTCAAATGCATAATCTTCATAAGAATATAAATTCAATGATATTCATATTGGTACATTTATTTTCGGCTAAAAACAATCAGGTCAAAAACCCCGAATTCGAATCTAAAATTTTCTTTCAGATTATATTCACCCATAATAAAATAAACTTACACATCGAATTTCAGCTACAATGGGTTGCTATTCAACCCCCAAATCAAGAGTTTGTGCTAAGAACCTCGTGCCATATTTTATTTTTTTATTTCAGCATTATTTCTCCACAAAACTACCTAAAAATATATTCATAATCACATAAAAGTTTAATACAAAGGACGAAAATAATTGCCTTGATACTTTAGGATGAAAATCCATGTTTTTCTCTTCTACTTTCTTTTTCTTTGTCCCCTCTCTTTTCTTTCTTCCTCCGTAATTTTTTTTTGTTTCAATGTCTTGCTCTCTATTTTGGCTGTGTGATGGTTGTTGCCATCAGAATTTATACTTCTTGTTTTTTCCCTTTTCATTTTCCTTTTCTAGTTTCTTTATAAAATAATTATGTACCAAAAGTGACAATCCTACTAAGTTATTTTAATAAATAAAGTGGTATACAGTATTAAATAAATTAATAATTTAGCCCATCAATTAAATTAAGTATCTAAATCACTCGTCAACTAATTAACCGTAGTTACCAAATATTCCAAAATATCCAATTTAAATTTTACTGAAAGGATCTTTTATGAAAGAGAGATGACTCATTCTCAAAATGACCTAACGGGTCATTACAAAAGCCATAGTTAAGTTTAATCAAAAGATAAATGATAAAGCTTGTAGCAAAAGACATTGGCTTAATTTTATGGATACTATATCTATGTATAATAATATTGTATTTGAATATATAAAAGGAAAGGATAATGATTTAGTAGATCAATTAAGTAGACTAAAAATAAAAACTAACTAATATTTATTTCAGCATGAGACCAATAAGCATGAGACCAACTGGCCCAAAGACAGAAAAAGGCAAAGGAGTAGCCTCAGCAACAGACTCATATGCTCAGACACTATTAGGTAATAAAAATTTTAGACCACAAACATCAGTAGACATGATGGAATGTATGCATTTTGGTAAATAAAATCTAATCTCTTATCCCCAATCTAATATATCTTTTCGAGTATTACCAGAATGTATTATAGATAGACCCCAAAAATATTTAGTAGGTAATCTATGGGTGGTGTATAATAAAAAAATATTTTATAGCAGCATGCAATGCATTGTGCCAATACTTTATGGACAAAAGTAGAGAAAATAAGTTTAAATATTATGTAGTTATACATGAAAGAACTAACGGTGTTTTCAGACATGGATAGAAGTAGTAGACTCCATAAATGATGTAAAAAATCCTTTCAAAAGGTTTTAATAATTTTACTGAAGCATTAGATTATGCTAGAGGGGTTCTTGGTCCAAATTACTATATTTCTCTAGCCCTCAGACAAAATCCAAAAAAAATACCCCAATACAATATCTAAAAAGACACAGATAAAATATTTTTTTGTGAACATTGTTCCTCAATGGCCAAAGCCTTAAGAGACTCAATGCTAGAACTGACGCCCTAATCCAAGAAAATACCAGACTAATGGAGCAGGTGAAAATAATCAGAGGAAAAGTCCCCCCCCCCCCAGAAGGTTAATGCTAGTACATAGACATCAGAACCGAGTTTTCCATCTCAAGACAAAATGGATGAGAAGGGTAGACATTCCCTAATGAATGCAAAGAAATCCACTGTATCGGATAATTTTTCAACACTTTCTCTTTGGAATTTTATTCTCCTATTACTTCGTTCAATATCAGTTTGGATACTATGAAACTCCCACTTTATAGCACTTACCAGTTTTGGATGAACAAGTCATTGTCTATTTCCTCTGTCATATAGTCGATCAAAATTCACTCTATCGGATGTAGATATAGCTAGTCCGGCTCAGAACGTGACCGGTAAAGACTTATCAAATCCGTTTATGGCTGTCATTTTGCCAAAAAGTAAAGATGAAGGTTCTTCCTCACAAAGACGATTACCAAGATCTTTCACTTAGGAAGAACTAAAAAAGAAAAACATACTCTCTAAGAAGAAAAAAATAGAAAAAATTGAAGGTATAATTAAACAGATCCTAGAAAAAAAATTTAAACATAGAGAACATGATAAGCATGTAATTAGTAAAGATAATCCAAGTCCTAGTTTAGATAGATTAGTGCCAAACATCGATGGATTAAATACAAGTTATACAAGTCCAAAAAGATCTATTAGATCCCCAAGCACCAGAGAAGATGACCATTATGGAGAAAACTCTTATTACCAAGATGCGCAAGATCCTAATGAAGATGATGATTTCGGTATGAGTTTGACTCTATTGCATTACATAACTTGGACACATAAAACAAACAAGACATAGAAGCAAGTGAAGACGACAAGATAAGGACATGAGAAATAATACAAGATGAATGAATGATAGAGAATCACTGTAAAGAGATGAAAAGATAAGATAAGAGACGTGGATTAATTACCACCACCTACTATATAAACAATGGAGTGTGTCATGTGGGTATGCCCACATTTTTCATATGAGTGTTTACTTTATCACTACCCTCCAAAGAAAAAACAATGATAAGCACACGTCAGTCAATATGTGTCAGGCAAAGAAAAGAAACAAATACTGCATGTAATGATAGGACCGATTGTGCACCCGACGTGTATTATTTTGAATCTTATCTTTAAGATGTCGGCCATTTTTTTAGGCTACTACTTTATCCCTTAGTTTGTCTATAAAAGACTCTCTTCTTCATTCGAAGAAGGACACAACTTAAGAAAAGAACCAAGCCAGAAACACACAACATATTCCTCTTTCCTTGATGTTTCCAACTCCTCTCCAAGAACCAACTACCTTCTCTTTGTAATTAGTCTATGTATTATACTAAGTGTGTTTTAATAAAGTTTTCAAGTTTGTGAAAGTTCTTCCGGGTTCCCGAAAGGGAAACCTCTCTCCGTTTTAACTATGTAAGTTTTTATTGTTTTTATATTTCCTGTATTCTCCCTCAAAAAATATATTATGTTTCCATTATTTTACACAGGTTAAGAGAGAGAGATGAACAGGGTAAAATTATTTAAAAAAAAATCAAGATTAATTATTCTACTACTGAAAAATAAATTTAACTAATTTTTAAGAATTCAAGAATATTTTTAATCCCTTTCCCGAAATTTAAAATGAATGTTAGAGATGATATATTGTTAAGATAGTTAAGGAGTAGGTAGTTAGAGATAGGGACAGTTTAGTCATTTACAGTGATCTAGTTAGAACTAACTAACTGAATTAGTTAGTTAGTAACTACTTAGTTAGCTATGTATATATATAGCTAATAATATCTGTAACTAGGCTTCAGGGCATTTCAGCCCCAAAAATTAAAGAGACTACGCTGAGCTCTCTTCTTCTCATCTTCCTCTCTTCTTCTCATTCTCTTCTCTTCTTCTTCATCTTTATTCTTCACTGTGTATGTGTATCTGTGCATTTATTCTCAGAATACTTCATGGTATCAGAGCCATGGAACACTGTGAAAAGTGTTCTTAGCTGAATCATAGACTCTAGACAAGAGTCAAAGATTTGTCCGATCAAAACTCTGATTTGTGGATCTAAGCTCCAGTGAAGCTGAAGTCTGCAAACAACAAGTAGTTTCCGCAACAAAACTCAGAAGGAAAAGTTGGAGAAACAATGCCTGTTGAAACCACAATTCCAGATCTAGGTCAAAATCTCAATCAAAATCAGTTCGATATGCAGAGAGGTGGTGTACCTGTGTCTACAAGCTCTACAAACAACATTGGGCAAGGTATTGACTACAATCACCCTCTATTCCTTAGCCCTACGGATGTGAGTGGAATTAGTCTCGTTTCATTTTAGCTACAAGGTGTGGAAAACTACACTTTGTGGAATAGATCAATTAAACTTGCCTTGTTAGGGAGAAATAAGCTAGGATTAGTGGATGGAACATGCAGAAAAGAGATGTATGCTGAAGAACTGTGGGGACAGTGGGAACGGGTGAATGCTATTGTGTTGTCATGGTTGATGAACTCAGTGTCAAAGAGTTTGCTAAGTGGAATTGCATTTGCCTCAAGTGCCTCAAGTGTATGGACTGATCTGCAAGAGAGATTTGATAGGGTTGATGGATCAAGAACTTACAGCCTACACAAAGAAATTACCTCATTACAGCAAGGTACTTCCTCTGTATCAGTGTACTATACAAAGTTGAAAGCATTGTGGGATGAGTTCGAAGTATTAGTGCCCTTACCTTGCTGCAACTGTGAAAAGTCCAAAGGATTTGTAGTTCACATGAATAGACAAAAACTATATCAATTCCTAATGGGATTGAATGACACATATCATTAGGCTAGGAGTCAGATACTCATGATAGATCCCCTGCCAACTATAAATCAAGCATATGCTATGATAGTAGGAGATGAGAGCCAAAAATCTGTTGTTACAGGCATCAATAACCTTGGACTACATTCCTCTATCATAAACTCAGCTGCAATGTATTCCAGAGGTGGCAGTAGCTCAGGTGTCAGTAACAGGTTCAAGAAGAATACACTGCTAATATGTGAGTTTTGCAAGTGTAGAGGTCATACTAAAGAATCCTGCTACAAGGTGGTTGGAGACTTTAAGTCCAAAAGAAAGATCCAAAGTGCAAACATTGCTTATGCAGATACCAGTGACTTGGCAAGTCAGACACAGCAATCAGCTAAGGCTAATTTCTCATATGGCTTGAATACAAATGTAATCGATAACTCAGTGTGGGACAGGAATATCACAACTCAGCATCTTGCAGATAGAGGGTCAGTTGAATCTTCTAACTCCAATGTAAAAATAACTCAAGCTGAGAAGGATGTCAAACAATTACTTCAAGGCTGCACATTCACAAAAGATCAATATGAACACATTCTCAAGATGATGAGTCAACAATCAGGATCAAGAACTAACACTTCTGACTATAATAAGGCAAACACTGCAGGTACAGCACTATTTGTTACTGAAAACAGTGATGTGTGGATAATAGATACAGGTGCAACAAACCATATGGTTTCTAAACTTGATATGCTGCAAAAGAAGTCTGTGCTAAAGCTTGACAGTCCTAAGGATGTATATTTGCCAGATGGTGGTAGCACACAAGTAACCCATATTGGTTCCTGCAGTCTATCAGCTAGAAGTGTAATCACTAATGTATTCCATATACCAGAGTTCAAGTACAACTTGATGTCTGTCAGTAAAATAACAAAGGAATTAGGCTGCTCAGTCTCTTTCTTTCCTGATTTTTGTGTTTTCCAGGAACTTTACACTGGGAAGGTGAAGGAAGTTGGTAGAGAAGAAGGAGGCTTGTATCTGCTGTGGAGACAACTCAACCAATGTCACTCAACTAATAATAGAGACTCTGCTCATGCTGTTGATAATGCTCACTCACCTAGAAAGGAGTCAGATATGGAACTATGGCAGCAAAGACTAGGACATGTGTCCTCATCTGTTCTTACTAAGATGTTCAATGTGAATAAAGACAGTATGTGTAAGGTGATCAAATGTTTAGTTTGTCCTTTTGCAAAGCAAACCAGACCTGGTTTTCCTTCCAGTACTATCAAAAGCAGTAGTTGTTTTGAATTGATACATGCTGACATTTGGGGACCCTATAATACACCTACATTTGATGGTAATAAATACTTTCTCACAATTGTTGATGACTTCTCAAGAATGACTTGGCTATTTTTGCTTAGACAAAAGTCAGATGTATGTGCATCTCTTAAAATGTTTTTACACTATACTAAAACTCAGTTTGGTACAATAGTCAAAGTCCTAAGGACAGACAATGGTACTGAATTTGTTAACTCAGTCTGTGATAGCATGTTTAAAGCACAGGGTATTATACATCAGAGAACTTGTCCTTACACTCCTCAACAAAATGGTGTGGCTGAAAGGAAACATAGACATCTATTGGAAGTAACCAGAGCCTTAAGGTTCCAAGCAAAAATACCTATAAGGTTCTGGGGTCATTGTGTTCTGGCAGCAGCTTATCTTATTAACAGAACCCCTAGTAGTGTACTTGAGTTTCAGACTCCTTATGAAAGACTGTATGGCAGTACACCATCACTCACTCATTTGAGGACTCTTGGGTGTCTAGTCATGGCAAAACTTCTCACAGAATCTGACAAACTGCAGCCCAGATCAAGGTCAGCAGTTCACATGGGCTATTCTGAAGTACACAAAGGATATATTTTATTTGATCTGCACAACAGCTCATTTTTTGTGAGTAGAGATATTATCTTTAGGGAAGACATATTCCCTTTTGCCCAAGCTGACAACTCTGCCCAACAGAAGATATTTGTGGACAATCTGCAAGGATTAGGTGAAGTTGATCAAGAAATACATCACATAGTCCATCCTATAATCACAAGTAATGATTCATCAACACTTTCATCAGAAGTAGATACATGTCTTGATACAGGTGGTCCTCATGACTATATGCAGCAACCTGAATATGAGGATGTGCCACAAGCTGAACCTGATGGCACTTGCTCTGACAGACCTAAAGTTGCTGTGTCTAGAAGATCTACAAGAGCTAAACAACCTCCTATATGGCTGAAGGATTTTGTTTCCTTAACTACACAGCAGAATGTTCAATATCCCCTATCCAACTATGTGAGTTATTCTCATCTCTCACCCTCTTATCAGTGTTTTATTGCTGCTACTTCTACTGTGAGAGAACCCACAAGCTATGCAGAAGCTATCAAGGACCCAAGGTGGGTTGAAGCTATGCAGGCAGAGATCCAGGCTTTAGAAAGTAATCATACCTGGGAGATTCAATCTTTACCTGCAGGGAAGAAGCCTATTGGCTGCAGATGGATCTTTAAAGTTAAATACAAAGCAACTGGTGAAGTAGAAAGGTTCAAAGCAAGACTAGTTGCTAAGGGCTATAGTCAAAAAGAAGGCATTGATTACAAAGAAACATTTTCTCCAGTGGTCAAAATGGTGACTGTCAGAACTGTGCTATCCATTGCAGCTTCCAGGAATTGGCACATTCATCAAATGGATGTCTTCAATGCTTTCCTACATGGGGACCTGGAGGATGAAATCTATATGCAACTCCCTCAGGGGTTTGTCAGTCAAGGGGAGAAAGTATGCAGACTGACAAAGTCCCTCTATGGCCTCAAACAAGCTCCAAGGCAGTGGAATCACAAACTCACTGAAGCTCTCATTTCTCTCAAGTTCAAACAAAGTCAATATGATTACTCTCTATTCATCAACAAATCAGCAAAAGGTATTGTAGTTATACTTGTATATGTAGATGATATGTTGATAACTGGCAGCAACTTAAAATTGATAGAGGAAACAAAGAATGCACTACAAAAGGCCTTCAAGATGAAAGATCTAGGGGAACTCAGATACTTTCTGGGAATTGAGTTCACCAGATCAACAGAAGGAGTACTTATGCACCAGAGGAAGTACACTCTTGAGCTTATAGCAGAGGTGGGAATGACAGCAGCCAAGCCAGCAGGAACACCCATAGATGTCAATCTCAAACTAACATCAAAGCAGTATGATGACCATATGAACAAAAGGCAAGAAGATGACCCTCTAGTAGATCAAGCAACATATCAAAAGCTTATAGGAAAACTGTTATATCTTAATATGACCAGGCCAGACATATCCTTCAGTACTCAGACACTTAGCCAATTCCTAAATCAGCCAAAGAAGTCTCACATGGAAGCTGCACTAAGAGTAGTCAGATATTTAAAAAGGCAACCTGGACAAGGTATACTACTATTCAGTCACTCAGATAATCAAATCACTGCCTTTTGTGATGCAGACTGGGCAGCTTGTCCACTCACCAGGAAATCAGTCACAGGCTACTTAATCAAGATGGGAAAGTCATTGATTTCATGGAAAGCCAAGAAACAGACCACAGTTTCAAGGAGCTCAGCCGAAGCTGAATATAGAAGCATGGCTTCAACTGTTTCAGAAATTGTTTGGTTGTTAGGAATGCTGAAGGAGGTGGAAGCTGAAGTTGAGATACCAGTGCAGATGTACAGTGATAGCAAGGCAGCAATTCAAATTGCTGCAAATCCAGTGTATCACGAAAGAACAAAACATATAGAAATTGATTGCCACTTCATTAGAGAAAAGTTGCAACAAGGCATGATTAAAGTCGACTACCTACCAACTCAAGAACAACCTGCTGATATATTGACAAAAGGGCTGTCCAGAGCTCAACATGAGCATCTAATGTCCAAGCTAGGAGTTTTGAACATATTTGCACCTCCTAGCTTGAAGGGGAGTGTTAAGATAGTTAAGGAGTAGGTAGTTAGAGATAGGGACAGTTTAGTCATTTACAGTGATCTAGTTAGAACTAACTAACTGAATTAGTTAGTTAGTAACTACTTAGTTAGCTATGTATATATATAGCTAATAATATCTGTAACTAGGCTTCAGGGCATTTCAGCCCCAAAAATTAAAGAGACTACGCTGAGCTCTCTTCTTCTCATCTTCCTCTCTTCTTCTCATTCTCTTCTCTTCTTCTTCATCTTTATTCTTCACTGTGTATGTGTATCTGTGCATTTATTCTCAGAATACTTCATATATCAAATAACATTAAAATATCTTCGACAATAATTAATGATCATGTTCTAGTGCTTTCATTTACTTCCTTCACCTGGTCTTTAGCTATTGGTGGTATTTTAGCCCCCCACATTATTGAAGTGCATTTTACATGTGCTAATTGTTCTATCCACAATTTTTTTGTAATCCATCAAGATTTATTTATACCATTATCTTTTAGTTCCCTTTGTAGCCGCACTCTTTCCTCTCAAAATAATGAGTGTTTTATGTATGGATTATTTATTTTATTAAATTTTAATATCGAGTTGGTTGGGGACATAATTAACATTATATTTTCATGGAAAATGCTATGCTAATACTGTTACTGTTTTAATTAGTTTGGCATATTTTAATTTGGATGGAGTTTAATGAAGTAAAAAAGATTTTTGAATCTTGTAGTATAAAATTAAAGATATGTTAAATGTATCAAAATGTCTTTTAATTTGTGGTCTTAAACATATCATATGAAAATTTGAAATTAAAGAATTGCTAAAAAAGGCAAAGGACATTCTTTTTAAAACGGACTAAAAAAAAGGAATAATAACATGTTTTAAATTAAAAGTCTGCGGTGTACATTTCGAAATTATATATGTACCGCGTGGATGAGCATACAAACTCTAACAAAGGTATGAAATTGGCTTGAAGGGCAATGGTTAAAAAGATGTTGGTGTTGGTTATAGTGTTAATGAATATGTAACAGGTTGTGTGGATGTAATGGCTAATGGTATTGTGCTCTTTACTAGATGAACAGCCTCTGGAAAAGGCTGTCCAACGGTCATCCCGGCCATGGTCCCCAAAAAAGGTATAGGTAAAATTTAGGGTTACGATGGACTGCAATTTTCTAGAAAATAGAACAATTTATAATGAATTATGTAAACTTGATTTCAAAGTTAGTGAAAAGAAAACATTGAATTTCAAAGTGATGATTTTTCTTTTTGAATGAATTATTGACTTGAACATGATTTAATGACTTTATACATGATTTTCAAACTCGATAAATGACTTGATATGTATTTATGAGATGATGATTTTGGAAAGATTTTTAGCTTATAAGTCATATTTGTTCCTATTTGTATTTTTGGCATGTATAGGAAGTTGTGCTATTCCAAAGGATGAATAATTGTTATGGATCCTAACGAAACGCTTTTAAGCAAATTGTGTTAGTCCAGAGGACGATTGACCTACACGGGTTGATAGCCCCGATGAAATAGGGACCCTGAAATGGAATGACTCTCCCAACATGATTCTCCTAAAAGTATGGCACCATCTAAAAGGATGGAACCAAGATTGAGTTGATGTATGTTTACTTATTGATTCGCTCTTTAAGTGACATGATTTGATGAGTTATTTGACTTGATAATGACCTGACACGATTTTTGATCAAAATAACTTGAAATTGATTGATTTTTCAAAATTGGCAATTTTTCTGAGTTTCATGATTTATTCTCTCACTGAATTTGAACTGTTTCATTAAAATTGTTTTTTTTTGTTATTATTATTTTATTACATGAACTTAGTCTTAAGGTACTCATTTAGTACCCAGTACTTAGGCATACCATCGTTGTTTTTGATGGTGCATTAGATATAGGAGAGGAGCAGGTTCTTGAGGATCGCATTGCTTGGGAGATATATTAGTAGTGAGCCCATATTCTTCCTTGTGAAACTCCTTGTTATTTGCTTTATTAGATATAAGTTAATTTATATATCAAAACTTCGGCATCTATATCATTGTTATTTCTTTTAATGGTTATTTCCTTAATCCGTACTTGCATAAGTTGAAATAATTAGATTAAAATAAGTCGATAAATAAATAATGATGGAGCAACTATGTGAACGATCATATCTATAAGATGTTTTTGATATGATTCTAGAGCATCGAATGCCTATTGTTCCGGGATCAAATTTGAAGCGTGACAACTCTGTATAATGCCAATACCATCATTAGAACCTTTGGATTTAGGTAGAGTTCCTTTCTCTATTTCCCAAACATTTGCATTGAGACTTGTACCAATCCGACCACCTTTAGTTTGTGCCTTTCATTGTTGTGCAATGTCTCGTCCTTGTGTGATAATGCCTCAAATTTGTTTTGGGTATCCAATGCCCTATCATCTCCATTGTTACTCTTGCTCTACATTGTATTCTTAGCTCCCTTGCTGTTTGCCATAGTTTTCTATCTTCCGTTCATTTTTAGTTGTCATGATTAGATTTGGCACAATTCTTAAGAAAAAATTAATTAGAAGTGTTGTTTGACTAATATATCGCTTATTAATTATTTAATTTTACTTATATGTATGTCTTTTAATTCTACAATAATTAATGTTAAGGGCAAAGTTGGAAAAAAATAATTAATTCTCTCTTAATTGTTTAAATTGACAATTATTTTGAGACAAATATTTAGTATACATGACAATTAAAAAGAGATAGAGGGAGTGGTTGCCAGGTTTCCCACAATGACATAATTCTAACAAAGTTTTCCTTAATAGCATTCTCCCTCCATCCCATATTAGATGGTCACTTCCAACTTTATACAATGATTAAGAAATCATTAATACATTGGAAGACTTCACCATTTTACCCTTTCTTTATATCAATGCAATACACTCCCTCCGTTCCTATTTACTTATCAAATATTTCCTAATTTGATTTTCGTCCTTTGTCAATTTTGACAAATCAGGAAAGGACAATTGTTTCTTCCTATTATATCCTCAATTTATATCACGACCTAATCCACCAGGTCGTGCGGGCATCTACTCTAACACCTAGATAGGAGAACCCTTACAAAAATAACATGCGAAAGTTTAACAATTATCAAATACCAGCCTAAAAAGTCAGGAATACACCATAATTGAATTTATAAAACTCTAATATTTATTACCAGAAATATATATACTAACATCCCAAGAATACTAGTCTAAATAGGTACAAGAGCTTCTAAAGATACAAAATATAAATAAAGTAATAACACAACTACCACCATAAGAAAGGAAGAGTAGAAGTTGTTGGAGAATCATCTTCGTCTTCACCTAAGAAACATCACTAGCCTACAACCAGACTATGCCAAGTGGATAGCAAGAGTAGTATCAGTACAAACAACATGTACTGGTAGGCATCATAGATCAATCTGATACCCACCATATAATATAAAGAAATTAACAAGAAAAAAATATGCTCTTAAGGAAGTACATCGCCAAATCTTTATACACAACTCTTACTATTCCCGATAACCTCATTAAATTCGTTCAAGTCTAACTCTCATTCCTTTTAGTTGGTCTTCTGCCAACTCTAATACAAATCAAGACCTAGCCCTTCTATCACATAGAGGAGTTTTTGAACTACGGGCCACCACTAACTCTGTCTAACCAGTATACTACCTTTAGCTTTCACACCAACACTTTTTTCTAGAATAATTAGCATCAAACTTGAAAGAGAAAAATATTTAGGTGAAATAAGACTTACCTCATAATCGTACTGGCCAGCCATGATGGGACCAATCCCATTTTGGCGGCCTCGCCACAACGAAATTTCTCTCGCCAGGGCGGCCTGCCCGGAGACAAATCTCTGAATTCTCTCCAATCTCCCCTTTTTCACATGTACCAACAAGATACTATTGATATCTGACTCTATGTCACTAATCTTGCTAAACCATGCTTTAATTGTTCTCTACTTGTTTATCCACCGCCTCATACCTACGATACTGAATCTACCAAACATTGTATAATCCAAACTGGTATACACAGAAGTACATTATCAATTTACAATTTTTAGAGCAATATACCATTGCACAATGTAATATCTCAAATATAACTATTAACATGGTAACACTTGGACCTTCAGTCCTTTTATATCAATGATTATACAGGATGGGCATGCTCAATTATAATCAAGTCAATTTCTCTATCATCACACATATAGTCAAGATCAATTTATAGATAATAGTCATACAATAGTTCTCTCATGGAACTCATACCTAAATTATTAGTGTGTCGGAATGACAAGCAATTCAATATTAAGTATGTGTTGGAATGTGACACCCGATTCAGTATATATATATATATATATATATATATATATATATATATATATATATATATATATATATATATATATATATATATATATATATATATATATATATATATATATATATATGTCAGAACGTGACATCCGATCCAATATATATGTCGAAACGTAACACCCTATCCAATATCACAATCACTAACACAATCACAATCCAAGATGAGTAGTTCACATACTTGTACAGTCAAGTAACAGGTTCATTGTATGCAATTGTTCACAAATAGTCATTTCATTAGTTACATTCTATCATTTTCTTTATTAACAATATTTCATCAAGCCTTCTTTATTCAAGGCATCACTTTTGGTAGAGTAAGTTCAAGAGTATGGATTTCACGGTTTTGGAATTATAGACTATCACTACAACATATCAATCACCCAACCACAACAGTTAAACGCATAGAAAACTTTGCAGCATTACTCCATCACTATAAAAGTCCCTATATGATATAGACTAAATCATAACCTACAACCATAAGTAATTACATAAGTTCATGGCATGGGATTTATCAATCCTAAGTCTTTCATATTCACCCTTTTATTTCATGATTTGCATTACTCAAGTAATTCACAAGAAATAATCAGCATAAACACAGACAATTATCAGTATAATCACATCCCTTAATATACATCAATAACTCATAAAACATAGTCTTAAGACCTCCTAAAAACTCAACAATAGTTTATATTTAACCCCGCAAGGGTCATTGGCCTTCTAAATAGTTTTCACCAAGGTTAACATTCAAAGATTGGACATTTATCACTAGTCACATAATAATCATGATCCACAGCATACATTTCCACTCTAAACATCACTTAAAAATCATTTAACCATCCAAACTCCATGCCCGAAAGCCTAGGCATAAAATCTCCCATCAATCTATATTATATTAATGGAATGAATTTATAACTTCTCAATTGAGAAAACTTATCCTACCTGGGCACCAAGCAATTGTAGAAGGATTATAGCATAATCCTTGACTTTCAGAAGGAGAATCTATGGAGACGGGCCTAAAATCCACGGGTTATAGCCTTCCTTGCGCTAGGAATCTCTTATTCCCTTCTCTTCAAGCCTAAAGCAGCTTTTGGGAGTTTCTAGAATAACCCTTATCTATTTTGGCACTTAGGGGAAGAATGATATAATAAAAATACGTCCTCTTTTCATTCTGTCCCGTCAAATCCTGCCACAGCAATCCAGCATGGACAGTGCTTAGTAAAATGGGCATAACATTTTACTCCGAACTCTAAATGAGGCAAACTAGGTGGAGTTGGAAAGAATACTCATATACCTTTAATTTAATAGGTCATGGTCCACTTAATTTAATATAGCTGAGAGCTATGGTCATATGAAGTTGACTCTAGTTTGAATTTAAATTCAAAACTAAATCGGAAATACACTTTCAACTTAACTTTGAGATAGGAGCATAGTATGACCTTAATTCACAACTAATGCAATCGCATACCAAAGAATTGATCCTTGTCTTATGAAGAATGAGATTTGTATACCTTTACCACAAATATTTTTAGTAACGACAAGTTAGGTCTTTACAATTTATTAACATTGAATTAATGTCTTTAAAAACTACAATGAATAAATATGTTTAAAATTCTATTAATTAATAGGGGTAAAATGGTAAATTCACTATACTAATTATTTTTTTAATAGGTGTGCCAAGTCAAAATTTTATAAGTAAAAGACAACGGAGGAAGTACATAGAGTATAGAAATAGCTTGTATAGGGAATTGTTTACATTCAAAAGGCCATATTAATTTTAAGAGTAAAATTAAAAAAAATTAATTCTATCTGAATTTAGTAAGTGATCAAGTAATATGAGACAAACAGTTTTAGTAAAATTTTCATCTAATATGGGACAGATGGAGAATTTAATTAGAACATGTCTATCACAAAAGAATCCAATGTTCCACTCACTTTTTAAGCCACATTCATCAGGTATAATTTTTCGCATTTCATCCCATGTGGGTCAATCATAAAAATAAATAAAAAGAATTTTCTTTTATCAAAAACAAAACTAAAAGAAAAAAGAACTAAATTCTAAAAAAGAAAAAAGGAATTAAAAAATAATAATTATATATATATATATATATATATAAAGGAGAACCCTTATCCTAGTGACGTGGCTCCACCACAAGCAAGGCATTCCTTTTTAGTCAAATTTATTATATATTCTCTCAAATACCCTTCCCATCCTCCATAGAAACGCCATACTCAAATATCGTTACAACATCCTCAACCCTAAATTGCCGCTTCTCTTCCTTGCTTTTACACTTATTGTGGCTCTTTAAAACGTTGTTTCTTTTGACAACGGACGCCATCGCCTTACAAATTTAACCACCGACTATTATATTTCTCTAAACTACTTCCTATTTTCACCGCTAATCCCTATTTCTCAACAACTTCCATTAACAACCTGCCTTGAAAAGATGTGTCTTTCACCTAATGTCTATTTACTTTATTTTAAAAAATCCATTAGTTGTTCCATAATTGTTTCATCGCTTGTTTTCCTTCCACCCCACTTCTGTTGTTCTATCTCTCTGTAAAGGAGAAAATTAAGGAAATCAATTTTCCCAATTCATATTAGTTGTCTACCATCACCGACTACTTGTTGTTTCTTTGTTGGGTTGCTAACTTCTAACCAATAGTTTTTTTTAAAATTATTATACAAGGTTAGTATTTTTTATGCAAGAACTGAGTGACTACATGTTGGTGTGAAAATAAGGTATGTTGCAGGGTGGAGAGGAGATAATCAATATGGAATGCAATCTGTTATGATTCTCTTTTTTTATTTTTAGGTTCTCTTTCATGCTTGGTTGGTCTTGTGTGTTCTTTATGTTATACTATTTTTTTTTGTATGTTTTGTCCCTTTTAAATAACCTTTCAGTATTCTTCTATACCAAATCTTTCAATGTTTTTGTTCTTGCCTTTGGAGGTATCACGACCCGATATCTCAAGTCATGATGGAACCTACTATCAACCCACCAGTAAGTAAACCTAGCCCCACAATCCAGAACCATAGGCAACGAACCATTACAAGCGAAAGAAAAGAACCAAATAATAATAATAATAATGAGAAAAGAAGAATAATAACAATACAACAAGATAACCCCCAAGACCTGGTATCAGTCGGTAGTCGAGCCACTAGCCCAAATAAGGAAGTACAAGGCTTATATAATACAATAATAATAATAGTAATACAGACTATCTCTGAATACAAAATAAAGACTGGTCCAAGTCCATCATAGAAGGAGATAGCTACTCTAAACGTCAAGAGCTCACCCAAGTCTCCAAATCCAAGAGTTGCTCCACATGATATCCAAATTAGTAGTGAAAACCCGTACTATGATGTGCAGGGTGCAGAAGTGTAGTATGAGTACCAACTAGTGTCACTCAGTACGCATCGGCCGATGAAGATCCAAAGATAAACAACATATAAGCATGGAGTATATATCATCAGTAACTAACAAGAATAATAGAGAATCCTGCAATAAGAACATCTGAAAAAAGGGGAAGATAGGAAACTCTAAAGGAAACAAAGGGCGTATCTGGTGGCGCTAACCCAAGACCTAAACAGGACAACATACTAAGAAGGGGAGACAACTAAATGACAACCTACTAACAGAAGTAAGAACATATATCACATAAAGGCCCAAAGGACCGTATCAACTAAATCCCTGCTCAAAATATAGATAAGTAAGAACAAAGGAAGTAACTACCTCCAAATAAGAAACCACCCTTTATACCGCCACAAGTTCGTAAATAGTAAGACAATACCTCCTGAGCCCCTGTGTACCTGGGAAGTTCACTCACAAACAGATAATACCTGTACAGCATCCTATACAACTGACAGGTGCAAACATCTATGCTGATGATAGACAATACATCTATTCATGAAAGTAATACAGCAAAACCAATAGTACCATTGATGCCCAGCACCTCATACCAAGATACATACACCTATTTCCAGTCTCAGCCAGAAAGTAGGACCCATGCGCCTCTGTGGGATTGCCATAAGGGGCTCGAGAGCGCCCCTATATACCGCCTAGTCCCAATTCAGGTCTTATCTCAATCTGTTACATGAACGCATCCTCGATGCCTCGAATAAATATCATAAAAGGAGCACATTCTCGATTTCTCAAATCAGTATAAAAATGAGTGCATCCTCGATGCCTCGAATCAGTATGATAAAATGAGTGCATCCCTAATGCATCAAATCAGTATGATAAAATAACCGCATCCTCGATGCCTCCCATCTACTGATATAATAGTGAATAGGTAGTATGACCCCCCATTCGAAAATCAGTATAAAATAGTTTGGGTTACAACCCAGATTTCTCAAATCAATGCTAGAACTCATTCATGCACCGGGGTCAACTACATCCGTGAGAAAACAATAATCCAATGCAATATATTTCATCACCAGCACCCAAACAATACGCATAATCACATACAAAAATGACTCCACAAGCACCGTACTATTACACCCCACACTCTTGATCTCGGAATGTTTCTTAAGCTTATTAAAAGTTATCATGTGAGCCGTATAATCTAAGACACTATCAAACAACTCTAAGGAAGGGAGAATATGATACCCCATAGTAGGGAAGGTTGGAAATAGGGTCATGAGAAGTCGGAAGGAGTTGGAGGCCAAGTAATGAGTCGTAGGACTCGACTTACCTACATAAGCTATTAACTTAGAAGTTTTACATACTTGAGCTACTTGAGTATATACCAAGCTTGCGTAGCCGGAATTACACAGGTTCTTAAGGTAAGACGAGATGACGAATCCACGAGGAAGAGAAGAGGATGACACGTAGCAGAAAGGAAAGAGTGCCATATGGCAGCAGGAGGAGGTGTCATATGGCAGCAGCTGAAGCAAGGAGGTGACGCACCTGCCTGTTTGGAGGGGGTAGACCCCACTGCCACATGGCAGCCTAGGGGTGGTTGCATGATTGAGGTGGCCCAATGAGGGCCTGACATGTGTCACCCTTAGGGGCTGACACATGTCACCTACTAAGGCAACATATATATGTATGTTATATGACTCTTAGAGTCATTGTTTATCCAAAACAAGGAACAAAAAAAGAAAAGAGAACTTAGAAACTAGAGAGAGAGACTTGCGGGTTTGAGGGGACCAAGGTAAGGCCCGATTTCATTCCATGAATTAGTTATTTAAGGTATTCTATGTTTATATAGAGGTGTTTAATAACCTAAAATTTCATTTTGGGGCAGCAAGGAAGTGATACAAGCAGTTCGCTAAATTTCAGCATGTTAAGAGAACTTCCGAGACAGGTTTTAGCAAGGTATGGCTTGATTCTCTTCTCCCACATTTTGGTAAGGATTTGGACATTTTATGAGGGTGTTAATAATGTAAAGTTAATATTTGGAGAAGCACCTAGTGGACAAAAAATAGCCACGATGTTTTAGCCGTATTAGAAGAACTTCCGAGGCAAATTTTGGCAAGTTTTGGCCCAAAAATTATATTTTTCAGAGACGGACCCAAAATTGGGTCTAAAATTAGATTGTGGACCCACAATGGGAATCCCAAAAATGACTCCATGATAAGGTCTTAAATACACTATTGAGATTGTACCCCAAAATAGGGCACAAATCAATGCTCAAAACGTCCCAAATCAGCCAAATAATTTAAAACTCCATTAAACCATTAACTAAGCTTGGGCACCCCCTTTGAGGTGAATTTTACCTCAAAACATTGCCCTGAACGTATCTCTGAACACACCAACACATAGGTATGATCAACACGAACCCGTAGTACTTGAAACCTCTCAATTTGGAGCTCTATAGCTCCCAAAATCGCAAAAGAGAGACGGGTCTCGGAGATGTTCGCGTCACTGGTCTTAATTAAAAGACTAGTGAATTGCTCTCTGCAAATGCGGAGGCTAACCTCCCAAGGATTTGCGAACGCAGAAAGTCCACCACGAACGCAAAGGTTTAAGCCATCAGGCTCCGTGAATGCGGCAAGGACGATGCGAATGCGTAGGTCAATGTCTTAGGCTTCCACGAGCGCGGTCCTAGAGGCGCGAATGCGAAGACCTAAATTGGTCTGTACCAGCAAATGCATATCAGCTAGTTTTGGAAATTTCCCAACTCCGGCAGGGTGCTCAAATTTTTTCAAAATCCCATGCACACAAACCGACTATACTACCCCACCAAATTTGATGTTCCAGACTAAATGGCGTAGATTAAATTTCCATCTAAGGTCATCTCAACAAAATGTGGGTCCTACACCCAAGCATAATTTTTTTGCCATTTCCATAAGAGGGATAGAAATGAAACCAGAAGCCTCGGGATATGAACGAAAGGTCGTTCAAGACCAAACTCAATATTTTGGAGCTAACCATACTGACAGAATTTCAATCTGAGAATGTTTTCCAAGAGTGTTGACCAAAGTCAACCTTAGGCCAAATTTCAAAGGTTAAAGTGCCAAATAGCCTCAAACTAGCACTGATTGTCTCGATACTCATGTCGACCATGCTACTAGCATAATTTGGCCATTCCAGAATTGATGGAACCATTGGAATTTTATTCTAAGGTCATTTTCATGGAATTTTGACCGAAGTCAACCATTTAAACTCCAAGGGATCTAAAATAGGGAAACGAGCATAAAACCCAAACAAACTACTATGCAACAGAACTATGAGTGCCAGCAAGTCATAAATGGCTTGGGGTCACTACAGAAAAGCTCTAAATACTAAGAAGATCAGAGAAGGGCGAAAATGACCTTGAGGGTCATTACAACATCCACTACTAAAAGGACTATCACCCTCAAAAATCAAAGGATAGAAAAGAACCCAAGTGCATGAAAAGAGTAGAAAGCTAGGACCGTAAGCTCCACCAGACCTATAGGTACCTTCTCGGGTCGGGCAACGCAACCCAGAATTCAAGCCAAGGAAAAACTCTCAAATTCACTTATCTCTTTTACATTCAAACCAACTTCCAATTTATTTCTTTTGATACTTACTTCAACTCAACAAGAACAAACTCAATCGAACGCAATAGAATCATCCGAGATAAACCAAAACCACATAGATCCTTCAGAATTAGTCGACCAACAGATAAGAGGATACACTAAATAACTCCTAAGATGAATTCTTTGCTTTATACTCCTAACTAAAGACTCTTTTGTCATCATGGGCGTGTTTCCTAATCTAAACCACAGTATCAGCTCCTAACACCATCTGAACATTTCCCCAATAACCACGAAGGATATGCAAGCACCACCTGAACATCGATGAGCGGCAAGAACTCAAAATAACTCAAAATAAATGACTCAGCCCAGGGCACAAACCCAATGTTCAAATCTAATGACTCCCAAAACCAATAACTTTATTTTAGTCTGAAGTCTATCTTTCAAAACTGAAAAGGCTACTATAATTGACAACCAAATCCATGGGTGGAAAGAAAAGTTGTATTGAGACCAACTCTAATGTCACTCTGCTACTAGCAGAGTTTCTAGAAACTAAACCAATATTAGAATCCAATCCAAACTCAATCAAATTTGATGCCATGAGTCTATGTACCACTCAGTGAGTGCAAATTTGAGTAAACCACTAATCCAGTAGAGTCTTATTTATCAGTGTGTTGTGTACCACATCTATAAAAAGGAGGCTATAGTACATTTAGGATATTACTTTTCTTTCATATCTAAGATCGTTCGATAGAGCTGAGTCATAGGAAATAAAATTTCTCATACTAACTTATGATTTTAGCAGAAGGACAACATCGATAGAAGTAGTGACTGGCAATATTAGGAGTTACAGAGCACGCAGGTAAGTAAAGGAACGAAAGATATAAGTCAGGTAAGATGTTGAAATACGACTGACATATGAAGTTGAAAAGTGAAAGGAAAGGTATACAGGAAAGTACAAAAGGCACAGTTCGAGTGGACATACGAGGTAAGTCCATTTTTATACTATTGTTAATATTGGGCGCCATGTGTGGCTGCGATATGAGATGATATGACTATATATATGTGTGCCCTGTGAGGCCTTGTTGGCATTTTCTGCGTGCAGGTGTTGAGATAGTAAGAAATATAGAGGAAATTCTGCCCAAATTTTCCTAGAAATAAAAGAAGAAGGAGATACAAGATTGTAGTATGCCTTTCCTATAATAGGCATAAGATTTGACTAAGCTACAAGTATGGCGGACCTCGAGAAATGAGTTATTTATTGAATTGATAGCAGTAGAAACTAGAAGGTCGATACTGGTATGGTAGAACGGAGTTGGAAAAGACTTATGATCTAAAGAAAATGATTTATAAAAGACCGATAGATCTGGATAGAACGATATATTAAGACACCGACTGAATTGATACACAGTGATAACCTATGACGAGTTATAGTTTAAAGAAGTAATAGTATGGTTAAGACAAGAGTACAAGGGAAAAAGAATTGTGACGGATATAAAATGTCAATAAGACAGCTTGTGAGACATTAAGGATAAGACTAACTAAGAAGGGTAAGTAATCCATAGTAATGATCGTGAAGAAGGCCAAGCAATGTTATACTATGGGACTGAATGCGAACAGGATACCATGTGAATATAACAAAGATCGTTATGAGAATAAGTAAAGCTTAGTAAGGAAGTAGCTAAAAGGTATGAAGTGTTCCATGTGATTGGAATATAAAGACGGGTGTAAAATGGAAAAGCGAGCTATGGAACAAATAAGGAAGACTTATCAAGTTCTGTAAGGAAAGTTTTGAATAAAGGTTATATGATGACGGAAAGGATAGCTAGTACAAGGAAATAAAGAAAAATGTGGGATTCCTTGCGCACAACCAAAAAAATAGACATGAGCTGGAGGAATAATAAGGAAGTTCTAACAGAGGCACCCAAGATAGATATAAGTAACTGAATATGAGGACGGAACGAAAGGAGAATGTATAGTTATAAGTTTAAAGGGGTAGTACAACGACATGGTGTTAAGGTAAACCTGTTATTGAGGCAAGCTTGATATACTGTTGAGAAAGGGAGCATCGGGCGCACGACAAGAATGAAAGCTCATGAGGCATAAAGAAGAATTGTGTATACGTGACTAGAGTACCAACAATTAGACTGGATCAGCACCTCACGATTATGTTAAGATGTCGTACATGGGCAACCAAAGGTATGGATGATATAAAGGAAGGCATAGATATGGTGTAGTATACCAAATATGTTGGAAAAGAATCATACGCATTTAAAAATTTGAAATAAGGGCGTAGGGTAGAACATAAATAGATAGTGACATGGGTATACCCTAAAGGAGGGAAGTGGCTTCAAGTGAGATTCCATACTGGCACGAGTTAACAAGGTCTAAAAGCCAGCAATGAATGGATAGAAACCATAATACCAGAGACAGTGTTGAGAATTACTAGTAAGGACCTTGAATAGTGTGACGTCAAAGGATGGGTGCATGTAAATGGGATGAATACGACAAGAGAATCATAATGGGAACTTAAATATATTATAAGGGATAGCCAGGCTACACTTGACTAAAGGTTAGGATGTTGGTAACAGAGTTATTGGCTACTGGCATTGTGATATACAAGTAGCGAAAAAGAAGGGATAAAGAATCTCTCCTATATTGGAATATCAGAAAACTTAAGTGTAAGTGAAGGAAGCGAAACAAGTATGACAAAAGAGACTATAAGTACGTGTTAGTACAATGACACAGGTAGAGTAGAGTAAGCCAACAGAAGGAAAGACTATGACTAAAATGGAACGCACTTCGTGCAAATTGCACAAGAATAGTTGTGCAGCCTATGAACATTGGTATACTAAGAGTAAGATTAGGTGATTACTCAACAAAAGGAAGTCGGTAATAGCAATGTGATTTCCATATTTAGAATCTATTAAAGAAAAGTGTAATATGGTTTGGGGAAGAACTATTAAGATATAATCAGTATTAAGGATAAAAGCCATAGTAGAGCCCTCACCTCGACTGAGGGAGGTAAGACACTAGTATAGCGACGCTAAGGCATTTTCTGGACTGCTCTAAGTACCTACACATGGTTATGTAAGGATTACAATATGATGTGTGGTAAGAGAACTGGAGAGAAGATCTGAGTAAAAGTGCAGGATAGCATGCCTAAAGGGTTACAAGTTGGATTAAGAGGAATTATACAATAGCTGACACAAAAATTGAGCATCAGAAGCTTGATAGCCTATTATAGGAGATGGAAATCCCGACTCAGAAATAGAAAAGTTAATGTGGGTTATAGTACAGGCTAACCTCGCATTCTACAGAAATATGAGTTTATATGGGTTATGGTAGGTAGGCTGATAGAATCAAACCATTTTCTTCCAGTTAGGAAGACATATTTAGTTGAGGATTATGCGAGGTGATATATCCAGGAGACAGTAAGATTTCATGGAGTTTCCACATCTATTATCTCAGACAGCGAAGTTTAATTTATAGCTAACCGCTGGAGATTATTGCGGAAGGGATTAGAGACATAAGTGAATCTTGGTACAATATTTCTCCCTTCGATTAATGGATAGGACCAGAGGGGATAGTAAGTTATTAATGAAGTAAAGCTTATTCAGGAAAAACTATTAACAGCCCAGAGTTAACACAAGTCATATACAGATAGTCGACGTCGATCTTTCGAGTTGAAGTGGATGAATGGGTATTTATGAAAGCATCACTAAGGAAAGATTTAATAAAATTTGGTAAGAAGGAGATACATTGGTCCTTATCAGATCATTCGTAGAATAGGCAAAGTTACCTATGAGTTGGACCTACCATCCGATTTGAAGCAATACATTCAGTTTTCATGGATCAATGCTCCGCAAATATATAAGCAGCCCTCTCAGACTAGTATCTATGGATAAGGTCCATATAACAGAGAAGTTATCTTACGAGGAGCGACCTATCGCCATCTTGGGTCGGCAAATTAGAAGGTTGCGAACTAAGGACGTGGCTCCCATCAAAGCATGTGATGAGACAAAGATAGAGAAGAAATATTTGTATGGGTTCCCTACGTCTATAGGTAATCTAAACTTCTACATCAATGGGGATGACGAGTAGGAGACCTATAGATGACAACTGGTATAGAGAATTCCCAAAGTCCTAGTAAGACCTCATAAGGTTAATTAACATTCGAGGACGAATGTTCTAAAGGGGGAAAGGATGTTACACCCACATTCTTGAGCTCGGAATGTTTCTTAAGCTTCTTAGAAGTTATCATGTGAGCCGGATAATCTATGACATTATCAAACAACTCTAAGGAATGGAGAATGTGATACCCCATAGTAGGGAAGGTTGGAAATAAGGTCATGAGAAGTCGGAAGGAGTTGGAGGCCAAGTAATGAGTCGAAGGACTCGACTTACCTACATAAGCTATTAACTTATAAGTTTTACATACTTGAGCTACTTGAGTATATACCCAGCTTGCATAATTGAGATTACACAGGTTCTTAAGGTAAGAAGAGATTACGAACCCACAAGGGAGAGAAAAGAATGACACATGGAAGCAAGGAGAGAGTGCAACATGGAAGCAGGAGGAGGTGCCACATGGCAGCAGCTGAAGCAAGGAGGTGACCCACCTACCTGCTTGGGGGGAGGGGTAGACCCCATTGCCATATGGCAGCCTAGGGGTGGTTTCATGATTGAAGTGGCCCAATGAGAGCCTGACATGTGTCACCCTTAGGGGATGACATGTTTCACCTCCTAAGGTAACATATATATGTATGTTAAACGACTCTTAGAGTCATTCTTTATCCAAAATAAGGAACAAAAAAAGAAAAGAGAACTTAGAGACTAGAGAGAGACTTGCGGGTTTGAGGGGCTACCAAGGTAAGGCTCAATTTCATTCCGTGAATTAGTTATTTAAGGTATCCTATGGTGATATAGCGGTGTTTGATAACATAAAATTTCATTTTGGGGTAGCAAGGAAGTGATACAAGCAGTCCGCTAAATTTCAGCATGTTAAGAGAACTTCCGAGATAAGTTTTAGCAAGTTTTAGCAAGGTATGTCTTGGTTCTCTTCTCCCACATTTTGGTAAGGATTTGGACACATTATGAAGGTTTTAATAATGTAAATTTAAGGTTTGTAGCATCACCAATCGGACAAAAAATAGCCACGACATTTCAGCCGTGGTAGAAGAACTTCCGAGGGAAATTTTGGCAAGCTTTGGCCAATTTCGGGTAAGGTAAGGGTTTTCCTTTCAATTTGGAGTTTATGGTGTGGATATGGAGTGTATTACAGGTCTTATATGTGGCTGGAAGTATAAAAATTGCACAAGGATGCTTGGCGTTAGAAATAAACTAAACTAAGGTCATTATAGTTAAATCGAAGTCGAGTAGGGTGTTGTGGTTGTTGTGCTGCCCTTGAAGGTGCTTTTATTGTGTGTTTCAGGGCTTGAAAATGGTCTAAATAATACGTGGGTTCTTCTGGTTTCAGCCACATGACCCTCCATTCTGTACGGTTAAAGGTTTTACAAAATAGCGACTAAAAACCCTATTTTGGTATCGTAGTTTTAAGCAAGTTGTTGGAAGCTTGTATTGCGTAATGTTGCCATATTTTAATTATATATGAGCTGATTATTGTTTTTTTTGGTTGGATTATAAGGTTTGGAGGTTAAATTGAAAGTTCGGATAGGTCAAGTTATAGAGGAGATGTTGCCCGATTTCTGTTAACTCCTTAACTAACTAATAAACTAGTCGAGACTAGACGAGAAGTGTGAGAAAGGAAGTAATTCCTATGGATAATGGGTGGTAGGTTTAGGAGATGGAAAGTTGAAAGTCACTAACCTTAGTATTACTTTAGTGTTAAATAGGTTAAAAAAGTAATGAAGCGAGCTTGGATGCGAGTAATCCATAACAGGTATGTAAAGCCATTCTTCTTTTCTTTTGGCATGTCTTAGGTATAAGTTATGAATGGTTTGTATATGAAATGTGGGGATAATTCCACTCATGAAACTCCAAGTGTAGTTCATAGGCTTTATTCACTTTGTGATGTTAAAACTACTGTAATAGTTGAGTTATTGCCTTTTAAGGCTTTTAGATCATGAACAATAGTATATGTAAAGCCTGTTTCTTCTTATTTTCGGAATGTCTTAAGTATAAATGAAATGGTATATGATATGAGGTGGAGGTAGTTCCAGTTATAATCTCCAAATACGACTCGTGACCTTTATTCACTACTTGATGTTAGAATTCTTAAAGTAGTTACACTACTACCCTCGAGTCTCTTATCTGATGAATAATAATTGAATGCATCAGCTCCTATTCCTAAGGTCTCTGCGATGACAAACGTCTTTAATTCTGTAAGCTGATTAACCTTGTCTCAATACATGTCTACGATTCCTGAAACTCTAGTTGATATAATCCTTAACAATATTTAAAAGGTACTTAAGACGATTACTACTTTGGTCTTCAGGTGATGGTTCACTTGACTGTTTCATTAAGTCTCAAACGATGACTTAGTTGCATATGGTTTCTCACTACTCTACTCGTGCACACTGTAACACATCTTCCTTCGAGTTCCATAAGGGGGTCGGAAATGCGGTCATGCCTAGTTTTACTATTCGTTCATCGAGTCTCGGGCTGGCTATATATATATGTATGAAGTATACGAGGATAAAATGACGTATACGATGAAGTGAAGCATATGATGACGCCGTATGTGATAATGCTCGTCACCGCATCTCGGGCTGGACATATAGGTGATAATATAATGGGAAATTATGGATCGGGCCGTACGTTCCTCGATATTATTTTAAAATATGGATTGGGCTGTACGTTCCTCGGCATTATTTTAAAATATAGATCGGGTCGTACGTTCCTCGGCATTATTTTAAATTATAGATCGGGCCAAACGTTCCTCGGTATATTTTACTATGTGATAATGGCACTGAGTCCCATAGTGGGTCAGGTGTGGTACGACATGTACACTACTCTTTCACCGAGACCCTCACTAAAGGGCCAGATATGATAGATAGGCATACATATGAAAACATAGTGATGTACTTGTAATGTCTGAAATGATGTCGTATACGATGGTATGATGCCGTATACGATGATATGGTAACACCGAGTCTCACAGCGGGCCGGGAGTGATATGTGAGGATAATATACATGCCCTATTTTCATAAGATGCAGGTATAGTGAACTATTATTTGTCATACTTGTTTCCTGCACTCCTATTTCAGTTGTTATCTCAGTTGTGTTATGTTATGCTTTATATACTTAGTACATATATCGTACTAACCCTTCGTTCTTTGAGGGGTTGTGTTTTATGCCCGCAGGTACAAATGTTTATTTTGGAGATCCGCCAGCTTAGGATTTCCACTCAGCGATGTTGGAAGCGCTCCACTGTTTCGGAGCCTAATTTTTGATACTAGCCATTTGATATATATGTTTGTTTATTCAGGAGTACAGCGGGGGCCCTATCCCGCCATATGATACAGTTAACACTCTTAGAGGTCTGTAGATGTTGACACAGAATTTTGACCCTCCACAACGCAAATTAGCTATAAAGTTTCTTTAAATTTCAAACATTTATGAAATAATTAGCTTTTATAAAAAAATAAAAATATTTTCACGTTATTCTTAACTATTTTTTATTTTTTTATAAATTTTAGCATAATATATATATTTCTATATAACTATATCTTTGATTACTATTTATGTAGTTATTCGAAAATCATCTCAAAAAATTTTATTTTTAGCTAAATAAAATCTTAGTTAGGTTATTTTAATTATAGTTTGCATTTTTGAAAATTTTAGTTTTTCTAAAAAATTAAAAAAAATTAAAAAAAACAAACTCCCACATCGAAAATTGTATGAAAATTTGAAGTTTTTGGAGCCTATATAAAAGGCTCATATTCTTATTAATAAGGGGAAGAAGGGGGAGGTTTTTTAGCCACTCAAAGTTAGAAATTTTCTTAACTTGGCTAGAATTTTGGACTCTTGTCACCGGCCTAAAAGTTGTAAAAATTTCTAACTTTCAATCTATATTTTTCTTCAAGAAAAATAGGAGATTGAAGTCAAAATTTAGATTAAAAATAGTGTTCTTACAACATCGAACCCACGAAGGTTCGAGTCTAAATTTTTAATTTTTTTTTTGTAGGTTGAAGTTCCATCAAGCTTTTGGGTGGTGATGAAGTTGTTTTCCGCTCATCGTCTTCAGTCTTGATGCCAAGATAGAGGTAAAATCTTTTCTTAGCTTTATTTTATTTAATTATTTCATATTTTATATTTAGTTGATTTGTAGTCTTTTGTTTAGTTAGCATGTATTAAGAATAATTAGATTAATGATAAAATATTCTTATAGTTAGCATGTGTTAGGATTAATTAGCTATCATATGTTAGGATTATTTCATTAAAACTCTTAGTTTTGTTCATTATTTTTTCAAGTAGTCTTCTTTGACAATATAGATTTTCATGTTTTCAATTTTTCTTCTAACATGATTTAGATAACAAAATATGCTTAAAGTTGTTATGTAATTAGAACTTTCATTGCCTAATTTTCATTAAAACTCTTAGTTTTGTTCATTATTTTTTCAAGTAGTCTTCTTTGACAATATAGATTTTCATGTTTTCAATTTTTCTACAAACATGATTTAGATAACAAAATATGCTTAAAGTTGTTATGTAATTAGAATTTTCATTGCCTAATTGATTAAATTCTTTCTTTAAAATTGAGCTAGTTAGCATGTTGTTAGTCACTTCTAGGTTACCCATCAATTTGATACCTTAACATATCATGATATATTCCTTTATTTAGTTTAAAATGAGTAGATGCTTATGTAATTTTATTTTGGTGCATGTGATATCAATTCGAGTCTATCTTTGGACTCTACCCTTGCATATTGTTGAGTTTTGAGTCTCTCATCATCGTGCTCAAATGACTGAAAAGTTGATACCTAGAAAGGAAGGTAATATTCATGATTTAAATATTAATATTAGGGTGTATACATAGAATACAGGTGGAAAGCTTTATCATATACACTGATATACAGTATGTATACAGTTTGGTATATAGAAATAATATTATATACACTATATACAGTGTATATGCAGTCTGATATATAGTGATATATAGTAGATATAGGGAACAAATATTATATATAGTGTATATAGAGTCTGATATATAATAAATACAGTAGATACAGGGAATAAACACTGTATACCATATATATATAGTGATATATAGTGATATACAGTGATATACCACAGATACAGGGAACAAACGCATGGTATACAATGTATGTAGTTTGATATATATAAATAATATTGTATATAATGTATATAGTATATATACAATCCGATATATAGTGTATATACAGCTGCGATATTAATAGAATTGTGCTTAGGATGAATGAAGGTGATCCATTGGTAGGAAATAAATGTGTTGTCCATCGGTAGGACGAATGAAGATCCATTGGTAGGATATAAATGTGTGTCCATCAATAGAACGAATGAAAACCCATTGGTAGGATATGTTGGTCCATCGATAAGATGGTGATGATGATCCATTGGTAGGATATGATGTATGTCCTTTGGTAGGACGAATGAAGGTGATTCATCGGTAGGATATTTTGGCATAATAATTGTCTGTCCATTAGTAAGATGAATGAAAGTGATCCATCGGTAGGATATTTTGGCAAAAATACTGTATTTCCATCGGTAGAACGAATGAAGATCCATTGGTAGGATATAAATGTATTATCCATCGATAGGATGAATGAAGATCCATTTGTAGGATATAAATACGTCTCCATTAATACGGCAAATGAAAATCCATTGGTAGGATATGTTGGTCCATCGATAGAATGGTGATGATGATCCATTAGTAGGATATGATGCATGTCCTTTGGTAGGACGAATAAAGGTAATCCATCGGTAGGATATTTCGGCAAAATAACTGTTTGTCCATCGGTAGGACAAATGAAAGTGATCCATCGATAGGATATTTTGGTAAAATAATAGTATGTCCATCGATAGGACGAATGAAGATCCATTAGTAGGATATAAATGCGTTGTCCATCGGTAGGACGAATGATGATCCATTGGTAGAATATAAATGCGTGTCCATCGATAAGACGAATGAAAATCCATTGGTAGGATATGTTGGTCTATCGATAGAATGGTGATGATGATCCATTGGTAGGATATGATGCATGTCCTTTGGTAGGACGAATGAAGGTGATCCATCGGTAGGATATTTCAACAAAATAACTGTCTGTCCATGGTAGGACGAATGAAGATGATCCATCAGTAGGATATTTCGGCAAAATAATTGTTTGTCCATCGGTAAGATGAATGAAAGTGATCCATCGGTAGGATATTTTGGCAAAATAATAGTATGTCCATCGGTAGGACGAATGAAGATCCATTGGTAGGATATAAATGTGTTGTCCATCGGTAGGACGAATGATGATCTATTGGTAGGATATAAATGCGTGTCCATCGATAAGACGAATAAAAATCCATTGGTAGGATATGTTGGTCCATCGATAGGATAGTGATGATGATCCATTGGTAGGATATGATGCATGTCCTTTGGTAGGACGAATGAAGGTGATCCATCGATAGGATATTTCGATAAAATAATTGTCTGTCCATCGGTAGGACAATGAAAGTGATCCATCCGTAGGATATTTTGACAAAATAATTATATGTCCATCGGTAGGACGAATGAAGATTCATTGGTAGGATATAAATGCATTGTCCATCAGTAGGAGGAATGAAGATCCATTAGTAGGATATAAATGCGTGTCCATCAATAGAACGAATACATCATACCATCGTATACGTCATCATATCATTGTATATGGCATTATATCATCGTATACGGTATCATATCATTGTATACGGCATCATACCATCGTATATGATATCATATCATCATATATGGCATTATATCATCGTATATGGAATCATATCATCATATATAGTATCATACCATCATATACGATATTATATCATCATATACGACATCATATCATCGTATATGGCATCATATCATCATATTATACGGCATCATATCATAACATATATTATCATATATATCCAGCCCGGGACTCATGTCTTTGATAGAAGCTTATATGAGGCCACGGTGACTCGCATCTTAAATTTGTGTTCGCTCTATTTTAGCAATGTTAGAGATCATTTGAGGTTGACTTCGAACTTCAAATAATTCTTGACGGAATTTTTGAGATCTTTCTCAAAAATTCTATCCCAGTTAGATCTCTTGACAAATGTTGAGTTGTTGAAAAAGGATTTTGACATTCTTGTGGAACTTTTGAGATCTACTCAAAAAATTATGTCCCAGTTGCATATATTAACATGATCTTCTATCTTGACTTGCTGGAGATAGTATCTTCTTGTGAATTTTTGAGATCTTCTCAAAAATTCTGTCCCAATTTTCATTGTAAGGGAGAAACGAAAATCTTACGGGGAACATGACCGAGCCATTGTGGCGCCTACATATCCTGTTGGTGTAGGAATCAGGTCAAATGTAGTTTCAAATTCTCTAGATAATGAATGCTGCAAAATCTGAGACAAGATAATCAGTAGACACATGTGTAATATGAGCATAATGATATGGAAAATTGTATTCATTGCAATATTTACAACTTATAAACAAGAGATATGCCGCTTATTTGAGATGGATGATCCAATGAAGTCAAATAGGCACCTCACACCGATGGGATTAGCCTAATGTCACATTATTTAAAGTACACCATCCAATTTCAAAGGAAAAATGCAATTTGTTTTAGAGAATGTAAAGAGATAGTCAAAGTTTGACTATAATTGGTGCCAACAATTAGGATTGCATAAAAATATTATTCATTTCCTTTCTTATAACTGAGATTGACTTCAAGGTAATTCATACAACTTCAAGTAGTACCTCAAACATACTTAAGTGTCGACAAGACTTTTTATCTTTATTCAAACAAAGGTTTAGAATTATACTAATCATCATGTTTCAAGTGCCCTCACAATAAAGAAAGTCTTATTTCGCACATATCCGAAGTGTTTGATTTTAGGACATTTTGCAAAGTGCACTCACACTCTCAAGAAAGTTCAACGCATGCAACTGTGATACCATATGCTTGGCCTGCATGTAAATCTCCACTAATGTGAGAATAATTGGAATGAGATCATGTAGGGCTGTTTATTGGCTTGTAATGTAGGCTTAGGGACGGGTGGGATATTTATTTGGGATAAAAGTGACTTAATCTCTCCTTGAGCGTCACACTGAATTAGTGCTTTTGATGATTGATACGCCTTTTGGCGCCCGATCCTCTTTGTTATCTCCTTCTAAGATTTTGACTTCTTTTTGAGTCTTTATTTTAGAGCTTTTTCTCTTTTCACCCATTTTTTTGTCTTGACTTCTTTGAGTCCTTATTTGTTAGATCTTTTATCTTTTTACCCCTTCCTTTTGAGGTTTCTCCTCTTTTGTTGGAGTAGTTTCCTTTTCTTCTTACTTCGACCTTGTAGGAGTTTTTTTTTTGAAAGTCGTCTTTGCTTTCTTGACTTTGGAGACTTTACGTCTTTTGCCTTTAGCAATTTCAAAGTTGGATCTTCTTCTATAATTTGCACATCTTCGGTGTGCTCAAGGAGGTTGGGCCAAGAGAGGGATAGTTCATATAACCACTTAAAAGGGAAAGGGCTAAGATGTGGTTGTCCAAAGAAAAGGCTTTAGGCTCAAAGTAGAAAAACTAGGGATTAATGTTATTTGGTAGGCTTTGAAAGGCACAATCGGGTTAAAAAAGGCCTATAATCCTTTCTCAAATCAAACATAACTCAGGATTTTGCTTCAACAAACATTCAGGCCAAGTTCTAAATCAACAGTGCGATGCAATTGAATTTTAGTCTAAAGCTCACCACACAATGCACATGAAGCTATGATGTTCGTTTTATTCTTACCTTGAAAGCCTGCAAGAGAATTTTCAAGCATCACAAAAGTACAAATGAAAGATACCAACAGAAGTTATGATTTACCACAAAGCCAATCCTTTTCATCCAACCGAATATTTTGCATGCTCCTAACTGTATTGTCCCAATCAAGAAGATATGACTCTTAAAATATGTACACAGTTTATATTATTATTATTTTTATTTACTATTATTTTTTTGGTTGAAAAAGAAAATACCAAACCCAAAAAAGGCTGCCTACATATCTCACCGAGATGATAATCAGGTGTGCATAGTTCTTGCAGATATGATATATAAAATAATTTAAATATTTAGACAAACTCAGAGTGACGTCTTGTAAGTCTAGTGCTCGTTGACATCTTCAGTTGGGGAGTGTCTTTTGCCTATTTACACCAACACTTTTTTGTGTTCTCTCAACCATCGGTGAGAACATCTATCGTTGTATTGTTTTTCTGATATTTCTCAGAGATTATGTATTGGTGTGTTCTTCCAATTTCCTGCAGGAATCACTTGTTGTGTTTTTTTTGGTGATTGTCTCTTATGACTTGAATTCTTCTAACTATTCACGAGAATCATACATTGTTATAACCACCTCGACTATTGTCGGGGATAGTTTTCCTGCAAAGATATGAGAAAAGTGTGAAATTGGGGCCATTATAAAAAATAAGTAACATGATATAGGAGTAAATCTTTATAGTCAAAGACTCCCCCGATTTATCTTTCAGGCTGTGTATTGGTGTCTTGTGAAATTTAAGGTCATCGTTATTTTCTATGAACTCTTTGTTCTTGCAAGATCCATAAGAGAAAGGGTTATATTTTTTCTTAGATTAAAGAATTGAAAGATATTAGGGTTAAAGTTTGTGGTTGAATGTTGCTGTCGATTTGGGATTCCGTGATTCCCTCTCTTGAAATAATGTCGTCTCTCCTGCGTACAAAGAAAACTTCTTAGTTAAGGAGCGGGTGTTGACCTCAAAATTGAGATCCGATCATTTATCGCATGATGTTCTTTGATAACATCCTCTACAAAAAAAAGAATCAACTTTGTTGAACCCTTGATCTTCGAGAAGTAAGCAAGTTTGATTTCCAACACAAATCACTCCCTCCGTGAAAAAGAAGAATAACTCAGAAGTCAAAGTATTAATCCGTGTTTGTAATATTTAATGCAAAATATCACATAAAGAACTAAACATATAAATGTTGCTTTGTTTGAAAACAAACTAATCCGTGAGTGAAGAAAGACTAAATGGACAGAAATTGACCCATTTTAATTTTATGATTGATATGTGAGAAAGGTTGACTTGCGCTGAATCACATATTTCTTGCGCTTTAAATTTTGTACCCTCATTCTTCTTAGATGTAGAAGAAGTTCTCAATTTCTTTGAAAGAGTGAGGAAAAATAGAAAACTTCAAAGACAGGACCGAGCCCCTTTTTTTGAGATGAGTGAGTAAGGTTTATGATTTGAGAGTAAACTTCGAATTTTGTTGGGAAACTAAAGACTCATGAAGTATTTGGACACACTTTCGATAGTGACTCGATATTTATGCCTATGAGGCTCTAGAAAAAATTCAAAAAGAGTGGACTAGCATGTCTCCAAATGAAGCAACATATTCACAAAAACAGTTATAGCATATAATACATAAATAGTTATTACGCATCCTAAACAGATATGTGACCTTTTTGAGCCAAAGATAGGCCTAACGATTTGAAGGATGTATAACGTCATTTGAAATATTCCATTGCCCCAAAAAATCATATTTATACAAGTTTTATGAATAAACTGAAATGGGGATACATAATAGGAAAATGGGATACAAAATAATCAATCCCACCTAGGGGTACAATCCTAAACTAAGGCTTCGTGGAAAATCTTTCATTCTTGACTTTTTGATATCTCTGAACGCCAACGCCTTTTGGATGAAGTAGAAGCCTATGAAGATCCTTCTTTGATTAGACTAATCTACTAAAATTAACTTCCAACCCCAAGGGACAATGGTTTGTCAAATGGCGTATACAACCTTCAAATATAAACACATAAGCATGATCATCCATTTAGGCCGAGGGCCATTTTGGACTCAAGGTGGTCTTTCTAATGGGTCCAATATGCCTTGGGTATTGGGTCGTCTTATGCCAATGCGCTAAATTAGGATTTTGGTTTCTCTCTACGCTAGGTGGACTAGACTGGGATTTGAAAAGGGACTGGATACCCGAGTCGGACAAACTGCGAGCTTAATATAATAAACGGCGTTGGACGACCACGAACCAACTACCCATTTATTAATTCAAGAAGTAATGGCTATTTTCTGAAGAAACAGCTTTAGATGACTACATAATCGTCCTTAATCCTAATGCAAACTATTTACCATTTGGCGGAATTTAATGCCATGAAGCGCAACAGTTATAATTTGTGAAATCTAAACAAATAAGAACAAATAAACATTATTACAAACATAGTCAAATAATCAAATCTAATGGTTAGAACCTATTAAATTCTCCGGCGGAGTCGCCATTTCTGTTATGTCGGAAAAAGACAGTTTTAAAATTAATTTCAACTTTATATAGAAAAAATCAATTTTAGCAAAGAAGAGTTACCACTTAATTTTTTAAAGAAATTAAGAAAACTTAATTTAAAAGACCCTAACAGATTTAAGTCTTAAAAATTCAGAGAAAAGATATGAGGTTCTTATTTCCACTTTGAGAAGGTGTTAAGCATTCAAAGTGCCCGCTAACGCGCGGTTATCCGACGATTTGAAAAAAAATTATTTGACTAACGTTTGAAAATATTAATTTAAAAAGAAACTAAGACTTTGAAATTATTTTTTAGAAAAAAGATCAAACTTAAATATTGAAAATAATATACATGTATATATAAAAAAGTAAAGTTTATCAAATGACTAAGTAAATGTAGAAAATCATTTAAAGAGTAAATTAACATGAATTGGTTTATCTTTAGGGGAATCTAATTAAATTAAAACAAATTAAAATTAATATCTAAGCAAGCATAAATAACATAAGTAAATAAATTATTACAACCTCAATCAATATAAATACAATAAATAACACATGAAAATATGGCCTGACACACCCGCAATGGGAATTCTGAAAGTGATTTCGTAAAAAGGTCTTAAATATACTATTGAGATTGTACCCCAAAATGGGGCATAAATCGATGCTCAAAACATCCCAAATCAGCCCAACAATTTAAAACTCCATTAAAGCCCTAACTAAGCTTGGACAGCCCCTTTGGGGAGGATTTTACCTCAAAACATCGCCTTTCATGTTTCCCCGAACATGCCAAAACATATCCATGATCAACACAAACCCTTACCACTTGGAATCGCTCAATTTGGAGCTCTATAGCTCCTAAAATCGCAAAAGAGGGAAAGGGGTCGGAGAAAGGGTCCGCGAATGCGGAGGCTATAACCTACCAAGGCTTCGCGAATGTGGAGGGTTAAGCCATAAGGCTCCTCGAATGCGGAGGTCAATGTCTTAGGTTTTCATGAATGCGACCCCATATCCTCGAATGTAGAGAATAAGATCCTTGGCTTTGGCGAACGTGGCCCCAAAGATGCAAAAACGAAGACCAAAGTTGGTCTGCACAAGCTGATGCATATCAGCTGGTTTTGGAAATTTTCCCAACTCCGGTAGAGTGCTCAGAATTTGTTTAGAATTTTGTGCACACAAATAGACTATGCTATCCCACAAAATTCGATGTTCTAGACTCAATAGCGTAGTTAAAATTTCCAACTGAGGTCGTCTTGACAAAATATGGGTCCTACACCCAAGCATAAATTTTTGGCATTTCCACAAGAGGGTTCAAAATGAGATCGGAAGCCTCGGGACACGAACGAAAGGTCGATCTAGACCAAACTCAATATTTCAGAGCTAACTAAGCTGACAAAAATTCAATCTCAGCACGTTTTCTAAGAATGTTGAACAAATTCAACCTTAGTCCAAATTTGAAATGCTAAAGCGCCAAATGGCCTCAAACTCACACTGATTAGCTCGATACTCGTGCTGACCATGCTAATAGCCTTATTTGGTCATTACAAAGCTGATGGAACCATTAGAATTTTATTCTAAGGTCATTTTCATGGATTTTTTATCGTAGTCAACCATTCAAACTCAAGGGCTCCAAAATAGGGAAACGGGCATAAAACCTAAATGAACTACCAGGAAACTGAATTGTTAGTGTCAGCAAGTCATAAATGGTTTTGGGTCTCTACAGAAAATCTCTAAATACTGAAATGATCGGAGATGGGCAAAAATGACCTTGAGGGTCATTACATGAGGATTCATTCATCATTTGGCGGGTTTGGAGTTGTGACAAATTTAGTATCAAATCCCTAGGTTCATTGATCTTATCGTACCAAAATAAATCTAGTAGAGTCTTGTGGAATAGTACGGAAATGTCTGTACTTTTCTTTGAGAGGCAAATGGACTATAGGAAAAGTTTCTTTATCTTCTTTCTTTTATGCTATAACTTGATTATAATTGGTATCTGGTGATCCAAATTGGTATCTAATTTCCTTCACTCTTTCATCCTTTATCAAGCCCTATAATGACCGGTACTGAGAATGACATACTCATAAAGTTCCTGAAGCTTAAGCCTTCAATCATTCATGGTTCTGAGAGTGAGGATGCCTACGAGTTCATTCTTGATTTCTATGAGAGATTGCACAAGTTAGGCATAGTACATAAACATGGGGTAGAATTTGTGACTTTCTAGCTACAGGGCGAGGCCAAGCAATGGTGGAGGAATTATGAGGAGTGTCGCTCGCCAGTGTTTCCCCCACTTACTTGGGTCTAGTTTCATGTCTTGTTCTTGGAGGAATATGTGCCACATACCTTGAGGGATCGGAAGAAGGACGATTCATGGCATTGAAGCAGGGTGGTATGTTAGTGGCCACTTATGAGGCCAAATTTCATGTGTTGTCCAGGTATGCTACTCAGCCGATAAATACAGAGAAAAAAAGAATTTAGTTATTTCTGAAGGGGTTGAGCCCCAAATTGTAGATGTTATCAGTTTATATAACTTCGTTGGGATGGAGTTTCAATGAAGTCACTGATTTTGTGAAGAAGGTAGAGGGTGTAAGAAGAGATGGGCAGACCAAATCTTTGGCTAAGAAGCTGAAGAGCACTGGTAATTTTCAGGGATCCTATTCTAGAGGGTTAGGCAAGCCGGTAACTATAGCCTGGTCGATTCAGTCACCATTTCCCACTTCTACTGGCAATTGTTCAGGTACTCCACAGCAGCATCCAACCCATGAGGGTTAAGGATCATCTTTTCCAGGTAGCAGGCCATCATTTGAGCGCAACACAGATTCAACACCCCAACAGGCTAGAGCAGTGATACCCATGGGCGGAGTAGGAAATGGTAGAAGACATCCACAAAGTGGTAAAAAAAACTAGAGAGGACATGGAGGTCGAGGTAATGGTAATGCAGGTCGAGTAGAGGCGCATATAGGCAGGGAGGTAGCCATCAGGATGATAGGGCTCAGTTCTACACCTTTTCGAGCAAGACTAAGGCTGAGGAGTCTGACGCAGTGATCACAATTACTATTCTTGTCCGTGATCGAATGGCTACAATTTTATTTGATCTGGGTTCTACTTATTCATATGTGTCAATGAGGTATGCCTTGGGTTTTGATTCACTTTTTGATATACTTGATGCCCCCATCTATGTTTCTACCCCTGTTGCAGAGTCTGTAATAGTCACCCATATTTATCGTGCTTATTCTATTATGTTTATATATTCTAGACTTAGGTTGACTGGGTGATCTTAAGCATGACCAATTTTGATGTAATCTTAGGCATGAATTTGATTTCCCATATTTTGTTGTACTTAACTATAATGGTAAGATCGTGGATCTAAAAATCCTAGGAGGGAAAGATTAGAGTGGAAAGGGGTGTACACGTCTAAGCCGGCCAAGGCCATATCCTTTTTTCAGGCTAGAAAAATAGTAAGGTGGGGTTATTTGGATTATTTATCCCACGTTCAGAATGTGAATGTGAAGTCTCCATCCATTGAGTTTATTCTGGTAGTGTGTGAGTTTATAGAAGTGTTTCCTACAGACTTTCCTGGTATGCCTCCCGATAGAGGTATAGATTTCTGCATTGACTTGGAGCCAGGAACCTCCCAATTTCTATTCCTCCCTACTGTATGGCCCCAGCTAAGTTGAGAGAGCTTAAGGCTCAAATCCAAGAACTACTGGATAAAGGATTCCATCCCAATGCTTCTCTGTGGGGTTCTCCAGTGTTATTTGTTAAGAAAAAGGATGGTAGCATGAGAATGTGTATAGATTATCGATAACTTAATAAGGTCAGTATCCGTAATAAGTACCTATTGTCACGTATTGATGACCTTTTTGATCAGTTACAAGGTGCATCAGTCTTTTCAAAAATTGATCTAAGGTCTAGATATCATCAATTGAAGATTAGGCGTGAGGATGTGCCCAAAATAACTTTTACAACCAGGTACGGATACTGTGATTTTTTGGTGATGTCTTTTGGATTGACCAATGCACCTGCAGCCTTTATGAGTTTGATGAATGTGGTTTTCAAACCATTCCTAAATTCATTTGTTATTATGTTTATAGATGATATCTTAGTGTATTCGAAGAGTGAACAGGAACATGCAGATCATCTTCGTATTGTTCAAGGTGTTCAGGAAAAGCAGAAGTTGTATGCAAGACTCTCTAAGTATGAATCCTGGTTGCCTTCAATTCCCTTTTTGGCCATGTTGTTTCAAAGAAAGGGTAATGGTAGACCCACAAAAAATTAAAGTAATTAAAAACTAGGCTCAGCCTAGTTCTGTGATTGAAGTTAGGAGTTTTGTGGGACAGGCCAGTTATTATCGTTAGTTCGTAAAGAACTTTGCTTCTATTGCTACTCATTTGACCAGACTGACTAAAAATAAGGTGTCATTTGAGTATACTGACAAATGCGAAGAGAGTTTCCAAAAGTTTAAGACTATTCTGACCACAATACCTATTTTAACCCTGCCGATCGAAGGTAAATACTGTATTATTTATGGTAATGCTTCATATTCAGGTTTGGGTGTTGTATTGATATAGGATAAGAATGTTGTGGTTAATGCTTTGTGGAAGTTGAAGGTGCATGAGACAAACTACCCTACTTGTGATTTGGAGTTGACAGTGATAGTATTTTCTCTAAAAATCTGGAGACATTATTTTATGGTGTCAAGTGTGAGGTATTTACTAATCACCACAGTTTACAATATGTGTTCACCCATAAAGACTTGAATTTGAGATAGTGGAGGTAGATGAAGTTGCTCAAAGACTATGATGTCACCATCCAGTATCATCTAGGTAAGGCTAATGTGGTAGCAGACGCATTAATCTGGAAATCGGTTAGCATAGGTAGTCTAGCCTGTATGGGAGCCTGCAAACTACCCCTGGATAGAGATATTTAGGCCTTGGAGTCCAGGTTCATGAGACTAGGCATCTCAAAGAAGGGTGGGTGATGGCCAGTATTGATCTAAGGCCCACTTTTTAGAGGAGATTAAGGCCAAATAGCTTGAAAATGTAAATTTGAATGAGATTAGAGAACAAATTTTGATGGGCAGCGCCAAATATTCAGCAATTGATACAGGTGGGGTGCTTAACTTTAAGGGAAGGATTTATGTTCCCCGAGTGGATGGCATAATTCAAAAAGTTATATCTGAATCTCATGGTTTGCGGTACTCTATTCACCGTGGATTAACCAAGATGTACCAAGATTTGAAACATCTATATTGGTGGCCGGGTATGAAGAAAGACATAGCCAAATATGTATCCAAGTGCTAGAATTGGCGATAGGTGAAATATGAAAGACTTGTAGGGTTACATTAAAGAATGCCTATTCCTAAATAGAAGTGGGAGAGAATAGCCATGGACTTCGTGGTGGGACTTCCCAAGACCTTGGGGAAGTATGATTCCATTTGGGTGGTGGTTGACAGGTTAATAAAGTCAGCACAGTTTATTCCGGTTAAAGTGAACTACAATACACAATAGTTGGCAAAGATTTATATGAAGGAGATAGTAAGGCTGCACAGGGTCCCCCCTTTCCATTATTTCAGACTGTGGTACGCAGTTCACCTCTAAATTTTAGGGAAAGTTGTATGAAGAGTTGTGCAATCAACTCACTTTTAGCACTGCCTTTTATCCACAGACAGATGGACAATCAAAAAGGACTATCCAGGTGCTGGAAGATATGTTGAGGGCATGTGTGATCAACTTTCGTGGATATTGGGACAAGTTCTTGCCCTTATGCGAGTTCTCCTACAACGATAGTTACCATTATAGCATTGAGATAGCACCTTTTAAATCTCTTTACGAGAATGGATGCTGGTCTCTCCTAGGATGGTTTGAAACTAAAGAGGTGGAGCCTTTGGGGATAGACTTAGTGAGGGGTGCTCAAGATAAGGTAATAAGCATCCAAGATAAGCTTTTAATGGATCAGAGTCGTCAAAAAGAGTATGCTGACCATAAAGTGAGGGATATAAAATTCTAGGTAGTTGAGCAAATGCTCCTAAAAGTGTCACCCATTAAGGGGGTAATGAGGTTTGGTAAAAAGGGTAAGCTCAGCCCTTGTTATATTATCCCTTTTGAGATTCTTAACTGTGTAGGTCCAGTGGCGTACAGATTGACCTTACCACCTAGCTTGTCTGGAGTATATCCGGTGCTCCATGTGTTGATATTAAAAAAGTACCATGGAGATAGGGATTACGTTATTAAATGGGACTCAGTTTTGTTAAACAAAGATCTTTAGTATGAGAAAGAACAGTTGCAATCTTTGATCATAATGTCCGATAGTTTAGGACTAAGGAGATCAACATGGTAAAGGTGAAATGGAAGCATATTTCAGTGGAGGAAGCTACTTGGGAAACTGATAAGGACATGCGAGACAAGTATCCTCAGCTGTTCGTCGAAACAAGTACTACTCTTTCTCTTCTTTAGCCATATTTTCACTAGTTGGTCACTCAGGGATGAGTGATGGGTAAATTGGTAACAACTGTAATGAACTTTTCTCGTCGTTATAGATAGGGCAGTGGGAAGGAATTTGAGCAAAACAACTTTGGGTAGTAACTTCAAAAAATTTTACCGTAGGCCAGACTTGAATGAATTCTGAGTCAGACGAGGTCTAGAGTGAACTGGTGATAAGTGGGGGATCGAATTGGTGATTTGATTAAATTAGCTGATAGCCAACACAATATGGAGCATTTACAACTTCACAAAATCTTATTTGGATGAGTAAAACTCCCAAAATTTGATTTAGCATAAAAGGTATGATTTAAAATTCCATGGGATAAGGGTGTTTTGTGAAATGGGAGTTTGGAGCTCAAGTTTTGAGCTCTTTGTTTCCGTGCAACCCGCCAGAGCGGTGGCAGAACAATCTCGACTTATTACGGGGTAAAAACCCCAAAATAGTTTTCTGCATAGAAATTGTTCTAAAGACGTTAGAAGGCGCCCCAAGACACTTTTTATCACTTTTCCACGAGTAAAGTATACCATTATGTTGATCCTTTATATTTATTTAATGTTTTTAGACCAAGAAAAATCCGGAAAGGGAAAGCTCTTGCATCTTAGAGTTGTTGAAGCTCGAATTTGAGGTAGGTGATGGTTTTGTTTCTCGTATGTGTTTCATGTACTTGCTAAATTACTTTATTGTGTGCATATGTGTATATGAATAGGAAATCATGCGATGAATTATGTGAAATGATCACCACTAGCCTGATTTGCGATAAACCTATTCTTGGTGATATAATGTATACTATTGATTGTAGTTGTGGCTGCCTTGTATGTTTGGATCGGGTGTCACATTTCGACACACATTTGGGTTTACTCGTCTATGACTCGCTTACTGGCTAGCTGCGTGATCCTACCAGTACACTGTTGATTTTGTGTACTAATATTATACTTGCTCTATCTTTGTTGAGTACAGGGCATATTCAGTCGGCCGCGAAGAGACCTTGCTTAGAGGAGTGATAGTATTTGAGTTCAAGGGTGAGCTATTTCTTTCAGGCTGTCGTAGACTCTCCTTTATTTAAAGTCCTTTTTTCGGGACTTAAACTTCAGTCACTATTGTTATGTTTCTTTCAGGGTTGCATGTCCTTTTCTCGACTTGTTAGTTGTTTAGAGTTTTGGTACAATTGACTTTTAGTTCCTAGGATGATTTTTCGCATGTTTGGGTTGATAACTAGACAATTCTGAGTTTATGGGAACTCAACCTATGTTTTATTGACTAAACCTTCTTTCACATCTTTAAAATTATTTATATCTTGTGATTGTTGTTAGTTGGGCTGTAGTAATGATTCTCCCATCAGAGGGTTAGTGTGGCTTCCATTCATGGTGGGTTCGGAGTCGTGACAATTAAGTAGGCAAATATTCAATGGAAGCATCATCCGATTGAGGAAGCTACTTGGAAAATTGAGAAGGACATGCAAGACAAGTATTCCAGTTGTTTAACGATTCAGGTACTACTCTATTTTTGCTTTAGCCTAATTTTCCTATTTTGATCACTCAGGGACGAGTGATGGGTAAATTGATATCTATTATAACGACTTGTTACTATTGTTATGCATAAGAAAATAAGGAAGGAATTTGGGTCAGCAAACTTCTGAGTATTAACTTGGAAATTCCGAGCCTAGATCAGACTTGGATGAAATCTGAGTCAGATGAGGTCTGGGGTAATATGCTAATGGATGGGTGATTAAATTATGAGTTTGATCATTTAAGTTGATATCCAATACATTAAGAAGTGTATGGTTTTACGGAATTAAATTCGGGTGAGTAAAACTTCCGTAATTGATCTTGACATGAAAATATTATTTCAGAACATCAAGGATTGAGGGTGTGTTGCAAAATGGGGGCTTGTAACTTAAATTTCAGAGTTTTTGTCTTCGTACAATCATCCGCAATGGTATTATTCCCTCTATGGCGGGTTATTCTCGCTATGACGGGTCAGTCGCGAACAAAAACAGGGAAAAATTTTAAAAATATTATTTTTTTACAAACTTCATGTTTGGAGAGCAAAGGGAGACTTAGGGACATTTTTTTCAGTTTTCCACAAAATTCGTCGATATAGGTAAGTAGTCCGTTCCTCTAACGTATAACTTAATTCTTAGTCATTAGAATCTATAGAAATTAACTTGGGGAAAGGTTTTGGCCTGAAATTAATGGTGGGAAAAGCCCTAGTTGGGTGATAGAATCATGAACTTGGCCAAGGGTTAGTATTTTTATATAATCTGGACAAATTAGGCCATTGTCATTGATTCTTTGCATTAATTTTTTGTTTTAAACCAAGAACAAGCCAACTGACTCCGGAAAGGAAAAGCTCAAGTTCTTTAAGAGCATCCAGGCTTGATTTCTAAGTAAGTGATGATTTATTTTTCTGTCTGTGTATATGTGCTTGTTAAATGCATTGATAGTATTTATGCATGTATGTGATTAGGAAAAGATGAAATAAACCTAATGAAATGACTATTGTGATCAATTGCATGCAATGAACCTGTTAACTTGATTATGCAAGTGTGTAAACTATTTATTACGGATTGTGATTGTGATTGTGATTGTAATTGTGATATTGAATCAAGTACCAAGCCGGTACATATTGGATCAGGTGTCACACCGACACATATTAGGGCACCATGCCTGTATATATTGAATCGGGTGTCAGCTCTTTTAGGCCACCGTGGATTCTTCTCACTCTTGGTCCTTTTCCTTCGTAGTTAGGCTATTTCCAGACTTTATTTTATATTATTATTTTTGGGGTTGCATCCCCTTACTCTAGACCTTTAGTAGAGTTTTGGTACAATGACTTTTAGGTTCTAGGGGTTAATTTCCGCACGTTAATTTTATTGATTTGATTATTTTTCTGAGCTTATGAGAAATCAATTTAAAATTATTATAAAGCTTGTTTCCACATCTTTAAATGCATTTCTTTTATTAGTATTGCTTAGTTGGCTTGTAGTATTGGTTCTCCCACCGGAGGGTAGTGTGGGTGCCACTCATGGCCCGGTTTGGATCGTGACACCTAAGTATGGAAAAATCCTTCGTAGGGAGTGATTCCCACCGAATGGGGTCTACACGGTGCAAATCTAAAATAGTCGGGCTTCAATGTGGGTACTGGACACCGGGTGGGAACAAAAAAAAAGAAGACATTTTCCAATGTATTATTATTTTCTTTTTAAATATGTTATATATTTGAAAAATACGTAAATATTACTATAGATCATAATAATTAACTACTTAAAATAGTTTTAAAAAAACATATAAAGAATTTATTTGACTATCGAAAGTCCTTTGTGCCACAAAATTGGGACATGCGGAGTAGTATATATTATGTGCAAATTATGTAAAAAGTAATATAAATCATAATAATTAATAACTTAAAAATATTTTAAAAGACATGAATTTTTTTATTGACTATATAATTTCATTTCTATCACATAAAATGAGACAACCGATCCTGCCATGCGACTTACCCTTAACAGTTGACTAACATTCGTCAACTGACAAAGGGTAAATCGCATGGCAGGATGCATTTTTATTTTTTGATTTCATCTTGAAACCAATCTCCCTTTTGGAATTTTTACAAAAAAAAACACCTTTTCGGCTCTGAACGTCTTATTTGAAGGGTATTCTCTGTGTTAGTTTGTCGCTCTAATATTCTAGTTCTTCATTCTATATAATATAGATAATATGTAAATTAAATTTTCTCATATATTATAAGTAGATCCAAACGAAAAGAGTAATCATACATCTAATTTCATAAATTTTGTTGTGTCGTTTTAATTTTTTAATATTTTTTATTGAAATTAATAATGCAACACCCTTTAATCTTACCATCTTAAACATAACATGTAAAAAGTTTAAATTAAAATAGTTATCAAAAAATGAAAGACATTATTTTTGAAATAGACTAAAGAAAAAAATAGGACAAACAAAATAAAATTGACAGAGTATTACTTTCTCGTTTACGTGATACATTATTATTAATATCTTTCTTTGTTCAAAAAGTCTTTTATTTATTTTAAATTTTATTTTATATTCAATCAAATACGATCACATGATAAATTGAAACGGAGAGCGTATGCTGAATCTATAAATAGGAGGTGAAGAAAGGCTCCCTTGTACCACCATCAAATAATAGAGAGTAGAGAGTTTGGGTAATTTGCAATAATGAAAAGCCTTTTGGTATTTCTGTCAATTGCACTATTTGTTCCCGTATCTTTATCATCAACATTTTCTTCAGATCTCTTACTTCCCTCTCAACTTTCTATTGGTAACTCCTATCCTTCAGTACTTGACGTTGATGGGTATCCACTCGAAGTAGGTGCCAAATACTCTGTGTTACCATCTTTAAGGGGTAGTGGAGGTGGTCTTACTTTGTCTAGAGTTGTTGACAAAAATGTGAAAGTTTGTCCACAAGACATTGTCCAAGTCCCTAAAGAATTTAACCCTGGTCTTCCTGTGGAATTCTTTCCTGCGTACCCTGGTGAACTCATCAAAGTTAACAACCCCATAAATGTTAAGTTCATTAGTGAGATGTCATCTTGTGCTAATTTTACAGTGTGGAAGATGGACAAGAAATATAAGTATGTGGTAAGTAGAGGGACCCTAGGGGCTTTGAACCGCATAAGGAACTGGTTCAGGATTGTGCCATATGGAGAAGACTACAGGTATATATATACTTGTCTTACCTTTTTATTTTTAGGTCGGTTTAAAGAAATATTTTTTTTTAACAACGCTTCAATTCTAATTTTTCACATAGCATATTTAAGAAAAATAAATTGATAAAATTATAAAAATTCATAAGTAGGTAGGCGTGCTTTGTCTTGGTGTCCTTACTAGTACTCTTAGTATTATGCTTGTTGTTTCATGTTCTTTGATTTTGTTGATACCTATTGTTTTGTGTCAATTGTAATATTATTTAGGTATAGTATTGTTTCTACTATCTATTGTTTTGTTACTATCTAATCTCTTGTACTTTCATTACCTTTTCTTTTAGTTTGTTTTTGTCTTGAGCCGAGTACTACAACAACAATAACGACCCGGTAAAATCCCACAACGTGGGATCTGGGGAAGATAAAGTGTACGCAGACCTGACTCCTACCAAGGTAGGACGACTGTTTTCGAAAGACCCTCGGCTCAGTAAAATCAAAAAAGAAGTCAGAGAAGAATAGAGAAGAATAAGAAGTTCAAAGCAATATGAAAAAGCAAGTATCGAGTGACTATTAAAAATAATCTAAAATTTGTGTATATTTTACTTTTTCCTCCAAACCTAACTCTATGAAAATACAGTGGATATGTTGTTGTTGTTGCATAAACTGCAAAAGTATTTCATTGTTTTCTTAAATTTCATATTGAGTGAAAATCACATAAACAAATTGAAACAGAGCGAGGTATTACTAATAGATAAAACTCATTATTTTTAAAATTGGTGTGTGCAGGTTTGTCTACTGTCCTTCACTCTGTGTTCCTTGCAGGATTAAGTGTATTGACTTGTATATTTCTTATGAGAATCAAGGTGAGAATGTTGACGTTAGACGTTTGGCAGCCTCAGACAATGCATTTCCATTTTCTGTTTACTTCAAGAAGGTAGAGTAATGCCTACCAGCCAACGTGTATTGCTTTTAATTATTGTACTAGCCACTAGTTAAAATACCTATGTATGTGTATCATGACTACTTGGCAATAATAAAGATTTTTGTCTTTTTAGTTTGTTATGTTCTTGATCTCATACTATAGTACTATAGTGCGCTGCATATATTTTATTTGAGTATGGAATTTAAATGATGGATTGATAAGCTCAAATTACATCGTAAAAAGGTACCAAAGATATCGTTATATTAAATATATAGCCCAACAAGGGTACAATAATGAAAAATACATCAATTTTTTAGTGCAATATCCAACTTAAAAATCTTAATTTCTAGGAAAAAGACAAGGTAATAATTAGAGATTTTACTTGCACAAAACAATGCTAATTTAATGTTTAAATCATATGATAAAGGCAACTAGCTAGGGTTGTGCTCCCAAAATGTAGGTAATGCAATTGGGTATATACTTAACTCATTCAAATGCCAAGACGAACTAGCTAGACAAGGATTTCATAGCTTAATTAAAAGTCTCCAGACCAAATTAATGAATTTAAGCATAATCAGTAAAACCTCAAGTTAATTTTTCCATCTCTACCTTGAGTTATTAAATGGAGTTTAAAGCTTTAAATTCTTGTTGTTTACTATTTTACTAATCTTTAATTTTCTCTCTCAAGAAAAATCAAGACAAATAGCCACATTTAATATTTGCAACCTTTAAATAAAATCAAAATTGAAGAGATAAATAGAGAACATCAATGTCAAATTTTTAATGATTGTATTTATTTAGATTTTAAATTATTTTAAATTATAATTTATGTAATACTCTATCAATATCAATTAAAATTTATTAATATATATAGACAAATAGAGAATAGCTCCGTCGTTTATATTACTTGATCTTCTAAAAATAGTTATTTTAATTTACTTGTTCAATTTATGAAATCAAGAAAAAAATTAAATATTTTTTAATTTCTACCCTTAGTATTTAAAAATCGCAGAAAGTAGTAATAGTCAAATTAAATTTTCAAAACATTAATAATGTTAGTTTAGTAAAATACATCTCTAATTAAATTTTCTTAAGAGGTGTCATCATGTAGAGCCAAGTAATATGAAATGTATGGAGAAAGACAAAAATATATGCATACATATGTATATACATGCTTAATGCATATTATATTGAAATAACGATTATAAAAATAATATTAAGTTTTGTGACAAATTCATAAAAATAGTATTCTACTTATAATATTAATAAACTTAAAGAAAAGCTATAAATATCCAGCTTATAAAAGAAATTTTATATAATATAAAGAAGTATTACATATATGTGATATAACAAGGATAAAATGAACAATGTATAAGATAAAAGAAAAGGTTTGATTATTATTTAAAAAAGATTTAATTTTTAATACAATTCGGAGGTGAAAATCAAGTCGCCAAAGATTTAAGAGTTTAATCTTATCGCCTTATGTTATCCATCGATGGGATATTGCAAGAATAGTTATAAATGAATGAGTATACCAAGAAACACTTACATTAAGTTATTTGTAGTGTTAGACTAAATTTAGAAGTTAAAAGGGAGACTTAAAACAAAATTCCAGTTGAAGATTTTATTAGGGAGAAATATTTCAAATAGTCTTTCAGCTACCAACATGAGTTGTGGTGTATTAGTGGGGCTGCTTCACCCTTAATCAGATGTCTCAGGTTCAATTCTTAGGTATTGAAAAAATCCTATGGGAGCGCCACCTCCGAACGGACCCTACAGTGCGTGATCCGAATCTAGTCAGGGCTCCACAGACTCTCGACATCGGATGAAAAATAAAAAAAAAGTCTTTCAGCTATTGGTTGTAGCGCCACCTCCGAACGGACCCTACAGTGCGTGATCCGAATCTAATCAGGGCTCTACAGACTCTGAACACCGAATGAAAAATAAAAAAAAAGTCTTTCAGCTATTGGTTGTATTTAACCTCCCCCCACCCCGCCACCCCCTACATTATTGAAATGCATTTTACTTGTGCTAATTTTTCTATCCACAACTTTTCAATCATTCATCAAAATTTGTTTGTACCACTAGTTTTTAGTTCCTTTTCTTGCCGTACTTTTTCCTTTCAAAATTATGACTTTGTTTTATAGAAAAAGGGCTTGTATCCTTTTTAATTTTGTGATTTAGAATTGATACAACTCATGTTATATAAATGACATAAATATATTATTTTTATCTAGCGAAGTGAAAAGAATAATTTTGTGAGGATCAAAATAATCAGGTGTCATGCAGAATCTTGCAAAACAAACTTCGAAATACTGTGAATAAGAAGACAAATGAAAAATATACTAAAAGAGACACAATCATTTAACGTGGTTCGATTAACCGACATATATTCAAAATAGAGGATGAGCAATTCACTATATAAAAGAGAGTACACAATATCGAGAGAAATAACCTCACCAAATTCATTCAGAATAAAAAAAAAGGTTCACACAAGTGTCACGTAACACTTGTGTCTCACCGTTTTTCCCTACACAAAACTCTTAGGACAACATCGTGAATGCTACATGTTAGAAAGAATGAACCTCTATTTATAGAGTCATTAACCTTTTTCAACAAGAAAATGACTAACCAAATATGGAGACTTTCTGTTTTTCTTTTAGGAAAAGGAAAATCAAATTATGAAAAGAAACTCTGGAAAATACCCAACAAATCTCCTCCTTGACTTGAATTGTTGACAAATTAAATTTGCTCTACCTTCTTCACATAATTTTCAACAAGATCTCTTCCATTAAATCTATGTCTCGACACAGAGAACCACTCTGAAAAAATTTCTTCAACAAAAATCTTTATTACTGTCAAATAGGTTTCGGGTAGAACTGAACCTGCCAAGATGAGCACCTATTTTTAACCTCGCTTTAATGCCACTTGTTAGGATCGAAATAATCAGGTGTCATGCAGAAGCTAGCAAAATAAACCTCGAAAGACCATGAATAAGAAGATGTAACAATCTGAACCGCCGCTAATTTCGATTAAAAAAAAATCACAAGAATCTAGCTTGACTGGGTCCCTCTATCCAGCCAGAGTAGGATGATCCCGCCTCGGCGACGTCGCTAGAGCGGGAGGTCGTGGGACAGAACTTAAGTCGTGAATTTCTTATTTTTTTTCACTTCTCCTAAGTATGAGTTAGAGGCGGGGGTTTCTGCAAAACCCTCCAAAAAGGCTGCTCTTGAATGAAGAAGAGGAGAGGAGGGAATCTCAGCTTTTGAAAGGCTTCAACTAGTGAAATTCAATATGATCTTGCCCGTGGAACATCTGGAATCAATGATTTCAGCTGTGTTATCTCTCTGTGAATGCTTGGCGCCCAGGTAAGCTAGGATTCTCTTTTCTGAGTAGTAAACATATACCTACTGTGTAATATAGAAGGAAAACTAATGAGAATTCATATACTAAGTTGTGGATGGATTAGGAGTACAGATCCAATTGTGATAGGGTCAAATTCGAATGTGATTTGGATAGAAAGGTGCTGCGGAGAATTAAGAAGTTATTGATTGTTATGTTTTTGTGTGCAGCTGGTTAATTTATATCAGGGCATAGAATCTCGTACAGAAAAGTAAAACTAGTAGATTTTGAGGTTAAACCTGTAAGATTTGTTAGTGCGGACGTTGATTGTTCACGAAATTATCTTATTTGTGTAATTGAGTTACTTAGGATATGCTTAAACATGTACAGATAAGGGTAATAGGTTAGTCCTTATATAAATGAGTACTTGCTGGCCTATTTTTGTGATAAAGCTGTTCCTGGTGATATAAATATTGTGAATACTGAATGTAATTGTGAATGTGGTATGTTTAGATCAGGTGTCATATTCCGACACATATATGAATCGGATGTCACGTTCTGACACGTATTTGGATCGGGTGCACATTCCGATACATTCTTGGATCTGATATCACGTTCTGACACAAATATGACTGAATTGGATCCCCTGAGAGGACCAAGTAAGTGTGTGTGGATGGTCCCATGAGAGGACCTGATGATATATGTATTTTCATGTAATAATAAGGTTTGTGGTAGATGATTCATGGACTAAGAACTATAAATGAACTCTTGAGTTAAGGTGTGTTAGATATAGAGAATTATGATCATCAATACACTTATTGTTGGGTAAGAGGATGGGCCGGCCCTGTTAGGCCTGGATGTGATCTATATGGTATAATCGTATTCTACACTTAGAAGTTGAGGTTTCTAGTTGCCAGAGAGTGTTACCATTGTGATTTTCATGAATAACTGGGTAGGGATAATGGCTATTCAGAACTCAAGTGAGTTGGAGAGTGTAGTTATGAGACGGATATATTTTATGTTGTGAGACAATTAGACCAACTAGTGAGGGTTAGGCAAAATCATTGAACGGTTAAGGGTTGCTAGGTGGGGACTATTGGGGTGATGGAATAATAGTAAGGTGGGTCCCTAACCCACAGGTTTTAAGCTGTGACTAGGGTGGTAGTGGAACCGTGTTGCTTAGGGTGGTGAATACCCTAAGGGTGAGAATAAGGAGTGCACTTATTGGGCTGGGGTGACTAAATTGAGAAAGTTTAAGTATTATGATATCTCTTATTTTTCTGTTCATATATTATGTGGTGGGTATCAGATTGAATGATGATGTCTACCAGTACATGTTATTTGTACTGATACTACTCTTGCTGTGCCACTTGACATAGTCTGGTTGCAGGGTCAGTTATGTCTCTTTGGTGAAGACGAAGGCGATCCTCCAGTAACTTCTATTTTTCTCTTATCTTGGTGGAAGGTGGGTCATTGGTCTTCTATTTTATTTCTACTCTTAGTAGCTTTTGTACCTATTTAGACTAGTATCCTTGAGGGATTTTGTATAATTGTATAAGCTGCTCTTTAATATAATTTTCTTTAAAAATTTTGGTTTAATTATTCAAGTTTGTTTTAAATTCCGCAACTGTTCATATATAAGGGATTAAGGGTTCTCCTGCTCAGGTCACAAAATGGGTGCCCGCAATGCCCGGTGGATTGGATCATGACAGAAGGCAAACGAGAAATATATCAAAAGATACACAAATATTTAATGTGGTTCGGTCAACTGACCTACATTTACAAGAGAAGATCAATAATCCACTATATAAAAGAGAATACACAATATCAAGAGAAATAACATCTCCAAATTCATTCAGAATAAAAAGAGGTCCACACAAGTGTTAATGTAACACTTGTGTCATACCGTTTCTCACCCTATACAAAACTCCCAAAGCCCCTTGTGAATGCTACATGTTAGAAGGAATGAATCTTTATTTATAGAATAATTAACATTTTCTTATAAAGAAAAAGGACTAGCCAAATATGAAGACTTTGTGTTTTCCTTTTAAGAAAAGAAAAACCCAATTATGGAAATAAACTTGGGACAAATACCCAACAAATTTAAAATTTGAAATTAAAATGTGAAAACTATAATATGAAGATTACATTATAACGAAATATTTGATAAATATATTTTTGTAGATGTTTGGCATACTGAATTCAAAACTTACACGCAGTGCAACATAAAATGAGTATTTGGTTTATAATAGCTACTAGATAAACTAGGATAATTGTATCTGATCAAATTTTAACTTGACATTCTTAAAGAACTTTGGGGAAAATATTCAGAGGGGGATTTTTTGCGTTTGGTTAATTTATTCCATGAATAGCTAAGTCTGAAATATTATGTCAACGCTGAATGTAACATAAAAATAGTATTAAAATTGTCGTATAAATAATCTGAGAATTATTTATATTGAAATATATTTTTTAACAGAACATAAAATAAAATAATCTCATATTTTATGTTGATATTCTAAGCTCATATTTGATGTCGATATTCTAAACTCATATTTTATGTCGATATTCTAACCTCATATTTTGTGTCGATATTCTAGCCTATCTGTGATATCAAACAACTGCACAAAAGAGCAAATCATACTTCTTCCGTTTATTTTTATTTGTTCATTTTAAACTTTTCACGCTCCTTATTAAGAAATAATAATTAATGAAAATATTTAATCATAATATTTATATTAATTTATATTTAATATTTTTTGAAAATATTTTTTGAAATAAATAAATAATGCTAAAATAAATTATGATTCTTTTTTTAATCTTTTGTTGATATACTAGATTGGCAAGGGCCCGTGCTCAACACTAACAATTTGTTCTCAGACAAAACAATTCCACTTGAAAATATTAATAATCCAAGACTACTTCAGAATATGAATAATATTATGCTATAGTGTACAACAGACACAAGTATACTACAAAATATGAATATGTACAACAGACACAAGTATATTGTCTACTTAAATCATCTTCAAACATTGTTATATACACAGAATTTAGTAGATGTAAAGTGATGAGTCGGAGTTCTAATTTTAGTACATTCTTCTAGATTTCAAAAAGCTATAGCATAGCGAGTTGTTGAGCTTTCTGACAAAAATGTGCAACATTAGTAATCCTGCAAAGTTGAGGCAATTGTTGATGGAAGGAAAACTCATAAGAAAGAGGCATATTACATAAAAAAAAAGTGGTATATCACGTCACCTGAAGAGTAAGGATATTGATTTCAGCCAAGTAATGTCTGGTAGGAGGAATATACCAATTTCCGCAACAGAACCTAGAGTCATTTGAGCAATACAGACAAAAGTTATGATATTTAGCTTGGTCGGAGGCGACAGTGATTTCTCAAGCTCTTCAATTGGTTTGACATGTTCAATTAGAGCTTCTTTATCAAGCACCCAATAAAATTTATGTATCAATCTTCCATATGAAGTTAGTGAAACTTTCACTATGGCAGTGGAGATTAAGTATGTATATCAACAGTCTAAGTTTCTTTGCATAATAGTCGATATCATCACCATATACAACTGCCCTGATTTGTTGCTCCTGCAAAGTCGATATTGACTTACTTTTTGAGATTTAGATGAATAGTATAATTATGCATATAAGATGAGATGCCACAATTATAAGCGAGAGTACTTGTTCATCTTTCAAAATCAGATTTTGAAACTAATTTTCTTTCCAGACTTTGTTGCGGTCGACTCATGACAATTTGGACTTTACAAGTCCAATCGGGAGTGTCAGTTGTTATTCCTTCAATATTGAATCTTAGAGCCATTTGTGTACCAAATATATCTTGACAATAATCTGGGCAAGATTATTCAAAGAGACACAACAGTTAAATACTGTAAATTTTTAACAATGTGAAGCGAATATAGACATTTAGGGAACTTAGAGGAATAAACAGATAAAATGCATTCATAAAGAAGAATGTTTTTCATTTGCAATAATCAAGGACAGGCTATTGACAACTTTCTCTATGTCAAAATTCTCAAATTCAAACATAATACGGTACAATTGAATTTTCTTAGACAACTTTTTATTTTTTTTCTCATAAAGATGCAAACAGAGAATTGACATCAGTTGGCTACACTTAATCTTTGTTTTAAAAAATAATTATAAAATTTCTATTTTATCTAGGTGAGAAAAATATTCTTCAAGGCACAATTGTAAGTAGTGAAGAATAGTATGATTCATGGTAATATAGAACAGAACACACTCTGGTGCACTTTTTATCTAATACAGAGTAAAGACAATAACAGAACTAACACACAATAGAAAATAACAAATCAAAAAATGAAAGCGAGCAATAATAAAGTCAACCCAAACAAACAAAGGATTCCTATTGCAAGACGATTTAGATGTAGGATACCTATTCAAAAGTTTTCGCACAATTCTGGAAAGTATTCTTGGTTGTGTTGTTCCACTATTACATACTTGACATTTTAGATATTAAACATGAAAAGAAAGAACATGAGAAATAGTTATCCCTCCTTCAAGCTATGTTTTGGAGAATTCGACACGAGTGCGACATCGAAAGTGAAGAGTCTGTGCAATTTGGCCCTCAAGTGTGCTACATTTTAATTGTTAAATTTGTTCTTTTTGTTGTAATAGACATTGTTGTGCAATGAAGATTAAGAGGGGGGTGAATTAAAATTTATCCCTTAGTCGGCTGCTTAGGCCTGATGGTCGATTAACGTGCAGGTTAGTATAAACAGTATACAGCAAAAATAAGAATGCAGGAATAGAAAGAAGACAAAAGTTTATCTTGGTTCAGATCACCGATATGGTGCCCAGTCCAGTCCCCTTGAGTGTTACACCCGGTAAATTACCAAAATACCCCTAAACTAAAGAACTCTCGCACAACATATTATTCTTAACTTTTTTTATCAATTTGAGTCCGGAGTATCGATCAGGGAAAAAATCATGTGGAAAAGTTATTTCGATTGAATTTTAGGCCAATCGAATCAAAAGATAATTTTTTGAGGCAAATGCAATTCCAGAGAAGTGCACGCCAGGTCCGCATCGCGGACTTGGCCAATCTTGGTTCAAAAATCACTTTTGAAGACTTTCGAAAAAATGAACTATGAGGGAATAAGTGTGCGACGCGGACTTGTTCCCCCACAAGTTAAATTTTCTGCCTGGTTTTATTTTAAGGAGGGGCCTTTCGATCTTTTCCCCACCCCTCCTATACTTAACGCATGACTGATATAGGTATTTTTGACTTTAAAAGACTTTCTAAACATTCCTAAGTCTATTCTACGCATTGTAACTAGAGACCTAGGGCTAAGAAGTGGAGAAAAAGCTAAGGTTCAAGAGATTGAAGCGAGCTCTTGCCAGATTGATTGTCATGTACTCATCCCAATTATGTAAGGCTAAACTAAAGCATGGAATTTGTTCTTCCATGTTCTCCAAGATTGTGATAGGTTGATTTGTGAATGAATTAAGTCCCCAAGATTGTGATAGATTGATTTATGAATGAATTGAGTCCCAATGATTGTGTTTCTTGAAAATTTTCTTTAAACTTAACATATTTTAAAATAATATTGCATAATTGATAATTAATGTGAACTTGTTTTTGAATAAATGATTTTTGACTATTTACTTCATAAACCCTCACGATATTTTGACTAATATTGGATGAATATGATTAAGGATTGAGTCTAGAACCTTGAACTTGTGAATGTATGATTGTGATTGGGATGTGAGCATGATGATAGTCTTGATGAAACTTGATAGTATTTGCATCTTCATTATTGAACTAAATTGAATGGTCTCAACTACATGTTGTCATAAATAATTGTCCCAACTACTCATAAATGAATGATTTAGGAATGATTGGAAGATTGATTGTACGAAAGGATTGATTGGATAGAACCGGTGAACTGAGAAAAGTCCATATGAGACTTGTTGATTGATTTGATTGGGAGATTGATTGTCCGAAAGCACTGATTTGATAAAACCGATGAACTGATAAAAGTCAATATGAGGCTTGTTCACTGTTTGATTGGGATTTATTGTCTTATGAGCATTGAGTTTTGGGAGTATTGAGCACCGAATAGAATAAGAGTAAGTAATAACTCAAACTCAATAACTATGTAGCCAGCATAGGAGAGAATTGAATCATTAAAGTTGGATGTTTCCCTTTATTTTAATGCCCTGAAAAGATAGGACTTGATTATTTGATTGGATCCTTGATTGGACGATTCATCCTTTACCCTAACAAAGTATTGGGTGATTCTGGCAACAACAACGGGCTTGTTGTATGATCACTCGCTCATTAGTAATTGTTGTCAGATAAGAGAAACTCTCATATAATTCTTGATAGTACTCTGATTTGATTGGATTGGATCAGGTTGGATTGAATTGAATTGGATTGTATATGATTGGTCTCTGTCTAAACCTTACTCTTGCTTTAGACTTATGACATCCTAATTGAATTCATTATCTTTTTGATTGTGATATCTGAACTGGTATTATTTTACCTTATGCATATTTTATTCTGTCATATTACATACGCGTACATTCCACGTACTGGCGTCCATTTGGGCCTGCATCATTTCATGATGTAGAGATAGGTTCTAGAGTTTATCAATAGGCGTACCATTGAGGATCCATTCGCATTCTAGCTGATTAATGAGTCCTCCCTGCTTTCGGAGGATTTAATTCTTTTATCATCTAGTTTTAGAGTTTATACTTTTACTTTTATTTAATTTGAGGTAGTCATGAATCTGTTATTGGCACCACTCAGACAGTTGATAGAGGTTTCATAGACTAGATTGCTGACTTTTTGATTTGAGGTTGTCTTTTGTCTAGTTTCATTCGTACTAGTCTTGTTGATTGGATTAAATAGATTGTTGGACTTTGGCTTTATTCCATAAGTATTTATTTGATCATCTTGATGACTTAAGTATTCCGCTAATAGAGAGTTGATTGAATGATTGTGTGAAATACTAAGTGATTCACTTGGGGACTAGCAATAGTCTCTAAGTGTCGGTCACGTATAGAGTACCCCTCCGGGGAGTGACAAACTTGGTATCAAAGCATAGAGTTCAAGAGTCCTAGGGAGTCTATGAAGTCGTGTCTAGAAGAATCTTGCTTATGGGTGTGTTGTGCACCACAATTATAATCAGGAAACTAAATGACATTAGAAATTATTTTACTTCTTAATATTCTGAGTTTGTGTGATAGAGTTTAACTATATAAAAGTTCACTTATAATTTGTGCGTTCACGTTTTGACTTTAGATCATGCCTCCAAGAAGGACTATCGAACAAGCTAGGGGTAGAGGAAGCCTAGCCAGGAAAAGTGTTAACCAACCTGAACAACAAATTCTTGAAGGACAAGGAAACCCAGTTGTGCATGTAGAGAAGCCACCACAGGCTGATATCACAAATGCTAAGCTTCACTAGGCCATTCAAACCTTGGCTCAGGCAGTGATATCGCCAGTTGCTAGATAGGGAGCAGGTAGATGGGATACTCCGGGAACATCTAAGGTCCATGAATTTCTGAGAATGAACCCACCTGAGTTCATAGGGTCTACACCCAATGATGACTCAGTGAACTACACTGAGGAGCTGCAGAAAGTGTTTTGGGTAATGCATGTGGCCGACGATGATAGAGTTAAGTTGGCTGCCTACCAGCTCAAGGGTGTGGCCAGACTATGGTTTGATAAGTAGAGAAAGAATATAGCAGAGGGTGCACTAGTGCTGACTTGTGCAATATTTGAGGAAGCTTTCTTGGGTCATTTCTTCCTGGGAGAGTTGAGAGAGGCTAAGGTAAGAGAGTTATTAAATTTTAAACAGGGCTCTATGATTGTGCAGGAGTACAGTCTCAAGTTCACACAACTGTTCCACTATGATCTGGAGATGGTTGTTGATATGAAGAGTAGGATGAGTTTATATGTGGCTGGACTGGGTCGTTTGACAAAGAAAGAGGGAAAGGGACTGATGATGGTTTGAGACATCGATATTGGTAGGTAAATGACTTATGTACAGCAGACAAAGAGGAAAAGCTGCAGGACAGGGAGGAATTTAGGAGCAAGAGGGCTAAGACATTCAGCCATGAGGGTGTTAAGAAAGGAATGGGAATAGGAGCCATATTTAGACAGGGCCATCTAGACCAACTCCTTCATCTGCTAGTGCACTTGCTCCTAGGATCATAAATGAACATGAAATCCAAAATTTCAGAGCCCAAGGTTCGCAGATATAAGCTAGTGTGGCTCAAGGATCTAAAGGTAAGCCACTATGTGGCAAGTGTGGCAAACTTCACATAGGAGAATGTCGTGGATGAGGGGATATGTGCTATAAGAATGGCCAAGTGGGTCACTTTCAGAGAGACTGTTCGAGGTGGGCCAGTAATGCCCAATATTCTACACTAACACCACCAGTTTGAGGGAACCAGAGGAGTGTTGCTTCTAGTACAGGCGGAGGTTTAAACCATTTATATGCCATAGATAGTCGCCAAGATCAGGAAAACTCACCAGATGTTATTACTGGTATGATTCGAGTCTTTACTCTTGCTTGTTATATTTTGATGGACCCGGGTGCCACTTTGTCATTTATAACTCTTTGTATAGCTAGTAGATTTGATAGAGTCCCCGAGTGTCTTCTTGAACCTTTCAGTATGTCTACTCCCATTGGTGAGTCTATCTTAGCTGAGAGGGTCTATAAAGATTGTACTATGTCAATCTATCACAGAGATACCATAGCTGACTTAGTTGAGTTGGACATGGTTGATTTTGATGTGATTCTTGGCATGGATTGGCTTTATGCCTGTTATGCCTCTGTTGATTGTACAACTCGGATTCTTAAGTTCAAATTTCCGAATGAGCCTATCTTAGATTGGAAGGGTAGTCCTGTTGTGCCTAAGGGCAAATTTATTTCCTACTTAGGTCCAAAAAGATGATCTCCAAAGGTTGTATTTATCACATCGTGCGAGTAAAAGATGATAGTGTTGAGTCTCCTACTCTTGAGTCAGTTTCGATTGTGAATGAGTTTCCTGAAGTATTTTTTGAGGATCTACTTGGAGTCCCTCTTGATAAGGAGATTAACTTTGGAATCGATGTTCTTCCTGATACTCAGACTATCTCTATTCCACCTTATAGAATGGCTCCCGCTGAGTTGAAAGAATTGAAAGAGCTATTGGAAGATTTGCTGGATAAGGGTTTCATTAGTATGAGTGTCTCACCCTGAGGCGCTCTTATCCTATTCGTGTGAAAGAAAGATGGATCCCTTAGAATGTGTATTAATTACCGATAACTGAACAAAGTCATAGTAAACAACAAGTATCCTCTCCCCAGGATAGATGATTTGTTTGACCAACTTCAGGGTGCCTCCTATTTTTCAAAGATATACCGCATATCAGGTTACCATCAACTAAAAGTGAGAGAATGTGATATCCCAAAAATAGCCTTTCAGATCCGTTATGGCCATTTTGAGTTCTTGGTCATGTCCTTTGGGTTGACTAATGCACCAGTAGCCTTTATACATCTCATGAATTGGGTGTTCAAGCCATATCTTGATATGTTCGTAATTGTCTTTATTGATGATATTCTGGTCTACTCCAAGAATGAGGAAAAGCATGCCTATCACCTTAGAGTTATCCTCCATAATCTGAAAGACAAGGAGTTGCATGCAAAGTTCTCCAAATTTAAATCCTGGCTTGCATCAGTGGCTTTCCTAGGCCACATTATATCTGAAGATGGTATTTGGGTTGATACCCAATAGACTGAAGCAGTGAAGAATTGGCCCAAACCCACATCCCTAACTGATATAAGAAGCTTCTTGGATTTGGCTGGCTATTACTAAAGGTTTGTAAAGGGATTCTCATCCATATCATCCCATTGACTAAGCTAACCCAAAAGAAGGTTAAGTTTCAATGGTTCAATGCTTGTGAGGAAAGTTTCTAGATATTGAAGACTAAATTGACCACCGCTCCTATTTTGACTTTGCCTGATGGAACAAAGGATTTTGTAATCTAATGTGCTATATCTAGAGTTGGTTTGGGCTATGTGTTTATGTAGAGGGGAAAAGTGATAGCTTATGTTTCTAGACAACTCAAGAAACATAAGAGAAATTACCCAACTTACGACCTTGAACTGGTAGCTATGGTATTTTCTCTTAAGATTTAGCGCCACTTTGTATGGAGTACATGTTGATGTGTTCACCGATCACAAGATCCTGCAATATGTCTTCAGTCAGAGAGAGCTCAACCTGAGGCAGGAGAGATGGCTAGAGTTGCTCAAGGATTATGGCATGAGCATTCTCTATCACCCGGGTAAAGCTAATGTTATCGCGGATGCTCTTAGAAAATTGTCTATGGGTAGCACTTCCCATATATAAAAAGGAAAGAAAGAATTATCTAAAGAGATGCATAGATTGGCTCGATTGGGAGTTCAGTTTGAGGAGAATAATGAAGGTGGAGTCAATATTCAGAATAGGTCTGCATCATCCTTTATGGCAGAGGTGAAAGAGAGGCAAGGCTAATATCCAGTCCTTCTTCAGTTGAAGGTAGCTGTTCATAAACAAAAGATGTTGATTTTCTCCAAAGAGGGAGATGGTGTGTTGAGATACCAGAATAGATTGTGCGTCCCGAATATTGATGATGCCCGATAAAGGATTATGGCCAAAGCTCATAGTTCTAGATACTCTATCTATCCTAGTTCTACAAAGATGTACCATGACTTGATTGGTGGAGTGGAATGAAGAAAGATATTACTGAATTTATTTTCAAGTGTCTAAATTGTCAACAAGTTAAAGTTGAGCATCAAAGGCCATGTGGGTTGCCTTAGATTATAGAGATTTCAGAGTGGAAGTGGGAGATGATCAATATGGACTTCATTAAAGGTTTTCCGAGGTCCCAAAAATATCATGATTCGATTTCGGTGATTGTGGATAAGATGACTAAATCAGCCCACTTCTTAGCAGTTAAGAATATTGACACCACAGAGGACTATTTAAGATTGTACATCCAAAAAATTGTCAGATTACATAGGGTTCCCTAGTCTATCATCTTAGACAGAGGAGCTTAATTCACTTCCTAGTTTTGGAGATCCTTTCAGAAAGGATTGGGTTCAAAGGTGATCATAGAACAACCTTTCATCCCCATACAGAAGGCTAGGCAGAATGCACCATTCAGACATTGGAGGATATATTGAGGGCGTGTGTACTTGACTTCAAAGGTAATTGGGATGATCACTTACCTCTCATTGAATTTTCATACAACAATAGCTATATGAAATATTCAGATGGTTTCTTATGAAGCTTTGTATGAGAGGAGATGTAGATCACCAATTGGGTGGTTTAAAGTTTTGGAAAGTGAGTTGATTGGTCTTGACCTTGTTCACCAAGCTACGAAGAAGGTGAAGTTTATTTGAGAGAGGCTGAAAAAAGCCTAAAGCCGCCAAAAATCATATATTGATGTGAGAAGGAGAGACTTAGAGTTTGAGGTTAATGATTGGGTGTACCTGAAAGTATTACCCATGAAGAGTTTCATGAGGTTTGGCAAGAAGGGAAAGCTTAGTCCTTGATACATTGGTCCTTACCAGATTGTGAGGAGGTTTGGAAGTGTTGCTTATGAGTTGGAGTTACCTTCTGAGTTAGCCGCTATTCATCCGGTATTTTACATCTCAATGTTGAAAAAGTGTTTGGGAGACCCATTATTCGTAGTTCACATTGATAGTATCGGAGTTAAAGATATCTTGTCCTATGAAGAAATTCCATTTCAAATTTTTGATCGTCAGGTTCACAAATTAAGAAACAAAGAGATTGCCTTAGTCAAAGTCCTGTGGAGAAATCAATTTGTTGAGAAAGCCACGTGGGAAGCTGAGGATGATATGAAAGCTAAATACCCACATCTATTCGTGACTAATGATGAGAATATTAAAGGTCATGCCTCTACTCTTGACTTGAACAGATTTGTCTATTCTTGAGTCTGAAAAGTTGATTGTCTAGATTGCTTGATTTGATTGATTGGTCGATTTGATTGAGTCTTGATTGTTATTCATGCCTCAAGTCTATTTCTAATGGTTCTTCATTCGAGGATAAATGATTTCAAGGGGGAGATAATGTTAAATTCAATAAAATTATCAAAATACCCCTAGACTAAAGAACGCTCGCACAACGCATCATCCTTAACTTTTTTGGTCAATCTAAGTTTGAAATATCAATCAGGGAGGAAAATCATATGGGGAAGTGGTCTCGGTTGAATTTTAGGCAAACCAAATCAAAAGATATTTTCTATGGGAAAAAATGCAATTCCAGAGAAGTGTGCGTCACCGTTGAAGATTTTCGGAAAAATATGAACTATGAGGGAACAAGTTCGCATCGCGCACTTATTCCCCCACAGGCCAAATTTTCTGTCCATTTTTATTTTAAGAAGGGACATTTTGGTATTTTCTCCACCTCTCCTATACTTAATCCACGACTGATATTGGTCGTTTTTGACATTAAAAAACTTTCTAAATATTCCTAAGTCCATTCTACGCATTGTAACTAGAGACCTAGGTCTAAAAAGTAGAGAAAAGGCTAGGGTTCAAGAGATTGAAGCAAGTTCTTGCCAGATTGATTTTCCTATACTCATCCCAGTTATGTAAGGCTAAACTAAAGTATGGACTTTATTCTTCCATGTGCCTCAAGATTGTGATAGATTAATTTGTGAATGAATTGAGTCCCCAAGATTGTGATAGGTTGATTTGTGAATGAATTGAGTCCCCTTGATTGTGTTTCTTGAGAATTTTCTTTAAACTTAACATATTTTTATATAATATTGCGTAATTGATGATTTTTATGAACTTGTTCTTGAACAAAAGATTTTTGACTAATTACTTTATAAACCCTCATGATATTTTGACTAATATTGGATGAATATGATTAACGATTGAGTCTAGAGCCTTGAACTTTTGAATGTGAGCATGATGACAGGGATGTGAGCATGATGATAGTCTTGATGAAACTTGATAGTATTTGCATCTTGATTATTGAACTAAATTGAATGGTCTCAACTAAATGTTGTCAAAAATGTTGTCCTAACTACTTATAAATGAATTATTAGGAATGATTGGAAGATTGATTGTTCGAAAGGATTGATTGGATAGAACCGATGAGTTGACAAAAGTCCATATGAGACTTGTTGATTGATTTAATTGGAAGATTGATTGTTCGAAAGGATTGATTTGATAGAATTAATAAATTGATAAAAGTCCATATGAGGCTTGTTCATTGGTTGATTGGAATTGATTGTATTATGAGCACTGATTCTTAGGAGGAGTATCAAGCACAGAATTGAGTAAAAGTAAGTAATAACTCGAACTCAATAACTATGTAGACATCATAGGAGAGGATTGAACTGTTAAAGTTGAATATTTTTCTTTATTTTAATGTTCTGGTAAGATAGGACTTGATTATTTGACTGATCCTTGATTGGATGATTCATCCTTTACCCTGATAGAGTACGGGACGGTTATGGCAACAACAACGGCCTTGTTGTACGATTACTGGCTCATAAGTGATTATTTTCTGATATGAAAAACTCCAATATAGGTCTTGATAGTACTTTGATTTTATTAGATTGGATTGGATCGAATTAAATTGGATTATATCAGATCAAATTGGATTGGATTGTAGATGATTGGTCTCTGTCTAAACCTTACTCTTGCTTTAGACTTATGAAATGCTGATTGAATTCCTTATCTTTTTGATTGCCATAGCTGAACTGGTATTATTCTATCTTATGCATGCTTTATTTTGCTATATTACATACTCGTACATTCCATGTACTAGCATCCATTTGGGCTTGCATCATTTTATGATGCAGAGGCAGGCTCTAGAGATCATTAACGGGCGCATCATTGAGGATCCATTCGCATTTCAGATGATTGGTGAGTCCTCCCTTCTTTCAGAGGATGCCATTTTTTTATCATCTAGTTTTAAAGTTTAGACTTTTAATTTTATTTTATTTGAGGTAGCCATAAATCTATCATTGGCACCACTCACATAGTTGATGGAGGGTACATAGACTAGATTATTGACTTGTAGATTTGAGATTGTCTTTTTGCTAGTTTCATTCGAACTAGTCTTGTTAATTGGATTAGACAGATTATTGGCCTTTGGCCTTATTCCATAAGTATTTACTTGATCATCTTGATGTGTTAAGTCTTCCGCTTATATAGAGTTGAGTGAATGATTGTGTGAACAGGCCAGGTGGTTCGTTGGGGGACTACAAATAATCTCTAAGTGCCGGTCACGCCTAGGGTACCCTTCCGAGGCATGACATTGGGTTACAAGGATTTCCTTTAGAGCTTGTAGTAAGTTAATAGGTATTGTGTAGAACAGAAATGAACACGCCTGATGTGCAAATCAAAATTCTTTGACTTGAGTCATCTCTACTTGTATAACCTATGGTAGAGATAGTTCTTTCTCTCTTCTGTTACAATTGTAAACTCAACTGAGTATAAAGCTTTTTTAAAAGATGAGATAAAAAAATAGAATAAGTTAAAGTGAAGTTTTCATAACTCTCTAACTAGGTGAGGATAACTTTATATATGACTGAATATAAGATAGCCATATCTACTCTAAAAGGAAAACCCAAGGGAATTTTACCAATCAAGGATCTGTAGGGATTTCTGAATTGATGATGCACGTCCATACCATATATGTTCGTACGTAGTCTTTTTCTTTTCTTGATATGAATCTCTACCTTGTACAAAGGTCTTCTTTCCTGATTGGTTTGATCTTCAACCAGCTTCCCTGCCTTGTGTAGCAGCTTCTGATTTGATATTCCATCTATTGATCGTCAATATTCAATCGTCAATCTTCAATCAGTAGTTATGTCAATCTCCAACGATTAGGTGTGGTCTCTCTTTCCTTTCTTTTCTTCAATCAGAATCAATCAATGGTGTCAATCTTCAATCAGCAGGTTTGGGAGTTGTTTTTCTTTCCTTTCTTGGATTACTATTTTCCTTAATTCATGATTTGCAATCGTCAATCAGAATCTTCTTCGTTTGAGGAAGCCCTCAACTTTATTCATGAAAAAAAACTATGTAACGATCATCTTCCTGCGAAAATAAAACATTATTGAAACACATTAGTGCTAACTATCTCCCCCTTTTTGATAATTACAACTAACTATGTAACTTTTGCTCTTTAACTTTCCTGTTAAAAGATTGTCTCCCCCTGTCTTTATGATTGGCTTCCATAAGTTTTAGCTTGCTCCCCTTGACTATATTCCTATAAGTTATCTAGCTTGCTCCTCCTGACTAGATTCCTGTAAGTTTTCTAGTATCTTCTCCCCCTTTGGCATAATCAAAAAGGAAAACAGCGAGAAAAACATATATATACACATAGTTATGCATGCCAAAACTGAGATATGCACATAGTCAAGCATGCCAAAACAAGGAATTCCAAAGTATGAGGAAGTATCCTCAATTAGGGGTGTACATGGACCGGGTTGGTTCGGATTTTTTATAAATCAAACCAAATCATTTGTGTCGGGTTATTAAATCTATAAACCAAACCAAACCAATAAAGTCGGATTTTTCGATATTAATTTTTCTCGAGTTTTTCGGGTTTTTTCGGGTTATTCGGGTTTTTTCGGGTTTCTCGGGTTTTCATAGTATCTAATAAAAAATAAAGAGCGGTGCTTCTTAAAAAGAATTCTAGTACAAAATATCAACATATAAGATGGAGGCAGAACACTGTTTAAAGTTTTAACTTTATAATATAACTTTATAAGATTGCCTTTTTTTGTATATTATTTAGATGAGTTTCTCAAGTCCAAAACTAAATGTAAGAAAGAAAAAACAATTATGAAAAATTTTAAAAAAATATTTATAAATTACATTTTAATAAATATTTTTATGTATAACATAATTTAAGAGTAGTATATCTATAATCGGGTCGGTTTAGGTTCGGTTGACTTTTTTTAGTTAAAACCAAATCAACCCTATAATGGTCGGGGTTTTTTTCCAAACACCAAACTAAGTCAAACCAAACCACTAGTCGGGTTTTTTTTCCGGTTTGGTTTGGTTTGTCAGTTTGGTGCGGTTTATCGGTTTGCTCTGTACAGCCCTATCCTCAATATTACAGCCCAAAAGTACAAAGAGACACATCCCTCATAAAATAGAACGAGTTTAAAAGAGAATGAGATAGAGTTCAGAAAAAACCAAGGAAGTATTTCAGAGTGTTTAAATCATTCCTACAGAACGTATTTGTAATGACTCGTTAGGTCATTTTGAGAACGAGTCCTCCTCCTTTCATATGAGACCCTTCCCGTAAAATTTTAATGGATTATTTGGATTATTCGATAACTTTGATTAATTAGTTGAGAGATAATTTTAGAGAATTAATTTAACTGATGGGATAAAGTGTTAATTTATTTAATACCCTATACCACTTTTTTTATATTTAATAAAATATGTTAGTAGGGTTTGTCACTTTTAGTAGATGATTAATTTAGAAAAGAAAAAGAAGAAAAATAAATAATATATATATAATCTGATGGCATTAAGCCATCAGATGAGCGACGGCGACGAACACAAAAAAAACCGGAGAAAAAAAATACGGAGGAAGAAAGAAAAGAAAGGGGAAGAGAAAAATAAAGGAGAAGAGAAAAATAGGGATTTTCATTCCAAAGCGTCAAGGTAATTATTCTCATCCTTTCCATTAAATTTTCATGTGATTATGAACATATTTTTAGGGTATATCGGTGGACAAATAATGTTGAAATAAGAAAATATGACCCTAGGGTTTTTCACATAAAATCATGATTTGGGGGTCGAATAACAATCCGTTTTAGCTGAAATTTGACATGTGAGTTTATTTTATCATGAGTGAACATAATTGGAAAGAAAATTTCAGATTTGACTTCAATGATATAGAATGAGTTAGTTCCCGAATTTTGATATATTGAGATAGACAATTAAATATTACGTATATTATATTTTATGAATTCTATTAAATTTATGATATTGGGGACATTAGAACCTAACCCTAGGATTAAAATTTAGAAATATGAGAGTTGACATGTTATTTGACATCAATATTAGGAACTTGATTATAGATTTGAGTAAGTTTTGGGTCTAGGCTAGACATATAATAATATGGGTGTTATTAATTTCGAAATCTTATTGTGGTTATTTATTTGATTAGATTATACTTATTTGGAGGCCCAACGAAAAGGAAAGGCTCAAGTACCGGAGTAATTGCTTGATTAATTAAGGCAAGTGAATTTCTAAACCTCAGTTTAAGCTTGTAGATGCTTGTATTTCTGTGTTATATGTAGTAGGGAGTAATGAGAATTAGACTGGGTTATTGACTATATGATTGGCCTTAAAAATGGAGATGAGGGGTATAAAATGGTGATCTAATGACATGTATTGGTGGAATTGATATGTTGTGATTGTGGATTTATTTTGGACATGTGAAATGACTATATTGATGTGAGATAGGAAAAAATATTGTTATTGTCATGTTATTATCGTGAATTATATGAACATGAATTGATTGCATTGGTTCTGACATATTGTGTTGAGATTGAAAATAATATGAAACAAAAAGGGTCGGGCCATACGCTTCGTGGCAGATATTATGAAATAAAAGGGTCGGGCCACACGCTCCGTGGCAGATATTATGAAATAAAAGGGTCGGGCCACACGCTCCGTGGCAAGATATATATGTTGAGGGGATGGGCCACACGTTCCGTGGCAGGTTACATGGACAGAAATGTCCCCCATGGGTTCCAGACTGTAATTCAGCGGATGTGTACCGATATGACAGACATGCATCATCTCATTGCATTGCATCGTATTTTGTTGATATTTGTGAATTCATCTTTACCCCTCTATTGCTTATATGCTGAACTTGACTTGATATGATTCGTTGATGAGACTATTGATAAGTATTCGTGGACTATATTACTGTTATTATTGTACAAGTGGAGAGTTGGGCTGATTTTATGTAGATTGTAGTTAAGGAGGTTCGATTGGGAGGATAGGAGTACTTGTATTTATTGAGCTTTGCTTAGTTTTAGTTATCCACTTGCTGAGTACCGTGTTGTTTGGTACTCACCCCTTGCTTCTACACTTGTGTAGGTTGTGAGCCCGGACCTGCTTGATCTCCTAGTGTTTCCTACCAATTCTGAGGCTATCATCTCGAGTGTTGAGGTAGCTGTTACATCCATCTAGCGGACACCTCTTACTCTTTTATTATGTTTTAGTCCTATTCTAGAGACAAAGACATTGTGACTGTATTTTCTTTCATATTTCGGTAATGTATTAGTGGCTTGTACACCTGACAATCAATCTTGGGGGATTTTGAGTTTATTTTACATATTTTCGCTTAAGTTAAATTTTAATTCCTTTTTTTTCTTCCGCATATACTTTTCGTTGGGTATTAGGCTGACTTATCTCGGTGGGTTGAGATGAGTGCCATCACACCCGTATTTGAGTCATGACAGTATTGTAGGATTCTTCAACATTTTTGGAGAAGTTTGAGTAGGATGTCTGGATAGACACAGCAAGATCATTGTTGGAGGAGTCAGCTCCAGCTCTGACTAAGTCGACTTGTCTTATTAGCCTATTAACAATCCTCACACTATCCTTCTTCAAATTTTCCATGGACATCCACAACTTACCCATATCTGTACCTGTTTATCTACATACCTATAAAATCATACCAACTGATTCCTATAAAGAAAGCATGCCAAATTTCAGTGTATCTAACTATGGCTTCATCTCCTCTGCTTCATGAAGAAGGAGCGAAGCTCAATCAGCAGAAACTTGAGAGGCCTTAGGTGCATCCATCTTAGCCTTCATATACTCTTTTTTATGCCATTTATTTTCAACTAGAACATATCCCATATTTGACAAAGTTCTAGTATTGTAGGTAGAAGCAACTTCTATGGCCTTGTATGGAGAAAGGTCAACTAGGGAGTGAATAATAATGCGAGAGATGAGCAGCCTATATGGCAAACTAATAGAGGAATTTGGATCATTAGAATTTCTCACATATACGCCGTAATCCAGGTAGCCCAGTTGATTTTGTACTTCTTCAAGAGACAGTACAGTACAAAAATATCTCTGTTTAAAATACTATTGAGAGACCCTTTTCTAGGAACCAGAGTGGTAGCAGTAATATGCGCCAAAATACAATTTTCGAAACAGAGAGAGAGTGGACCAAAATCAGATAAGTCCGAATTTGGCTCAAAGACTTCCACCTTAGCATCATCCAAAGAGACTTCAAAATTATCAGGTCATATGTCATTCACGAAGGGAATGTCACCAGAAAATTCAGAACCAAACACCTCCCTAAATAAAAACTCATTTACAACAATGCAATTACCTAAAACTAGGGTTTCAAAATCCCTAGTTTTTTCACAAATACGAAGATTGGCATAGAACAAATGCACAGGCTCCTCGTAATACTCAAGACCACATAACCTTAAAAGAAGAAAAAGCTTTTGAGTTCGAAAGAAATAACTTAGTGGCAATGATATTCCTCCAGTTTTCCAAGTTGACTAATCATCTTGGAACCACGGGCCTCTTCTTGAAGGCTTCAAACTTACGCTTTCGTTCAACACTCCAGAATTTTTGCTTGTCTTCAGGAACAAAAGAGACTTTAGGATCTCGTTTAGCCGTTTTAGTTTCCTTGTTTTTGAGGGAAAGAGGTTGCTTTTTTGAGGTGGAGGCTTTGGTAGAGGAATCTGATTCAGAGGAGTCAGATGAAAGAGCCATAAAATTGATTTCAAAGGACCTAGATTTATCAGCTGAGGGTTTCACGGAAGCCATGGATCTGGTTCTTGTCATTGTGAGAAGAGAAGAGAAGAGAGATGGAATGAAGAAGAGAGGGATAGTTCTATTTAAGAAGAAAGAGTGAAGCACAACAGTCACAGCAAAATTGAGGTGGTGGTTGATTGAAAGGACGAGAATGGGAAGAGTCTTCTGAACAAGGAAAGAAAATATCAAGATAATAATGACATGCAGAGACGTAATAAAGAATACGGAAAAGTAGAACATATAAGGGAAGAAAATTATTTTGAAAAATTAATAATGTCAAGACTTTTTCTAAGGAAATAAAATCTCTCTTCAAGTAAAGGCTTGGTAAAAATATCAGCGAGTTGATTTTCAGAATCAACAAATTCAAGCAAAAAATCTCCATTCTCAATATTATCTTTGATAAAATGATGTTTAATATCTATATGCTTGGCTCTAGAATGATGCACAGTATATTTAGATAAACTAATTGCACTAGTATTACCACAAAAGATAGGAACAACTTCAAAAGAAAAAATTATAATCAAATAATTGATGCATCATCCACAATATTTGAGTTCCTCAATTTTCAACAACACGATATTCAGCCTCAGTAATTGATAGAGAAAATGAGGTTTGCTTCTTACTATGCCAGGAAATTAGAGATTGTCCTATTAATTAATATATTCCACTAGTGCTTTTTCTGTCATTTTTATCACCTGCAAAATCAGCATCTGAATAATCGATTAATTCAAAGTTAAAAGGATTGAGGATGCCATAGTCCCATCTCAGAAGTACCAATGAGATATCTTATAATTCTTTTAACAGCAGTTAGATGAGACTCTTTTGGAGAAGATTGAAATCAAGCACACTTGCATACACTGAACATAATATCCAGTCGACTAGTTGTTAAGTATATTAGCGAGCCAATCATTCTGCGATATAATTTTTTATCTATATTTTTTCCGGCATTGTTTGTTTCAAGGTATGTTGTTGGACTCATGGGAGTTCCAAAAGCTTTTCCTTTCTCCAATTCGAACCTTTTTATCAATTCTTTTGCATACTTACCATGACTTATGAAGGTACCCTTTGATGTTTGCTTAATTTGTAGCTCGAGAAAGAATGTGAGTTCTCCCATAAGACTCATTTCAAATTCTCCTTACTATAGGAGAAAAAGTTTCATCATAGTCGATACCTTCCTGTTGAGAATAACCCTGGGCCACTAATCTGGCTTTATTTTTTATCACTTTTCTTTTCTCATTTAATTTGTTTTAAAAGACCCATTTGGTTTCGATTACAAAGAAATTCTTTGATCTTTTAGTAAGGATCCAAACGTGATTTCTTTCAAATTGGTCGAGTTCTTCCTTCATAGCTTGAACCCATGATTAATCTGTTAAAGCTTCATCAACTCATTTGGGTTCAATTTGAGAAAGTAGAGAAACGGATGCTTGCTGCTTTAATGAAGCTCTGATTTGCATCCTTTTATGTGGATCACTAATGCTAAAATCATTTGGAATACTTTTGCTATGTCTCCATTCTCTAGGGACAGAGATTTTCTCTGGGATGGCAGTCGACTCATCCCTAGACTTAATCAACTCTATCTGACTATTTTGACCTGTAGCTTTAGAATCATGTTGAGATGAAGTAGTTTGTGGAGAAACTTCTTCTTCAGACTCTAAAATTAAAAATCTGCAAGCTTGGGTTAGTATCATAAAAAACGACATGAACAGATTATTCAGCACTCAAGGTTCTTTTGTTAAAAACTCTGAATGCACGATTGGAAGGAGAATACCCAAGAAATATACCTTCATCACTTCTGGGATCGAATTTTCACAGATTGTTCTTACCATTATTGGGGATGTAGAATTTGCATCCAAAGGGATGAAAGTAGCTGATATTAGGCCTTTTTATTTTTCACAACTCATAAGGAGTCTTTTTCAATAGTAGTCTGATCAAGCACCTATTCAAAATGTGACATGCAGTACTTACAGCTTCAGCCCAAAAATGGTCTGGAAGACTCCAGTCAAGTAGGAGAGTTCTGGAAGTATCTTGAAGAGATCGATTTTTCTTTCTACAACTCCATTCTGTTGAGGTGAGCAAGGAGAAGAGAAGTTTTGAGTAATGCCATGTTTATTACAAAATTCTTCAAAAAAACTATTTTCAAATTCTCCTTCATGATCACTGTGAATTATAGAAATAAAATAACCCGCTTCTCTTTGAATTTTTCTACAAAACACTTTAAAATTAGTAAAAGCTTCATGTTTATATGATAAGACGATAACCTAGGTAAATCGAGAGTAATCATCAACAATAACAAAAGCATATCGTTTACCACTGATACTTGCAATTCTAGTAGGATCAAATAGGTCCATGTGCAAAAGTTGAAGAGGTTTAAAGGTAGACACGATATCTTTGACCTTGAGGGATGTACGAGTCTGTTTGCCAAGTTGACATGCATCGCAGATATGATCCTTTTCGAATTTAAGCTTTGGTAATCCTAGAAATAACTCTAGCCTTGATAATTTTTCCATAGCATTCATGCGGGTATGGCCTAGCTTTCTGTGTCAGATCCAAGGATCATTTGTCACAGTTGTTAGACATGTAATTCAGCACATAGATATTTTAAACTCATTCTACAATGATTGTAATTTTGTTTCTTCATTGTTGATGATGCATTTTACAGCATTAAATCGAACATCAAATCCTACATCACATAGCTGACTGATGCTTAGAAGATTATGTTTTAGTCCATCAACTAAATAGACTTCTACTAAGTCGCAAGAGGGACTTATAGTAATTGAGTCAATTCCATTAACTTCTCATTTTGCATTGTCATCAAATCTAACATAGCCTCCATCAATTTTCTCAACTTTATTGAAATTCTCTTTCTTGCCGATCATATGTCTCGAACATCCACTTTCAATAACCCACATTTCCTTTTTGTAGGTCTTCTTTTGATGTCCCTGCAAAAATAGTGATTCAGTTTCTTTTTGGTATCCAAGTTTTCTTGGGTCCTTGAAGGTTAGTGTCAAAATTTTTTGGTCTCCAAACACATTTACTAGAAGAATGATTTTTGCACTTAAGGATTTATGACCGATTTTTCCACAAGTATAACATTGCGGTTTGAAAGAATATTTAGTACTGTGAAAAGATGAATCTTGATAGAGAGCTTGAGAGGATTTGTTAGAACGGACTAGACTTCGTCTTGGTGACTTTTTATTATTCTAAAGCATTTTGAATTTACCAATTTCTTCATGTAGTAAGAAGTCTTCAACTTGACTTACTTCTAAAAGAATTTGTAAGTCTATCTTCTCTTTTGCAAGTTTGTTATATTCATTAATAACTTTTTCAAGTTCATCAGCAACCATGTCCAAAGAGTATTGTAAATCAATGCAGTTTTGACATATTGAGTTTCTTACCTCGCTTGGTTCAACCATAGCCATAAAGAAAATGTTTGTTGTTTCTGTTGGATCTTCTTCTGAGATGTCTTCCTCACTCCAGGCTCCAAGAGATTTTGGATTGTTGTTTCTACGATAGTTTTTCTTTTTTAGTTCAGGACAGTTTGGCATGGTGTGTCCTAGTTTTCTACAATGATAACATCTATCATCATTTATTTAGTAGTTGTTATTTATAGAATTATTCTGAGATATTTGTCTTCTTTGTCTAAGCATTTTTCTGACTCCTCGATTTATGAGAACACCCCTTCACTTCTTGTTTCATCGATTTCTTCTGTAGTTTTATAGACTTCTGCATTAATGGCAATTGATTTCTTCTTCTCATCCTTATTGTATCTGTTGATATGATTTTGTTTATAGGCCATAAGGTTTTCTCTGAGTTCATCGTAGGTCATTTTCTGAAGATCACCATCTTCAAGAATGGATGCTTTAGTTTTCCAGGCTTTAGGAAGACTCCTGATGAGTTTCATAACTTGCAAGTTGTTTGGGTATATCATACCAAGAGACTTGAGCTCACAAACAATTTTGCTAAATCTGGAAAACATGCTTTTAACATTTTCATTGTCTGTCATTTTGAATAACTCATACTCATTTACTAGAGAACTGATATGAGCTTTTTTCACTTTGCTGGTTTTCTTATATGTAACTTCGAGTTTGTCCCACATTTCTTTCACAGTATCACATGTTGAAATTTTATTGTATTCTGCTCCGCTAACTGCATAGTATAACAAACTTATAGCTCTAGCATTAGTTTGAATTACCTCTTATTGCTCCTTTCTGATATCGAAGGATTCAAGATCTAGATCTTTCTCAGCAATCTCCTTATCTTTTAATCATGGAATAGGTTTTAGTTCTTTCTTGATCACTACCCATAATTGAAAGTCATTTGATTGAACAAAAATTCTGAATCTGTCTTTCCAATGCAAGTAGCGTTGCCTGTTGAAATAAGGAGGAAGATTTGACAAGTTGCCGTCTTGAAGAATTACACCTGAAATTTGATAATTTGCCATTGATTTTTTCTCACGTGCGGTTAAACACTTGAAAGTGTAAGACCTACTCTGATATCAATTGAAGATTTAGAGAAGGGTTAATTAAAATTTATTCCTTAATCGGCTGCTTAGGCCTGACAATCAATTAACCTGCAAGTTAGTATAACCAGTATATAGAAAAAATAAGAATGCATGAATAGAAAGAAGACATAAATTTATCTTGATTCGGATCACCGATGTAGTGCCAAATCCAATCCTTTTGGGTTACAAGGATTTCCTTTAAAGGTTGAAGTAATTTGATGGGTATAGTGTAGAATAGAAATGAACACGTCTGATGTGCAAATCAGACTTTTTTGACTTGACGTTACCTCTACTTGTATAACCTATGCTAGAAATAATTTTTTTCTTTTCTATTACAATTGTAAACTTAACTGAGAACAAAGCTTTTATGAAAGATGAGAGAAAACGCTAAATAATTTCAAGTGAAGTTTTCGTAACTCTCTAACTAGATGAGGATGACTTTATATATGATTGAAGGTAAGACGATCATATCTGCTCTAAAAGGAAAATCCAAGGGATTTTTATCAATTAAGGATTTGTAGGGATTCCTTGATTGATGATGCACGTCCATATCAAATATGTTCGTGCGAAGGCTTTGCCTTGTACAGAGGTCTTCTTTCCTGATTGGTTTGATCTACAATCAGCTTCCCGCCTTATATAGCGGCTTCTAATTTGATCTTCCATTTGTTGATGGTCAATCTTCCATCTCTTCCATCTTCCATCTTCCATCTTCCATCTTCCATCTTCCATCTTCCATCTTCCATCTTCCATCTTCCATCTTCCATCTTCAATCTTCAATCTTCAATCTTCAATCTTCAATCAGCAGTGATGTCAATCTCCAACGATTGAGTGTGGTCTCTCTTTCCTTTCTTTTCTTCAATCAGAATCAATCAATGCAGCAGATTTGGGAGTTGTTTTTATTTCCTTTCTTGGATTGTTGTTTTTCTTAATTCATGATTTGCAATCGTCAATCAGAATCTTCTTCGTTTGAGGAAGCCCTCAACTTTATTCACGAAAGAAAACTATGTAACAATCATCTTCCTGCAAAAGTGAAACATTATCGAAACACATTAGTGCTAACATGCAGTACATGTGAAAACACACACCAACATAGCGAATATTTTGCCTCTCACTGCACTTGAACATCAATACCAAACTGATGTTAGTTCATTCTTTTCAGATGATAAGAAAAAGAAATGAAATTTTAAAGACAAAAAAATGATAGCAAAAAGAATTGAAGTTTAAAAGATAAAACATCTACTACTTAAAGTGTAAGTATTGAAATAAAAAAAATCATCAAGAAAATAAATCTATTGCAACCAGCTTAAGGCTCACTCTCTTTTTCTTGATATTTCTCAAAATCAATCAAACATCTTTTGTAACAAAGAATATACAAAATGCTTTTCCATCTTAAAGGAGTTAAATCCATAAAAACTCTTCACACCTATATTTAAAAACTATATGCTTTGACTACAAAAAGAGCTTCACAAAAGGAGCTCTTTACAAGTTAACTTCAACCAAACAAAATATATTCCTAAGTTAAAAATCCCTAGCAGAATGTCTGGAGCCACAAGAAGATAAAATAAAAGTACATAAATATTATAGTAATGGAAGGAAAAAATTACTTTGGCATACTATCTTACGGGTCAAGTGCATAAAAAATGATTTCCATCTATCTAATGTGTGTCTGGAATTTCAAAAGCTACAGAGGAGGAACCAATTTTCAAACATGAAGTAAATCAAATCAAATTAGAAATATGCAACCATAAAATCTCAAAATAAACTATTCCAAAAAATAGTAACTTTATCACATACCATCAAAGAAGAGTTAAATTTGAAACAAATTTTAAAAAATAAAAAGGAAGAGCTAAAGGAAGAAAGAAGAGCTTTTACAATTACCACATACTATCAACAACAAAAAATATGGAAAAAAGCAGAGATTTCAGGAGAAGAAAGGGAAAAAAGAAAAGAATAACTCACCTGAACATTCGTCGGCTCTTGTCGTGAGAGAGAATAGTCCAGTATCATCTTCTTTTAGATATGTACATACGTCAAGCACACGTGTTTTGTGCAGACAAAAAGAGAGACATGTGGTTGAGAATATTAGAAAGCATATATTTTCATGGGAAGAATGAAGTAATAGGAGGATGTAAAAGGACGAGTGTTTATTTACCAATAAATAGGGCTCAATAGTGGAGTACAATTTTTCAATGCTATTGGTACAACTTTGTAGAGCTGTGTTAGTCCTCCACCTTGTTGGTTTATATATAAGGGTAATTAAATATGATAAGTAAAAAAATTGAACAAGAAAGTATCGTGTACCAATTGCATAGTAACTTTCGCAAGGTAAATAGTAATGTAATAAGTAGGAAATGACAATATTGATAGAGACATCACGAAAATGATAAGTCTCCTATTCTCTCAGCAAGAAAAATAAAATAAATCATCTATTCTTGTTTAAAATAAATTAAAACCCCCTAGAAAAAATATAACCAATATACTATCAAAAGATATGGTGCGGTGGATATGGTTGTCTCTATCTTAATTAGAGGTTTTAGGTTCGAGTTCTGAATATGAATTATTTTTTTGGTAGGGAGCACTTTTCACATAATAGGATCTTATACAACGTGAATTCAAATTAATCGGATTTCAATGCAAGTATCGAACAATGAATGGAAAAATAACCAAGCGTGTGAAAGGCTATATTCAACACACCCTGTCAGGTGTCAACCTTCAATGTATTTTATTTGAAGGGTCAAAATTACCCCTCAACTATCGTTTAATAGCTAATTTTATCATTTGTGATACTATGTGGCTACCCTCGCCGTCTGCAAACTTACCATTCATAACCCTCAATTGGATGAAAAAATCAAAATCAATTAAAATTACCCAATTTACTTAGATTGCCCAATTTTAACCGATCCGACCCACCGATTCATATCATCCATTTATCTTCATCTTCGTCATTTTACCTTGTTCTCCTTTCCAATTCTACTCTCCAAGCTTTTCTTGCTCCTCTTCGGCAAATGGTCCTAGATGGCCAGCCACGACGATGCCACCCTCCCCTCTCCTCTCCAACAATGGCCCTACATAAGATTTCTATTAGAACCGAAATAATTAGGTGTATGCGCAAGCTAGCAAAGAAAATCGCGAAAGACAATGAGTAAAAAGACATACGAAAAATATATCAAAAGAGACACAAATACTTAACGTGGTTCGGTCAACCGACCTACATCCACAAAAAGAGATGAGCAATCCACTATAATTATGAGAGTACAAAATATCAAGAGAAATAACCTCACACAATTTCCTAGGAATACAAAGAGGTTCGCACAAGTGTTAACGTAACACTTGTGTCGCATAAATTCTCCCCCTACACAAAACTCTCAAAGCCCCTATGACTACATTGTGAATGCTACCAAGTTAGAATGAATGAGTCTTTATTTATAGAATCATAAATATTTTCCTATAAGAAAAAGGACACGCCAAATATGGAGACTTTGTCTTTTCCTTTCAGGAAAAAGAAAACTCAATCACGGTAAAAAACTAAGGGCAAATACCCAACAAATCTCTCCCTTGGCCTGAATTTCTGACAAAATATTTTTTCTCTACCTTCTTAACATAATTTTCAACAGGTTGCATCTCTATCTCCAAAATCTCCTCCATCAACTTTTTGTCTTGTGCAGAGAACCTCTTTGACAAAATTTCTCAACCAAAATATTCTTCATTACTGTTAAATAGGTTGCGGCTAGAACGTAACCCGCCAAGATGAACACTAGTTGATAACCTTATCCTGATACCACTTGTTAGGATTGAAATAATTAAGTGTCATGCGCAATCTAGCAAAGCAAACTGCAAAGTGATGCCTTGAAATAAGAAGGCTCGATAAAATATTGTTAAAGAAGGAAAAGATATGATGAAGCTCAATGAAATGACTACTATGATTAATTACATGCAATGAATGAACCTGTTACTTCATTATGCAAGTATGTGAACTATTCGTTATGGACTGTAATTGTGCTTGTGATTGTGATATTGGATCAGGTGTCACGTTCTAGCACATATATTGAATCGGGTGTCACGTTCCGACACATATAGTGGATCGAATGTCATATTTCGACACATACTAATTGTTGAAAGATCAAGGAGATTATATAACCCCATAGTATGAAGAGCTGCTCGGGGGATCGCACCCCTTAGCCTAGGGTATACATTCAGAAAGACGGGAGCACGAACGAGGTAGCTTATGCTTTTTTTATCCTCACTACCTGGTATATAGTAGAATTTGGAGAATATGAACTTCTCGCATTCTTCTTTTTGGTACGTTGTTATAAGCAGCTCTGGTGCTCGATCTTAGGTCTAAGGTATGGATCGAATCATGATAAAGAAGGTTCGGTGGTTGTATAATTCCCAAGCGGAAAGTATGTATTTTATTTGAAGGGTTAAAATTACCCCTCAACTTTCATTTAATAGCTGATTTTATCATCCATGATACTATGTGTCTACCCTCGCCATCTGCAAACTTACGATTCATACCCCTCAGTTGGATGGAAAAATCAATATCAATTAAAATTACCCAATTTTACTTAGATTGCCCAATCTTAACCGATCCGACCCACCGATTCATATCATCCATTTATCTTCATCTTCACCATTTTACCTTTTGCTCCTCTCCAATTCTACTCTCCAACCTTTTCTTGCTCTTCTTCGGCAATGGCCCTAGATGGCCAGCTACGGCGATGCCACCCTCCCCTCTCCTCTCCGATAATGGCCCTACATAATATTTCTATTAGAACCAAAATAATTAGGTGTTATGCGCAAGCTAGCAAAGCAAATCGTGAAAGACAATGAGTAAAAAGACATACGAGAAATATACCAAAAGAAACACAAATATTCAATGTGGTTCGGTCAACCGACCTACATCCACAAGAGCATATGAGCAATCCACTATAATTATGAGAGTACAAAATATCAAGAGAAATAACCTCACACAATTTCCTAGGAATACAAAGAGGTTCGCACAAGTGTTAACGTAACACTTGTGTCGCATAAATTCTCCCCCTACACAAAACTCTCAAAGCCCCTATGACTACATTGTGAATGCTACCAAGTTAGAATGAATGAGTCTTTATTTATAGAATCATAAATATTTTCCTATAAGAAAAAGGACACGCCAAATATGGAGACTTTGTCTTTTCCTTTCAGGAAAAAGAAAACTCAATCACGGTAAAAAACTAAGGGCAAATACCCAACAAATCTCTCCCTTGGCCTGAATTTCTGACAAAATATTTTTTCTCTACCTTCTTAACATAATTTTCAACAGGTTGCATCTCTATCTCCAAAATCTCCTCCATCAACTTTTTGTCTTGTGCAGAGAACCTCTTTGACAAAATTTCTCAACCAAAATATTCTTCATTACTGTTAAATAGGTTGCGGCTAGAACGTAACCCGCCAAGATGAACACTAGTTGATAACCTTATCCTGATACCACTTGTTAGGATTGAAATAATTAAGTGTCATGCGCAATCTAGCAAAGCAAACTGCAAAGTGATGCCTTGAAATAAGAAGGCTCGATAAAATATTGTTAAAGAAGGAAAAGATATGATGAAGCTCAATGAAATGACTACTATGATTAATTACATGCAATGAATGAACCTGTTACTTCATTATGCAAGTATGTGAACTATTCGTTATGGACTGTAATTGTGCTTGTGATTGTGATATTGGATCAGGTGTCACGTTCTAGCACATATATTGAATCGGGTGTCACATTCCGACACATATAGTGGATCGAATGTCATATTTCGAAATATACTAACTATTGGATCAGAGTGTCACATTCAGACACATACTACATATTGAATTGGGTGTTATGTTCCGACACACTAATAATTTGGGTATGAGTTCTATGAGAGAACCATTATGTAGCTATCATATGTGAATTGATTATGACTATATGTTTGATGATAGAGAAACTGGTCTGATTATAATTGAGCATGCTTATCCTGTGTAATAATTGATATTAAAGGACCGAAGGTCCAAGTGTTATCATGTTGGTTGTGCATTTAAGATTTACACTTTATAACTATATATTGCTCTTGAAATGATAAATTGGTAATGTGCTTTTGTATATGCCTGTTCGGATTATGGTATGGTTGCTAGATGTGTTTGTATCGTAGGTTATGAGGTCGTGGGTAAACAAGTGTAGAGCAGTTGATGTGTGGTTTAGTAAAATTAGTGACTAGAGTTAGATATTGATGTTGTCTTGTTGGTATATGTGAAAAAGGAGGGATTGGGAGAGAATTTGGAGATTTTGTCTCCGGGAAGGCCGCCCTAATGGAGGAAATCCCGCATGGAGAGGCCGCCTTAGCGAGTTAGGTCCCGTCATGGGGCCCAGTGCGTTTAGAAGATGAGCCTTAGTCCACCTAAATGCTTTCCTCTTTCAAGTGAGATGCTCATTATTCCATTGCCAAATATTTTTTTGAGAGCTAAAGGTATTAGACTGGTTAGACAGAGTTAGTGAGGGCCCGTAGTTCAAAAACTCCTCTATGTGATAGAAAGGCCTTGATCTGTATTAGAGTTGGCACTGGACCAACTAGAAAAGATGAGAGTTAGGCTTGAATCACTTTACTGAGGTTAATGAGAATGATAAGAGTTTGTGCATAAATGTTTTGGCGAGTGTTTCCTTATGTGATTTTTTTCTTCTTGTTGATTTTTTTATATTATGTGTTGGGTATCTGGTTGACTGATAATGCCTACCATTACGTATTGTTTGTACTGATACTGACACTTGGCATAGTCTGATTGCAGGGTCAGAGATATTTCTTAGGTGAAGACGAAGATGATTCTCTAAAAACTTCTACTCCTTCCTTCCTCATGATGAGTGCGGTGTGATTATTCTATTTATATTCTGTATCTTTAGAATCTCTTGTAATTGTTTAGGCTAGTATCCTTGGAGGTGTTAAATGTTTATTGCAATAAACCTTAGAGTTTTAATAATTCAATTATGGTGTATTCTTGACTCTTAAGGATGTTATTGATATTTTGTTAAATTTTCGTATGTTATTTTTGTTTAGAGGATTAAGGGTTTTCCTACTTAGGTGTTAGAGTAGATATCCACACGGACTGGTGGATTGGGTTGTGACACATGTAGAGCTTCTTCTGTTTTATAAGTGTAATTTACATAAATTTCATAGTGTTAAGAGTTAATTACATTATTTTCCTGCTCTTTTTCGGATTACATAAATCCCTTCAAATTTATGGAGTTCGGATACATCACTGGACTTTCGAATACATCAGCAGACATTTAGATATATAGGGAAGAGATGTATCAGAGAGGGGATAGGACATCCAGATACATAGGTGATGGATGTATCAGAGAAGGGAGAGATGTATCCGAGAGGGGGATAAAGGTGTATCAGCGAGAGGGAAGTGATTTATCCGAGAGAGAATTTTTGAAATTTTTTTAAATGATAGAAAATTTTAAAAATTATGATAAAATAAAATGTATATTTAGGTAATTGTTCCTTTTAATATATAATGATGGTGGTAGTACACGATACATAACCTGAAAATACTTCACTTTTACCATAATATTCATTTTCAACTTCCTTCACATATATAAATAGTGAGTTCTACTAATCAAGTTTAAGTGTCATTTTTTTAAAAAAATTGATCGTTTTTTTATGTCAACTTAATGTGAAGATATTATTTTGTTTAATAGGAAAAGCAAGTCTTGGCTCTAACCAAAATAGAATTTGTCTCTTTATTTCTACTTAATTTATAAAAAATATATTAAATTATTATTATACCGCGTGAAATGCGGATAAGTTTTCTAGTTTATATATATTTCTAGGTGTTTGAACACAATCACTAATAGTTTAGCTAGATTTTCTATTTATTTGTTGAAGAAAATCTTTTAGGAGAAGTTTTTCACCAATTAAATCATACAGGATTCTAAGGACATGTTTAAACTATGTAATTCGTTGATGCAATAATAAGAGATGTTATATTTCGAGAGAAAAAAAACAACTAACGAAGACATCTTAAAGTATAGCCCATCTGATGCAATTAATGCCCTCACATAATCACGTTATTGTCAACTGAAATGCCAATTCAACTTTCTCTGATTTGTTTTTTAATTTGTGCGCAAATTATTTGGCTAAAAAAGGAAAGGAATCATGCATAGTACAATTTCCCAAAAAAAAAAGTAAACTTTACCTAAATCTTATAATGAAAAAGCCCAATTACAACTTATCCTTCATTTTTCTTAAATTATTCAATTTTTCTGATTTTTCCCAGATTTATGATATATTACTGGTTCTTCTGATACATCATATTTTTGGTGTAGTATAATTAATGTTGTTGAGTTATTTATGATAGTAACGTAATTTAAGTTAGGATTTCTTGTTGCAATCAATTAGTTTGCTAAATAAGGGAAATAATTCATATAAAGCGTAACAGTTATGAGGGACATGAAAAACTCAAAAAACAGAGCATAACATCGAACAAAAACTTCAATCCAAAATTCGAATTTCATCAACCGAATCAAGATGAATATCCCGATACAAAGTCACAAAGGCTTGACAGGGGAGAGGAGAGTATAAGAAACAGAGAGTTGTTAGAGAAAATGGTGGAAAAGAATGAGAATATGATGAGAAAGATGAATGAACTGTGCCAGAAAAATAAAATACAAACACGGATGCTGAATTCGCTAGCGCAGAGGGTGGATCAATTAGAGAAAACTTTCCTATGTGATAGGTTGAAGACTAAGAAGAAGAAGAAGAAGAAGAAGAAGAAGAAGAAGAAGAAGAAGAAGAAGAAGAAGAAGAAGAAGAAGAAGAAGAAGAAGAAGAAGAAGAAGAAGAAGAAGAAGAGGCATCCTGTTTGATTCTTGCTGTAGCAAATCTGTGATAGTGGATTTTATTTTTTTTTCCTTGTTTTTTTCTTTTTTCAATTTTTTGGGGGCTCTTTCTTGTGCCTTTTATATTTCACCCTGTGATAGTGGGCATGTACTGGTGAAAAAATAATTTAGTTCTCAACTGAATTGTGGCTGATACATAACATCTTATATTGATATAGGTTGTAGATGTATCATAAGCAGTAAAGTTTGATACATGAAAATCTGATACATAAACTTTCATCTTATATTTGAGTTTGATACATTGATAACTGATACATGACCATTCGATAAATTTATGGTTGATACATTGAAGATTGTTGTATTAGCTTGAAAGAACAAATAAATCAGATCAAAATACTATCTGATACATTACATAATTTGCTTCATGAAACAGAACAAAATATGATACATTAGAGTAGCAGATACATATTGAACTTATGTATCAAGTACATGACAAATCCAGATACATAGTGATACATGACCATTCGACAGATTTATGGTTGATACATTGAAGATTATTGTATTAGCTTGAAAGAACAAATGAATCATATCAAAATACTACCTGATACATTACATAATTTATTTCATGAAACAAAACATAATATGATACATTAGAGTAGCAGATACATATCGAACTTATGTATCAAGTACATGAAAAATCCAGATACATAGTGATATATGATCATTCGATAAATTTATGATTGATACATTGAAGATTGTTGTATTAGCTTGAAAGAATAAATGAATCAGATCAAAATACTACCTGATACATTACATAATTTACTTCATGAAACAGAACATAATATGATACATTAGAGTAGCAGATACATATCGAACTTATGTATCAAGTACATGACAAATCCAGATACATAGTGATACATGACCATTCGACAGATTTATGGTTGATACATTGAAGATTATTGTATTAGCTTGAAAGAACAAATGAATCATATCAAAATACTACCTGATACATTACATAATTTATTTCATGAAACAAAACATAATATGATACATTAGAGTAGCAGATACATATCGAACTTATGTATCAAGTACATGACAAATCCAGATACATAGTGATATATGATCATTCGATAAATTTATGATTGATACATTGAAGATTGTTGTATTAGCTTGAAAGAATAAATGAATCAGATCAAAATACTACCTGATACATTACATAATTTACTTCATGAAACAGAACATAATATGATACATTAGAGTAGCAGATACATATCGAACTTATGTATCAAGTACATGACAAATCCAGATACATAGTGATACATGACCATTCGACAGATTTATGGTTGATACATTGAAGATTATTGTATTAGCTTGAAAGAACAAATGAATCAGATCAAAATATTACTTGATACATTACATAATTTGCTTCATGAAACATAACATAATATGATACATTAGAGTAGCAGATACATATTGAACTTATGTATCAAGTACATGACAAATCCAGATACATAATGATACATGACCATTCGACAGATTTATGGTTGATATATTGAAGATTATTGTATTAGCTTGAAAGAAAAAAGAAATCAAATCAAAATACTATCTGATACATTACATAATTTGCTTTATGAAACAGAACATAATATGATACATTAGAGTAGCAGATACATATCGAACTTATGTATCAAGTACATGACAAATCCAGATACATAGTGATACATGACCATTCGACAGATTTATGATTGATACATTGAAAATTGTTGTATTATCTTGAAAGAACAAATGAATCAGATCAAAATACTACTTGATACATTACATAATTTGCTTCATAAAACGGAATATAATATGATATATTTGAGTAGTAGATATATATCGAACTTATGTATCAAGTACATGACAAATCCAGATACATAGTGATACATAGAAAATAGTCTACTATTTGGACTTTTTTCTCCTGTTTTGGAAAGTTTTGGAATCAGAAATTTTGAACTTAAGACTAGTAGAACTGGAGATTTCAAACTTGAACAAGCATCCTTTCGCAATTTCTTCATAATTAAAGGCCTTATTATGGTGTTTGAATCTATTTTCATCAGAACCACCACTATTAGAAGAATCAGAATCATGAGTGAGAAATTAGGGATATGCTCAGTAAAAGCTATGAAAATAGAGAAAGAATGCAGTTGAGAATCAAAAGGAGATGATAAATTGTAACCTCTAACTCGTGTGAGTGATTTTAGGCGAGAAATTAGGGATATGCTCAGTAAATTTCTTAAATTTTTGGATCTTGAAAATGGAGAGAGAACGAGAGAAAAAGATTTAGAGGAGAGAAAATGTTTTTTGAGTGATACATTCGGAAGATGAAGGAAAAAACTAAAAATAAGAGATTTTGATAATTTTTTTAAAGTGTTGGGACTTTTAGCAAATATAATAATAAAAGGTGTGTAGTTTGGTAATTTTTTCCCAAAAAAAAAAAGAATATGCCAAATTTCTTTCTGCATCAACAGTATCTGAAAGTAACTCTTCAGTCATCATCGTTTTCATTCATTGAAGATGAAATGAGAATATCTATTTGGGTTAAAGTTAGTTGGGTTGGGCTTGGTTTATATTAGGGTGATAGGTTATTTTTCTTTTAAGAGTTTTCCATCCAATAGAGGGGTATGTGCAGTGGCGGAGCCATCTTGTGACGAGGGGTTCATCCGAACTCCCTTCTTCAGAAAATTATATAATTTATATATGGTTAAAATAATTTTTTATGTATATAAAGTAGATGTCGAACCCCCTTCGATTAGCTCGTGTGTCTACTTATTCAGATTTTGAACCCTCTTATTCAAAATTATGGCTCCGCCCCTGAATATGAGTGGTAAATTTGTAGACGGTGGGGTATAAATAGCCGCATAGTAAGTAATTTTGACCCTTGTTCCTTTTTTTAATTATTTCAATTCTTTTTTTTATTATTCTTCAATCCAACTCTGTCTTTGTCGTTGCCATCGCCGTGATATGGGCTACAACTACTGCTCCTTCTCTTTGGCTCCATTTTTTTTGTCTAAGAATTTAAAGCTAACATATTAATTAGGGATTTTGTTTAAGAAACCACCACATAATAACATATTTTTAAAAATGGTGCTTTTTCCGATGGAGTTATGAGACAGTATTCCATAAATATGCACCAATATTGAATAATAATAATTTTACAAAAAAGGATCAAAAATATTTTTGATGTAAAATTAAATAAAAATATCATCAATTAAGAGTTTGGGTCATTTGGTAGAGTGTATTAGTAAAATAATGCATGCATTAACTCTGCGTATTTGTAATATTTTGTTTGGTATACTTTTTATGCTATGTATAACTAGTGGCTGCATTAGTTATACACTATTTTGTATTAATAATGCAAAGGAATTTAATACATGCATTAGCATAGTTAATGATCCAATTACCTCACAGAACCTTTTTTACATTTTTTCCACCATAATTGTGCTGGATATCTTTGTAAATAAATATTTTTATGTAATGCATGTTATTTTTAATATACCAAACCAAACAATGAATAAAAATAATCTATATATAATTAATACAATCATAACTAATTCAAACATTACTAATACATTCTATTTAATATTTTTTTTATACATCCTATCAAACAAATCCTAAAGATATCCCTGCTGTCAATAGTTTGATCTTAAATACTTTCTATGTGTATCATGACTACGTGGCAATAATAAAGATCAAAGCCATTTTGGACTGTTATACTCTTGATCTCATACTATAGTGCACTGCATCTATTGTATTTGAATTGATACGTTCAGATTACACCGTAAAAACGTATATAATTACATTCTATAAAGAATAGGAAAAAGGCATAAATTTTCTCTTCAAATTATACCGAAAAATCAGTTACATACTTTAATTATTTAGGTGATCTATTACACACCTATACTAATCAAAAGTGTATTTATTTATCCCTTCCTACACTCAACCTCAAACGCATTTCAGTCACAATTTCTCAGCACATCAGTACCTTTATAAACTCGACATTTTTTTTACATCTAAACTCAACCTCTAAATTCCGAAATTTGATGACCCAAGAAAAATCAATTGGGTTCAATGATGATCCATACATAGCAAAAGCCAAAATTGGCTTGACAAATATAAAATTGATCCAGCTAAAAAACGATAACTAAAACAAAAAATTCAAAACAACTCATTACCAACGGAAGTCAAATCGACTGATATTTGATAAAGGGGTTGTTTAAACAGGGCTAAGAAGCTGAGAAAGAAAGGGCTTGGGTTCAGAATCCATGCCACTGATGATGACAAGTGGGATGAAACCATAATGGGTAATAACTTCGGCTTTCTTTGTTGTCCATGTCTCCCACTCCTTCAAGAACTTTTCCACAACTATCACTGCTCCATCGTCCTCATCCGTCGCAACAGTCTTTTTGGTATTCTTCCCTTTAGGTTTCAACATAATTTTGGAAGACATGTTCGCCTAGTTTCTTGCCTTTTTGTGCAGAGATGAACTCTTTATTAAAATGGTCCTCCAATGGTAATTTCTTAGAAATTAATGTTATAGTCCACCCACCTTACATAACCTAGAAAAAATTGAAGAACCTAATTGTTTCTTTAAAGCATAAATTTGAAGCCCCAAATTAAAATTCAAGCTTGGTTCTTTTTAAAGGGAATCAAAGGTAATTTTTTATTCCTTTCTCTCTTGTGTATGCAAGAGGAAGTGGAAGGATTTGAAATTTGGGATTAGAGCAAGAAGAAGCAATATGAGTGAATTTGGGATTTGGAATGACCTCCGGAACAACACCAACATCATCAAAAGACTAAGATGAAGACGAATTTTTACTATTCGACTCTTCATTTGAAAGAGAGCAAAGATTATTTGTTTTCTCTCTCTTTAGTGGAAGCTGAATGAAGAAGTGATTGTAGCTTCTCTGAGAAACTGTGTGAAGAAAGGTTGAAATCACTTGTTTTCTCTCTCTCTTAAAGAGTATTTAATTAACGGAAAAGATGAGGGAGTTGGTGCTTTTATTAATGATAACACATGAAATTGGGGGTTCATTTAATATGTGGCATTATTGGGGGTGAGTGGCTCTCACTTTCTACATAATATCTGGGGTTGGGTGTACGAAGGGGTAAATAAATACATTTTTGAGTTGTATAAGTGTGTAATAGGTCGCTCCAATAGTTAAAGTGTGTAACTGACTTTTCAATACAACTTCAAGAGGAATTTATGTCTTTTCCCATAAAGAATACAATGTAAGAATACATCAATTTAGTGTAATATCCAATTTAAAATCTTAATTTCTAGGGAAATGAAGTAAAATTTGAGATTTAATTATATCTATGGTATTTACGGGCATAAAACGGCACTAAATTAGTGTTTAAATCAAATGGTAAGAGCAACTAGGATTGTGCTCCAAAAATAAAGGTAAGGGAAAAGTTTATTTATGAAAAAAAAATAAAAAGTTTACAAAAAAGTTGCCCATTTTTCATTTACAGGAAAAATAGCCGAAGGACTAAAGGTATTAAGTGGGCCGGGTCGGGTCAGATCGGCCCACCATTTTTTCAAATCATCGGGGTGCCGGGTGGGGCCGGGTAGGACCGGACCATTAATGGGCTGGGCCGTCTAGTCTCAACAGTGAAATGTATTAAAAAAATCCGGCCCATGACACATTAAGTGTATAGGGTCCGAGCTTAATGGGTCGGGCTGGGTTGGGCCCGTTGGGCTTGATTTTTTTGCGGTGTTTATTTATTCGAAAATTTGAATCAATCATCAATATAGTGTATCGTTATCTAGTAAACTTAGAAGTAATAATAACAATTTATATACTCACAATATACTATCTATTTTAGTGATATACTTAATTATATATTATATATATACTTATAATCTATATATAATATACTAACATTATACTATATATTATAATGATATAATTAATTAAATATTATATATATACTTACAAAGTATACCAAATATACTCACAATAAACTATCTATTAGTATGTATATACTTACATTATACTATATATACGTACTATGTATATCAAGTATACTAACATTATACTATCTATTATAGTGATATACTTACATTATATATAGTTATAATGTATATCTAATATAATCACAATGTATAATCTATTACTTACTTTATATATTATATATATACTTACAAAGTATATCAAATATACTTACAATATACTATCTATTATAATAATATACTTACATTATATTATATATGCTTACAATGTATATCTAATATACTCACAATATACTATCTATTATAAAAATATACGAACTATATACTATCTATTATAATAATATACTCACTATATACTATCTATTAGTATATATATACTTACATTATACTATATATACGTACTATGTATATCAAGTATACTAACATTATATTATCTATTATAGTGATATACTTACATTATATATACTTACAATCTATATCTAATATAATCACAATATACTATCTATTATAATAATATACTTATATTATATATTATATATACTTACAATGTATATCTAATATACTCATAATATATTATCTATTATAATAATATACTCATTATATACTATCTATTAGAATGTATATACTTACATTATACTATATATACGTACTATGTATATCAAGTATACTAACATTATACTATCTATTATAGTGATATACTTACATTATATATAGTTACAATGTATATCTAATATAATTACAATGTATAATCTATTGCTTACATTATATATTATATATATACTTACAAAGTATACAAAATATACTCACAATTTACTATCTAGTATAATAATATACTTACATTATATTATATATGCTTACAATGTATATCTAATATACTCACAATATATTATCTATTATAATAATATACTTACTATATACTATCTATTAGTATGTATATACTTACATTATCCTATATATACGTACTATGTATATCAAGTATACTAACATTATACTATCTATTAGAGTGATATACTTACATAATATGTATATACAATGTATATCTAATATAATCACAATGTATAATTTGTTACTTACGTTATATATTATATATATACTTACAAAATATACCAAATATGCTCACAATATACTATTTATTATAATAATATACTTACATTATATTATATATACTTACAATGTATATCTAATATACTCACGATATATTATCTATTACTTACATTATATATTATATATACTTACAATGTATATCTAATATACTCACAATATACTATCTATTACTTACATTATATATTATATATACTTACAATGTATAGCAAATATACTCATCATATATAATTTATTATAATAATATTTTTCAAGTATTGAAATCTTATAGTGACTACAAATTTAATTTTCTTAGATTATTATGTAAAGTAAAAGTAATTATTTAATTGAATCATACAAAATTTGTAGAAATTTTTTTTGACTTTATTAATATATTGATAAAATTCAAAACATATAATTTACAAACTTACAATTAGTTGTATATAATAATGTAATACCCCCTAAAAATGTTGTATATGATATTCCAATTCTCGATGAAAATAATATCTCTTCTGTATTTTGGGCATAACTCTTAATAAGATGGTCCAAATTAGGTGATTCAAATTTCTGAATAACCCAAACATCATTACCTACAACTTTTGTGAAGACTATATTTTAAGTTTCGGAGGTTAAGTAGGTCAAATAAATTAATTGTTGCAAGTCATGGTGCTGTGACGAAATGGAATGTTTGTAGAAGAAAAATCATATCTCACTCTAGGATGCTCCAAATCGGTTGCTTCGTGAACGAAATGAAAGTAGACTTCTATAAAAACAATTCAGATGAAGACACCAAATTCTAATGAGGAATTTATCTTTTTTAAATGCTGCTCCGAAAAATGGTATTCCATTAAAAAAATATTCATCTCACCAACCATGGAAAAATCTAGATCTATTTGACATCACTCATGACATCAATAGTCCTCCATTTGACATCACCCATGATATCACAATTTTTCATTCAATTTTTATTTCTTTATAATTATTTTAATTATTGGTAGGTCCCTCCTTCACACCTATAAATACCCACCTTATTTCATCATTTTGTTCATCAAGCTTTCTCAAGCAACTCTTTTCTCTATACACTCCTTTACTCATTCTCAAAATATAATTTTAGTTCTTAGTAGTGTAGAAATACTATTACGGTGATTCATATACTCCGGAGTAGTACACAAAATGTTCCGACGAGGAGAAAAGGCTAGGATTCAAGAGTGTTCATTAAGTCCTTCAATTCTAAGTAGTGCTACGGATTCCAGGTATGTAAGGCTTCAATGAGAGTATTTTTTCCACTCTCATGCCTAAAGTATTTAGATTACAACAACAACAACAACCCAGTGTAATCCCACAACGTGGGTTCTGGGGAGGATAAATTATACGCAGACCTTACTCCTATCAGGGTAGGACGGCTGTTTCCGGGAGACCCTCGGCTAAAAAAAGAGAGCATAAAAGCATAAAAAAAATATTAGATAAGGCTAAGAAGTGAAGAGGAAAAAAATAAGTTCAAAGCGAAATGATAAGACAAATAACGGGAGCGCTACAAATAAAATAGAGTAATCAAAGTAGGGAAAGTACGGGAAGTAATAGATAATAGCAGACATCAGAGAACTAGAAATTATAGTTTGCTAAAGTGTCTACTAATACGGTAGACTACCGTGACTATGTACTAGCCTTCTATCCTAATGTGGGTCCTCCACACCCTCCTATCTAAGGTCATGTGCTCGATCAGCTGCATCTGCGTCATGTCCTATCTAATCACCTCTCCCCAATATTTCTTCGGCCTACCCCTACCTCTTCTGAAACCATCCACGGCCAACCTCTCACACCTCCGCACTGGGGCATCTGAGTCCCTCCTCTTCACATGCCCAAACCATCTCAGTCGCATTTTCAGCATCTTGTCTTCCACCGAGGCCACTCCTACCTTGTCCCGAATAGTCTCGTTCCTAATTTTGTCGCTCCTTGTATGCCCACACATCCATCTCAACATTCTCATCTCGACAACTTGCCTAAAGTATTTAGATTATATGATAAAATATATTTATTTTCTTTAAGCTTTACTATAAGTCATATGGGTGTTTATGTATGGGTTCTTCTACCCATGTAGTCCAAAAACTCTTTCAATTAAATCTCTTGATTTCAAGTAATATTTTCATATAGGTAATTCTTATTTTTACTTAATAGCATGAATCATGGTTAAACTAATGATTATTGGTCTATTTTGATGCAACATGATTTCATATGTATGAATTGATGGTTTGCAAGTAATTTCTCTATTTATCTCTTTAAAGGTTCTTGAAATTCATGGTGGGTTGTTTAAAGCATGATTTTTAATTAATGGATTTCAACGTATTTATGCTATTTATTTACATACATGTTTGCAAGTTGCAGAGATTTGAACCCACCTAGTTTTACTATATTTTTAATGAAGTTTGACTTAAAAGCTTTGACTCCAAATGAATGTTTATAAAAATAATGTCTATGATAAAAAGGGAGTCTTATAAATTAAAAAAATGATGAAATGCTATGAATGATGGATTCTTTATGCTATAAGGATAATTCTTGCATATTTGAATCACCAAATGTTTTAATGAGCTATTCTATCGAATATAATATTTTGTATTCTCAAGTTATACGCTATGACTATTTTAAAGTATTAAACTATTCCGTGGGAACTCAGCATCGAATGAATCATTGAGGTGGGATTCGGTAAGGGAGTCCTAGTAGCAACCCTTTGTCTCATTAACTATGTGCCAATATAGGAACCCTTGTAGGCTTAGGCTAATAAAACCCTTAAAGTTAAAGTTAAAGAAATTAATGAAGTTAAGTAATATCCCCTACCAACGTAGGAGTTATGTTGGATTCCATGTAATAGCTCGCTGGTCTTAAATGTAGGTTATGATCATTTTTCCACAAAATGAATGTTTTAAAGAATATCTATATGATTGATTATGCATGCATTGCATTATGTTTCATATTACATAAATGTTTTAATGTTTCCTCAATGTTCATGCATGCTTACATACTTTATACATTCAAAGTACTAACGCATACTCTTTTGCCTACATGATATCACCATATAGGGACCGATGCTCCTTCTCGTTCTCCTCCACGTGGCTAGTTGAGATTTCATTTGAAGACTACTTTTGGTGAGTTCCCATGTTACGGGAACAATACTCCTTTATCTTTCTAGCTTATGATATGTTGAGATCTTTAGACACTTACTATGCCATTTCTTTCTCTTATGATTGAGGGTGAGCTAGGGACTTGTCTTAGCCCCGTTAAATCTAAAAGTTAGAGGTATTGTTGGACATATGTAAGTTAAAGATTTACTATTATGATTTCCGCTTGTTTATTTATTGTCATTACCTATGAAAGGCTAAAAGAATGTTAAGAGGCTTGTTTGAGGTACTTTCGGGTTCCTCATTTGCCATGTCACGTCTAGGCCCTAGGTTTGGATCGTGACAAATAAATTATAACTTCTACATATTTCGAATTATTTTCTCCAATTCATATGTATCAACATTAACATGAATTGACTCATAATTTTTAAAATCAACAAATTCATAATTTGAACTAGCTTGTGCCGAAAGATCTCCTATTATTATTATTTCTTCAAGTTCTTCGTCTTCTTCCGTGTCTTCTGCTCTTCTTTATTCCTACGATCTGGTGTAATCCAATCTCTGAGGCAAACTAAAACATTCATGACATTTCTCCCCAAAGAGTGTCGATTGTCTCCGATCTGCTGTCTTTCTTGACTAAATGCGCTCTGTGATGCAACAGTTGACATTGGAGCATTTAGCATATTCCTAGCCATGGTTGATAATACTGGATATTATTTTTGATTGTTCTTCCACCATTCAAGTGTAGTGACACTATTTTCATCATAAGTCTCTACACTCTGTCTCAAATAATAATTAAATTCATCCTGATTTATGCTCCGTTGTGATGTAGGATGTATTCTATTCCAAATAGATAAATTAGAAAAACCATGAGAAAGCATACCACGTGCCTGCCTTTTAGAAGATGATGGCTCGTCAAAAAGATGAGATAGAGGAACGGTATAATTAGGGGTATCATTATCAAGTAAATCAATATAATTATTATATAATGTTTGAATATAATCATTTGTATCACTCATCGCCTTAAATATACTAGAATCTTCATCTTTTCCAAGTTCTATAGAAGTATATATAAGGCAAACACATTCAAACACATTATTAAATTTTATATACGGATTTAACATAACACAAATTAAATAAATAGGAGGAATAGGAAAAAAAATATTTTAATTTTTTTTCTATCATTTGAACAACAACATCTTTATAATCAACTTTCTTTTTATATTCCATAAGCAATACAGAAATTTTGACTAAATAAGCTAAAATATTAGAAACAGTAGGATAATAAGCACTAAAAAATTCAAGATCAGCCAAATAAAATTTTTCTAAAAATATAACAACATCATTAATTTTAGTCTAATCAGATTTTTCCAACATGACTTCAGAAAATTTATATGCATATTGATTAAAAGTTGTAGTTATAGGAGTTTTGTAAACATTACAAGTTTTTAAAAAATCATAAGTCGAATTTCACCTAGTCTCAATTTCTTCGGACATTAATCTAGGTCTAAAATTATTTTTCTCGCATTTTCTTTTAAATTCTTTAAGTCTAGTTTTTCTATTATTTTCTTGAATAAAACCAACTGCATGCCTAATATTTTCAATTATTGGCTCAAAAAAATAAAATCCATTTTTTATAATTAAATTATATATATGACAAGCACATCTAATATGAAAAATACCATTTAAAGGGGAAAAAACTCAATTTTTAAAGAATTAATAGCAGCGCTATTGTTAGATGCATTATCAAAAGAAATACATAAAACTTTGTGTTCAAGACCATAATATTTTACAACCATTGATATAGAATCAGAAATAAATTGTGTATTATGCCTTCGGTCTTCATCATATTGAAATGCTAAAATACGTTTTTGCATAATAAAATTACTATTTATCTAATGACAAGCAACAATTAAATAATCATTTTATTTATAGCACAACCAAGATCAGAAGTAAATGAAACTCTACATGAAAGATTTGTTAATAACCAACATAAATAATATGCATATTGTCCATGAAGTCTAAAAATATCTGATCTACAAGTACTTCTAAGAATACCGTTAAACATGGAATAATAAATTAATTGTATATAATGAACAAAAATATCAGAAGAAGCAAATGAAAAAGGTAGACAACCCACAACTATCATTCGCTATCTCTTCACAGTCCCTCATTTTATTATACGTCCCCATTAAGTTTTCGGTTTGTGAGTTTATTCTACCTTGAACTGGCCCAATAGCACCCCCTATTCGTTCTTTCCAACCAGGATGCTCATTGTTTAGATGTCTAGTCAATTGACCAGTTCCACCTCTATTACCCCCGGTCTTATGCTCAAATTTTTTTTGACACTCTTTATATTTAACTTTAGTTGTTCCGGCTATGCGTTCAAAATAATGCCATACTAGACTAGTTTTTTTTCTTTCCTTTACAGGTCGTGAAGGAATATTAACAGTTTTAGATTGAACATTACCTAAATCTACATCAGGACTAGTTGATGTAACATCCACATCATCATTATCATCTTATTCTATTTCTACTTCAAATTCATTTGGTTCTTCTATACCGTAAGTTTCTTGAAATTCATTTTCATTCATATCATGTGCACCTACACCTATTTCTTCAAATTCACTAGGTGGTGCTTCAGGCATATGAGAATAATTTTTACTTGTACTACCTCTACCGGAAAAACTTTTTTTCTTACTACCACTACCTCCGTCGGGACACAAATTTTTAACACAAAACCTATATTTTTTAATCTATCCATTATGCAATTTAAACTAAAAAAAATTATAAACACAAAAATTAAATATTTAAATATATTAGAATTAATTTACCAAATAAAAGAAAGAGAATGAATGATTATACGAAATTGCTGGAATCAAACAAACAATCGTAAAATTGATCAAATGTTGAACACATGAAAGTTGAAAACTTCCACTTGATGTTGTTAATTGCAAAAAATAATAAAAGATTGATATCACTTTAAAAGAGTTTTGAGAAATTGAGAGAACTAGATGATTGTTGGTGGGAAAAAATGATTAAATGTTGTAGGTATTTATAGAAAAAATTAATAAATTTTATTTTTATTTTTTTTGGCCAAATTTCATATTTGGCCGTTGGGCCAACGGCTATATAGCTGTTGGGCACAACGACTCTTTTCCAAATTGGCCCATCAGATTAATTAGAAAAAATAAAAAAAATTTAAAAAAAATTAAAGAACCGAGCCGGTGGATCGATGGGCCGATACCGTTCCCTTATCGGGCCGATCTTACTGGCCCAAGGTCAAAAATTGACCGAAACAGCCTAATTTTTTTTATGCTGGGCTGATACCCGATCCGGTCTCCCCCGTGCTGAGCCCTTAATGGGCCGGTCTAATGGGGCCGGTTAGGGGTCCAACCGGCTTAGTTGACGGGTTTACAAAGGACCATGGATTCAACAGAGCTCACATCGACACAAGGTCATTAGACCATCTTTGCTTTTTTTTTTTGTTGAGAAAATTACTTGAAAAAACATTTCTTGAGTTTTAACTATCTATCTATATATAATAGGAGAGACAAAATTGTCACATGTCAGCACCATAAAATTAGCACTTATTTTACATTAAAAAGGAAAAAAGAGAAAAAAATCTATATATAATAGGAGAGGTTTAAATTTTCAAGTGTCAACATACAAAGAAAACAGTTTTATCATTAAATTAACTAAATTAATTCAAAATCTGAAAATAAAAATAAAAATTGCAAAGATAAAAGGAAAAAAAACCTGAAAAACACGGTTTTGAGTTCGAAAATATTTATAACAATTACAAAAAATAAAAAGTCTAACTTCCCACGTTTTTTAAGAAAGAAAAATTCATATATTATGGATAAAATTCCAAATTTTGACACTTGGCTCTTTTAAAGAATAAAATTTAAATTTAGCATTATTTTTATTTGAAAAAGAAGATAACTGCCAAACTCCTTTTAATAGACATTAACCCTGGACTGCGAACATTTAAAGGGGAAAAGCTCTCGATCAAAAAAGTGCGCTCTCACAATCGTCAAACTGGTTCTTTATTTCTTCTTATTGGTGGAGAAATCATAAAACAATCAAAGCTTTATGATTAATTTTTCAGACAAAGGCAAGTATTCAAATCAGATCGTGGTCTGAATGTTCTCTTTGAGGTCAATCTATTTTGTTAAAATTTGAGAAATTTAATTTGCCTGGGTATGCTTCTTAACAACTTTATTACTATATTTTCAGGAAGAAGAAGATTGGATGAATGATCATGCAAAACAAGTAGAAATAAAAATGAAATTATTTGCGAGGTATGTGATTACATTGATATTACATCCCGTAAAATAGTTGAAGCATATGTTGAGGAAGCTGATGAATGATTTTACTTTTAAATAATCATGGACAATATTTACTACCAGATCTGATGCTCATGTTAATATTCTTTATTCTGATTTGTGGAACTTTAGTTATGTATTGTTTTGTTTTTGAGTTTGAACAACTTACAAACTAGAGAACTGTAGTTTTTGAGTTTGAAAATAATTTCATTTTTTATCTAATCAAGTGGATTAACATTATTTTCATTGCTTCACTGAAATATTAGATGACTATTTTACATTTTGTTTCCTGTAAAGTGATGTCCATGCTCTCATTTAAGAATCAAACAGGAGTAAAAGAAAGGCTACGGGGCACATGAATTTTGAACTTTATCATCTTTATATTGACGTCTTAAAATTATGTAGCACATGATGTGATAGGTGTTCAATTATTCAAATTTCTCAGTGATCAGTTCTTTCAACAATAAGATGATATGATATACAGTTGTGGATGAAAAATACTCTATTAAACATAATAGGTTGATCAAGCGAAGCCAAAAGTTCAAAAGAAGTCTGTTGGTTCTAGATGATATTCTGTACTCAATTTGTGACTGCAGTAATATTAAGAATCAATATTATATTATTTTACCATTGCAAGGTGCTCTTGATGAATATTATTCTTTACATCCTCTTATATTAACATAACTTTATAACTAGAAGTACTGCAAGTACTCCTCTTTGTAATATTTTAATTATAATATATAAATAAAGAAGAGTAAATCTATTTTTGGCACTCTTCTAAATTTCAATTTCTTTTAATTCATTGTTGTTTACCTCCCATTTAGTGTGCAACTCATGTATTCCGACAAACCAAAGAAATCATATATTTTATACACTTAGTTTGAAAGTATACAAAACGATTCAACTATTATATCTGCTAATTTTTCTTTTTGTCTAAGCTTATACGTCAAACTTTTTGTGTGACCTTTAGGTCACGGGTTTACTTCATGAAAGTTGTCATTAATATTTGTATTAAGATAGATTGTTTACATCAAAACTTTTGAGTACAATTTTTTTCTCAAATTCCGCTACCACAGGATGGTTGTGCTTACATCAGAATTTTTTGTGCTTCCTGCTTCCACGTTCTTTCATGCAATTTAACTTCATAAACTTTGGTGTTGAAAATGGCTTTGAAATACTACAATTTGTATTGCACCTACTTAAGAATTTAGATTTAGATGGTGCATGCATCTACTTAAGAATTTACATTTAGTTTTTTAAAACTTCCAAGTTTGTGTAATTATAACTGAGGTGATGATACATAAAATATTTTCTTTTACGCCTACTAATAATGATTAACATGTTGTTCACAGATACAAGTATACAATTTTTTTCTCAACTTTGTTTTGAAATACTTTTTCTCTATATTTCTTCTTTCCTCTTTTTTACTATCCATATTTGTTATTCTATTTTAATTTTTTAAATTGGGAAGTTACCAAGAACAAATATAACTCCCTTACTTTCCACGTTAATGTTCACCAAAAATATACTACTTTTAACTGAGTTTTTCATAAGTTTTTATTTTAAAATAAATATGAAGTTAAAAAGAAAAACTGCACAATATCCACAAATACCATAAAAATAGGAACCACCTATTTAATTGTTTTTTTTTAAAAAGAAACAGTTTCAAGTAATTTGAAACACACACGTTTCTTTTTATTTCATTTTTCATAAGTAGAATTTTTGTTTAAAGAATAGTTTATTTTAGAAAAGAAAAATAATCTTACGATAATTTATTTTTTTTAAAAAACTGCACAATAACTACCCATTATAATCTATTGTATCAGTTTTATTATGAATATGTGTAATCATCACTATTTTTCATAACTTGACACTACAGTTAATATCCTGAACTAAAGAAGGGATGAAATTAAACTCCCGTTTCCTTTGCTCTATTAGTTGTTCATGGAAAACTTGCTTCAACAAATGACATTATTACTATCATTGATACATTTGTTTAAGTTTGTTTCAATACCATTTGACTCTGAGTCTTGCATTGCAGGATCTGAAGTATTTTTTATTTAAGAACAAACTCATTCATATGTATAGCTTATAAGAAAAATATGCATTATATTTAAGAAATCAAAAACAAGGAAGAACAATATATAAAAAGATCTTCTTTTAAAAAATTGATATGATATTTGAATTCGAATTTAAATGAAATTGGAGTTGGAATAAAGTTCTAACTTCTTAATCTCTCTTAAATAAACTTCTAAGCTTCCTTCTCTTTTTTTTTTAAAAAAAATTGTTGATCATTAGCTTTGTTGATGAATGTGTAATGACCTTGAAGGTCATTTTTGGAATTTTTCGCGAAATAACTATTTTATCCCGAGTCTTATTTGATTTGTATCGAGAGTCGGTTTTGGGAAAATTCTATAAAAAAGTTGGGTTTTGGAAATTTGGAATTTTCATAAGCTTTAAGTGTTTAAAAGTGGTATTTTAGTTCAACCGGAGCTACGAGTCTCGGAATGGAATTCCATCAATTCTAGAAGCTCCGAAATGGGAAAATTGGTCTAGAAGAGTTTACGGAATCAAAATTGGGGCTATAATGAAGAATTGAGGTCTTGAGTTGAGAATTTAATAAATTTTAGGCCAAAGTTTGACTTTGGTCAACTTTTGGAGTACCGGCGCTCGGAATGAAATTTCGATGACTCCTTGGATTCAGAGGATGGTTTTGGTCTAGAAGAAGTGTTAGTTGAATTTTTAAAGGTTCCGACCCCGTTTTGGTATTTTGGAGGCCTAAGTTAGTTTAATTGTGATTGTTTGTGTTTCAGGTCAAGAAGGCCTTGAATTAGAATTTTAGTGGTTCCATTGAGTCCGGAACGTCGAAATTAGTTGTAACACCCCTCAAAAAAATTTCCTAAGATTCGGACCCTTGTTGTATTCGTGTAGGGTCTAACTTAATTATTTCGAAATATGTGCTTGAGTTAAGATGAGTCCCCGAGTAATTGAAAAGTGTTGGAGGTGAGGTGGGGTCCCTAGGACCAAGTTAAGACCAAGAAGGTTCGTCGTGGCTAAGTTTTAGGACGAGTTTGTATGAGGAGTCGACTTCTAACGACCTTATCTTTTGAGAGACGGAAATATAGGTGGCCCATGACCTATTAAATTAAAGGTCGTTGAGTCTTCTTTCCAACGCCACCAAGAATGTAAATTTTGGAGTTCAGAGTCGAAAGATATGGCGATCCTAAGATGAACGACCACAATAGAGATTTTCAGGCCTGGGGTTCAACTACTGGAAATCTAGGCTTGGCGCCGTAGTGGCGCGATGCACCACTATCGCGCCAGGAACATGCCTCAGTAGTTTGGCCCCTGGCGCGATGCGCCGCTAAAAGTTGTGCAGGGTTTTTCAGGCTAATTTTCCAGAACCCAGAAAATATGGCCTTGGCGCTGTAAGGGCGCGACGCGCCACTATCGCACCAGAAACATGCCTCAGTAGTTTGGCCTTTGGCGCGGCGCGCCACTGTGAGGTGTGCAGGTTTTAGGCGTAATTGGCCTGGCGCTGCAATGGCGCGACGCGCCACTATCGCGCCAGGTGCGTTTTTTCCTATTTTTCAGAACTTCTGAGGAGGGGCAATTTGGGAATTTACCCAAATTATATATATGTTACCCTTGGTCTTTTGGGAACACATTTTTGCAGCCTCACTCTCTCTCTAAAAAGCCCTAGGAGCTTTTCTCTCTCTCTCTCTCTCTTCTTCTTCTTCTTCTCCATTTCCAACAAAAAGAGTCCAAGAGCTTCAAGATTTGAGTCCTCCATTGAAGACCCAACCACAAGGTTTTCTTCAAGTCTTCACTAAGGTATGTAAGGCTATCCAAAATATGGGTTGAGTCCACCCATGTGCCCTATTCTTGCTTTGAGGTTAGATGTCCATGAAAATGGAGTTTCTTGGTATGGTCTAAGTTTAAATGAGTTTTGTTCCCTATTTATTTAATGCTATATGTGTTGATGTTGTTGAGCTAAGAAATTCCTAAAACCTTCATGTTAGTATGAGTTGATGGAGATGACTTGTTATTATACTTTGTTGATCTCTTTAGCCAAGTGATTATGTTGCTTAAGTCATTTTCCTTAAATGTGTTATTCTACTTGAATTATTGAGCTAAAGTCATAGAGTTGTGATGAGTCTTGAGGAGGTGTCATAAATGCTTACCTAAATGAGGCTTGATTGAGTTAATTGGAGGATAGAATTGACGAGTTGACAAGGTCCTAAATGAGACTTGCCATTATGACTTAAATTGAGTTAAGAATGAGGATAAAGTTGATGAGTGGGAAATGTTCCACATGAAACTAGCCGTGAGGGCTTGTTTGAGAAGATTGGAGGGAGTCTTATGAGCATAGAGTCATGGGAGAAGTATCGAACACCGAAGCGGGTAAGAGTATAGTCCATACTCGAACCCCAGAAACTACGCCGCCAACGTAGGTAGGGATGAAACCGTTAAAGTCGGATGCTTTCCATGAAACTTCCCTTCTAATTCGTGCGTTTATACGTTACAGATAATGCCTCCTAAACGTACCTCTAGCCAAAGGAATGTTGATAATGCAAGGATGCCACAGTCAGGGGTACGCCCAGCAAGGGCTAGAGGCCGACCTGCTAGATATGCGGAGACACCTCAAGTGCCTGCTACTCCGCCTGCACCCACGTTAGAGGTAGAATTCCGAGGGAAGATTGCCATGCTCACTCAATTAATGGCTGCCCGAAATAGTAACCAGAGTTCGCCGACTCTTAGCTTTAGCTCCCAAGATCCATCTGCTTCCACTATAATTAGAGACTTTCTGAGGATGAATCTGCCGACATTCAGGGGTTCTAAGGTGGATGAAGATCCCCAAAACTTTATTGATGAGATGTGGAAGATTCTGAAAGCTATGCATGCTACGGAAATCAAGGGGGTCGAGTTGGTGTCCTATCAACTCAAAGATATGGCAAACATTTGGTATGACCAATGGGAACAGGGTAGGGGTGAGGATGCTGAACCTGCTAGATGAGATGAATTTGAGGGAGCCTTCCTTGACCATTTCTTTCCCCGAGAATTGAGGGAAGCGAAAGTGGAGGAATTTATAAATCTGAAACAAGAAGGCATGACTGTTAAGGAGTACAGCCTGAAGTTCATCCAGTTATCTAGGTATGCTCCAGAAATGATCCTCTATGTGAGGTCAAAGATGAGGAAGTTCGTCTCCGGGTTAGGGAGGCAAGTGAAGAAGGAGTGCAAAGCAACATTATTGATCTCGGACATGGATATTTCAAGTTGATGGTGTATGCTCAACAGGTAGAGGATGAGAAGAGGAAAGACAGAGAGGAGCATCTGAGCAAAAAGGCAAGATCAGCTGGGCATGAGAATGAGCAGAGACAAAGCAAGGGCAACAGGTCCTTCTTCCAGAAGAGGCCTTCCAACTATGCCTCATCTACCGCCAGTGCACCGATGCCGCAGAACAGGTATGATCGGTAGGGATAAGGTCGCCAGAATTTCAGACCCTAGGGTTCTTAATCCCAGGCCAGTGTAAGTCAAGGTGCGAGGGGGAATCCACCATGCAGTAAGTGTGGTAGGCTCCACTTGGGAGAATGCAGAGCGGAAAGGGTTGGTTGTTATAAATACGTCCAAATGGGCCATTTTCAGAGGGAGTGTCCAACAGGGGGAAATAGAGTCCAGCATTCTTCCACCACACCTCAGGGTAGAGGTAATCAGAGGGGCACTACTTCGGGCACCAGCAGAGGTACAAACCGTTTATATTCCATGGGTAGTCGCCAAGATCAAGAGGACTCTCCAAACGTCGTGACAGGTATGATTTGAGTCTCTTTTCTTGATTGTTATGTTTTGATGGATCCGGGTGCCACCCTATCTTTTGTGACTCCTTACGTGGCTAGTAAGTTTAATAAAATTCCCGAATGCCTTCTTGAGCCTTTCAGTGTAGCTACTCCGGTCGGTGATTCTGTCTTACCTGAGAGAGTCTATAGAGATTGCACCATGTCAATTCATCATAGGGATACCTTGGCTGACCTAGTTGAGTTGGACATGGTCGATTTTGATGTGATTCTTGGCATGGACTGGCTTTATGTTTGTTATGCCTCTATTGATTGTAGAACTCAGGTTGTCAAATTCAAATTCCTGAACGAAGCTGTCATAGAGTGGAGAGGTAGTCCTATTGCGCCTAAGGGGTAAGTTTATTTCATACCTTAGGGCCAGGAAGTTAATCTCAAAAGGGTGCATTTATCACCTTGTCCGAGTGAAGGATGACAATATTGAGTCTCAATCCCTCGAGTTAGTTTTGATTGTCAACGAGTTTTTGGATGTCTTTCCTGAAGATCTGCCTGGAGTCCCTTCAGATAGGGAGATTGACTTTGGGATTAATGTTCTTCCTGACACCCAGCCTATCTCAATTCCTCCATATAGAATGTCCCCAATTGAGTTGAGAGAGTTGAAGGAGCAGTTGAAAGACTTATTAGATAAGGGATTTATTAGGCCGAGTGTCTCACCATGGGGAGCTCGGGTCCTATTTGTTCGAAAGAAAGATGGGTCCCTTCGAATGTGTATTGACTACAGACAGCTGACTAAGGTCACCGTAAAGAACAAATACCCTCTCTCTAAGATAGATGATTTATTTGATCAACTTCAGGGTGCCACGTGTTTCTCAAAGATAGACTTGAGATCCAATTACCACCAGTTGAAGGTGAGAGAATGTGATATTCCGAAGACTGCTTTCCGGACTCATTATGGCCACTTCGAATTTTTAGTCATGTCCTTTGGGTTGACTAATGCCCCCACCGCTTTTATGGATCTCATGAACCGAGTATTCAAACCATATCTTGATATATTTGTGATTGTATTCATAGATGATATTCTGGTTTACTCCAAGAATGAGGAGGAGTATGTCCATCATCTTAGAGTCGTCTTGCAAACTTTGAGGGACCAGGTATTGTATGCAAAGTTCTCTAAATGTGAATTTTAGCTTGCATCGGTGGCCTTCTTAGGCCACATTGTATCTGGAGATGGTATTCAGGTTGATGCTCAGAAGATTGAGGCAGTAAAGAATTGGCCCAGACCCACATCCCTGACAGAGATAAGGAGCTTCTTGGGTTTGGCTGGCTATTATCGAAGGTTTGTAGAGGGATTCTCATCCATATCATCACCATTGACTAAGCTGACTCAAAAGAAGGCTAAGTTCTAATGGTCCGATGCTTGTGAGGAGAGTTTTCAGAAATTGAAGACCAAGCTAACTACTGCTTCTGTTCTAACCTTGCCCGATGGTACAGAGTGTTTTGTGATCTATTGTGATGCATCCAGAATTGGTTTGGGTTGTGTGTTGATGCAAAGGGGGAAGGTGATAGCCTATGCTTCGAGACAACTTAAGGTTCATGAGCGAAATTACCCAACTCATGACCTTGAGTTGGCAGCTATGGTGTTTGCGCTTAAAATCTAGCGCCACTACTTGTATGGAGTGCATATTGATGTATTCACCGATCACAAGAGCTTACAATACATCTTTAGCCAAAAAGAACTCAACCTGAGGCAAAAGAGATGGCTTGAGCTACTCAAGGACTATGATATGAGCATCCTCTACCACCCAAGTAAAACTAATGTTGTTGCTGATGCTCTTAGCAGGTTGTCTATGGGTAGCACTGCCCACGTGGAGGAAGGAAAGAGGGAATTAGCGAAGGAGGTACACAGATTAGCCCGATTGGGAGTTCATCTATAAGAGAACAATGAAGGCGGAGTTACAGTTCAGGATGGGTCTACATTCTCACTTGTGGCAGAGGTAAAGGAGAAGCAAGACCAAGATCCCGTCCTTCTCCAATTGAAGGGAGTCGTTCACAAACAAGAGGTTATGGTTTTTACCCAATGGGGAGATGGTGTATTGTAGTACCAAAATAGATTATGTGTGCCGGATGTCGATGATGTTCGAGAGAGGATTATGGCCGAAGCGCATAGTTCTAGATACTCTATTCATCCGGGCTCTACAAAAATGTACCATGACTTGAGGGAAATCTATTGGTGGAGTGGGATGAAAAGAGATATTACGGAATTCATTTCCAAATGCCCGAATTGTCAACAAGTGAAGGCTGAGCATCAAAGGCCTTGTGGTCTAGCTCAAAATATAGAAATTCCAGAATGGAAGTGGGAGATGATCAACATGGACTTTATCACAGGTCTACCGAGGTCTCGAAAGCAACATGATTCGATTTGGGTGATTGTGGATAGAATGACGAAATCGGCTCACTTCTTGGCAGTTAAGACTACTGACACCGCAGAATAACAATAGCTATCATGCAAGCATTCAAATGGCTCCTTATGAAGCTTTGTATGGGAGGAGGTGTAGATCTCCTATTGGGTGGTTTGAAGTTGGTGAAGCCGAGCTAATTGGGCCTGACCTTGTTCACCAAGCCATGGAGAAGGTGAGAGTTATCCAAGATAGGCTAAAGACAGCCCAAAGCCGCCAAAAATCTTACACCGATGTGAAGAGGAGAGACTTCGAGTTTGGGGTAGGTGATTGGGTGTACTTGAAAGTATCACCCATGAAGGGTGTCATGAGGTTTGGAAGGAAAGGGAAGCTCAGTCCTCGATATATTGGTCCTTACCATATTTTAAGGCAGATTGGGAGTGTTGCTTATGAGTTGGAGTTACCCTCAGAGTTAGCTTCTATTCATCCGATATTCCATGTTTTGATGTTGAAGAAATGCTTGGGTGATCCCTCGTTGGTAGTCCCCATTAACAGCGTTGGAATTAAGGATAGCTTGTCTTATGAAGAGGTCCCCGTCCAAATTCTTGATCGCCATATTCGCAAACTGAGGAACAAAAAGATCGCCTCGGTCAAAGTCCCATAGAGGAATTAACTTGTTGAGGAAGCCACATGGGAAGCGGAGGAAGCCATGGAATCTAAATATCCACATCTATTCGTGCCTACCGAGGATAATGTTGGAGGTAATGTCTATTTCCTTGACTTGAATTTGTTTGCGTATTATGAGTTTGATTGGTAAATTGTTTGAGAATTTGATTGGTTGATTGACTGAATTCTGATTGTGATTTGTACTCCGAGGCCATTCTTAGTCACTCGTCATTCGAGGATAAATGATCCTAAGGGGGAGATAATGTAACACCCCTCAAAAAAATTTCCTAAGATTCAGACCCTTGTTGTATTCGTGTAGGGTCTAACTCAATTATTTCGAAGTATGTTCTTGAGTTAAGATGAGTCTCCAAGTAATTGAAAAGTGTTGGAGGTGAGGTGGGGTCCCTAGGACCAGGCTAAGACCAAGAATGTTCGTCGTGGCTAAGTTTTAGGATGAGTTTGTATAAGGAGTCGACTTCTAACTACCCTATATTTTGAGAGATGGAAATATAAATGGCCCACGACCTATTAAATTAAAGGTCGTTGAGTCTTCTTTTCAACGCCACTAAGAATGTAAATTTTGGAGTTCGGAGTCGAAAGATATGGCGATCCTAAGATGAACGACCACAACAGAGATTTTCAGGCCTGGGGTTCAACTACTAGAAATCTGGGCTTGGCGCCGTAGTGGCGCGATGCGCCACTATCGCGCCAGGAACATTCCTCAGTAGTTTGGCCCGTGGCGCGACGCGCCGCTAAAAGTTGTGCAGGATTTTTCAGGCCAATTTTCCAGAACCCAGAAAATATGGCCTTGGCATTGCAAGGGCGCGACGCGCCACTATCGCGCCAGAAACATGCCTCAGTAGTTTAGCCTCTGGCGCGGCGCGCCACTGCGAGGTATGCAAGTTTTAGGCATAATTGGCCTAGCGCTGCAATGGCGCGATGCGCCACTATCGCGCCAGGTGCATTTTTGCCTATTTTTCAGAACTTCTGAGGAGGGGCAATTTGGGAATTTACCCAAATTATATATATGTTACCCTTGGTCTTTTGGGAACACATTTTTGCAGCCTCACTCTCTCTCTAAAAAGCCCTAGGAGCTTCTCTCTCTCTCTCTTCTTCTTTTTCTTTATTTCCAAAAAAAAAGTCCAAGAGCTTCAAGATTTGAGTCCTCCATTGAAGACCCAACCACAAGGTTTTCTTCAAATCTTCACTAAGGTATGTAAGGCTATCCAAAACATGGGTTGAGTCCACCCATGTGCCCTATTCTTGCTTTGAGGTTAGATGTCCATGAAAATAGAGTTTCTTGGTATGGTCTAACTTTAAATGAGTTTTGTTCCCTATTTATTTAATGCTATATGTGTTGATGTTGTTGAGCTAAGAAATTCCTAAAACCTTCATGTTAGTATGAGTTGATGGAGATGACTTGTTATTATACTTTGTTGATCTCTTTAGCCAAGTGATTATGTTGCTTAAGTCATTTTCCTTAAATGTGTTATTCTACTTGAATTATTGAGCTAAAGTCATAGAGTTGTGATGAGTCTTGAGGAGGTGTCATAAATGCTTACCTAAATGAGGCTTGATTGAGTTAATTGGAGGATAGAATTGACGAGTTGACAAGGTCCTAAATGAGACTTGCCATTATGACTTAAATTGAGTTAAGAATGAGGATAAAGTTGATGAGTGGGAAATGTTCCACATGAAACTAGCCGTGAGGGCTTGTTTGAGAAGATTGGAGGGAGTCTTATGAGCATAGAGTCATGGGAGAAGTATCGAACACCGAAGCGGGTAAGAGTATAGTCCATACTCGAACCCCAGAAACTACGCCGCCAACATAGGTAGGGATGAAACCATTAAAGTCGGATACTTCCCATGGGATCGAACCGTTAAAGTCGGATGTTTCCCATTTTATTATCCTGAAATGATAGGACTTGACTAATCGATGGTATCCATGATTAGGGAGGCGTTCATGCCTTGTCAAGGTATGGACGGACGTGGTAACAACGTCTGATTGTTGTACTATCACCGGCTCATAGGTGATGGTTGTCGGTTAAGAGAAACTCCCATTTAGGCCTTGATAGTGCTCCGAGTCAGTTGAGTTAAGTGGCTTATGAGTTAGTCCCGTCTAAACTATTCTTGTTAGACTTAGGACACTTGAGTGAGTTGTCATGTATATATGAGTTGAGACCCTGAGTTGATGTTGATGTTTCCTTGATGTTTGTTTCATCCGGCCATTTGACATACTCGTACATTCCATGTACTGACGCCATTTGGCCTGCATCATTTCATGATGTAGAGAGAGGTACCAGCGATCATCAACCAGCGCTTCGTTAAAGATCCACATACACTCCCGGCTAGTTGGTGAGTCCTCCTAGTTTTCGGAGGATATTGAGCCTTCTTGTACAGTTTTGTTGTCATTTCTTTTATTTTGATTGTTGGTAGCCATGGACTTGTCATTGGCACCTTTTAGACTTGGATAGAGGCTTCATAGACTGAAGTGTGGGGAGGTTGAACGGTTAATTCGAGGAGTCTTATTATATTTGTTGTTGAGTTGATAAATGCTTAGCCTTCGGCCCTCATATTGCGAATAGTATTTCATTAATTGAGTTTCCGCTAAGAGAATGTGATTGAATGAATGTGTGACTGGACCAGGTGGTTCGCTCGGAGGTCAGAAATGGCCTTCGAGTGCCGGTTACGTCTAGGGTACCCTCCCGGGGCGTGATAAACATGGTATCAGAGCATAGAGTTCAAGTGTCCTAGGGAGTCTATGAAGCCATGTCTAGTAGAGTCTTGCTTATGGGTGTGTTGTGCACCACACTTATAATCAGGAGGCTATGTGACATTAGGAATTGTTTCACTTCTTTCATACTCTGAATTCGTGCGATGGAGTTAAACTTTATGAAACTTCCCTTCTAATTCGTGCGTTTATACGTTACAGATAATGCCTCCTAAACGTACCGCTAGCCAAAGGAATGTTGATAATGCAGGGATGCCACAGTCAGGGGTACGCCTAGCAAGGGCTAGAGGCCGACCTGCTAGATATGCGGAGACACCTCAAGTGCCTGCTACTCCGCCTGCACCCACGTCAGAGGCAGAATTCCGAGGGAAGATTGCCATGCTCACTCAATTAATGGCTGCCCGAAATGGTAACCAGAGTTCGCCGACTCTTAGCTTTAGCTCTCAAGATCCATCTGCTGCCACTAGAATTAGAGACTTTCTGAGGATGAATCCGCCGGCATTCACGGATTCTAAGGTGGATGAAGATCCCCAAAACTTTATTGATGAGATGTGGAAGATTCTGAAAGCTATGCATGCTACGGAAATCGAGGGGGTCGAGTTGGTGTCCTATCAACTCAAAGATATGGAAAACATTTGGTATGACCAATGGGAACAAGGTAGGGGTGAAGATGCTGAACCTGCTAGATGGGATGAATTTGAGGGAGCCTTCCTTGACCACTTCTTTCCCCGAGAATTGAGGGAAGCGAAAGTGGAGGAATTTGTAAATCTAAAACAAGAAGGCATGACTGTTAAGGAGTACAGCCTGAAGTTCATCCAGTTATCCAGGTATGCTCCAAAAATGATCCTCTATGTGAGGTCAAAGATGAGGAAGTTCGTCTTCGGGTTAGGGAGGCATGTGAAGAAGGAGTGCAAAGCAGCATTGTTGATCTCGGACATGGATATTTCCAGGTTGATTGTGTATGCTCAACAGGTAGAGGATGAGAAGAACAAAGACAGAGAGGAGCATCAGAGCAAAAAGGCAAGATCAGCTGGGCATGAGAATGAGCAGAGGCAAAGCAAGGGCAACAGGTCCTTCTTCTAGAAGAGGCCTTCCAACTATGCCTCATCTACCGCCAGTGCACCGATGCCGCAGAACAGATATGATCGGTAGGGACAAGGTCGCCAGAATTTCAGACCCCAGGGTTCTCAATCCCAGGCTAGTGTAAGTCAAGGTGCGAGGGGGAAGCCACCATACAGTAAGTGTGGTAGGCTCCACTTAGGAGAATGCAGAGCAGAAAGGGTTGGTTGTTATAAATGCGTCCAAATGGGCCATTTTCAGAGGGAGTGTCCAACAGGGGGAAATAGAGTCCAGCATTCTGCCACCGCACCGCCGGCTAGAGGTAATCAGAGGGGAACTACTTCGGGCACCAGTGGAGGTATAAACCATTTATATGCCATGGGTAGTCATCAAGATCAAGAGGACTCTCCAAACGTCATGACGGGTATGATTCGAGTCTCTTCTCTTGATTGCTATGTTTTGATGGATCCGGGTGCCACCCTATCTTTTGTGACTCCTTACGTGGCTAGTAAGTTTAATAAAATTCCCGAATGCCTTCTTGATCCTTTCAGTGTAGCTACTCCGGTCGGTGATTCTGTCTTAGCTGAGAGAGTCTATAGAGATTGCACTATGTCAATTCATCACAAGGATACCTTGGCTGACCTAGTTGAGTTGGACATGGTCGATTTTGATATGATTCTTGGCATGGACTGGCTTTATGTCTGTTATGCCTCTATTGATTGTAGAACTCAGGTTGTTAAATTCAAATTCCCGAACAAAGCTATCATAGAGTGGAGAGGTAGTCCTATTGCGCCTAAGGGTAAGTTTATTTCATACCTTAGGGCCAGGAAGCTAATCTCAAAAGGGTGCATTTATCACCTTATCCGAGTGAAGGATGACAATATCGAGTCTCCATCCCTCGAGTCAGTTTCGATTGTCAACGAGTTTCCGGATGTCTTTTCTGAAGATCTGCCTGGAGTCCCTCCAGATAGGGATGTTGACTTTGGGATTGATGTTCTTCCTGACACTCAGCCTATCTCAATTCCTCCATATAGAATGTCCCCAGCTGAGTTGAGAGAGTTGAAGGAGCAGTTGAAAGACTTATTAGATAAGGGATTTATTAGGCCGAGTGTCTCACCATGGGGAGCTCCAGTCCTATTTGTTCGAAAGAAAGATGGGTCCCTTTGAATGTGTATTGACTACATGCTGCTGAATAAGGTCACTATAAAGAACAAATACCCTCTCTCCAGGATAGATGATTTATTTGATCAACTTCAGGGTGCCACGTGTTTCTCAAAGATAGACTTGAGATCCGGTTACCACCAGTTAAAGGTGAGAGAATGTGATATTCCGAAGACTACTTTCCGGACTCGTTATGGCCATTTCGAATTTTTGGTCATGTCCTTTGGGTTGACTAATACCCCTGCCGCTTTTATGGATCTCATGAACCGAGTATTCAAATCATATCTTGATATGTTTGTGATTGTATTCATAGATGATATTCTGGTTTATTCCAAGAATGAGGAGGAGCATGCCCATCATCTTAGAGTCGTCTTGCAAACTTTGAGGGACCAGGTATTGTATGCAAAGTTCTCTAAATGTGAATTTTGGCTTGCATCAGTGGCCTTCTTAGGCCACATTGTATCTAGAGATGGTATTCAGGTTGATGCTCAGAAGATTGAGGCAGTAAAGAATTGGCCCAGACCTACATCCCCGATAAAGATAAGGAGCTTCTTGGGTTTGGCTGGCTATTATCGAAGGTTTGTAGAGGGATTCTCATCCATATCATCACCATTGACTAAGCTGACTCAAAAGAAGGCTAAGTTCCAATGGTCCGATGCTTGTGAGGAGAGTTTTCAGAAATTGAAGACCAAGCTAACTACTGCTTCTGTTCTAACCTTGCCCGATGGTACAGAGGGTTTTGTGATCTATTGTGATGCATCCAGAATTGGTTTGGGTTGTGTGTTGATGCAAAGGGGGAAGGTGATAGCCTATGCTTCGAGACAACTTAAGGTTCATGAGCGAAATTACCCAACTCATGACCTTGAGTTGGCAGCTATGGTGTTTGCGCTTAAAATCTGGCGCCACTACTTGTATGGAGTGCATATTGATGTATTCACACATCACAAGAGCTTACAATACATCTTTAGCCAAAAAGAACTCAACCTGAGGCAAAAGAGATGGCTTGAGCTACTCAAGGACTATGATATAAGCATCCTCTACCACCCAGGTAAAACTAATATTGTTGCTGATGCTCTTAGCAGGTTGTCTATGGGTAGCACTGCCCACGTAGAGGAAGGAAAGAGGGAATTGGCGAAGGAGGAACACAGATTAGCCCGATTGGAAGTTCATCTATAAGAGAACAATGAAGGCGGAGTTACAGTTCAGGATGGGTCTACATCCTCACTTGTGGCAGAGGTAAAGGAAAAGCAAGACCAAGATCCCGTCCTTCTCCAATTGAAGGGAGTCGTTCACAAACAAGAGGTTATGGTTTTTACCCAATGGGGAGATGGTGTATTGTAGTACCAAAATAGATTGTGTGTGCCGGATGTCGATGATGTTCGAGAGAGGATTATGGCCGAAGTGCATAGTTCTAGATACTCTATTCATCCGAGCTCTACAAAAATGTACCATGACTTGAGGGAAATCTATTGGTGGAGTGGTATGAAGAGAGATATTGCGGAATTCATTTCCAAATGCCCGAATTATCAATAAGTGAAGGCTGAGCATCAAAGGCCTTGTGGTCTAGCTCAAAATATAGAAATTCCAGAATGGAAGTGGGAGATGATCAACATGGACTTTATCACAGGTCTACCGAGGTCCCGAAAGCAACATGATTCGATTTGGGTGATTGTGGATAGAATGACGAAATCGGCTCACTTCTTGGCAGTTAAGACTACTAACACCGCAGAGGATTATGCAAAGTTGTACATACAGGAGATCGTCAGATTGCATGGGGTCCCTTTGTCTATTATCTCAGACAGAGGATCTCAATTCACTTCCCAATTTTGAAAATCCTTTCAGAGGGGATTGGGTTTGAAGGTTAATTTGAGTACGGCCTTCCACCCCCAGACAGATGGCCGAGCAAAGCGCACCATTCAGACATTGAAAGATATGTTGAGGACATGTGTGCTTGACTTTAAGGGGAATTGGGACGATCACTTACCTCTCATAGAATTTGCATATAACAATAGCTATCATGCAAGCATTCAAATGGCTCCTTATGAAGCTTTGTATGGGAGGAGGTGTAGATCTCCTATTGGGTGGTTTGAAGTTGGTGAAGCCGAGCTAATTGGGCCTGACCTTATTCACCAAGCCATGGAGAAGGTGAGAGTTATCCAAGATAGGCTAAAGACAGCCCAAAGCCGCCAAAAATCTTACACCGATGTGAAGAGGAGAGACTTCGAGTTTGGGGTAGGTGATTGGGTGTACTTGAAAGTATCACCCATGAAGGGTGTCATGAGGTTTGGAAGGAAAGGGAAGCTCAGTCCTCGATATATTGGTCCTTACCATATTTTGAGGCGGATTGGGAGTGTTGCTTATGAGTTGGAGTTACCCTCAGAGTTAGCTTCTATTCATCCGATATTCCATGTTTTGATGTTGAAGAAATGCTTGGGTGATCCCTCGTTGGTAGTCCCTATTAACAGCGTTGGAATTAAGGATAGCTTGTCTTATGAAGAGGTCCCCGTCCAAATTCTTGATCGCCATATTCGCAAACTGAGGAACAAAAAGATCGCCTCGGTCAAAGTCCCATAGAGGAATTAACTTGTTGAGGAAGCCACATGGGAAGCGGAGGAAGCCATGGAATCTAAATATCCACATCTATTCGTGCCTACCGAGGATAATGTTGGAGGTAATGTCTATTTCCTTGACTTGAATTTGTTTGCGTATTATGAGTTTGATTGGTAAATTGTTTGAGAATTTGATTGGTTGATTGACTGAATTCTGATTGTGATTTGTACTCTGAGTCCATTCTTAGTCACTCGTCATTCGAGGATAAATGATCCTAAGGGGGAGATAATGTAACACCCCTCAAAAAAATTTCCTAAGATTCAGACCCTTGTTGTATTCGTGTAGGGTCTAACTCAATTATTTCGAAGTATGTTCTTGAGTTAAGATGAGTCTCCGAGTAATTGAAAAGTGTTGGAGGTGAGGTGGGGTCCCTAGGACTAGGCTAAGACCAAGAAGGTTCGTCGTGGCTAAGTTTTAGGATGAGTTTGTATAAGGAGTCGACTTCTAACTACCCTATATTTTGAGAGATAGAAATATAAATAACCCACGACCTATTAAATTAAAGGTCGTTGAGTCTTCTTTTCAACGCCACTAAGAATGTAAATTTTGGAGTTCGGAGTCGAAAGATATGGCGATCCTAAGATGAACGACCACAACAGAGATTTTCAGGCCTGGGGTTCAACTACTGGAAATCTGGGCTTGGCGCCGTAGTGGCGCGATGCGCCACTATCGCGCCAGGAACATTCCTCAGTAGTTTGGCCTGTGGCGCGACGCGCCGCTAAAAGTTGTGCAGGGTTTTTCAGGCCAATTTTCCAGAACCCAGAAAATATGGCCTTGGCATTGCAAGGGCGCGATGCGCCACTATCGCGCCAGAAACATGCCTCAGTAGTTTAGCCTCTGGCGCGGCGCGCCACTGCGAGGTATGCAAGTTTTAGGCATAATTGGCCTAGCGCTGCAATGGCGCGACGCGCCACTATCGCGCCAGGTGCGTTTTTGCCTATTTTTCAGAACTTCTGAGGAGGGGCAATTTGGGAATTTACCCAAATTATATATATGTTACCCTTGGTCTTTTGGGAACACATTTTTGCAGCCTCACTCTCTCTAAAAAGCCCTAGGAGCTTCTCTCTCTCTCTCTCTCTCTCTCTCTTCTTCTTCTTCTCCATTTCCAACAAAAATAGTCCAAGAGCTTCAAGATTTGAGTCCTCCATTGAAGACCCAACCACAAGGTTTTCTTCAAGTCTTTACTAAGGTATGTAAGGCTATCCAAAACATGGGTTGAGTCCACCCATGTGCCCTATTCTTGCTTTGAGGTTAGATGTCCATGAAAATAGAGTTTCTTGGTATGGTCTAACTTTAAATGAGTTTTGTTCCCTATTTATTTAATGCTATATGTGTTGATGTTGTTGAGCTAAGAAATTCCTAAAACCTTCATGTTAGTATGAGTTGATGGAGATGACTTGTTATTATACTTTGTTGATCTCTTTAGCCAAGTGATTATGTTGCTTAAGTCATTTTCCTTAAATATGTTATTCTACTTGAATTATTGAGCTAAAGTCATAGAGTTGTGATGAGTCTTGAGGAGGTGTCATAAATGCTTACCTAAATGAGGCTTGATTGAGTTAATTGGAGGATAGAATTGACGAGTTGACAAGGTCCTAAATGAGACTTGCCATTATGACTTAAATTGAGTTAAGAATGAGGATAAAGTTGATGAGTGGGAAATGTTCCACATGAAACTAGCCGTGAGGGCTTGTTTGAGAAGATTGGAGGGAGTCTTATGAGCATAGAGTCATGGGAGAAGTATCGAACACCGAAGCGGGTAAGAGTATAGTCCATACTCGAACCCCAGAAACTACGCCGCCAACATAGGTAGGGATGAAACCATTAAAGTCGGATACTTCCCATGGGATCGAACCGTTAAAGTCGGATGTTTCCCATTTTATTGTCCTGAAATGATAGGACTTGACTAATCGATGGTATCCATGATTAGGGAGGCGTTCATGTCCTGGCAAGGTATGGACGGATGTGGCAACAACGTCTGATTGTTGTACTATCACCGGCTCATAGGTGATGGTTGTCGGTTAAGAGAAACTCCCATTTAGGCCTTGATAGTGCTCCGAGTCAGTTGAGTTAAGTGGCTTATGAGTTAGTCCCGTCTAAACTATTCTTGTTAGACTTAGGACACTTGAGTGAGTTGTCATGTATGTATGAGTTGAGACCCTGAGTTGATGTTGATGTTTCCTTGATGTTTGTTTCATCCGGCCATTTTACATACTCATACATTCCATGTACTGACGCCATTTGGCCTGCATCGTTTCATGATGCAGAGACAGGTACCAGAGATCATCAACCAGCGCTTCGTTAAAGATCCACATACACTCCCGGCTAGTTGGTGAGTCCTCCTAGTTTCCGGAGGATATTGAGCCTTCTTGTACAATTTTGTTGTCATTTCTTTTATTTTGATTGTTGGTAGCCATGGACTTGTCATTGGCACCTTTTAGACTTGGATAGAGGCTTTATAGACTGGAGTGTGGGGAGGTTGAACGGTTAATTCGAGGAGTCTTGTTATATTTGTTGTTGAGTTGATGAATGCTTGGCCTTCGGCCCTCATATTGCGAATAGTATTTCATTAATTGAGTTTCCGCTAAGAGAATGTGATTGAATGAATGTGTGACTGGACCAGGTGGTTCGCTCAGAGGTCAGAAATGGCCTTCGGGTGTCGGTTACGTCTAAGGTACCCTCCCGGGTCGTGACATTAGTATAGTAGCACATAAGGTTTATTTGCTCGGAATTCCAAATGAATCCCAAAGATTGATTCCGAGAATTTAGACTTGGAGATTTTGCTGTTGTTTGATGTCATCTGGTGCCTGAAGCATTATTCTTCGCGATCGCGTGAGCACTGTTACGATCGCGAGGGTTGATTAAATGAGTTGACCCGTTGACCCTCCATGATAGTGAGGTATTGTTCACTGTGATTGCGAAAGGTAAAATATGCCTAAACAGTGTTTAATCCCTAAATCGCGAATTAGACCTCATTTTCTTCATTGTTGGACCTTGGGGACGATTCTTAGGAGATTTTTGAGGGATATTGACTGGGTAAGTCCTCTTATCATGATTTCATCTTTTTCCCTCAACTATATACTAATTTTAGCTTGGATTTAGGATTTTTGATTGTGAAAGTTTGGGGTTTTTCAAGAGGTCAAGGTTTTACTGTTTTGATGATTCTAAGTTGGTTTTAAGTCCAAATTCAATTCTGTTTTCACTAATAGTTTCTAAATACCTCAAGGATCATTTTCATGTAAATTGTTTTGAATTTTTATTTGTTTTTTGAAATTGGGTATTTCGAACTGTTCGGGTTAGTTTTGGGTCCAGTGTTAAAAATATCAAATTAGGTATTGTCAGACTCATATTCTTATTGAGATTGCTTAATTGAATAGATTATCTTGATTCGGAACGTCGGCGTAAGTGTAAAGCTCAGATTCCAGTGTAGTTCGAGGTTGAAATCGAGGCAAGTGAATTTCTAAACCTATGTCTAAGCTTGTAGGATCATGTATTCTTGTTTGTACGTATTTTGTAGGTAATGGAAAGATTTTTTGGGATTAGATGAGGATAATTAATGTTTAAGCAGATTTATATTGAATTAAAGGGGTATTAGATGTAGAATGAAATGATTTATACATGTTGTGTTCAATAGGAGTTGATACTTGACTTATTGTGGATATTTAAAAATATTATTGTGATATGAGTTGATACTTGACTTATCATGGATATTTGAATATATATTGTTGATATACGAGTGATGATTTATTGATATTATTATTCCATCATTGTATTTTATATGGGCATTGCCTATTTGCATTGATTCTGATACTTTGAAATAGAATTTGATTCGATGGTTATGCCGGAAGCAAAATGGTTCCGGCGAGAAATGATTTATGCCGAAGAAAAATGGTTCCGGTGAGAGATGAGTTATGCTAAAGAAAAATGATTCTGGCAGATACATGGTCCATGTGTGGCCCCGATGGGTTCCGGCCTGCTAGTTAGCGGATGTGTATCATATAGGACAAACATGCATCACTATATGTGACATTGCATTGCATATCATTACATCATACATCTTTGTTACATTGGACTGTTTTACCCCTGCTATCTCCTTGATCTGTATTATTGATTGTTGAGATCGTATTTGATACTTGGGCTATACTGTGATGGAGACTTATACGTACACTTGTATTATGCTGCTAGAACTGTTAGACTAGGTTGATTTTTGTGCAGGTTGTAGCCTGGGGGTTGGATGGTATGACAGGAGTATGCGTGTCTTGTTAGCCTAGCTTAGCCTTAGTTGTTCGCTTGCTGGATAACGTGTCGGTGGTACTCACCCTTGGTATCTACACTTGTGTAGGTTCTGAGCCCAGACAGTGATCCCATTCTCTCAACTTCCATCCGCGGCTTACTGAGGAGATTCGAGAGGTAACTGTTGATGCCGGCCATCTTTTCTATTTTTCTTTATCTTTAACTTTGATCTATTTGAGATAAAAATGTTGAGACTTGTATTTACTTCAGTTTTTTATATTAGAAGGCTTGTACATGTGACAACCAGTTCGTTGGGGGAAATTTTGTAATTATTAAGACTTTCGCTTTTGACATTTAAATTGCTTGTTTTTAAAATGTTTCTGCTTTTATTTTCATATTTAGTAGGTTAGGCTGACATTTTCGATGGAAAAAAATAAGTGCCATCACACCCGAATATCGGGTTGTGACAGTATTATGTACTACATTCTTCATATTCTTTCTTTTTTAGACTTTTTTTTTGATTTAATATTTTCTTTTTTATTTGCAGATGAATGATGATCGTATTATAGACTAATTTTTTTGTGACTACATACATGCTTGAGATGTTGTAAAAAAAATAAAAGATACATGCTTGAAATGAAGTTATAATTTCTCATTCTGACTTTTTTTTGGTTTATTTTTAGCTAAAGATAAATACATTTGATTACTAATGAAAATAAAAAATCACCTTTGATTGAGAATTTTATTCGAGCATTTTAGCTTTTTAAATGCGATTTTTTGTTATCATTTTTATATAATTATTTTATTAAAGTAAGTGTTCATATTATTTTATGTAACTCTTTGTGATGATTTATTTATTTAATGCGATGTTGTCAGAATTTTTGGATGAAGACAATAAAATTGAGCCGCCTGTAATTCAATAACTTTTGTTATGATGGAAAGTTTTCTTATTTATCAAATATTAACTTTTTTAAGTTGTTCTTTTCATAGTTATTTACATTTTACATAATTAATTTTCTTTTTACTTTATTTATTAACACGGAAAATTTGATAAGGCATTCTACCCATACGTCGCATATGTAAGTAGTTCTGTTTCAAAGTTTTCTTATTTTATCAAATATTAAATTTTTTAAGTTGTTCTTTTCATAGTTATTTACATTTTACATAATTAATTTTCTTTTTACTTTATTTATTAACATGGAAAATTTGATAAGGCATTCTACCCATACGTCACATATGTAAGTAGTTCTGTTTCTTTGAATTTAAATTTTATTATATATATATATATATATATATATATTATAATTGATATTGAAATTTGAAAAATATGTGGTCAATTTCAAAATTTGAGTCAAAAATTTAAAAATATATTAAATTAAGTAAATGAGAAAAGAGGGAAAATAACGTATGGAAAAATGAAATATCACATTAATTCCAAATGTTTCTCTCAATTCAACTATATAGCTTACAAGAAAAATAAGCAACGTATTTAAAAAATCAAGGATAAGAAGTAGTAATAAAGAGATCTTCTTTTATAAAATTGATATGATATTTGAATTCAAATTTAAAGAAGATTGGAGTTGGAATAGAATTCTAGCTTCTTAACCTCACTTAGAAAACCTCTACAAAGATATATAATGTTAAGTTTCCTTCTCTTTTTTGTTATTGTTTATTAGCTTTATTGATGAATTTATTTAGGGACAATTTCAATTATATACAATAAACTAATTAGTTTACAATAAATATAATCATGTTTTATTTGCATAAAAAATAGCCAAAATCATAGGAAATATACAATGACTATACAATATAGCTTGCCAAAAGTCATAAAAGGAATAAACTGACTATATAATATAGATTACTTATACATGAGTTAAACTGACTATATAATGTAGATTACTTATACATGAGTTATACCCTGAATATACATTATAATACACTCTATATATAAAATATACACCGAATATATATGAATATACAACGAAAGACCATTTTTTTGCTAATTAAAATGACCGAATGACCATCTACCGTAATTATCCATTTATTTATTCCATTATTCATATTCTTTATTTTATAGAAACTCTTTTTTAATTTTTTTTTTATATACAGATGAGTGATAATCATATTACAAACTAATTATATGGCTATTATATACACATTTTCTATTTTCACATCTGCATACACTCACCATAAGTGCATTTTCGATTCATAATTTTTTAAAAAGAGAGGGGAGATAATATTTTGAACGAATTTTGCAAATATAATGAAGTAATTAGATAATACTTTGTCCATAAATTTTAAAATTGAAAGATGTGAACAATGAAGCAAAAGTTCAATTTATTTTTTAAAAAATCACAAGTAAACAAAATAAAAAGATCTGATTGATATTAATAATAAGAGCACTTGATAACTATATTAAGCCCCCTTAATATTATCAATCTAATAATTTAAAATGGTGAAGAATGTAATAAAAAAAGTTATTTGATAATTACATGATTCGTTGTCTCGATTCATTTGGTCATGGGGATGGAGTATATTTCATTGATGAATAATATGATGATTTTTTTAAGGTAATACCATTTAACATGCTCAAATAAGACATTGCAAGCTAAAACACTTAGAAATAATATTTTAATATTATCCGTGCATCGCGCAGATACTTATACTAGTATTAGTAATAGTACTTTTTTGATACTACAGATATGCAAGTGTTTTTTTTACTACCTATATAGCCAATTTATAGAATTAAAAATAATAATTATAATTTCTAATTTAATGCTGTAAGAAATTATTTGCTTACCTTAATTTAAGACACTCTCTTCATCCTTAAAATGCATATTCAAATCCTAGATCTTTTTCTTTGTAACATATTCAAAATATTTTGAAATAGAACAATGATGTGTATGCAGTCATCTCTTAATTTTTTGAAATTACTACAAAGTATTTATATCAAGTATTTTATTATAAATTTTTTTAAAAATATATTGTGATTTATATTTATTATCAGTAATTTATATCAAGTATATTTTCACGGTATAAAGTATTTTTTTATAAATCTAAAGTACAAAGGTATAGATTATTTTATTGTCGATATAATTTAAACTTCGTAGTTTTAAGACCAATATATAAATAATTTAGACTAAGGTATAATGTATTGTTTAGACCAAGTGTGTATATATATATCAGATATTTTAGACTAAAGTATAAAGTATTATGAGTATAATTATCTATCACTAACTATATTAGTAATATCATGAATATAATAATTATACCGGTAATATCATAAATATAATAATTATATCGATAATATTATGAGTATAATAATATTTGTTACTAATTATATGTAATGACCCTCCAGAGCATTTTTGAACCAATGCATTCATTTCATCGTTTAGAGCATTCATGTAGTGATCCCAAGACATTTATGACTTACTGGCATTGATTGTTCGATCGTCTGATCGTTCGTTTGGGGTTTTAGGTCTATTTCTCTGTTTTGGAGCTTTTATAACTCAAAAAGTTGATTTCTGTCATTACTTTAGGTAAACAACCACAGAACGAAATTCTGATGGTTCCATCAGCTCCGAAATGGCCAAATTGTGCTTGTAGCATAGTCGACATGAGTATCGAGGCAATCAGTACTAGTTTGGGGCCATTTGGTGCTTTTTTTTGAAATTTGGCCTAAGGTTGAAATTCTTAGAAAACGCATTAGGATAAAAATTTCTTCGGCGTGGGTAGTTCCAAAATGTCGAATTTGGTCTTGAACAACCCTTCGTTCACTTCTCGAGGCTTTCGATCAAATCCCATGATCTGTTGTGAAAATGGACTAAATTTGACACTTGGGTGTGGGACCCACTTTTTATTAAAATAATCTCGTATGGAAATTTTTAATACAAAATTGAGCTCGAAACGTCGAATTTGGTGGGGTTGCATATCTTATTTGGGCCCACGAAATTTCGAACAAATTTTTGAGCACCTTATCGGAGATTTGGACTTTGCCAAAACAGCTGTTGCAACACCTTGCTGTGGTGCAAGGATAATTTACCCTTCGCATTTGCAGATAGAGGGTTGCGTTCACGGAAGCCAGATGAACTGGCCTCCACGTTCGCCAGAACCTTGCCGCTTTCGCGAAGGTTTGTTGGCCAAGCTTTTGAGTTCACGGCAAAGGGCCTGCGTTCGCGGTGCTTTGCCTCCTTCTTCTCCGTGTTCGCATAGGAGTCTCTGCGATCGCAGATGTTTAACTCCTTCTTCTCCTCGTTCGGTCTGTATCCGCGATCCAAGAGAGCAAATCCTTGGTCTTTTAATTAAAGACAAAGGTCAATTTCAATCATTGTTGGCAAATTGAGACTCCGATATCTCACTCGTTTCTCTACCAAATTCCGTGATTCAAAGTCCCATACGTCCAGAATTTTTGTGGTTACTTGGGTTGGTATTTGAAAAGTATCAGGGTTGCTTCGTGTGAGGTAAATTTGCGTTACAACCTACTGCCATTGATGTGTTTTTAGCTTAAAATATGATTTTTATTGCATGTTTTGTTTGAGGTTGATTCGAACCCCAATTTGTGTTCTAGTTTGAAACATAAATTCGGAGTAGTGTTTAGGACTTTTTTACGGAGTTAATTTCAGAATTATCGGAGTGGATCTCACATTTTCATTTTTGACTCTAAAATTGATTTATCTTTGAGTTTGACAATTTTAGTGTTAAAACGACCGTGTTGATGTTGTGATTTTATTTTTAATAGCGTGACAGTATTTTGAGGCTGTATGAAAGATAAAAGCTCCAGTTACTTGAGTTGGAGCACGCGTAGTCAGCCTACAGGTAGGCTACGACTTTCACCTCCTTAGACTGAGCATGTTCTAGAATTTGTATGATGATTTTTGTGAAATTGGGGGTATTTGGGTGTTGAGCATGCAAAATTTCTAGAAACCATGCCTTAGGCTCTATTTTCGGGAAATTTGGGTTATTGAAAAATGTTTGGCCTTAGTTTAGGCTTAGATTAGTGATTGCCATAGACTTGCATATTTTTGGAGCCATTAGGCCTTGGAACTTCTCCGACGTCGCTTCGGACGACTTAGCTCCCTATAGAATGATATAACAGACTAGAGTCTGATAGTCTAGGCCTTAGCTAGGCAGTGACACAACTATTAGAACCGTATATCCATAATTCCATGATTTCATCGGTCCCATATCACTTGATTCTTGAATTTGAAAGTCTATTCGTTGATTCTGGTTGGATGTGGTTCGGGTTGGAGTGATTTATTGATGGCACTTGGATTGGGAGTACTCTCCGTGAAGCTTGATTGGCCACTGATCCTAATTCTAACTGATTCTCCTCTATTCGTGGTTCAAGTCCCCAATTCACTCCACCAGGCGCGATTCAAGTCCTTGCCTTGGTATTATAGCCTTAGTTAAAGTCCCTGGATTTACTTAGCTGTGGTTCAAGTCCATCGCCATTTATAGACTTGGTTTAAGTCCATAGCTACTTACTAGTCCTGTTTGTTAAGAAGAAGGATAAAACTATACGGATGTGTGTTGATTACAGAAAGTTGAACAAGGTGACGGTGAAGAACCGTTACCTCATGCCTCAGATTGATGATCTATTCTACCAGATTCAGGACGCTGTGGTGTTTTCTATGATTGATCTAAGATTCTTCTAGCACTAGTTGAGGATTAGGGCAACACATATCCCTTAGACCATATTTAGGACTCATTATGACCATTATGAGTTCCCAGTGATGTCTTTTGGATTGATTGATGCCCCTACCGCCTTTATGGACTTGATGACTCGTGTATTCATACCGTATTTAGACTCCTTTGTCATAGTCTTCATTGATGATATATTGGTATACTCGCAGAGCTGAGTTGAGCATGAGCAGCATTTGAGGATAGTGCTCCAGACTTTGAGAGATCAACGGCTTTATGCCTAGTTCTTAAAGTGCGAGTGTTGGCTTGAGTCTGTAGCATTCTTAGGGTATATGGTGTCAAAGGATGGCATTATGGTAGATTCAGAGAAGATTGAGGCTATTCGTGATTGGCTAAGATTGAGGCTATTCATGATTGGGCTAGATCTACCTTTGTGATTGAGATTCATAGGTTCATCGGATTAGCAAGGTACTATAGGAACTTTTGAGGGATTTTCTACTATAGCGACAGCTTTGACTCGATTGACTCGCTAGGATGTTCCCTTTGTATGGTCGGAGCAGTGTGAGAGGAGCTTTATGAGGCTCAAAGAGTTTCTTACCACCGCTCATATATTGACTCTTCTAGTTAAGGGAGAGGGCTTCACAGTTTATTGTGACATATCCGGCATTGGTTTGGATTGTGTACTGATGCAGCGGGGTGGAGTTATTTCTTATGCATCGAGGCATCTTAAGATGCATGAGCAAAACTACCCAACTCATGACTTAGAGTTAGCGGCGGTAGTCTTTGCGCTTAAGATTTGAAGGTACTACCTGTATGGAGTTCGATGCGAGATCTATATTAATCATAGGAGCCTTCAGTATATTTTGAGGCAAAAAGACCTTAATTCGAGGCAACATCGTTGGACATAGCTTCTAAAGGACTATGACCTCTCTATTCTCTGTCATCCGGCCAAGGCGAATGTAGTAGCGGACGCCTTCAGAAAATAGTGACTATGGGTAGTCTATCCTTCCTTTATACTGTAGAGTGACCTTTGGCTTTGGATATCTAGTCCTTAGCTAACATGATGATTCGACTTGATATTTTTGATTCTTGGCGTATGTTACTTATGTGGGAGCTCGATCATCTCTATTGGACTAGATTTGCAGTCTTCAATTTAAGGATGTGGATTTGGTTGTTCTTTGAGATCAGGTTTTTGGGGGGTGATGCCGGCCAGACTACTTTACATCCAGACGGGGTATTGAGGTTTGGTCATTGTCTGTATATTTAGAGAGTTAGGGGTTTGATCAAGTTGATCCTTAGCAAGGCCCATGATTCCATATATTCTATCCATTCGGGCACCGCTAATATTTATCGTGGCTTGAGGTAGCATTACTGGTGGTGCGGCATGAGGAGAGATATTGCAAATTATGTGTCGCGTTATTTGAGTTGTCAGCAAGTGTAGGCTGAACATTTGAGGCCTAGTGGCGAGCTTCAGAGATTATCCATTCCCGAATAGACTTTGGCAATTAGTATGAGTTTGGGGCCATTTGGCACTTTAGCTTTTGAAATTTAGCCTAAGGTTGACTTTGGTCAATATTATTGGAAAACGAGCTTGGATGAAAATTCCTTCACCGCGGTTAGTTCAAAAATATTAGGTTTAGTATAGAATGACCTTTCATTCACTTCTGGAGGCTTCTGATCAAATTTTGAGGCCCGTTATGGAAATGGGATAAATATGACACTTGGGTGTGGAACTCATTTTTCATTAAAATGATCACATATGAGAATATTAAATGCGCCATTGAGACCAGAACGTCAAATTTGGTGGGGTGAATGGACAAACATTACTACTATGTTATTTAATATAACTATAATTTCACATAATTATGAATCGCAGATACAGTTTAATGAAATTTGCTATTATACAAATTTGGGGCTCATATATCATATCTCGTTTGCGCACAGGATTTTGAGCACCCGTCGGAGATTTGGACTATACTAAAATAGTTGTTGCAGCACCTTGCTGGTGCAAGGGTATTTTACCCTTCGTGCTCGTGGGTAGAGGGCCACATTCGTGGAGGCCAGGTAAACTAGTCTCCGCATTCGCGAGACCCTTTCCGCATTCGAGATGGCCAAGCCTTCACTGGGGCATCTGAAGGCGTTATACTAGGCTGAATGAATCCCTTATCTAAGAGATTCTGAAGATGAACATTGAGCTCCTTGAGCTATGCGGGGGCTATATGATATGATGGGATGGAAATAGGATGACTACTCGGCTCTTAATCAATGGCGACCACCAAACCTCAATACCCCATCTGGATGTAAAGTAGTCTGGCCGGCATCACCCCCCAAAACCTGATCTCGAAGAGCAACCAAATCCACATTCTTAAATTGAAGATTGTAAATCTAGTCCAATAGAGATGATCGAGCTCCCACATAAGCTAACATACGCCGAGAATCAGAAATATCAAGTCGAATCATCCTATTAGCTAAGGAATAGATATCCAAAGCCAAAGGTCACTCCACAGTATAAAGGAAGGATAGACTACCCATAGTCACTATTTTCTGAAGGCGTCCGCTACTACATTCGCCTTGGCCGGATGATAGAGAATAGAGAGGTCATAGTCCTTCAGAAGCTATGTCCAATGGCGCTGCCTCGAATTAAGGTCCTTTTGCCTCATAATATACTGAAGGCTCCTATGATTAATGTAGATCTCGTATCGAACTCCATACAGGTAGTGCCTTCAAATATTAAGCGCAAAGACTACCGCCGCCAACTCTAAGTCATTAGTTGGGTAGTTTTGCTCATGCATCTTAAGATGCCTCGATGCATAAGCAATAACTCCGCCCCGCTGCATCAGTACACAATCCAAACCAATACCGGATGTGTCACAATAAACCGTGAAGCCCTCTCCCTCAACTAGAAGAGTCAATATATGAGCGGTGGTAAGAAACTCTTTGAGCCTCAGAAAGATCCTCTCACACTGCTTCGGCCATAAAAAGGGAACATCCTAGCGAGTCAATCGAGTCAAAGGTGCCACTATAGTAGATAATACCTCAAAAGTTCCTATAGTACCCTGCTAATCCGATGAACCTATGAATCTCAATCATAGAGGTAGATCTAGGCTAATCACGAATAGCCTCAATCTTAGCCCAATCACAAATAGCCTTAATCTTCTTTGAATCTACCATAATGCCATCCTTTGACACCATATACCCTGCTACAGACTCAAGCCAACACTTTCACTTTAAGAACTAGGCATAAAGCCGTTGATCTCTCAAAGTATGGAGCACTATCCTCAAATGCTGCTCATGCTCAACTCAGCTCCGCGAGTATATCAATATATCATCAATGAAGACTATGACAAAAAGGTCCAAATATGGCATGAATACACGAGTCATCAAGTCCATAAAGGCGGCAGGGGCATCAGTCAATCCAAAAGACATCACTAGGAATTCATAATGGTCATAATGAATCCTAAATACTGTCTAAGGGATATGTGCTGCCCTAATCCTCAACTAGTGCTAGACAAATCTTAGATTAGTCATAGAAAACACCACAGCGCCCTGAATCTGGTAGAATAGATCATCAATCTGACGCATAAGGTAACGATTCTTCACCGTCACCTTGTTCAACTTTCTGTAATCAACACACATCCTCATAGTTTTATCCTTCTTCTTAACAAATAGGACTAGGGCATCCGAAGCGATATACTAGGCCAAATGAACCCCTTATCTAAGAGATCCTGAAAATGAACATTGAGCTCCTTGAGATCTGTCGGGGCCATATGATATGATGGGATGGAAATAGGATGACTACTCGTCTCTAAATCAATGGTGAAGTCAATATCACAATCTGGAGGAATGCCAGGCAGGTCAACGGGTAACACATCTTCAAACTATCAGATTATAGGCGCTGAATCAACCGTAAAGTCCTCCCTACTAACATCTCTAACATAAGCCATGTAAGATAAATATCCACTAGCCACTAACCTCCGAGCCTGAATGAAAGAAATCACCCCAACCAGCATGCGACTACAAGAGCCTTGCCCCACCACCAGCGGAATACCATACATGGCTAAGGTAATGGTCTTGGCATAGCAATCCAAAATCACACTGTGAGGGGATAATCAGTCCATGACCAGAATCATGTCAAAATCCATCATATCAAGCAAAATAAGATTTTCCCTAGTATCTCGCCCCTGAATAGTGACCACACAGGATGTAAAAACCTGATCCACTACTGAAGAATTACTTATTGGGGTCGAAACACGCAACAACTCAACTAAGGGCTTTGGACTCATACTCAATTGAGGGCACAATACACACACACACACACACATACACACACACACACACACACACACATATATATATATATATATATATATATATATATATATATATATATATATATATATATATATATATATATATATATATATATATATATATATATATATGAATAGGTTGTGCCCGGATCAAATAAAGCAGAGGCGGGCTAATGGCATAAAAAAATCATACCTGTGATCACATCGTCCGATGCCTCAGCCTCTGCTGTAGTTGGAGCTACATAGAAGTAGACCTAGGTTCCTCGACCCTATGCATCTACTCGGCCACCTGTCCTACCTCCCCAAAGACCTTTCTGTGCACCTTGAGGACTACCCCTACAATCCTAGCCCTGGCCTCCACCTCTAACAAGAGGTGTTGTGGCTGGTGTGGGTGGAGATGGTGCGGCTGACCTACATAGAGGATACTCATGGTACCAATGATCTAGCTCCTCACAGTCATAGCACCCCTATTATGGTCTTCTCGTAACTAGAGGTAATCCACCTCGGCCTGAAGAACCCATCTAAACACCATATTTGTCCTGACTCTACCCAACACTAAAACCACCCCGACAATTCTGGTCACCCTTTGTAGCACGAAGCGAAGCCTGAAATAAGCGACTAGATTGACCCTACTGGAACATCTAGTGGGGCCTATCATATGAATCTCTAGGCCTAAAATGGGGCCCAACCTAGCTATTATCTTATTTGTCCCTCTTGCAATTACCCCCTTAGGCCTCGCAATGGAGCTGCTCAAGTGTGCAATCATGGTCCACAATATCCAAAAATGAGTGGCCTAAAGAGACTAAGGACTGGGTCTCAATATGTAGATGGAGTCTTAAACCTCGAACGAAGCACCAAACTCTCTCCTTATCAGTAGGTAAGATCATAGTAGCATGCCTAAAAAGCTTATGAATTTTGGCCTCGTACTCTGACACTATTATGGATACCTGCTCCAACCATGAAAACTAATCTCAGAGCTGATCTCTAATGCTCCTAGGAATGAACCTAAATAAGAAGGCCTCAAAAAACTCTGTCCACGATACTAGCGAAGACCCAACTAGCTTGGTCTCTAGTTATGAGCGCCACTACTGCCTAGCAGGATTGTCTAACTAATAAACGGTGAATTCATCTCCTCTCGACTCCACCAATCCCAAAGTTTGCAGCCGCTCATGGTAAGTAATTAGAAACTCGTGGGTATCTTCACCCACAGCCTTAGAAAACCTAGACGGTGATAATCTGAGAAACACCCTGAGCATCATCTGCTCGCGTAGTGGTATAACACCCTTTAAATCATCTGGCTGGACGACAGGGGCCGATGGTAGCTGAACTACTGGTGTCGCTAGTGCAGGCTGAACCTGCGGTGATGGAGTAGCTAGAGATGGGGCCTACTGCATACATCCTATAGCAGCTAGTATATGGGCTAACATAGCCTATAGGTCTAAAGTTGTAACTAGAGAAGGCGATGGCTAGGCTGGTCCTAGGCCTACCAACTGATGATGTACTAGAGCTACCTATGGATCCACCTTGGGCTCCGGACTCTGCTCTCTATCCTGAGCCGGACCTGCAGCCTTGGCAAGACCACGGGGTCGGCCTCTTCCCCTAGTTGGGGCTCTATCACGCGTGCTAGCCATCCTATAAAAGAGTAGAACAAGTGAGAATCCATGAAACTGATAAGACACACACTGAACTACAGTGATACAGAAGAGAACAAGTTCCTAAAGACATTCTATAGCCCCCCGAAGATATATTACGGACGTCTCTATACCGATCTGCAGGACTCTACTAGATGTTAGCTTTATGAATGACCTGTGTTCGCGGAGTATAACCCCTTCTTCTCTGAATTCGCGGGCTATCATGCCGCGATCACAGAGAGAAAATCCTTGGTCTTTTAAGTAAAGACCAAGGTCGATTTCAACCATTGTTGACAAATTAAAACTCTGATATCTCACTTATTTCTCAATCAAATTTGGTGATTCAAAGTCCCATACATCCGGAATTGTCGTGATTACTTGGTTTAGTATTTAGAAAGTATCGAGGAGGTTTTGTGTGAGGTAAATTTATATTATAACCTGCTGCCATTGATGTGTTCATAGCTTTAAATGTGATTTTTGGTTGCATGTTTGATTTGAGGTTGATTTGAGCCCCGAATTGTGTTCAATTTTGGAATTCAAGTTTAGGGTAGTATTATGGATCTTTTCACGGAGTTAATTTTGGAATTACCGGAGCAGGTCCTACATTCGCGTTTTTTACTTCGAAATTGATCTGTCTATGAATTTGATAATTTTAGTGTTAAAACATCCATATTGACTTTGTAATTTTATTTTTGATAGAGTGACAAAAATTTGAGGCCATACGGAAGGGAAAAGTTTTGGTTACTTGAGTTGGAGCGCGTTCGGTCGGCTTATGAGTAGGCTACGACTTTCTCCTTCTTAGACTGAGTATTTCTAGCATTTGTATGATGATTTGTGTGAAATTAGGGATATTTGGGTGTTGATCATGCTACATTCCTAGAAACCATTCTTAGGCTCTATTTTTGAGAAATTTGGGTTACTGAAGCATGTTTGACCTTAGTCTAGGCTTAGACTAGTGATTGCCATAAACTTGCATATTTTTGGACCCATTAGGCCTAGGAACATCTTCGACATCGCTTCAGACGTCTTAGGTCCCTATAAAATGATATAGAACACTTGAGTTTGATAGTTTGGGTATTAGCTAGGCAGTGACACAACTATTGGAATGGTATTTCTATAATTCCCCAATTTCATCAGTCCTGTATCACTTGATTCTTGATTCTGGAAGTCTATTCATCAATTATGTTAGATGTACTTTGTTATGAAGTGATTTATTGATGGCACTCGGATTAGGGGTATTCCATGTGATGCTCGGTTGGCCGCTGATCCTAATTCTGTCCGATTCACCTCTATTCGTGGTTCATATCTCCAATTCACTCCATTGGACGCAATTCAAGTCCTTACCTTGGTATTATAGCCTGGGTTCAAGCCCCTGGATTTTCTTAGTCATGGTTCAAGTCCACAAGTAATTGTGACACTGTTGGTACTACATCATATTCCTTCATTTCATTTCAACTGTCTTTACTCTTGTCGGTCTTATAGGAGTCCATTTGGGTTGTTACTTTTAATGTTTTGCACGAGCATACCTGTCGGGTTTATGGGAGTCCCACGAATTTAGTTAGCTTCTCTCCTTCTCTTTGTGTGTGAGTACGCTCATCTACATGCCTATTTGATTTCCTTGTTTTTGTCTCTAGTTGCTTTTAGTTTCTCGTATTTCAGATTACTTTTACTTTTTTTGCTCAGTCGGCCTATGATTCCTACTGAGTACCTATTGTTTTGGTACTCATACTATAATCTACATCTGTTTTCGTGATGTAAGTCTGAGTACCAACTTTCAGTGTTGATCTCGAGCTAACTGCAGTCTTGATTGGTGGTGAGGGTGAGCACACATTATTCTAAATTTATCCGTCTCCCTCTGTATATATTTATGACTTGTCTTTTGCTTTTCGAGACAATCTTGCTTTTGTGGTCCACTTTTGGGACTTTTACTCATTTTGTAGGAGCTCTGTACATGTGACTTCTAGATTTTGAGAGGGATCTTTTATTTGTATATATTTTTGGTTTGCTTCCGCTTGTTCATTTGTGTTCTTGTTAATTTATTACTATTTGTATCTTGGAAGTTGGTCTTCTACCTTTATATCCCATTACTCACAGTTTCGGGATATAGGTTGACCTACTGTTGGTGGCTCATAGTAGGTGCCATCATGACTCTAGGATTCGATCCGTGACATTACACCATTAATATCATGAGTATAATATTATATCGATAATACTATGTGTATAAAAATTATATTAGTAATATTGTAAGTATAACAATATATATTAATAATTATACCAATAATATTATGAATATACTAATAATTATACTAAAATTATTAAAAATTTAAATATAATTATAATTGTATTTAATCATGTATACACCTCCAAATAACCATAGAAGTAAATTCTCTTGTTATGACTAGGATCATAAAGGAAGTCTAGAAAGTGCCCTGGGAAATTGCTGATATAGTGGATGAAATAAAGAAAGAAATGGCCAAGCAAAGGGTCAAAATACAATACATTTTCAGAAAAGGTAATTAGTTAGCAGAATATTTAGCTAATTATGTAGAGTTAGAGAGCAGGAATATGGAATACAATAGTTTCAAAGAACTACCAGTAACAACTAGAAAGATCATTAACATAGACAAGTATCAAATCCCAATAATAAGAATAAGGACAAGAAAGATTAGAGCACAACAAGTATGAGAAGAATTCACAATTGTTGGTCACTGGCAACAATAAATCATAATATCATTGGGAGATGCAACAACAGAGTGAGTTTCAAAATATCAAGGTAGAGATACAAAGGCATTAAATCTACACAACGGAGGAAGAACAACTATTTTGGGCATAGAAAATTTCACCAAAATCCAAAGCGGCCCGGCATTAGTGTTGACATTAGCATCAGGATCGCAACTACAAGAATCAATATACAACTGATGAAAGGAAAACAAAAAGACTTAGAGTAGCAAAAAGAGGGAGAAATCTTATAAAAGGTTGAAATTGAAAAGTCTCACATTCGGATGGAAGAACAAATTAAGGAAATTGAAAGTATTAACTTGAGACTGAGAAGAGCAATGGTCATGGAGTATCTACAAGGAGAACCGACAAAATTGAAGACTCCGGCGAAAATCAGGAGACACATCTTGAAATTGTTGACAGATTTCGAAAGAAGAGGAATATAGATCGGTCTTATTAGGCTGGCCAAATATTTTATATTTGGTAACTTTATTATTTACAGCTTATGACTGATTTTCTTTTCTTTGGACATTATTATCAATAAAATGGTGTAACAACCACCAAAAATTAAAAAAAGAAGAAGGTAGATACTAGTTTAGCCAAGTTACTATGTGTTTTAAATATAGAATAGGAATACATATGCTAAATATAATAGATGGTTCCTATAAACGGGGAGTATTTCTATTCAGTTAGTGTTTTAGAACGAAAAATTAGGAAGTGAATTGCTTTACTCTAGAATTTGTTATGGAATATTAATGATAGTTATAAAATAGGAAGTGAATCATTTAGTTACACACTCGATTATCCTTTAATTCAAAACTGCTAATAAGGTAAATATTTTAGATGCCATAATTGATAATCAATTAATGTTGTCATGTATATGCAATAATTTTTAAAAAACTTCCTAGTTATGTTTTTTCCCCTTTTTTTTTGTTTGCAGAGCTATTGTTTTTTTAAAAAAGAAAAGCTATTTTTCTGTATTTTTTTATATAATTTTTTTTCTCTTTTATTTTCAAAACTTTTCTAGGCAATTTTTTTCATGTATAAATGTGTATAAATATTTATCAATATTGTATAGATAGTTATGTAATGTATCAACATTGTATAAATGGTGTATAAGTATGTATTAATGTGTATAAATAGTATATAAATGTGTATCGATATTGTATAAATAGGTATATATGTATCTACATTGTATAAATTATGTATAATCGTGTGTTGAATATATTAGCAATTATGTTATGTATCAATATCGATATTTATTTGACGATGGGGTACACAATTCATATTGGGTTCTATGAATCGTGGAGAGGGACCGTGGACTTATGACAGAACCTAAACTTTCCATCTTGACTTCTACAGGCCACTTCACAGATCGTCGAAGGTTTCACGGTCCGTAAATGGTGTCGTGATAGTTAAATTTAGGGGTATTATTAAAATTTTCAATACCTATTACTACCCATTCTCTGTCAAACTCGCCCACTCAAAAATCTTTTCTCTAAAACTTTTTCTCAAGATCAAGGAAGAAATCTAGGGTTTCAAGGATTTAAAATCTCCAATGTTGCAGCTTGCATTATGGATTTGATTATCAAAGTATGTGGGAATTCACCAATGAATTCCTTTCATCCATTTGGTCTCAAAAGAATCTCAACTTTCAAGTTCAATTTCACCCAATTCAAGGAGAGTTTTATGTCAATTCTTTATGGGTACTTTCTGTTTTGATTCAATTGATGTTATTCTATTTTATTTTATTATGTATGAATTCACTAAGATACATGATTTTCAATTGATTTCACATGGACCCATGCATTATGACTATATTTTTAATTATGAACTATGAATTTATGATCATAAATTTGTTGAAGGATTTATGAATTTTTTTATGAAAGTGATGAATTATGTTTCAAGGATGTTTTCAAGTATGTATCAATGAATTGTGAAAGGTTTTCCCACAATATGAATGAAATTAAGATTTTGATGCTTAGAAAGGTAAGTGTGTATGTGAACGATGTTATGAATTATGATTTAAAGGAGATACTCTTATATGATTTTTATTATGTGGATTTGTGTGATATTATTGTCTTTCCTAATGATATGTTGATAATTGATTTTATCTATTCCGTTGGAATCTGAATTAGCACTGAGAGGGCTTGAGGTGAAGGCTTGGTAAGGGAGCTTCTAGTAGCAACCTCTAGTTCTAAATTACGTACCTCCGTAGGTTGTTTTAAATGACTTAGCTAGTGGATCTATAAATAGCTCTTGATGATAATGATACAGAGTCTACCTTGATAAATAGATTCTCCTTTTGTGGTGTAGGAGTTACACCGGACTCCATGTTATAGCTCTCATAATTTCATTATCGGTTACGGTCCATATCCCACCAAATGACTATATTTTTTCAAAAGCTCTTAAATGATGTCTTATGATGCATTGACCTTATAACATAATTTTTATGATATACTTCACGTTTTTCAAAATAATTTGGTCATGCATCTCATATTCATCTTTATTATGTCCCTTTATTCATGTTATGCATGTTTCTCACATACTTAGTACATTACATGTACTAGAGCAAACTTTTACCTATATTGTTTCATAATATAGGTTGCGATGCTCTTACTCATTTCTATGGCTAGTTTGGGATTCTAATAATAGTTAGCTTTTTTGGTAAGTCTTCATGATTCGAGGGCGAACCTGCTATGTGTTTCTTTTATGCTCAGACTTATGTACTTCTTCATGTTTGGATGAGCTAAGTCTTTTCCTACACCCCTGTCTATATAGTAGAGGCAATGTCGACTAGAAGAGTATGTTTCATTCATTTTTTGATTTCTCTTATATCACAATTTCCATATTTTGAAACTATCGTACACATTTACGTTTAATCTTGAGTTTATGCATCTTATTTTATGTTATGTATGCTATGAGGCTTGGTTGGAGTCCCTCTGAATTCTAATCATCGTGTCACGTCTAGGGTCTAGCTTGGATCGTGACACTTTTGGAATTAAAGTGTAAGGTTCAAGTGTCCTAGGGTGTCTAACTGTCACGACCCAGACCAAGCTGTGAGTGGCACCTACAATTCCTCCAGTGGGAGAACCAAAACTACCACCCAACTAGCATCCTAATATAAAGTAGCCATAAAGATGTGGAAACGATCATTTATATAAGTCTAAACTGAGTTTTCATAAACTCAAAAATTAATTTCAACGCAGACATAAATAGTCAAATAAAACATATGGAAGTAAACCCCCTTTGAATCTGAAGGTCATTGTACCAAAACTACTAAGAAACAAGTCTAAGTGTAAGGGGATGCAACCCTAAAAATAATAGTATAAAAATAAGTCTGAAGTGTCTAATTCCGAAAGGTGAACTGAGATCCTAGAAGAATCCATGGGAGCGTGAAAGAGCTGGCTCACCCTTAAATCCTGAAATGTAGTGGTCTCCTAACTGAGGTCTGTCAGTAGTGGCCTGAAGATGCCCTGTACTCAACAAGAAAAGAGCAAGTGCAGTATCAGTACACATAAATAACGGTGTACTGGTAGGATCATGCGGCCAACTCAGTCAGTGAAACATGTGCAAGCAACTACAATATAGTAAATACATGCAAATATGAAATACATTACCAATTAACAATCTCAAACAATAGTCCTTTCATGGGACCCATACTCAAACTATTAGTTTGTATCAAAATATGACACCCGATCCAATATTTATACATATTTATGTTGGAATATAATAACCAATCCAATATGTATATATATGCATCGAAATATGATATCCGATCCAATACGTATATGTGTCGGAATATGACACCCGATCCAATAACACTCGATCCAATATGTATGTATATATATATATATATATGTGTATGTATATATATATGTTTGTGTGTGTATATCGAAATGTGACACCCAATCCAACATGCAATTCACAGTCACAAACACAACCACAGTCCACAATGAATAGTTCACATACTTGCACAATCAAGTAGCATGTTTATTGCATGTAATTGATCAGATTAGTCATTTTACCAAGTTCATTACATCTTTACTAGTCTTAAACATGCAATCAATACTATCAATCATAGTAACAAGCACATGTAGCACAAACAAGAATGTAAAACTATCACCTACCTCAAAACCAAGCCATGGGAACTCTAAGCAGTTGGAGCTTTCTCTTTCCAAAGTCTATCGGCTTGTTCTTGGTCTAAAATTAAATAAGAAATACACAAATCAATGAACCATTGACTTACAATATCTGGGTTACATCATAATCCTAACCCCTGGACACTTCCATTATCCTATCACCCATCTAGGACTATTTTTCACCATTAAATTCAGGCCAAGAACCCTCTCCTAAGATATGTACCATGAATTCTAGGTTCTAAGAATCAAAATACAAATTAGGGGAATATTTAACTTACCTTTGACACAATAATGGATGGAAAGCTAGAAGGACTAGCCCTGATTCATCTCTTTTCTCTCCAAAAATGAGAATTGCAGAAAATAATATTTTTGAGACTTTTTCTCGTTTAAATTTGTGTCTTTCCGTCCATGGAGCCACTTACCTCACCATGGCGTCCTCTCCATAGAGGGAATAATATCATTTTAGTGGGATTCAAGAGAACAAAAGCTCAAGATTTGTGTCCCAAGCTCCCATTTTATAACATGCCCTCAAACCATGATGTTCTAAAGTTAACCCTCCACGCCAAAATCAATTACGAGAGTTCTACTCGTCCAAATTTTATTTCGTAAAGCCATTTGGGATCCTTAGTGTCTTGAATATCAATTACAACTATCAAACTAATACATACATCACCCATTCATTACTAGTTTATCTCAGACGTCACCTGACTTAGATTTTGTCTAAGTCTGGCCTAGACTCAAATTTTTCAAGTTACTACTCAGAAGTTTTCTGAACTAATTTTCTTCCCTATTAGCTTATTCATAATGGAAATAAGTCGATTCCTCAACCGGATGATGCTTCCATTGGACTTTTATCGACTTGATCTCTTTAGTCCTCAATTTTTGGACATCACGATCAAGAATAATAATTGGCTCTTTTTCATACTATAGGTCTTTGTATAGTAACATTGAGTCCCACTTAATGATATAATCTCCATTCCCATGATACTTTTTCAGTATAGATACATTGAACACTGGATGTGCTCTAGAAAAACTAGGTGGTAGATCGAATCTGCAAGCCAGTGGCCCAACACAATCAAGAATCTCAAATGGGTCAATAGAGCGAGGACTAAGCTTGTCCTTCTTTTTGTCAAACCTCATCACACCCTTGATGTGTGACACATTTAGGAGAAACTGTTCACCTACTTGGAATATTATATTCCTCACCTTGTGATTTATATACTCCTTCGTCAATTTTGGGCTGCTAAAAGCTTAGCTTGGATACTCCTTACCTTATCTTGAGCATCCCTCACCAGATCAACTCCCAAAGGTTTCACATCTCCAGTCTCAAAATACGCTATGGGCGATCTACATTTCCTCCTATAAAGTACCTTGAATGGTGAAATGTCAATGTTAGAGTGGTAGCTATTTATCCCAATGACCTCCAAAATCGATTATATATGCCCTCAACATATCTTCCAATACCTGAATTGTTCTTTCCGATCGTCCATCAATCTATGATGGAAGGCTTTCCTGAAAGTGAGTTGAGTGCCCAATTGCTCAAGCAATTTCCCCTAAAACTTGGATATAAACTACGTACCACAGAGTAAGATAATAGAAAGGGGTACCCCGTATAACCTTACTATATCTTTCACGTAGACCCTTGTCAACTATTGCACATTATAGTCAACTCTAACTAGAATAAAGTGGGTTGTATTCGTCAGTCCGTAAACAACATAAATGAAATCAAATTTTCCCAATGTCTTAAGAAGACCTACCATAAAGTCCATATCTATTATTTCCCATTTTCATTCAGGAATGGACATTCTCTGAAGTAAACCTACAGGTCTTTGATGCTCGTACTTTACTTGCTAACAGTTTTGAAAGTTAGCCAAAAAGTCAACTATTCATGCTAAGCCACTAATAGAGCCATTTTAGATCCCGATACATCTTGGTCACACTCGGATGGATAGAGTACCACGAACCATGGGATCTGTCAGCACTTTTTGAATCAAGCCATCCACTGGGGGAGCACAAATCCTTCCCCTAAAAGTAAGCACCCCACCTGCATCAACGAATGCATCCTGGGCCTTGCCCGACAAAGTCTTTTTTCTAATCTTATTCAAGTTTTAATCCTGAAACTGCTTGACCTTGATTTCTTTTATAAAAGTAGGCCTCCACTCAATATTTTCCATCACCCCACCTTTCTCTGAGATGCCTAACTTCATAAACTTAGTTCTAAAGTCTAAATCGCTTTAGCTAGGGGTTGCTTAGAAACACCAAAACATGCTAGACTGCCAATACTAGCCGGTTTCTAGCTTAATGCATCTTCCACCATATTAGTCATACCTAGATAATACTAGATGGTGACATCATAATCTTTAATAAGCTACATCCACCTTTGTTGTCTCAGATTCAAGTCCTTTGGAGTGAATACATAGTGTAGACTGCGATGATCAGTAAACACTGCATACTTGACACCATACAAATAATGTCGCCAAATCTTGAGAGCAAATACTACCATTGCCAACTCCAAATCATGCGTCAGGTAGTTCTTCTCATGAACCTTCAACTTGCACGAGGAATAAGCAATGAAACTCTTATCCTGCATCAACACAACACCCAAGCTAGAATGTGAAGTATTATAATAAATAATGAAATCTTTAACTTCAACTGGCAAGGTCAAAATATGTGTCGTGGTTAGAAAAATCTTGAGATTTTGGAAGCTCTCTCACATTTGTTAGTCCACTCACATGGTACCTCCTTCCGAGTCAGCCTTTTCAAATGGATGACGATAGAAGCAAAATTATTCATGAACCGATGATAGTAGTTGTCATGCCCCACAAAACTTCTAACTTCAATTATAGAACTAGGCCGGACCTAGTTCTTGACTGCTTTAATCTTTTGAGAATACCATTGCCCTTTATTTTGAAACTACATGCCCCAAAAAGTCTATAGAAGATAACTAGAATTCACACTTATAGAATTTCACATATAATTTCTATTTCCCAAGGACACCCAGAATAATATGAAGATGGCCTGTATGTTCTTCCTCACTCTTCGAATATACCAAAATGTTATTTATAAACATAACTACAAAATAATCCAGAAATGGTTTGAACACCCCATTCATTAAACTCATAATGGCTACAGGTACATTAGTCAGCCCAAATGACATTATCAAAAACTCATACTGCCTATACCGAGTTTTGAATATCATTTTATGTACATCCTCAGGTCTAATCTTCAGTTGATGGTAACCAAACCTTAGGTCAATTTTTGAAAAGACCGATGCACCCTATAACTGGTCAAAGAGATTATATATACGAGGCAACGGGTACTTATTTTGAATGGTGACCCTATTCAATTGTCGATTGTCTATGCACATTATTATACTACCATCCTTCTTCATAACAAAAAAGATGGAAGCACACCATGTGGAAGAACTAGGTCGGATAAAATCCTTATAAAGGAGTTCTTGGATTTGAGCCTTAAACTCTCTCAATTCTACCCAAGCAATGCGATAGAGAGGAATAGAGATTGGGCGACTGCCCAGCTCCAAGTCAATATAGAAATCTATGTCTCTATCTGGAGGCATGCTAGGCAAATATGTAGGAAACACTTCCTTAAACTCAGACACTATAGGAATAGACTCAATAGAGGGGGATTCAGCTTCAAGATCCTGAATATGATCCAAGTATGCTAAATAAACCTGCCCCACCAATTTTGTAGCTAGATAAAAGAGATAATCTTAGTTGGCTTAGGCTTGTACACCCCTTTCTAGTCTAATATTTCTCCACATGGTATCTCTAGAGACACATTCTTAGCCTTATAGTTAAGCATAACAAAATAGAGGGACAGCTAAGTCATTCCTAATATCACATCAAAATCAGTCATATCTAGAATCACCAAATCCACCCAAGTCTGAAAACCCATAAACATAATAGATGAAGCACAATAGACATGGGTAACTATAATAAACTCTCCAACTGGGATAGAAATTTGGATGGAGGCATCAAGCATATTACAAATCATATCAAGACCCAAGGCAAACTGTACTGACATATATGAGTAAGTAGAACCCAGATCAAACAAGACAGTAGCCATCTGGTCACAGACAAGAATAGTACCTGTGATCACTATATCAGATGCCTCAACCTCTGTCTTACCCGATAAAGCATAAAGTTGTGCCCTATCATACTGAAGGGCAACCTCCCTGCCTGGCTTCACTGCTGCTCTACCTACATTACCATTTCCATGGCCTCCAAGACCTCTTTGATTTCCTCCTCACCCACCTTGTGGATGTCCTCTACCATTATTTCCTCCGCTTGCCGATACCACTACTCTAGTTTGCTACTATACGGGATCAATCATGTAGGGGGTAAGGACAAGTTGTCCTCATGTGTCCTAGTTCCCAATCATTATAACAACTGTGGTCACTAGATGACCGACTGCTTGATATAAAAGAATCTCCCTGACCATCCTAAGTAGGATTTTGCTGTGGAGTTGTTGAGTAACCACCCATAAAAGTGCGCATGACTGACTGAATTGGACAGGCTACAAATGTTGGCTACCTGAACCTATGGAGTAAGAACTATTGAATATATATATGCTTTTGGGATTCTTAGACAAAGCCTTGGCTTGCCCAACTCGTCAGACTCCTTCCACTTTCTTCATAAAGTCTGTCACTTCATTAAAACTTCTACCTATAGAGGTCATGTGAACAAACAATATTTGTAACTCGAGTTTCAATCCCATAATGAATAAATAGATCCTCTCCTCCTCTGTAGTGACATGTTGTGTGGCGTATCTGGACAAGGCATGAAACTTAGCCTCATAAGCATCCAAAATCATGACACCCAACTCAAGAGCCATGAACTCATCCTTCTTATGATCTATTAATTTTTGAGCACATATTTCTCCAAAAATAGGGCATGGAACTGAACCCAAGTGAGTTGAGGCAAAACTGGTGATCAGCATTCTACAAAGGCTCTTCACCACTACTTAGCTTGACCTTGAAGTTGGAAGGTCACAAACTCAACTCCATGTTGGTGGACTATGCCCAACTTGTGAAGTCTATCATAGCAGCCTAAGATAAACTTATAAGCGTCCTCACTCTCAGAACCATGAAACAGCGGAGGCTTCAACTTCAAGAACTTAGTCAGTATCTAATGCTTAGTTCCAGTGATGACTGGGCCTAGAAGTGGATGGAAGAAGGCATCAATGCCCAATACTCTATCCATCTAAGGGACTACAATAGCAATAGGATGAGAAACTAGAGCTTGAGCTACGAATATATTGGGAATGACTCTGGTACTGACCAACCCACTCAAGAAAGTCATGATCTGTTGAGATATAAATGGTTCTAGAGGGGGAAGTCCTCCGGTCTCGGCCTCAACATTCACCTCCTGCTCAATATCCTTCCCAACCTTTATTTCCATATTCTCTTATACTTCTGCCTAGTGTATGTTAGGGACCTCTACCTATAGGACATTCTTAGCTTGAGCCTCATCCCTAGCGGCTGCTCCCCTTTCTCAGCCTTTGCTGCATCCTCTTCTCCTTCCCCTGCCTTGGCCACACCCTCTAAATATTGGCTCCTCCACTGGCTTGATGGAAGCTATGAGCTAGACACCATTGTATTGTGTGTTAACCATCTGTTGGACAAGAGAGTGAAAGAAGTTATATACCAATTTGGATCACCAGATATCAATTGGAATCAAGTTATAGCACAACAAAAGAAGATAAAAAGATTTTCTAAAGTCCTGTGGCCTCTCGAAAAAAAGTATAGGCATTTTTGTGTCATTCCACAAGGCTCTAGTAGACTCATTTTAGTACAATGAGATCAACAAACCTATCACGATCCAAACTAGGGCCTAGGCATGACACGACAATTAGGATTCTCAAAGAAACCCCAATCAAGCCTCTTAGCATATCATAAGCATACATAAGGTAACACATAAGCAAAAACTCATAAAAGTCCAAGAAGACATAACATAACTAGAGTGAACCAAGACAACAGAGACTTCATACACATATGTCAAATATGCCTCTACATGACTACATTGGCGGGGACTAGGACATGTTCCTAGATCACCCTCAATGAAAGTAAGGACATAACATGAAATAGTCTCAAAACATCATCATAGTATAGAAATTACAATAAGAGGAAAGAATGACTCGATTTGCCCTCGAAGAATGAGGACTTACCACACAATCTTCAATGTATCACCGACTAGCCACAAGAGTAGGATGGAGTGTCCATCCCTACATTGTCATATAATGTAAGAAATGAAGTATGCATTAGTATGTTTGAATATACTAAGTATGTAGGCAATGAAATGCAAAATAAAATCATGTTGTGCAAATGACCATTTCAAATAGCATAACAAAGAAGTAATAAAATCATAAGTAGGCATAAGAAGAATCAATGCATCATAAATCATAAGAGTATCATATAAAAGTAAAGGATAGGAGTAGTCTTGTAAAATATCATAACGACCATACTTATGTGGGAGATAACCGTAACCGACATTAAGACCATGCAAGCTATTACATTGAATTTGATGATCCCCACATCGAGAAGAGAGAGGCTACTTGCAAAGGTAAACTCCGTATTATGAACATGTGCTATATGTGGATCCACTAGCTAGGCCATAAAGGCAATCCTACGATGCCAATATAGTTAAGGGACTAGAGACTACTACTAAGGACACCTTGGGTCGAGTTCCCACCTCAAATTCCTCTCGGTGCTAAGTCAACATCCCACGGAATATATATCATTTCATAAATCATAATTATAAGCTTTCCATAATCATAATTCATAAAACTTATTCATAAGAACAACTCATTATCATGTGACTCTTGTATTGTGGGTGTAGAAATTCCATCATTACACATCCTTTTCATAAACGCATTATTAGGGTCTTAGGTCATCCTCTTACATAAAATGTGTTTGAATACTCAAAATTCTTAATCATGACTTATACTTGAAATTAAGGTAGAAACATGAATACATGATCAATTGACTTGGAAATAATGAAATCGAATTGAAAACATGCATGGTCATATAATAAATATCAACTCATACACAATTCATGATAATAAGATCAATTAAAAGTATAATTGAAAATGCCCATCATCCATGTCATGAACCCTAAAAAGTAATGTAGGAAAATTCATAAAAAGATCCTTCAATTCCATGCAATAATCATTCATTCATATTAAAATAGATTCATAATCATAGTTTATAACATAATTCATGCATTTGAAATGAAGATCATCAAACCCATGAAAATATATATTTGAATTCATTGAAAAAGAAACTTGAAGAAATTTGGACTTTTCATGGAGAGATTGAGAGAATTCCTTGAAGATCTTCAATGGAGTTTTAGAGAGAATTATTTAAGTAGATGAATTGTGGTAGAATGAATAAGAATACAGATTTATGGTAGCTTATAGGGTCGAATTAGGTCCTAAAAATATCCAGGTTCATTAACTAATAGTTACGGAAATGTCTAATGTGTCGCCACTTAAAAATTGAATTCGAAAGGAAAACCATATCTAGGTCCGCGATGCGGACTTGTTCTCTGATAGGCCAATTTTAAGTGAATGAGAATTTGACCAGTTTTTTACTTGGGGAGAAATTGCACAGTGGTGGAGAAGTTCCACATCGAGGACCCATCGCGCACCCTATTGGAAGTGCAATTTCTTAGAAAAATTTATCTTCCAAAATATGTGACCTAAAAATCCATTGAGGCTATTTTTTGCAATGCTTAATCTTATTATATCATATTTCAATCTTCAAATACCCAAGGTATTATAGTATCTCCCCCTTGGGAACATTCGTCTTTGAATGAGGTAGAACTAGCTTAAGTAGAGTAGAGTGTATGGCCAACAACCCAGCATGAATGCAATAATGCAATTTAAACATCATTCAAAAATTAGGTTCATGAGTATGCATGCATGTAATGAGACATAGAGTGGTAGGAACATGAGAGTTAGGAGGATTTAAGCATGAATAGCTAAATACCATAGGCGGAATGGAAGGAAAGAGATAAGAATATCATTTCATCATATCCGCTTTTGCTTTCCATGTAGCACTTTCAACTTCTTATTTCTCCATAATATTTTAACAGATGCAACTTACTTGTTTCTCAACTTTTTTACTTGAAGATCCAAAATCTCAATCGGAACCTCCTCATAAGTGAAGTTGTCTTCAGTAGCCACATTACCCAAAGGTACAATGGCATTGGTATCACCAACACATTTTCTCAACATTTCTACATGTATATCAGATGAACTGAGGCTAACTCCAATGGAAAATCAAGTTCATAGGACACCTTACCAATATACCTTAGGATCCTATACAACCTTACATACCGGGAACTAAGCTTTCCTTTCTTTCCGAAATGCATTACCCCTTTCATGAGTGAAATCTTCAAGTAAACCCAATCTTTCACATCAAATTAAAGTTCTCTCATTCTAACATCTGAATAGGACTTTTGATGACTTCAAGCACTAACTCGATCCCTAAAAAGGCACCCTGTCTCACTTCAAACCATCTAACAGGTGATCAACTCCTTCTTCCATAAAAGGTTCAAATGGTTCCATTCCAATACTTGAATGGTAACTATTGTTGTATGCAAATTCAACTAATGGTAGGTGATCATTCCAACTTCCTTTGAAATCAAGCACACATGCCCTCAACATATCTTCTGGAGTTTGGATTATTCTTTCAGCTTGTCCATCGGTTTGAGGGGAAAATGTGGTACTTAGCTTAACTTTGGTTCCAAGACCCTTTTGAAAAGATTTCCAAAAGTGAGAAATGAATTGAGTGCTATGATTTGAAATGATAGACTATAGAACACTATGTAACTTTACCAATTCCCGAATGTACATCTTTGCATAGTCTTTGCACTATAAGAAGTCTTAACCGGTAGAAGATGGGCTGACTTGGTCATTCTATCCACGACCACCCAATTTGAATCATGTTTCTTTCGAGTACTAGGCAAACCCATTATGAAGTCCATGTTCACATCTTCCTACTTCCAAGTAGGAATTTTTATATCTTGGGATAGACCTCCCGATCTTTGATGTTCAACTTTCATTTGTTGGCAATTTGGACATTCTGCCACAAACTTTGCTATGTCCCTCTTCCCTCTTCATACCATCCCACCAATACACTTTCCTCAAATCTCTATACATTTTGGTGGAGTCTGGATGTCTAGAATATTGAGAGCTATGGGCTTAACCCAATATGATTTTCTTAGTCCATCAAATTAGGAACACATAACCGACCTTGGTAACTAAGCACTCCATCTTTGCCTTATGAGAAAAGCTCAATCTTTTTATCAACCACCAATTTATTTAATTCAATTAAAGTTGGATCCATGTCATGTTGTGCCTTTACATCCGCTACCAATGACTATTCCAAACCATTTTGAACAAGAATACTACCCTCATTAGAGTCACTCAACCTTACCCCCAAATGGGAAAATCGATGCACATCTTTAACCAACTCCTTCTTATCATCTTCAACATGAGCAACACTATTCATCGATAACGGACTAAGAGCATAGGCAACAATATTTGCTTTACTTAGATGGTACAATATACTCATATTTCTTTAATAGTTTAATACCTCATTTGCCTAAGGTTCAAGTTCCTCTGACTAAACACATATTTCAAGCTTTTATGGTTGGTAATATGTCAACATGTACCCCATAAAGATAGTGACGTCAAATTTTCAACGCGAAAACAACCGCCGCCAATTCAAGCTCATGAGTCGTATAGTTTCGTTCATGCACTTTTAGTTGCCTAGAGGCATATACTATAAACTTGCTATATTACATCAAAACATAACCCAATCAAACCTATGAGAAATCACAATATACAACAAATCGATCCGAACCTTTCGATAATGTCAAAATAGGAACCAACGTAAGACGATCCTTCAATATTTGAAAACTTCTTTCATACTCATCCAACCATTGGAACTTCACCTTCTTTTGGGTTAACTTAGTCAAAGGCGATGCAATAAATGAAAATCCTTATACAAACCTTTTATAATATCCGGCCAAACCCAAGAAGCTACGAATATCCGAAGGAGAAAAAGGTATAGGCCAATTCTTTACCGCCTCTATTTTCCTTGGATCAACCATGATACCATTACTGGAAACAATGTGACCAAGAAATGCCATGAACTTCAACCAAAATTCACATTTATTAAACTTGGCAAATAATTTCTTGTCCCTCAAAATTTACAACACAATTCTCAAGTAACCCATGTGCTCTTCTTCATTTTGAAAATAAATCAATATATCATCAATAAGAACCACCACAAACATATCTAGGTACGGTTTGAAAATCCGATTCATCAAGTCCATGAAAAAAATGGATGATTAGTCAACCCAAAATGATATAACCAAGAACTCAAAATGGCCATACCTTGTTCGAAATACCATCTTGAGAACGTCACACTCCCTCATCCTTAATTGGTGATAACCGAATTAAACATCAATTTTGGAGAAGTGACTTGCACCTTGGAGTTGATCAAATAAATCATCTATTGTTGGAATGGAATATTTGTTATTTATGTTGACCTTATTTAATTTATGGTAGTCTATACACATATGAAGTGAATCATCCTTCTTTCTAACAAACAAAATGGAAGCACCCATGGTGAAATACTTTGCTTCATGAAACTCTTATCTAACGAATCTTTCAATTGTTTCTTCAATCCTTAAGTTCCACCGGAGCCATATAATAAGGAGGAATAAAGATGGGTTGAGTGTTGGAAAGAAGATCTATACCAAAATTGATTTTCCTTTCTAGTGGAATACCAAGTAAGTCATTGGGAAATTCATTTACAATGGGAACTGACTCAATAGTAGGAACTTTTGAATTTGTATCCCTAACCCACACTAGGTGATAGATATACCCCTTAGAAATTATTTTTTGAGATTTTTGGCATGATATGAATCGACCCCTAAACATCAAATCATTACCTTTCCACTCAAGAACCAGCTCATTAGGAAATTGGAATTTGACCATACAGGTTCTACAATCAATAGATGCATAAGAAGTATCTAGCTAATCCATATCAAGAATAACATAAAAATCATTCACGTAAAGTTCAACAAGATCACAAGGGATTATTTTATGCAAGACCAACACGGGGCAATCTTTATAGACTTTCTTATCTAGAACCAAATCACTAACAGAAGAATAAACCAAAAAAGGCTCTAGCACGATTTTGGGACATATATAAAATCTTATAGCAAGGTAAGGAGTAATGAAAGACAATGTGGAACCTGGATCAAGTAAAGTAAAAATATTAAATTCAAAGACCCACAACATACCCATAACCATGTTGGGAGACTCCTCAACATCTTGCCTAGCTTGGAGTGCATAGAACCTATATTGGTGTGGGCCACTACCTTGTTGAACTTGTCCACCTTGAGTAGCTTGAACTTGAGGATGTCCTTCTCTCCCCTTATTAGTGCATTCAGAATCTTGTGCCCCATTTTAACACATTAAAAACAAGCACCCATACCAAACAAACATTTATCTCCATGGTTTTTACCATACTTGGAACACTTGGGAAGAGTAGACCCATTAACACCACCACCTTGGGCCTTAGGGTTGGACACCCTATCTTTGTCAAATCTTTGGCCTGAAACTTCTGAAGAACCTTGGTATTGAAACCTTTGGCCTTGTTGGAAATGACCATTATCACCACCAGATTTGGATTGCGAAAATCCACCTTCAAATTGAGCCCTCTTGGACTCTGTCACCTTCCTTTCCTTAAGATTTTCCCTTTCAATTTGTTCAACATATGTCATGAGCCTCAAAATATTCATCTCTTTTATAAGCATTGCGGTTTGACATTCTTTTATCACCAAGTCCAAAACACCCAAAATAAACTTACTCATTTGGGCACGGGAGTCGGCTACCAAAGAAGGAACATATTTTGGACAATTTTGTGAACTTGATGGCATATTCCCCCAGACTCATATACTTTGCTTGAGATTGATGAACTCTAACACTTTTACCTCCCTTTATTCAAGTGGGAAGAAGCGGTCAAGAAATGCAACCTTGAAGTTCTTCCAACCTATAGGACCTCCTTCAACTCTTTCGGCCTTCCATTGAGTGCACCACACTTGAGAAAAACCCTTGAGTTGGTAGATCACCAACTCCGTCTTCTCCTCCAAAGACACCCCCATAATAGCAATAATTTTATGCACCTCATCAATAAAATCTTGGGGATCTTTATCAACTTTGGACCCATGAAACTCGAGAGGGTTCATCCATGTAAAGTTATTAACCCTTGAAGCTGGTGTTGACATATTTGGAGGATCCACTACTCCTTGATTCACTTGAGTAGTCATGACTTGGGCTAGCATAGAGATAATGATCCAGAATTCGGCATGAGTAACTTGATAGAGGATCATTAGGAGATTGAGGGGCTTGTCCCTCATTCGCATCAATCCTTCTTTGATGTGGAGCTCCTCTTGTAGGTATCTTCTAAAAATTGCAAAGAATAATTATTAGAGGAAAAAAACTTAAAGTATACTCTATCATACGACATAGATCATAAAAGAAGTGAAGATTTTCTAATACGCCTTATAGCCTCCAACTCATAGATGTGGCACGCTTCACACCTATGAATAAGACTCTACTTGATGTGGCATGTTGAACTCCCTAGGATGCTTCAAAACCTTATGCTATAATACCAAGTTTTTCACGATCCAAACTAGGGCCTAGGCATGGCACGGTGATTAGGATTTCCGAAGAAAACTCAACCAAGCCTCTTAGCATATCATATGCATACATAAGGTGATACATAAGTGGAAATTTATAAAAGTCCAAGAAGACATAGCATAACTAGAGTGAATCAAGAGAACATAGACTCCATACAAATATGTCAAACATGCCTCTGCATGACTACATAGGCGAGGGCTAGGACATGTTCCTAGATCACCCTCAATGAAAGTAAAGAAGCAACATGAAATAGTCTCAAAACATCATTATAGTGTAGAAATGACATTAAGAGGAAAGAATAACTGGGTTTGCCCTTAAAGCATAAGGACTCACCACACAATCTTCAAATGAATCATAAAATAACACAAGAATATGATGGAGAGTCCATCCTACATTGTGATATAATATAGGCAATGAAGTATGCGTTAGTATGTTTGAACTTACTAAGTATGTAGGCAATGAAATGTATAATAAAACCATGTTATGCAAATGGCCATTTCAAATAGCATGACAAAGAAGTAGTAGAATCATAAGTAGGCATAAGAAGAATTAATGCACCATAAACCATAAGAGTATCATATAAAAGTAAAGGATAGGAGTAGTCTTATAAAATATCATAAGGACTATACCTATATGGGAGATAGCTGTAACCGACATTAAGTCCATGCGAGCTATTACATGGAATCTGCTAATCCTCACATCGAGAAGGGGGAGTCTATTTGTCGAGGTAGACTCCATACCAATAATATGTGCTATATGTGGATCCACTAGCTAGGCCATAAAGGCCATCCTACGGTGGAAACATAGTTAAGGGACTAGAGATTGCTACTAAGGACACCTTGGATTGAGTCCCCACCTCAAAGTCCTCTCAATTCTAAGTCAACATCCCACGGAATACATACCATATCATAAATCATACTTTTGATAGATCATAAGCATTCCATAATCATAATTCATAAAACTTATTCATAAGAATAGCCCATTATTATGTGATTCATGTAATGTGGGTGTAGGCCTTCCATCATTAAGAATCATTTTCATAAACGCATTATTAGGGTCTTAGGTCATCCTCTTACATAAAACGTATTCGAATACTCAAAATTCTTGATCATGACTTATACTTGAAATTAAGGTAGAAACATGAATACATGATCAATTGACTTGGAAATAATAAAATCGAATTGAAAACATGCATGGTCATATAATAAATATCGACTCATACACAATTCATGAGAATAAGATCAATTAAAAGTATAATTGAAAATGCCCATCATCCATGTCATGAACCCTAAAATGTAATGTAGGAATATTCATAAGAAACCCATCAATTCCATGCAATAATCATTAATTCATATTAAAATAGATTCATAATCATAGTTTACAACATAATTCATGCAATTGAAATCAAGATCATCAAACACATAAAAATACATACTTGAATTTATTGAAAAAGATAAAATTTATTGGGCTCCAGGGGAGAAAGTAACTTTGAATGAGATACCCACATATATTGAATGAGAAGGCCAAAGAAATTTGAAATTTTAATGGAGAACTTGACAGAATTCCTTGAAGATCTTCAATGGTGTTTTTAAGAACTTTTGTAGAGAGAGAATTGTTTGAATAGATGAATTGTGGTAGAATGAATAAGAATAAAGGTTTAGGGTAGTTTATAAGGTCGAATTAGGTCTTAAGTCCAGGTTCATTAATTAATAGTTAGGGAAATTTCTAAAGTGTCCCCACTTAAAAACTAAATTTGGACGGAAACTCATACACAGGCCCGCGATGCGGATTTGTTCACTAATAGGCCAATTTTGAGCGAATGAGAATTTGACCAGCTTTTGACTTGGGGAGAAATAGCAAAATAGGGGAGCAAGTCCACGATACAGACCTGTCGTGCACCCTACTGGAAGTGCAATTTCTTAAAATATTTTATCTTCCGAAATACGTGAACTAAAAATCCACTGAGGCCTTTTTTTGCAATGCTTAACCTTATTATATCATATTTCAACCTTTAAATGCTTAGGGTATTACAGAACCTAGGGCTCTTACACTAACTTCGCGATCCAAACTGGGTCGTGAGTGGAACCCACACAATCCCTCCGATGGAAGAACCAAAACTACACCCCAACTAGCATCCTAACATAAAATCACCATAGAGATATGAAAACAATCATTTTTATAAGTCTAAACTGATTCTAATAAACTCATTAATTAATTTCAATGTAGGCATAAATAGTGAAATAAAACATGTGGAAGTCAACCCCCTAGAACCTGAAAGTCATTGTACCAAAATTACTAAGTAACAAGTCTAAGAGTAAGAGAAAGTAACTCCAAAAATAATAGTATAAAAATAAGTCTAAAGTGTCTAAGTTTGAAAGGTTGGACTGAGATCTGAGAAGAATCCATGGCAGCGTGAATGAGCTGGCTCACCCTTGAATTTTGAAAAGTTAGTGGTCTCCTAACTAAGGTCTGTCAGTAGCCGCTTGAAGCCGTACTGTACTCAATAAGAAAATAGCAAGTGTTGTATCAATACACATAAACAATAGTGCATTGGTAGGATCACGCGGCCAAACCAGTCAGTGAAACATATGCAAGCAACTATAATATAGTAAAAACAGGCATATATGAAACACATTACAATTTAACAATTCATAAGCATTCTTCAGTTCATAATGTCAATCTTAAACAACAGTCAACAATAGTCCTCTCATGGTACCCATACTCAAACTATTAGTTTGTGTCAGAATGTGAAACCCGATCCAATATATATATATATATATATATATATATATATATATATATATATATGTTAGAATGTGATACCCGATCCAATATATTTATATATGTGTTGGAACGTGACACCCGATCTAATATGTATATGTGTAAGAATGTGACACCCAATCCAATATATATATATATATATATATATATATGTGTGTGTGTGTGTGTGTGTCACGCCCCGAGTCTACACCTTAGGTGTGGCCAGCACTCAGAAACCATTGCTGGTTCCTAAGAGAACCCTTGGCCTGGCTGACTCACTAAGTGGAAGACTTACTCAAAGTATTAAAAGTCAGATGGACACAACAAGTATAAATAAATTTGGCTTCTCAAAATAGTGTCTTAATACTTTAATCATATAAATAGTGAAATATTAATTAAAGTCTTATCATAACTCAATAAATGAAATCAAATAACTAAAAGTCTGTCTAACTAGTCTGTGAAGCCTCTAACTCTGACTCTGAAATAGGTACTAGGACGTCCATAGCTACATTAAAATATAATGCTAAAATCAAAATAAAAGATGAAAATAAGAACTCCATAGCACCTTTGAATGCAACGAGGTTTCATCACAATTTGGATAGAAAATGATCTCAATGGTACGCCTGTATGTGATCTCTAACATGTGTCTACATCATAAAATAATTCAGGTCGAATAACGTCAATACATTAAATGTACGAACATGTAATATAGCCAAAGTGAAAATAGCTGAAAGGGGACACTACAATAGATAGAAGGTACTCAACTGGATGTAAAGAGATAAAGAAATAAAATTATTTATCTTTATAAAATACTTACTCATCTCTGAACTCAACAATATAAAGTAATATGGTAAATATATTTTCTAACTCTATTTGGAAGATTCTTTAATCGACAATCATCACTATGAGCTACGTGATGATACATCATCTCACCCATATTGCCAGAACCATCCTATACCTTGCCAGGGTATAAGACCTCTCAACTAAGTGGATCCACTAAGCTTTGCCCTAAGGTACTAAGGAAATCATCTAAAAAGTATGAATTCCTTACCCATGTTGGCTACATAGTTTATGAGGACTATGAGTTGTTTGAATTCGTCTTTATATCGGTACTCAATACTATTTCCAATAATTATATACTCATGCTCAATGTATAAAAATATTCTGTTTCTCAATTGAGGTAATTACTCAAAAGATTCTCTTAAAAGAGGTATAGCTCTGAAGTTCTCTAAACACATAAGGTATTTAGAAATCAAAGTTTCTCTTTTCTCAATGTAAAAAGTGACCCATTTGGGAATACTTAGTTCCCTTATAGTATTTCTCATTGCCTATTTAAAAACTCCTTCTTAAAACTCATCTTTTCTCTCCTCATAATTCAATTCCAATATTATATTTGCTTTGAAAAAGCCTTCTCAATAATAACTCAATGAATACTCAAATAACAGGTTCATACTATAAAAATAGACATGAACACTCACTTAATAATCTCAAATTCACAATATATAGCAGCTGAATAATTGGGGATAGAAATTCAGAACTCAATGATACTACTCATCCTAAGAATATTCAAAACCAAGGGAAAAACCCTAGATTACTCTTTTACTGAATTTTAGATAGATGAAGGGCGCGAGGATGAACTCAATCCATCACTATGATTAGCCTTACATACTTGGAACGAAGTTAATCTATGGGAAAAATCAAAAAATTGGCTTGAAACTCTTGAACCCTTAGTTCTTCTCCTTTTCTCCAATTCTCTCTCTAAAGATTTTATGTGTTAATGAGGAAAAACCCCATTTAATACTAAAAAGGGATGAATTTTGGTTGCAAAATATATTGAGTTAAGTTTTGGAAAGGTGGAAAAAGACCGGAATACCTCTCCTTAAAACTGGACAGGGCAGTTCACGAGAGGCCCTTCACAGGTCGTATAACTCTTCATAGACTGTGAAGGCATTCGTGAAGTGGTGTTGGAAAATGTTCCTAAGGGTCATGGTCCCATGGAATACTTCCATGGCCCATGGAAACCTCCACATCTTGTGGAGTTTCCATAAAGATGAGGGAAAACTTGGCTCTTGATGGCTGCCTTCCACAAAGAACTATATGGGCCGTATAGACCTTCACAGATAGTGTAGGTGCCCTTGATGATGGGGGGAGGGGTTACCTATGTTTTGTAGAGGTGGAGTTTCATGAGTTAAATCCATAACTCGGGAAACCACCACCATCCATGACGGGGCCCTTGGACCCTCTTTTGGAAATTTCTAACTTGGCCTCAACTCTACAAGCTCCCTTCATGGCTCGCAGTGCCCTCCATGGTCCGTGAAAAGCCTTGATCTGCAACTTTATCTTTCTCTAATATTTTTAAGCTTAGTTTAGGCTAGGAACTTCAGGGGGTGTTACAATATCTCCTCCTTAGGATTATTCATCCTTAAATGATGACCAATATAGGAATTTACTCAGGGCACGAATACAATGCAAGACTCAAACAAACAAACTCAAGGATAACTACTCAACTCAAGAAGGAACTAACATCAGAGATAGGGACAAGAATATTACCTTTAACAATAACATTATGAGGGATGAATAGATATGGGTACTTGGCTTTCATATCCTCTCCGGCTTCCCATGTAGCCTCACTAACAAAATGATTTCTCCATAGAACTTTGACTAAAGTGACCTCTTTAGTTCTCAATCTACGAATATGATGATCAATAATCTGGACAGGAATCTCCTCAAAGGACAAGCTATCTTTCACCTCAATGTTTTCTGTAGGAACAATGAGTGAAGGATCTCCCAAGCATTTCTTAAGAATGGAGATATGGAACACTTGATGAACAACATCTAACTATGGTGGAAGCTCTAACTCAAAGGCAACATTAACAATTCTCTCTACGATCTAGTAAGGACCAATGTAATGCAAACTCAATTTCCATTTCATCCCAAACCTCATAACTTCATTTATGGGTAAAACTTTCTAATACACTCAATCATTTACCTCAAACTCCAAGTTTCTTCTCCTAACATCGGTATAGGAATTTTGAAAAATTTGTGTAGTTTTCAACCTTTCTTGGATGATCTTTACTTTCTCCATAGTTTGATGAACTAAGTCTTTCCCTATCAACTCAGCTTCACCAATTTCAAATCACTCAACTGGCGATCTACATCTCCTTTCATAAAGAGTCTCATATGGAGCTATTTGAATATTTAAATAAAAGTTGTTATTATAAGCAGACTCAATAAGTGGCAAGTGGTCATCCCAATTACCCTTGAAATCGATAACATAGGCTCTCAACATATCCTCGAGAGTCAAAATATTATACTCTGCCTATCCATCTGTCTATGGGTGGAAAGCAATACTAAGATTCACCTTTGAACCTAAGCCTTTCTGAAATGATTTCAAAACTGTGCAGTGAATTAAGTACCTCTGTCTGAGATGATGGACAAGGGAACTCCATCCAATCTGAATATCTCTTGAATATTCAACCTTGCATAATCATTTGTTGAATCTTTAGTCTTACGGGCAAGAAGTGGGTAGATTTATTCATCCTATCCATAATCACCCATATAGAGTTATGCTATTTGTGAGATCGCGATAATCTTGTAATGAAATCCATGTTGATCATCTCCCACTTCCATTCTGACAACTCTATATTCAGAGCTACACCATAAGGCCTTTGATGCTTAACTTTGACTTACTGATAATTCGGGTAATTAGACACAAACTTGGCTATATATCTCTTCATTCCATTCCACCAATAAAATTCTCTCAAGTCATGGTAAATCTTTATGGATCCCAGATGAATCGAATGTCAAGAGTTATGGTCCTCTGTCATGATTCGGTCTTGGAGACCATCAACACTTGGAACGTATAACCTGCCTTCATATCTCAATAATCCATCTCCCTCTTTGGCTAAAGTCATCGCTTTCTTCTTAGACATCAATACTCAACTCAAGAATCTCAAGTGCACAATATATATTATCTCACTAATTGGGGATAAAAATTCAAAACTCAACGATACTACTCATACCTAGAATACTAAAAACTAAGGGAAAAACCCTAGATTACTCTTTTACTAAATTTAGATAGATGTAGGACATGAGGATGAACTAAATCATCACTATGATTAGCCTTACATACCAGGAACGAATTTAATCTATGCGAAATCAAAAGCTTGGTTTGAAACTCTTGAACCCTAGTTCTTCTCTTTTTTTTCAATTCATGCTCTCTAAAAATTTTAAGTGTTAATGAGGGAAAAAACCATTGGGTATTGATAAGGTATGGATTTTGGTCCTAAAATGTATTGAATTAAGTTTGGAAAAAGTGAAAAAAATTGTAATGCCCCTCATTAAAACTGTGCGGGACAATTTATGAGAGGCCCTACACGGGTGGTATAACTCTTCACAGATTGTGAAGGCATCCTTGAAGTGGTGCTATAAAAACTGCTCGAGGGTCATGGTGTCATGGAACACTTCCATGGCCTGTTAAGACTTTCACAACTCGTGGAGGGTTCCATGAAGATGAGGAAAAACTAGGTTCTTGAAGGCTGACTTCCATGGAACACTATATGGGTCTTATACACCTTCACAGACCATGTAAGTGCATGTGAAGGTGGGGGGGGGATCCTTATGTCTTGGAGAAAGAGAGTTTCATGGGTCAAATCCATGACTCATGGAAACTACCACAGTGTGTGGACCCTCCCTTGGAAATTTTCAACCTGACCTCAAATCCACGGGTTCCCTTCATGACTCATTATGCTTTCCACAATCTATGAAAAGGGCTCGTGAAAAGCCCTGATATGCAACTTCATCTTTCTCTGATCATTTTAAGCTTAGTTTAGGCTAGTAACTTTAGGGGTGTTACAATATGTGTCGGAATATTACACCCTATCCAACATGTAATTAATAGTCACAAACACAATCACAGTCTTCAATGAATAGTTCACGTACTTGCTCAATCAAGTAGCAGGTTCATTGCAAGTAATTATTCACATTAGTCATTTTACCAACTTTATTACATCTTTCTTACTCACACACATACGGGCAATTCTATCCATCAAAATAACAAGCACATGTAGCACAAACAGGAATGTTAAACCATCACCTACCTCGAAACCAAGCCCTGAAACTCTAAATAGCTAGAGCTTTCTCTTTTCGAAGTCTATTAGCTTGTTCTTGATCTAAAATTAAATTTAAAAAATACACAAATAAATGAACTATTGGCCTACAATACCCGGGTTATATCATAATCCTAACCCCTGGCCACTTCTATGATCCTATAAACTACCTAAGGCTATTTTCCACCATTACATTTAGGCCAAGAACCGTCCCCTAAGATATCTACCGTGAATTGTAGGTTCTAATAATCAAAATACAAATTAGGAGAATATTTTACTTACTTTTGGCGCAATAATGGAAGGAATATCCCTAGTTCTTCCCTTTACTCTCCAAAAATGATTGTAGAAAATAACATTTTTGGGACTTTTCCCCTTTTAAATTAGCGTCTATCCCACCATGGCAAAGAAAGATGCCCTCATTTTGCACGAGAATAAAATAACATTTTTGGGACATAAACTCCCATTTTGGAACATGCCCTCAAACTAAGACGTTCTAAAGTTAACCCTCCATGTAAAGATCAATTACATGATTTCTGCTTGCCCAAATTTAATTTTGTAAAGTCGTACAGGCTCCTTAGTGTCTTGGAAATCACTTTCAACTATCAAATTGATACAGGCATAACCCATCCATTACCGTATTACCCCAGACCTCACCTGATTAAAATTTCATCTAAGTCTGACCTAGTCTCAAATTTTCCAAGTTACTACTTAGAAGTTTTCTGGACCAATTTCCTTTCCTATTGGCTTATCCATAATAATGGGAATAGGTCTTTACAATAACATGCCACATCAACTAGAGTCTTTTTCATGGGTGTGAAGTGCTCCACATCTATGAATAGGAGGCTATGAGGCATTTAGGATTTTTCACTTCTTTCATCATTCTTACGCTGTGCAATAGAGTTGAACTCTCTAAGTTTTCCTTCTAATCTTGTTCCTTGCGATTATAAAATCATGTCTCCATGAAGTACCTATTTTAGAAGGAATACAAATACGAACATCGTTAAGGAGCAACAAGTTTAACAGACTCCTAATGATCCCTTGCTCGAGTAAGTCTTTCATGCTGAATTTAGAGAGATTTTCCAAGTACTTTTCCAAGCTATGGTGATGCAAGAAAACCACGAGAAAGTGGATCCTATGAGATACGATGGCTACTAGGGTGCGACTTCACTTGGATGAACCCTTTGGAGTTTCTTGGTTAAAAGGTGGATGAGGATTTATAAGACCTCATAGAGGGTATCCACAAGATTATCAACATAATGGGAGTGACACTGGTGGAAATGTCAAACTTGGTCTATTATCAACTAAAAGGTTTGGACAAATTTGATTTGAGCAATGTAAAGAAAAACAACCTAGGGATATGGGTCCCTTGGATCGGGAAGAATTTAAGGATGCCTTTCCTGACCATTTCTTTCCCTTTGAGTTAAGAGAGGCTAAAATCTAAGTGTTCATCAACTTGAAGCAAGGTAATATGATTGTGAGGAATTATGCTTTGAAGTTCACTCAATTGTCTAAATATGTTCCATTCATGGTTGCCTACTCTAGAGCTCGTATGAGCAAGTTTATTTCATATGTTTTGGATCTAGTGGTCAAAGAATGTAGAGCTGCCATGTTGATCAAAGAGATGGATATTTCAAGGTTGATGACATAGGCCGAGCAAATTAAGGAAGAAAAGCTCAAGGAGAAGGCTAGAGAGTCCAAGAGGGCTCAGACGGATAGTGGTGGCTACTCTCATAAGAGGTTGGGTGGTGATTCTTATCACTCTTAGGCCGGTGGTGATAGAAGGTCTCAATTTTGGAAAAATTTCTTTGGTCTGAATCCATCCAATACTTTGGGTCAAAGTTTCAACAAAGATAGGGTGTCTAACCCGAAAACTCAAGAGGTGGTTCTAATGGATCTTCTATCCCTACTCACCAAAAATATGGCAAGAGACATTTGGGAAAGTTCTTAGCCAGTACCAATGCTTATTTTGGTTGTGGAAAGATGGGCCGCAAAGTGATGGATTCCCCTTCGACTTCTGGAAAGGGTAGAGATTGTCATCATGATCAACCTAGTGCTTCTACTATTTCCACTATTCAGTGGCAAAATAAATTTTATGCTCTTCAGACTCATTAGGAGTTGGAAGATTCTCCCGATATGGTGATTGGTATATTACGTGTCTTTCAGTTTGATGTTTATAAGACCCATGATGCTCATGTCATAATGGAGTACTTGCTCCAGATTGAAGTTAGGAAAGTGTTACCCAAGGAAGTGTCATTGGCCTTGATTATGTTGGGGAATTATTTTAGAGTCATGTAGTAAGGCTATACGAAGAAGTGATCTTGATAAATTGCAAGCTGAAATCATAGATATATTATGTGTTCTTGAAAAGATTTTTCCTTCAAGTTTTTTTGATATAATGATATATTTGACTACTCATTTGGTAAATGAAATTAAGCTTGGCGGTCTGACTTATTTGCGTTGGATGTATTCTTCTGAGAGAAACATGTGCAAGTTCAAGGGGTTGGTTCGTAATCGATCTAATGTAGAAGGATGCATAGTAGAGGGTGTTGTGGTTGATGATTGTTTGAGTTTTTGTTCAAGGTACCTATATGTTGGTGTGAAGACAAGATTCAGTAGGTACCAAACAGAGGATGATGAGGACATTCAAACAAAGGGAGATGATTTTTCACATATGTTTCCTTAGATAGGCCATCCAATCGGAAGTGAGAAGAAAAAGAGAGACAAGACTTTTGAGATCGATATTCATTAGTGGTGTGAAGCTTATCGATATGCTTTGTTCAATATTGGGGATGATAAAGTAAAGGCATTTATAAAGTAAGATAAAATAATTATTTTCTTTAAATATATGTTTTAAAGTTCATTTATAAATACCCAACACTTAAATTTTACATATAATGCTGACAAGGAACATAAAAATTTAATTGATAATAGTGCTAGAGGAAATGCATGGGAAAAAGCACAGATTCATAGTCGAGAATTCATCAATTGATTGCAAGATAAAGTTAAACATGTTGAAGTGCCCAGTTATTTAAGATGGTTAGCTAGAGGGCCTAATAAAGTGACCAAAAGATATACTGGGTATTTTATCAATGGATACTGATTTCATACAATAAAATGAGATGCTCCATACAAGACTCAAAATAGTGGAGTGACTTTGTCAACAACAACAGATAGTTTGCTAGTGAAAGGGACCAAAATCCTGTTGATGGAATGGTTATCTATTATAGATTTATTCAGGATATCATTGAGATTGATTGTTATGGTTGTTTTAGTGTTGTACTATTTAGATGTGATTGGTTTCATAATGAAGTCGACAAATATAGATTGATTTGGATATACTTCAATAAATTATGTAGCACAGATGATCCTTTTGTACTAGCATCTCAAGTGCGTCAAGTTTGGTATGTAGAAATCCAATTGAGAAAGATATTTATTATGCAATAAAAAAAGTTCCTGTTGATTTGTATGATTTGGAAGAAGAGGAATGTTCTAATATTAATCAAATATTTTGAAGGAAGCCTAATGATGACATTAGTTCATCAGATAAATTGCTCGATGTTGATGTCAGATGGTCGAGAGAAGATCTACCTGTTGATATTGTTCATATTTCCTCCCCTGCAGAATATTCAGAAGATATGGCAATGGAAATATCAGAAGACGAGGATGACTTTGATGATACCTATTGGGATTGGATGGAGGAGGATGATTGATGAAGGGTTTCTGAACTTGTTCAAATTTATATCATTCATAGTGTTTTGTAGTGAGCAATATATGTCCTTTTCTGAAATTTTCTTATAGTTCAATTCTAGTTAATAATGATGAGAAATTGATTCTTACATTAAGTATTTCTAACTTTTTCAGTCATAAATTTATGCAGATTGTGACAGTCATGAATCAACAAGGGCGTTCAAAAAGAATCAAAATAACAAAAAAAAGAAGGACATATGTTAAACCTGAAACATTATCATCCTTGGTACAACAAAGATGATCCTTTTTGACAACATAAGAAACTCTTCAAGCTGTGAGGTCAGAGAAACAGAATCTATTAAAGTTAATTGAGAAAGAACAACCAATTTCCAAGCAATAACAAGTAGCACTATAGGCAGAAGCAAATGAAAAATGTGTAGAGGAGCAATCCATCGAGGAGCAACCAACTGTAGAGGAGCAAGTGCAAATGGATTCTACAAGTACTATTCCAACAAATTAACAATCCAAAGAACAAGGTACATATAGCTTAGAAACTTACTAAACTCATTTATTACTTCTAATTATATGTATTTTTAATTATAGATACAGACCCTTTCACTCAAAAAAATACGAGAGGTACAACACGAATGCATGCTGTACATGCAAGACATGAGCGTAAGTTGATCCTACTTAACAACAACAATCAACCTGTTAGACCAACCAAAGATGTTGTAGAGTTAAGTAGCTTCCTTGGCACATTGACAAGGAATGCAACCCTTTTCCCTCTAGACATATTAAATTGGAGATATATGGACACAAAAGATGATTTATGGGCATATACACAGGTTTGAAGTTACTAATGTCAATTATTTATTAAAATTATTTTACATATTTTATCAACCTAATGAAACCAAATTTTAGGAGAAATATGATATCGCTAATGCTACAAAAGAATGGGCTTTAGAAGTAATTGGATCTACTTGGAGAAGGCATAAATATGATTTGAAGAGATTATGTTACAAACCATGTGCTAGTAATGATGTTCTAATGGCAAAAAGGCCTCCTTATGTTCCAGAATGTCAACTTAAGGAACTCCTGATAAACACAAGGTAAATATAATTTTGGAATCTCAACTTCTCTTTTATATTGCGATATGACTGTTGGATAATATTTTTTCTCTCTCTTTTCTATTGTGATATTGATATTGATGCTGCTGCCACCTTTTTTTTCCTTTGTTCTCGCCAATTCTTTTATTTTTTCTCTCGATTTAGTGAATGAGCACGTCATTTATGGTGGAGTTTTATGTGTTCAACTAGTTTTTAGATATGATGTATTTTATTGATTCATTTATTTGAAGAAAATGACCAAAACCAATACTGCAAATCGAAAATAATTGAAGAATCCACTCACTTCCGGCAAAATAAGTTTTTTTCATTCGCAATGATTTGGTGTGATTGCTGCTTCTTTAGTAAATATTAACTTGTTATGTTAAATAGATATTTAATACCATTTTTTTTATGTGAGAAGGAGAAAAAAAAGAAACTACTATAGAACTTAAGGAGCTATTTGTCACCACAAGAGCAAGAAAACCTGGACGTTCGTACAAGAGCTTGAATGAAGACACCATTAGTAAAATTGTATGAATATTATCTACTTGAAACCTCTTTTTATATCATTTATTTGTTCGTAATTTATATTTACTGAACCTGGTAATGAATTTGCTTCGTTAGGCTAAAATGGAGGAAATTGAAAAACAACAAAGTGCAGATGATAGTGGGTCTGTTGATGCATTTTCTACTTTCATGGGTCATGAACATCCAGGACGTCTAAGATTCTATGGAAGGGCGGTTACAAAGAGTTCTTTGAAAAGAAAAGCAAGGAATTTTTGAACAAGTTTTAAATGTCACAAATGATGTAGTGCAACAAATGCAAGAAAGGATACAAAAAATGGAGGAACAAAGGAAAATCATTTAGCAAGATGTTACTGCAAATATAATTTCACAACTTCAACGTGTCGAATTAATTAGTGCAGACGTATTGGCAGCACTGTGTTTCTTCAGTTGGAGAAACTTCTGTGCCACAATATAATGAAGTAATTTGTTGGCCATCTACAAGTAGCAATTATCGAGGTTAGTGTCACTTATTTTCTTGTTGTTAAGTGTATTAGTGACCAACTTCCAACAGTATTCATGTACTTAATTATAGACAAAATCGTGTAATTGAATCCTCTCATGAATGCCTTTGCATTAAACTCAGATAGGATCAGGAGTGGAGTGTGTATGGTTACTAAATGGAGATTATAACTGAGTAAGATGGGAACTCCATTGCTTGGACTGAGGCTGAGCTTACCACAGGGTCAATTTCAGCTATAGGATTATGGTTTTCTCTTTTTTTGACTGCTTCAATTGCCTCTTATTTCCTTTATATAAAGTTGATCATCCTTCTTCTGTGATGGTTATAATCTTTCATTAAAGGAAAAAAGAAGTGGCCTTGGACTCAGCTTCCTTTGTTGGGTAATTGCATTAATTAAGCAGTCAATTTTGGTTGGTAAATGTCAAATTTGATGTGAACAGCCATCAAAATGTTCATGTTATTGTCTATTTGTAACTAATTAGATTAAATTAAAGAATGACGGTGTCATATTTATGCTACTAAGTAAAATTGGTGGGTCCAAGTTTAATTTATTGCCAAATTATTTTCTTATAGTGACTTGTGATTTCTATTAGTCAATAAAAAAGAAATTTTTACAGGATGGGATTCGAAAAATGAAAAAGACTTGGCCTATAATAAGTATCGCATGAGCAAAAAAAAGTTATTTTAAAATATGTAAAAGTAAAATTAAAGATGATTTCCTGATTATTTGTGTATTAAAGACCTTACTCTGAGTGGATATGTGGAAGTACGCGCAACTTTGGTACTTCTTTAGAAAAGTTGCAACTTTCTTTTAAGTCACGCAATTATTCTTAAGATTTTTTATTCTCTCTTTCTATAGGGTTTGATCATAGAGGAAGTTTTATTACTCTTTTCTATGGGTTAAAGGACATTTTTGAGTTTTTTTTTTAATTATATTCTTTTAAAAAATGTACTAATTTATTTTTCATAATCATTTTTAGGTAATGAAAGTGAATAAGGGGATGAAAACAATGAAGGCACGCCTTAGGATGATTTAGTTGGTATCTTTTTGAAATTGAACATGTGTTATACAAGTCTTATATTTTTGGATACTAAAATCTTGTGTTATACGAGCAAGTCTTTTGAATGATCAAACATTATTGTGTATTTTACTTTTATGGATATTACTTGACCTTGGATCTTGAATTGTAATGTTGATTATCAATAGGTTTTTCTTGTTATCATATAAAAATATTTCCTTACGCAATATTGCCTATAATATTTGTTCAAAATTGCGTAAGACTTTATAAGAATGGTCTAAAAACTATCCCAATAGAGCGTTTAAATTATTACGTTGCAATGATAAAATAAGTGTTGCATAGGACCTTTTAGAAACGCTTGTAAATTGACCCAATAGAGTGCTAAAACCGTTGCAATCCTTAAATGTAATGACTGTTGCAATGATAAAATAAGTGTTGCATAAGACTTTATAAAAATGGTTTGGAAACCGTCCCAATAGAGCGGTGAAACCGTTGCTATCACTTATAAATAAGAACTATAGCAAAAGCACATAAATGTTGCATGAGACTTTATAGCAACCGTCCCAATAGACCACTCAAATCATGGCAATACCTCAAAAGTAAGAACCGTTGCAATAGAAACTTCTATTTCGATGATCATACAAACTGATGCTACGAACCGTAGCGATAGATCTTTAGCAACGCAATCTGTTGGGAGGGTTGTTGAAATTGTTGCAATAGGATTATTGCAACGAAATTTCTATCTACTGCAATAGAAAATGAATTGTTGTTGTATGTCATTTTTCTAGTAATGTCTCTTTCTGCGTGCTTCTTCTCTTTTTTTCTCTCTTTCTCCCTCTTTCTACGTGCTTTTCTCTCCTTTTTTCTATCTATTTTTTCTCTTTATTTATTTTTTAAAATAATAATTAATTATCCTAATTTAAAACTAAATTAAATAGTACCAAAATGTTTGAAATTCACATATAATACTTATAATATATTTGTATTAAAAATATTTTAATTATATATTCACCACTATCACGATCCAACCTACCGGATCGTGCGAGAACCCAATCTATAACCTAAGTAGGAGAACCCTTAACTCCTTATATGAAAAACATTGCGGAATTTATATCAAAACTAGAGTATTTAAGCCAAAATTTTTTAGTAATCTGCAATAATCCAATTTATACCATTTATACATTAAAAAAACCCAAGGATACTAGTCTAAAACAGGTACAAGAGCTTCTAAGAGTAGTAACATAATAAATGAAGAATGACATAACTCCCACTATAAGGAAAGAGAAAGAGAAACCACTGGAGGATCGCCTTCGTCTTCACCTAAGAGACATAACTGACCCTGCAACCAAACTATACCAACTGGCATAGCAAGAGTAGTATCAGTATAAACAACACATATTGGAAGGCATCATTAATCAATCTGATACCACCGCATAATATTGAATAGGAAAATAAGAGAGATCATAAATAATTAAACTTTATAAACCTGCCCACCCAACTTGCTAGTAAGCTCCTCACTCTCACACTTATTGCCATCTCCACTCTACTAACTACGGATTCACTACCAATTCTAATTTACAAATCTAAGACCTATGGGTTATAGGCCCACCATACTACTGATCACTTAACTCTAACAATTACCACCAAACAACCTTAGCCACTCAAAGGTTCTACCCCACTACCATTGCTATTGATCCAGTTGTCTCACAACATAGGGACCTAGACCACATTATATCACAAGAATCACAAGAATGAGTTCATTACAACCAAGCCAGCAGGTGATCATTTTATATACAGTCTAGCATGTTTCCTAGTTCATATATACAAAGGCATATCATGAAATAATTCAACAAGTACATAGAATAAACCCGAGAAACCAAACCATCACCTACACTACCAAACCCTAAGGTTTATCCCCAACAACCATGTATTTTATATCTCTGTACATACTACTATGTCCATTACAACTTCACCCATCTTTATATAATAATATCACAATCAATAACTGACCCAATAATAACACCAACCTCTTACCTAGGTCACTTCAAGTTAAACAACCAAGACAATCAAATTTTTGCTCGTGACCCATGACCCATAGCTTAGTTATATAATTTCTCACTAAATTTCCTTCTATACCATACAATGGATATAGATTTAACTACTCAGATAAGAGAAGCCTAGCTTATCTGGGTGTCCAACCATAGTGGAGAGATAATGTTACTTAAATCCTTAGTTCCAGATGTACTATAGGCAGGAAAGGATTGAATTCCATCAATTGAAAGCCTTCCAATACTGAGATTCCTTACCCACTTCTTCCCGCTAAGGTGGGCGGGATGGGGGGATCCAGTTGAGTAAATTTTCTTGCAATCTCTTCTAGTCTAAATTAATGATGATTTGGGTCATTATAATAAATACAAATTTACCCTTCATTTATACTCGAATGATACATAAGAGAGGACACGAACCGGTTAGGGCACGCTTGAAGGAACGACCACTGTCCATGATCTAGGGGAAAATGGAAATACCTTAAATACACGCCTGACCAGGATTACTTAAAGAGAATTTGACCTACTTTTCAAACCACACTACCCTACCTCATCCTGCTCTGGCGGGATTCTTCCCGCTGGAGTGGCGCCTCTTCTGCCGCTCTGGCGGGATGTCGCGACTAGTAAAGAGTGGAGAGAAGAATGGTTTCTCTCCATTCTTCACATTCCCACACTCAAACTCTCCTAAAACTCTCTCAAAGTCCTCACTCCGATCATCTATTCTTTGGTAAGAACCTTGTTCCTAACTTTAAATTAATGTTACTATTCACATTCTAATGATAACATGCTAAGAAATAGTAGAATCAAAGGCCCATAGAGTAGTTTTCAACCTTTTTCGAAATAAATTACTTGCATTGGTAGATTAACGTAGCATGAAGCCTCCTCTTACATCCACAGTGTCTTCACAATGTCTTGGGGGTAAGTTAGCAACAAATTTCACCCAAATCAGACTAGAATATGGGGTGGAAGTTGAAAGGTTTTTCTTGGACCAAACCTTGGTTATGCCAACTATGCATTTTTGGACCAACTTCTTTTGTAAATAAGAGTTCTAGGACTCTTAGGAAAACTGATCTACAAATTTTTTGAATAAATAAGTGATTTAGAGGTGGGGAGGCGCCATCAATGCGCCTGGTGGTCTTCCCTATGAACCCCACTCTAGCGGCCTTCATCCCTCTCTAGCGGGGCCACTCTGGCGGGGCCACTCTAGCGGGATCCTTCCGCTCTGGCGGGATTTCTCCAGGCAATGGCCTTACAGTTTAGGTCCTTTCCTCCCCCTAACCTCTGTTTTTACACTTATACTATTGAGTTCTAATTGAAATTCTATAAAACTTTGTGTATATCGCACTATGGCTCACAACAACGATGCCAACCTCCCCTTCATCCAATTTCCCGATGACGCTATCCGGGAGAGGCATCACAACTATCAGACCAATAAGTTCCTACCCGAGAGAGGCTTCTATATGTTGGGGGTGGCGGACCAGCTACCCACTTTTCATACTAGGCTGGAGGAGTTTGGGTGGGGCCCTTTGATTGAATCCCCTCCATCCGGATGCACTAGATGGGTGAGAGAGTTCTATGCTATACTCCCTACAATATGCTAGGACGACCCTGACCCTACCATCCGCATCAGAGGGATGGACATCCCACTGAGTCCCTACTTCATAAATGTTGTAGTAGAGGTCCTGACGCCTCCAATGCTGACTATGAGGCTAAATTGAGGGAGATGGATCTGGAGTGGCTACGAGACACTCTGGAAGGTCCAGAGAGACAGAATAGGATCTATTGGCCTATCATAAAGGGCATCTCGAGCGCTAACTGGTCTGATGATACTAAGAGGTGGCTACACTTGGTATCCAAGAGGATTTACCCTTCCAACAACTGCACAGATGTGACTTTCCCACGAGCACTAGTGTTGTCTTGCGCCATTCAAGGGAGAGTCCAGAATATGGGGGCCCAGATTATGTCAGAGTGGAAAATATTCTACCAGGGAAACAAGAAGGCATTCTTCCTACCGGGTCTGATTTCCACCATGTGCAAGATGGTCGGGCTTCCGCTTCTGGATTCTAACGAGGTACTTCCTATGGACCCTCCTTTTTACCCCTAACTTATAAGGTGGACCTCTTTTCAAGAACAAAAGAAATGGAAGACAGACGGGTCGAGAGTACTCTGGCAGCAGCAGCAAAGGAAAAGGACGAGGATGCTTCCTCTCCCACTCAGTCACATCTACCAGTTGACCCTTTCTTGGACGAGGACTTAGCTGCAGTTTGGAGGCTATTATGAAGCCTCTTTTCCTAGACCCCTGCCCCTGTGCCATCGGCCACTACTATGGAGGTGGAGATGCTTCATCATTAGTTGAAAAGGGAGAAGAGGAAGAGCGTAGAGAGAGACTGCCTCATGATGAGGATGTAGAAGACGATTAAGGTCATCTTCTCTTATGTCGCTCCCAGAGGGAGATTTCTAACATGAGATAGGGAATTTCAAGAGTTTAACTTCCTGAACAAGGCCTGGACAAGAGAGTAACCTCTCAAGAAGATGGATTCAGATGATGACACTCCCCTTCCTTCCCATTAGACTTTTTTATTTGATTGGTTTGCCTTGTTTGGGAATGTAACAAATAATTTACCGCTTTCCTTACCGATTTTCATAATTTTTGTAAGCACACGGATGCTATTTACTTTCTTCACATCGCCATTCATATATTACAATCACTTTATGGTCCATTCCACATATTGTTAGGCACTATATTGATCTCGGAGTTAGTCAAATCATGCTTCGAAGTTCATTGCTAAAATCAAGGGAAAAACAAGGGACTTCACCTAGAGTTTTTATCTCGCGAGATCCCGCTTTGGTGGGATAATTCCCGCTCTGGTGGAATATTCCTGCTGTGGTGGGATTCGCTGGAACAAAACCTCAGGAAACTTTTTCCCCTTGATATGTTTCCTTCCCCATATCCCCCTTAGATTCTCAGAGTTAAACTTAGCCTCTTTAACTCTTTCTTTTCACGAGCATATTAATACGAACTATCCAGAGTCAAACCCAGTACTAACGTTGGAGATTACCACTTCCCATTACCTTATCACAATAATTAGGCACACCACTGAGGTCCATTCATTACCCCCTATTAGGCCAATAACATCAAGAAAAATAAGGCACAATTTAGAACACTCATATCACCGAGTTCTTATTAGCTCAAGTTAATAGTTCCTCCCATTAGGATAGATAGACACAATTTAGCAACACATTATTTTAGTCCAGTTATGAAATATGTTAAGGAAATCTCTCATAACCACCCTTACACTAATGTACAACACTAGCTTCATTTCTCACCCGTTTCCCAAATAAAATTCAACAGTCCTAAAATTAGAGTTTCTCTATAGTCCCAATTTGTTCTTTTTCCCTTACCAATTTTACCAATGGTAAGTCTATGCACATTTCTAGGCCACCTTCCCTCATATAAGTATATCATTTAACATGTCACAACCTATTCTTTAATCACCTTGTGTCTTACAAAAAGACAAATGCACATAATCCAGTTATGACTCTTTTGTGACATCTAACTGACAAAATTACTAGCAAATGTATATCACATAATTTCAACACACAGACAAGGGTACTTCACACATTAAATCAAGAATTACTACGTACATAATCAAAATATCAGCAATATAACTCAAGCAAGTTCAAAACTATTAATTAAGTCCGCTTCATAGATGACCCTTAGTTGATCATCTAGGCTTTTACACAGCCTCTAAGGCAAGATACCAATTGGAACCTTCTCGGTTCTAATTTTCTTTGTTTGTGTCCTTTCAGCCATGTCAATGGCATACACTTACTTCGTTGAGATACCAATTGGAATCCAGAGATACTAAATAGACTCAACCCATACCCAAGTGACAAACAACACGAATAAGAGAGAAGAAATGTGATGACTTCCTAGAAAGCTTCATAGCTTCCTGAAGATTAGATGTGGACGTCAACACACCAATCCACAGGAGTCTATTCCACACTTGCTTTTGTACTGGGAGACCAATAACTTGAGCTCTGATACCAAATTTTCACAGCCCAATCCACTGGGCCGTGAGTGCACCCACTCTATAACTTAAGTAGAAGAACAACCCTTAACCCCTTATATGAAAAATATTATGGAATTTATATCAAAACTAGAGTATTTAAGCTAGAAATTTCAAGTAATCTGCAATAATCCATTTTACACCATTTATACAAAAAAAATAAGGATACTAGTCTAAATCAGGTATAAGAGCTTCTAAGAGTAGTAACATAATAAATGAAGAATGACGCAAGCAGAAGGTGGGGCTCATAGTCTTCCAGGCCTGCTCCCACTATAAAGAAAGAGAAATAGAAGCTGCTGGAGGACCGCCTTCTTTTCACCTAAGAGACATAACTGATCCTGCAACCAGACTATACCAAGTGACATTGAAAGAATAGTACCAATACAAACAACATGTACTGGTAGGCATCATCGATCAATCTGGTACCCACCGCATAATATATGAACAGGAAAAATAAGAGAGATCATAAACAATTAAACTTTATAAACCTATCTACCCAACCTGCTAGTAAGTTCCTCACTCTCACACTTATTGCCTTCTCCACTCTACTAACTACGGATCCACTACCAATTCTAATTTACAAACCTAAGACATATGGGTTATAGGCCCACTATACTACTGATCACTTAACTTTAATAGTTACCACTCAACAACCTTGGCCACTCAAAGGTTCCACCCCACTACCATTGCTATTGATCAAGTTGTCTCACGACATAGGGACCTAGCCCTTCCATAACCACACCTCCTAACCAACCCTGATTTCTAGGTAACTACCATAATTACTTGTGGAAACCTCAATGAAAATGACTTCTTGTCAACAAGCAACCTCCATTTCTAAACCTATAAATATAGACTAATGCATATATCACAAATGTCATATTGAGGTCTAACACGATCCACCATTTACCCACAATTAAGTCTATACAGGCTCATAGTTCTTTATAACTAACATGCCTCAAGTCAAGGGTTCCTTTATAAGTCCTTTTTCCCTGGCTCATTTACAACTAACCTCACTATTACACCAAAATACAAATACCATCGGGTCCTCTCATGGGACCATCCACACATATATACTTGGCCATCTTAGGGGACCCAATTCAGCCATAAATATATCGAAACGTGACACCCAATTCAAGAACATGTCGAAACATCACACCCGATTTAAATTTGTGCCAAAACGTGACATCTGATCTAATTATGTATCAGAATGTGACACCCAATTCAATTATCCATTTCAATCACAACTATCAACAATAGACCACATTATATTATAAGAACGGGTTCATTACAAATAAGCCAGCAAGTGATCATTTTATATACAGTCTAGCACGTTTCCCCATTCATATACACAAAGGCACATCATCAAAATAATTCAACAAGAACATGAAACACACCCGGGAATCCAAACCATCACCTACACTACCAAATCCTAAGGTTTATCCCCATTATGCACGTATTTTATATATCTGTACATATTACTATGTCCATTACAACTTCACCCGTCTGTACAATAATATCATAATCAATAACTAACCTAATCATTACACCAACCTCCTACCCAGGTCACTTCGAGTTAAACAACCAAGACAAAGGAATTTTTGCCCGTGAACCCGTGACCCTTAGCTTAGTTATACGGTTTCTCATTAAATTTCTTTCTATACTACATAATGGGTATAGATTTAACTACTCAAATAAGATAAGCCTAGACTACCTACACGCCCAGCTATCAAAGAGAGATAATGTCGCTGAAATCCTTGGTTCCAGATGTCCTATGGGCAGGGAAGGACTGAATTCCACCAGTTGAAAGCCTTCCAACGTTGAGATTCCTTCCCCTCTTTTTCCCAAGCCAGGAACAACCTTTTGGAGGATTTTTGCAGTAACCCTCGCCTCTAAACTCTCATTGGAAGAACTGGGGGAAATAAGAAAATTGCGACTTAAGTTCTGTCCCATATTCTCTCGCTTTGGCGGCCATATTTTCACTCTGCCAGTGCCGCTAAGGCAGGACCATCCCGCCAGAGCGGGATGGTGGGACCCAGTTAAGTAAATTTTCTTGTGATTTTTTCTACTCTAAATTAACGATGATTCGGATCGTTACAACCACATTCATTGAAAGATGCCTATAATATATATATATATATATATCATATATTGATTTCAAAATATATTATAATTATTATTTATTTTTTCTCTTATTAATGGTGCTAAAATATATTATTGTATTAAAAATATTTTAGTTATATATTCACCACATGCATTGAAATATGCATATAATATATTGAATTTAAAATCTATTATAATTATTTTTTATTTTTCTCTTATTAATGGAAGTATTATTGTATTAAAAATATTTTAGTTATATATTCACCACGTTCATTGAAACATGTCTATAATATGTATAATATATTGAATTCAAAATGTATTACTAGTACAATTCAATATTATACATTGTTATGAATTCAATTATTGTTATTTCAACAAATATAATATATTTCTAACAACCTAAATTAATTTGAATAGTACTAGAATATATGAAATTCACACATAATACTTATAATACATTTGTAATAAAAATGTTTTAGTTACATATATTCACCACGTGCATTGAAACATGCATATAATATGTATAATATATTGAATTCAAAATGTATTACACGTATCATTTATAATTTTTTTATTGTGTTAAAAATGCATTATATAAAAATGTTTTAGTTATATATCTCACCATATGTGTTGAAACATGTCTATAATATGTATAATATATTGAATTCACATGTGTTACAATTGTTATTTATTTTTTTCTCGTATTAATGAAGTTAAATTATATTATTGTATAAAAAATATATATGTTATATATTCACAGTGTGCATTGAAAAATATCTATAAAGTGTATAATGTATTAAATTTAAAATGTATTACAAGTATAATTTATATTTTTTTTAATTTCATTAATAATGTCAAAAAAAATCCTCATATTTTCAAAAAACAACATTAATCTTCACCAAACATCCTTAAACATTAAAATAAATGAAATTTAAAAAAGAAAGAGAGAAAAAAATGATTGAAGAAAAGAAAAGAAGGAAAGAGAGAAAATGATGAAAGAAGAAAGGAGAGAGAGAGAGAGAAAAAATGACGGAAGAATAAAGGAGAGAGAGAGAGAGAAATAAAGAGAAAGATCTATTTGTGGTAAGAAAAATAAAGTTAATTTGTGTAAGAGTAAAATATATGTTATAATTAGTAAATAAAGTTATACAATGTATTATTTATGTAAATTGCCCTTTTGAGTATCATAGAAGAGAAAGTTTGAGATTTGCTTCTTAGCAAAAACCAAAATTAGATCGGCCAAGTGGAGTGGTATATGATTGACTCTACATTCATTTGGTGCTTATGCTGATGACTAACCATTAACGTAAATATTTTTTTATGTGAAAATAAGGGTAAATATTTTGAACAGTCACCCATATTTGAGAAATTGTCTAAAAATATTATTTTTGTTTCTTTTAGGATTATATTGTCATCCAACTGTCTCTATTTTTCTCCAAATATACTTGCACAATAAAATATCTTCTTTCTTTTAATGAGATGACATGTCAAATTATTTTTAATAATACATTTTTTAACTCTTTTAAACAATTCATATTTTATACCCAATAAAAATTATTACTTTTTCATATTGTTAAACAAAGAATTTTATTATTGTTAAAGATGTAATGTCAGATTTTCAACTCAAATAACGTTTAATAAATTTACTTTTTTTTATTATATTAAAAATAAAGTTGCATTTGTATTTATATATCTTATCATATCAAGAGAAAAATAAAAAAAAAATTATTTTTACTTTTAGTATTAACTTTTCATTCTAAATTATTTCTCATTTTTAGTTGTTCATTTTAGCATATAAAAAAAAATACAATTAATTTTTCTATTATTATTTTTAACATTAATTATTTATTCTAAATCATTTCTCATATCATTCATTCTCTAAGTTCTTAAAGAATGTGCAAAGTGCACACTCTTAATCGGATGTCATCTCACATTATTCTTCTTTTTTTTTTAACAATAATTTTTTTTCTTTTTAACTGAGCTTGTTATATTTACTTTAGTTATAGAATCTCTTCGTAGGGGAAATTTACCATCCATATGGGATACATCTTTACTTGTTCAGTATTAATTTAACATATTTTTTAAGAAATAATAAATAGAATGATAAATTTTACTATATCACTCTCTAAATATAATAAATTTAATATTTTAAAAAATGTGCTGACAAGTGACTGTAATTAATAATAACATGCATTAAAGTTAATTATTAAAAGTAAACGGAGTTAAAATTGTGACATGACATTTTTAACAATAAACAAAATTGCATTCTTTTTATAATATGAAAAAGTAATATTTTTTTATTGGGTATAAATTATGGATAGTTTAAAGAGTTAAAAATTGTATTGTTAAAACAAAACAAAAAATAATGTGACATGTCATCTCATTAGGAGAGAGAAAAATATTTTTTTTGTGTCAAGTTTTTTTTGAGTCAAATAAGAATAATTGGGTGATATTGAAATTATAAAAGAAACAAAAATAATAGTACTAGGCAATTTCCCAAACATGGGTGACTGTTCAGAAAATTTACTCGTGAAAATAATTATTACTAACCGTTAATTTATGTGTCATTTTCTTCGAGATATGATTTTTTTTAATTTGATCGTGAATTCAAATACAGAATCGTTAAACTTTTTGTTCGTTTGTTTTGATATAATTTGCTTAATAACCCAAAAGCCATCCCCTTTTTTGTGTGGGTGAGAGAGGGGATGAGAAAGCTTAGAAACATAAATATATTCAACTAACAGAACCAAACTCCCCACCCTCCCCGCCTCTATTTTAAATATAATTTCTTTTATGGGCTAATTTGAGCTATATAGGTAGCCTAAATAGTCCTTAGCTTTTTTATGCGTATTTTTTATCTTTGGCTAAATTCATTCATCGATACATATATTCCTAATCAAATTGGAATAAACTAATTATTATAGTGGAATAGATAGAATCATAGAATCTTTACACATTAAATTAAGGAAAAATTATCTAATTATACATTCTTCTTTACCCTATTATCTATTATTCCCTATCATTCCAAAATATTACAAAAATTCCTCTTTTTCTCACATTCTTTCCTTTTCCAGATACATTACCGAGAACCGTCTCACCTACACGATTTTTATTCCTTTTTCACGCTTAAAATCACTCCATGGTATCACCAGTTACCTCTATCACTTTATATTTGAATTTCAAATATTTTCTCTTTCCAGTTAATAGATTGCAAGTTATTAAGTTCTTCTTCATCTTCTTCTTCATACCCATTTTTTCTTTACAATTCATCAGTTTGTCGATTTTTCAATTTTTTTTAGCTTTTTCATCTATAAATTTCTAATACATATGGATGATGCTCCATCTTTTAGTATTGCAATTGCCCAATTAGTTTCAACTACTGAAGATAATGTACGTCGTATATTTGCTGAAGATTTTATTTAAAATATATCTTAATAAAGAAACTATACATTATTCATGAAGAATTTGAGATTAGAGAAGTTAAAGTCAAAGAAGTATGCATCTTCGCCTTCTAAATCTATTGTGAAAAAATGTCACGATCCAAGCCTAGGGCCTAGACGTGACATGGCGAATGAGGAACCCGAAAGTATCTCAAACAAGCCTCTTAGCATTCTTTTAGTCTTTCATAGGTAATGATGATAAATAAACAAGCGAAAATCATAATAGTAAATCTTCAACTTACATATGTCCAACAATACCTCTAACTTTTAGATTTATAGGGGCTAAGACAAGTCTCTAGCTCACCCTCAATCATAATAGAAGAAATTCCATAATAAAATATCTCAACATATCATAAGCTAGAAAGATAAAGGAGTATTGTTCCCAAAACATGGGAACTCACCAAAAATAGTCTTCAACGGAATCTCAACTAGCCACGTGGAGGAGAATGAGGAGGAGCACTGGTCCCTACATGGTGATATCATGTAGGCAAAAGAATATGCGTTAGTACTTTGAATGTACTAAGTATGTAAGGATGCATGAACATTGAGGAAATATTAAAATATTTCTGTAATATGGAATATAATGTAATGCATGCATAATAAATCATATAGATATCCTTTAAAACATTCATTTTGTGGGAAAATGACCATAACCGATATTTAAGACCATGCGAACTATTACATGAATTCCAACATAACCCCCTACGTTGGCCGGGGAGACTACTTGCCAGGTAGAACTCCGCTAACTTCATTCATTTCTTTAACTTTAACTTAAAGGGCTTTCATGGATCCATTAGCCTAAGCCTACAAGGGATCCTATGTTGGCACATAGTTAATGAGACAAGGGGTTGCTACTAGGATTCCCTTACCGAATTCCACCTCAATGACCCATTCGGTGCTAAGTCAATCCCACATAATAGTTTAATACTTCAAAATAGTCATAGCATATAGCTTGAGAATTCAAAACATCATATTCGGTAGAATAGCTCATTAAAACATTTGGTAATTCAAATATGCAAGAATTTTCCTTAATGCATAAAGAATACATTATTCATATCATTTCATCATTTTTTTTCATAAGACTCCCTTTTGATTATAGACATTGCTTTCATAAATATTCATTTGGAGTCAAAGCTTTTAAGTCAAACTTCATTAAAAATATAGTAAAACTAGGTAGGTTAAAATCACTTCAACTTGCAAACATGTATGTAAATAAATATGCATAAATACATTGAAATCCATTAATTAAAAATCATGCTTTAACCAACCCACCATGAATTTTAAGAACCTTTAAAGAGATAAATAGATAAATTACTTGCAATCCATCAATTCATACATATGAAATCATGTTGCATCAAAATAGATCAATAATCATTAGTTTAACCATGATTCATGCTATTAAGAATAAATAAGAATTTTCCATAAGAAAATATTACTTGAAACACGAGATTTAATTGAAAGAGTTTTTGGACTACATGGGTGGAAGAACCCATGGATAAACACCACATAATTTAGAGTAAAGCTTAACGAAAATAAACATAATTTATCATATAATTAAAATACTTTAGGCATGAGAGTGGAAAGAATACTCTCATTGAAGCCTTACATACCTAGAATCCGAAGCTTTAGTTGTAATCGAAGGATTTAATGAACACTCTCGAGTCCTAGTTTTTCTTTTCGATGGAATATTTTGTGTACTACCCAGAGTATATGAATCACCGGAATAGTATTTCTTCACTACTAAGAACTAAAACTATATTTGAGAATGAGTAAAAAAGTGTATAGAGAGAAGAGTTACTTGAGAAAACTTGATGAATAAAATGAGAAAATAAGGAGGGTACTTATAGGTGTAGAAGAGGGACCTAACAATAAATAAAAATAATTACAAAGGATGATCTTGAAAATTCAATTGAGGATTTTGATGTCACGGATGATGTCAAAGGGTTCTAGATCTTTCCATGGTAGGTGAGATGAGTTCTCTTTAACAGAATACTCTTTTTCGGAGCTGCGTTTGAATAAGATAAATTCCTTATTAGAATTTTGTGTCTCATAAGAATTGTACATATATAGTCTAGTTTTAGGTCGTTCAAGAATCAACCAATTTGGAGCATCCTACAGTGAAATATGATTTTTCTTCTATAAATACTCTATTCCGTCACAACATCCTGTCTTACAATAATTAATTTATTTGACCTACTTAACCTCTGAAACGTAAAATATGATCTTCACAAACATTGTAGGTAATGATGCTGAGGTTACTCAAAAATTTGAATCACCTAATTTGGACCATGTTATGAAAAGTTATGCTCAAAATACAGAAGTTGTATCATTTTTTTGCAAGAATTGAAACATCGTATACAATGTTTTTAGGGTATGTTACATTATATCCCCCTTGGGAACATTCGTCCTCGAATGAGGAAAGATTTAGCTTGAGTAGAGTAGTGTGTAAACCAGCAACCCATTATTAATGCAATAGTGTAATTTAAAACATCGTTTGAAATATATTTCATAATTTTGCAAGCATATGACTAGAAAAGTTGAGATGCAAAGATTTCAAGTAATTGAGCAAGGACAACTTAATACCTTAGGTTTGGGTAGAGGGAAAAATATAAGGGTATCGCTTAATCATATCCGCTTTCGCTTCCCATGTTGCACTTTCTATTTGTTGATTCCTCCAAAGGACTTTAACAGATGCAACTTCTTTGTTCCTCAATCTCTTAACTTGCCAGTCCAAAATTTCGACAGGAACTTCTTCATAGGTCAAGTTTTCTTCAATATTCACTACTCCCATAGGTACAATGGAACTAGGATCACCTACACTTTTTTTCAACATAGACACATGAAATATCGGATGAACCATGGCCATTTCCAATGGTAATTCCAACTCATATGCAACCTTGCCAACACGTCTCACGATTCTATAAGGCCCTACATACCTAGGGCTCAATTTCCCCTTTTTACCAAATCGAACCACACCCTTCATGGGTAAAACCTTTAGATACACCCAATCGTCCATATTAAACTCAAAATCCCTTCTTCTAGTGTCGGAATAGGATTTTTGACGACTTTGAGCCGTCTTCAACCTTTCTCTAATGATCTTCATCTTCTCTAAAGCATCAACTACCAAATCGGAGCCCAATAAGGTCATCTCGCCTACTTCGAACCAACCAACTGGTGATCTACATCGTCTCCCATACAAAGCCTCAAACGACGCCATCTCAATACTTGAGTGGTAACTATTATTATAGGCAAACTCGATGAGCGGTAGATGATCATCCCAATTTCCTTTAAACTCCAACATACAAGCCCTTAACATATCCTCTGGTGTTTGAATCGTCCTTTCGGCTTGCCTATCCATTTGAGGATGGAATGATATGCTCAACTTTACCTTAGTACTAAGGCCTTTGTGAAACGATCTCTAAAAGTGAGAAGTGAATTGGGTACCACGATCCAAAATAATGGATAACGGCATACCATGCAACCTCACCAACTCCCGAATATACAACTTGGCATAGTCTTCGGCACTATAGAAAGTCTTCATCGGTAGGAAGTGAGCTGACTTAGTCATTCTATCAATAATTACCCAAATCGAGTCATGACGCTTTCGGGTATGAGGCAAACCCACTACAAAATCCATATTCACATATTCCCACTTCCAAGTAGGGATTTCAATGTCTTGGGCTAGGCCACCCGGCCTTTGATGTTTGGCCTTCACTTGTTGGCAATTCGTATATTCGGACACAAATTTTGCTATGTCCTTTTTCATGCCACCCCACCAATACAACTCCTTTAAGTCTCGGTATATTTTCGTTGAACCGGGATGAATAGAGTATGTAGAATTATGAGCCTCCATCAAGATCAAACTGCTTAGGCCATCAACATTCGGAACACATATCCGACCTTGGTAGTATAGCACCCCATCCCCCCTTGGAAAAGACCTCTATCTTCTTTTTCTTTACCAACTTCTTTAACTCGATAAACTTCGGGTCAAGATCTTGCTTTGATTTAACATCCACCACCAAAGAGGATTCAGACCTATTTTGAACAACCATACCACCATCATTAGTACCACACAACTTCACCCCTAATCTAGCCAACCGGTGAACATCTTTCACCAACTCCCTCTTCCTTTCATCCACATGGGCCACACTCCCCATAGACACTCTACTAAGTGCATCAGCAACCACATTGGCTTTACCCAGATAATAGTGCACACTCATATCATAGTTCTTAAGGAGTTCTAACCACCTCCTTTGCCTTAGCTTAAGGTCCTTTTGGGTGAATACATATTGAAGACTTTTATGATCAGTATACACATCCACATGCCTCCAAATCTTCAGAGCAAAAACAACGGCCGCCAATTCAAGGTCATGGGTAGGGTAGTTACGCTCATGCACCTTTAATTTCCTAGAAGCATAGGCTATGACCTTGCCATTTTGAATTAAGATACAACCTAAACCAATCTATGAAGCATCACAATAAACTACAAACCCTTCTAATCCTTCTGGGAGAGTCAAAATAGGAGTGGAGGTAAGTCGATCTTTCAAGGTCTGGAAACTCTTTTCACACTCATCCGTCCATATGAATTTAACTTTCTTTTGGGTCAATTTTGTCATAGGAGATAAGACGGAAGAAAAACCTTTGACGAACCTTCTATAGTACCCGACTAGACCCAAGAAGCTCCTAATATCTGAAGGAGACAATGGTCTAGGCCAATTCCTGACTGCCTCTATTTTCTTAGGATCAACCTTGATTCCATCACTGGACACTACGTGACCAATAAATGCCACCTCCTTTAACCAAAATTTACACTTACTAAATTTTGCAAACAATTGCCTATCCCTCAATGTTTGAAGCACAACTCTCAAGTGATTTTTATGTTCTTCCTCACCCCGAGAGTAAATCAAAATATCATCAATGAAGACCACCATAAAAGTATCAAGGTAAGATTTGAACACCCTATTCATCAATTCCATAAATACTGCCGGTACATTCGTTAACCCAAAATTCATCACCACAAACTCAAAGTGACCATACCTTGTTCCAAAGGCCATTTTTGGAATGTCACACTCCCTCACCCGTAGTTGGTGATAGCCGGACTGAAGGTTGATCTTGGAGAAGTGACTTGCCCCTTGTAATTGATCAAACAAGTCATCTATTCTAGGAAGTGGTACTTATTCTTAATAGTCATCTTATTTAATTACCGGTAGTCTATGCACATTCAAAGTGACCCATCCTTCTTTCTCACAAATAGAACGGGAGCACCCCATAGAGAAATACTTGGTCTTATGAACCTCTTCTCTAACAAGTCCTTTAATTGTTCCTTCAACACTTTCAATTCTGTTGGGGTCATATGGTAAGGAGGAATAGAGATAGATTAGGTATCAAGGAGGAGATCGATACCAAAATCAACTTCCCTTTCGGGAGGGACATTAAGAAGGTCATTGAGAAAGACATCGGGGAATTCATTGACTATAGGAACCGACTCAAGAGGAGGACTTTTGAAGTCGACATCCCTAACCCTCATAATATGGTAAATACAACCCTTAGAAATCATTTTTTGGGCCTTAAGATAAGAAATGAACTTACCCTTTACCACTGAATCACGACCCTCCCATTCAATAACAGGCTCATTTGGAAATTGAAACTTGACTCGACGAGTCCTACAATCTATGGAAGCATAAGATGCATGTAACTAATCCATCCCAAGAATGACATCGAAATCTATCATGTCAAGCTCAATGAGATCACAAGGAATAACTTTATGCAAGATGGACACAAGGCAACCCCTATAGACCTTTCTAGCAATAATCGACTCACCAACAGGGGTAGACACGAAATAGGGCTCTAATAACATTTCAGGTAAAATATCAAATCTATTAGCAAGGAATGGAGTAACAAAAGATAAATTTACAACCGGATCTAATAGTGCATACACATCAAAAGAAAAGACCTTTAACATACCGGTAATAACATTGAGTGCATCATCAACCTCTCGTCTCCCATGCAAGGCGTAAAAGCGGTTGGTGTGTTGGACACCTCCTTAAACTTGTTAACCATGAGCAATTTGGCCTTGAGGCCTACCACCACCATCTCTACAATCCTTAGCATGGTGGCCCAGCTTGCCACACTTAAAGTTATGCCCAAAATATAGAAGTTGTATTATTTTTTTTGGAAAGAATTAAAACATTGTATACAACGTTTTTAGGGATGTTACAAAAAAAACACCCCCAAAAGGGAGAAAAATTGGATCTACCTTATCACGCTCATCTCTACCAAAGCTACATATTTTCAATGTATCTCTTTTATTTTGATTCTTAAATTAGTCTTTGTTAGTTGTATCAATGTTTTAATACATCACTGCTACAATAGCCTCTGTTTTATATAATGTATCATATTTTATATTTAACGTATTGGTACATAAATCCTAATGTTGTTGACTATTCGACTGGTGGTTATCATGCTCATACAAAAGTACTTGATACATAAATAATACATAATGTATTATTTACCATGCATCAATTTAGAAAGTGTATCTTCAATATTATTCAAATCAGTTGTGTGTTATGTATCAAGATTACCCAATAATAATCTCGGTGCATAAATCATAATGTACTATAACTGAAGCACTGTGTATCTGGCATGATCTAAACCGGCCTGTGAGTGACACCCACTCTAACGCTCTGGTGGGAGAACCATTACTACAACTTAAATAAGCAATATTAACAAGAGACAACAATTAAAGATGTGGAAACAAGTTTAAATATCAGTTTAAAAGCTGAGTTCCCATAAACTCGGTAAGTTGACAAAACAAAACTTAAACATGCGGAATTTAAACCCCTAGAACATAAAAGTCATTGCCAAAACTCTACTAACCAACAAGTCTAAGGAAATGGGGATGCAATCCCTAAAACCATAACATAATAACACTAAATAAAAGTCTAAGTCCCAAAGGATGGACTAAGAACTAAGATGGATCTATCGCATCCTGAAAGAGCTGCCTCACTCTTAAATCTGGCGAATCAACTATCTCCAAACTGAGGTCTGTCAGTAGTTGCCTGAAGATGCCCTATACTCAACAAAGAAAAAAAACTGCAGTATCAGTACACAAAACAATGGTGTACTGGTAGGATTACACGGCTGTTCCGGTAAATGAAATATAAACAAGTAGCCACAACACAATAGACACATATGTATAGAGTACTTTACCACTTAACATATCATAATCAGTATATATACATATCCACAGGTTAACAATCTCAATTTCAATGCAACAGTCAAAGAATGATTCTTTTATGGAACCCACACCCAAATTGTTAGTTGTGTCAGAACGTGACACCCGATCCAATATTATGTCAGAACATGACACCCTATCCAAATATGTGTTGGAACGTGACACCTAATCCAATTATGTGTCAGAACGTGATATCAAATCCAATCAACCAAAATCACAATGACAATGAATAGTCTCACATAGTTACACAAGCAAGTAATAGATTCATTTCATGTAATTAATCACAAATAGTCTTTCCATCAAGTTCAATCTATATCTCCCTATTCATATACATGCATACATATAATGGGGCAGTTAACAAGGATATATATCACAGACAGGAAAATAAATCATCACCTACCTCGAAATCAAGCTTAAATGCTCTCAAAGGACTTGAGTTTTTTCCTTCGTGTGTTTTAGTTTGTTCTTGGTCTAAAACAATTACATACATGCAAATGATCAATAAAAGTGGCCCCCTTTACCCGGATCATATCTAAACACTAGTCCTTATCCAAGTTCATGATCCTAACACCCAACTAGGGCTTTTTTCCACAATTCAATTCAAGACAACCCTTCCAACCAACGGTAAATAACAAGGGTTCTAAGTTCTAAGAATCAAAATACAGATTAGGGGTGTCATTGACCTACCTGTTGCATGATAATTTATGGAAAACTGATAGGAAACTTCCCTAGGTTGCCCCTTAGATCTCAAAAACGAAGTCAGTAGAAAAACAATATTTTAAGGACTTTTTCCAGTTTAAGTCGCGACTGGCCCCATCACAGCAGGCACCATCCCGCCACAATAGCCCTGCCCTAGCAGGAGTATTCCATCCATGGCGAGTTGCGTGAATACAAAGAGTTATAATTTGAGTTCCAAGCTCCCATTTTGCAACATAGCTTCAAACCTTGACATTCTAACACCACCCTTTCACACTGAGATTAATTTCGGGAGTTCTACTTGCCCGTATTTGATCTCGTACAGACATACATGCTCCTTAATGTCTTGGATATCAAATCAAATGATCAAATTCATAATTAAATCCTCTCTCCATTACCAGATTACCCTAGATCTCACTTGACTCAGATTTCGTCCAAGTTTGGCCTAGGCTCAAAATTTCCAAGTTACTACCTAGAAGTTTCCTAGTCCAAATTCCTTCTCCATTGACTTATCCATAATGAAGGAAACATGTCGATACAATAGATACCAATTTACCCATTACTCATCCCCGAGTGACAAAACTAGGAAAAACTGGCTAAGTTAAGAAAAGTAGTACCTGAATCATCAAATAAATGGGGATACTTGTCTCGCATGTCCTTCTCAGTTTTCCATGTAGCTTCCTCCACTGAATGATACTTCCATTTTACTTTCATCGAATTTAATCTCTTTAGTCCTTAGCTTTCAGAGATAGAAAAGGCACCCTGTGTAGCCTTACTACCTCCTTCACATAAACTTCGTCAACTTTTGTGCATTATAGTCTACTCTTAATGGAATGAAGTGGACAGACATTGTCAATCTGTCAACCACAATCCAAATGGAATCAAACTTCCCCAAGGTCTTGGGAAGACCCACCATGAAATCCATAGCTTTCATTTCCCACTTCCATTCAGGAATGGACATCCTTCGAAGTAACCCTATAGGCCTTTAATGCTCATACTTCACTTGTTATAGTTGTGACACTTAGCCACAAACTCAGCTATGCCTTTCTTCATGCTAGGCCACCAATAAAGCCGCTTCATATCTTGATATATTTTGGTCACACTCGGATGAATAGAGTACCGCAAACCATGACACTCAGACAAAATTTTCTGAATCAAGTCATCCACTCGGGGAACATAAATCCTTCCCCTAAAACTAAGCACGCCACCTGCATCAAGAGCCGTATCCGGTTTCTTGCTTGAGGTTTTCCATCCACCATCGATGTCTCAGGTTCAAGTATTTATGAGAGAACACATGTTGTAGGTTGTGATGGTCAGTAAATACTTCACACTTAACACCATAAAGGTAATGCTGCCAAATTTTTAGAGCAAAAACTATTGCTGCCAACTCCAAATCATGCGTCAAAACGTTCCTCTCATGAACCTTCAATTGTCGCAAGGCATAGGCTATGACATTCTTATCCTGCATCAACCCATCACCCAAGCCTGAATATGAAGCATCCCAATAAATAATGAAATTTTTACATTCAATTGGCAAGGCCAGAATAGGTGTCGTGGTCAGAAAAGTTTTGAGCTTTTGGAAGCTCTCTTCATATTTATTAGTCCACTCAAACGGTACCTCCTTTTGAGTCAGTCTTGTCAAATGGGTGGTGATAGAAGTAAAATTCCTCACAAACCAGCGATGTAGCTAGCACGTCCCATAAAACTTCTAACTCCATTCATAGAGCTAGGCCGGTCTTAGTTCTTGACTACTTCAATATTTTGAAGATCTACCATTATCCTTCTTTTGAAACCACGTGTCCTAATAAGGCAACTGAAAATAACCAAGATTGACACTTAGAAAATTTTGTATATAATTTTTGTTTCCCCAAGACATCTATAACAATACGAAGATAGTCTGTATGTTCTTCATAACTCTTCGAATAGACCAGAATGTAATCTATAAACACAATTATAAAGGAATCCAGTAACATCTCGAACACCCTATTCATCAAACTCGTGAAGGTTAAAATCATAGTGCCCATTTCTAGTTCTAAATACCGTTTAGGGAACAACCTCAGGGATAATCTTCAGCTGATGGTACCCACACCTTAGATCATTTTTTAAAAAAGACTGATGCACCCTACAACTGGTCAAAGAGATCATCTATGCGAGGCAACATGTACTTATTTTGAATGGTAAACTAAGTCAGCTGCAGGTAATCTACACACATCTTCATACAATCACCCTTCTTCCTAACAAACAAGATCAGAGCACCCCACGAGGAAGCACTAGGATGGAAAAAACTTTATCAAGAAGTTCTTAGATTTAAACTTTAAGCTCTCTCAATTCTGTTGGATCCATATGATAAGGAGGAATAGAGATTGGGCGAGTGCCCGGCTCCAAGTCAATGCAAAAATCTATATCTCTATCTGGAGGCATACCAAACAAATTGGTAGAAAACACTTATTTAAACTCAGATACCACAAGAATAGACTTAATAGAGGGAGACTCTACATCAACCTCCTGAATATGAGACAAATATGCCAAAATCCCTGCCCCACCATTTTTGTTGCCTAGATGAAAGATATGGCTTTAGCCGGCTTAGGCTTGTACACCCTTTTCCACTCTAACCTTTCCCTACCCGCGATCTCTAGAGCCACAGTATTAGTATTACAGTTAAGAACAACATAATAATCACATCAAAGTTAGCCATGTCCAAAATTACCAAATTATTCCAAGTATGAAAACACATAAATAGAAAAGAACAAGCATGATAGACATGGGTGACTATAATAGACTCTCCAATTAGGGTAGAAATATGGATGGGGGCATCAAGCATATCACAAATCATATCAAAACCCAAGGCAAATTGTACTGACACATAAGAGTAAGTAGAACCCAAATCAAATAAGATAGTAGTCATCTGGTCACAGACAAGAATAGTACCTTTGATCACTGCATTAGATGCCTCACTCTCCGTCATGCCTAAGAAAGCATAAAATTATGCCATGTCATTCTGACGGGCAATTTCTCTACCTGATTGTACTACTCCTCTACTCGCATTACCATTTCCTTGGCCTCCACGACCTCTCTAGTTCCCTCCTTTCCCATCTTATAGACGTCATCTACCATTATTACCTCCACCCGTTCATACCACTACTTTGGTCTGCTGTTGCACCGGATCAGTCATGCCAGGGTGGGGATATTCTCTCCTCATATGCCTTGGCTCTGCATAATTAAAACAGTTGCGGTCAAGGGAAGGCCTGCTTCCTAGAGTGAACGAAGCTCTCTGACCCTCTTGGGTAGAATTTTGTTGTGGAGTCCCTGAGTAACCACCCATAGAAGTGGGAATAGTTGACTGATTTGGCTGGGCTGCAATTGCCGGCCTACCCAAACATCTAGAGTAAGAGCCATTAAAGTTACCTGTATTCTTGGGCTTCTTAGCCAAAGCCTTAGTCTACCCACCCCTTCAAATTCCTTCTACCTTTTACACAAAGTTTGTCACTTCATTAAAACTTTTAACTACAGAGGTCATGTGGACAGACAATATCTATAATTCGGGATTCAATCCCTTCACGAAAAAATGGATCCCCTCCTCCTCTGTAGTAACCAACTGTGTAGCATATCTAGATAAAGCATGAAACTTAGCCTCATAAGCGGCTACTGTCTACCACCCTGCAACAAAGCCATGAAATCATCCTTCTTGCGATCCCTCAAGGTTTGGGGTACATATTTCTCCAGGAATAAAGCTACTACTGAACCCAAGTGAGGGAAGGCAAGACTGGTGATTGACATTCCACAAAGGCCCTCCACCACTGCTTGGATTCTCACTGAAGATGGAAGGTCACGAACTCAACTCCATGCTGGTGAACTATGCTCTACTTGTAAAGCCTCTTATAACAGTCCAGCATGAACTCATAAGCATCGTCACTCTCTGAACTTTGAAAAAATGAAGGCTTCAACTTCAAGAACTTAATCAATATCACGTTCTTAGTGCTAGTCATCACTGGGCCTAGATGGAAATAGAAAAAGGCATCAGTGCCCAATACTTCATCCATCTGAGGAACTGAAGCAGTAACGAGATGAGCAATTAGAGCTTGGGCTACGGACACTGTGGGAATGGCTCTAGTAATAACTAACTCACTCAAGAAAGTCAGGATCTGCTGGGCTATAACTGGGTCCAGAGGAGGAAGTCCTCCAGCCTCGGCTTCAGCATTCACCTCCTGCTCAGCATCCTCCTCAACCTCCACTTCCATATCCTTTTTTACCTCTGACTAGTGTGCAGGATAGGCCTCTTCTTGAGGAACATTATCAGCTTGAGCCTCACCCCTGAAGGGTGCCTCCTTTCCGCAGCCTCTGTCGCATCTCCTTCTCCTTCCCCAACCTCAGTCTCACCCCTTAACAGTTGGCTTCTCCTCTAGTTCGACAAAAGCTACAGGCCAAACACCGTGGTAGCGCATGTTATCCATTTGTGGGCAAAAGAGTGAAAGAAGTTAGATACTAATTTGGAGCACTAGATACCAATTGAAATTAGGTCATAGAACGAAGGAAGAAAAAGATAAGGAGATTTCCTAAAGTCCTATAGTCTTTCGAAGAAAAGTACAGACGTCTCCGCACCATTCTGCAAGACTCTAATAGACTAGTTTTGGTACAACGAGATCAACGAATATAGGGCTCTGATACCAACTTTGTCACAACCAAAAATGAGCCGTGAGTGGCACCTACTCTAATCCTCTGGTGGAAGAACCATCACTATAATCCAACTAAGCAATATTAACAAGAGACATGCATTTAAACATGTGGAAACATGTTTAAATATCAATTTAAAAGTTGATTTCCCATAAAAATCGGTAAATTAACAAAACAAAACATAAATATGCAGAATTTCAACCTCTAAAACCTGAAAGTCATTGTACCAAAACTTTACTAACCAACAATTCTAAAGAAAAGGGGATACAACCCCGAAAACCATACTATAATAAGTCTAAATAAAAGTCTAAGTACGAAAGGATGGACTAAGAACTAAGATGGATTTATGGCAGCCTAAAAGAGTTGGCTTACTCTTGAATCCGGCAAATCAATGATCTCCTAACTGAGGTCTGTTAGTAGCTGCCTGAAGATGCCCTGTACTCAACAAAGAAAGAGCAAGTGCAATATCAGTACATAAAATAATGATGTACTAGTAGGATCACGCGGCTATTAAGGTAAGTGAAATATATACAAGTAACCACAACACAGTAGACACACATGTACAAAGTACTTTACCACTTATTATCTCATAATCAGTACATATACATATATATAGGTTAAAAATCTCAATTTCAAAGCAATGGTCAAAGAATGGTTCGCTCATAAAATCCACACCCAAACTGTTAGTTGTGATAGAATGTGACACCCGCTCCAATTATGTGTCAGAACGTGACACCTAGTTCAATATTGTGTGGAAACGTGACATTCGATCCAAATTATGTGTTGGAACACCCAATCCAATTATTTATCGAAATGTGATATCCTATCCAATCAACCATAATCACAATCACAATGACAATGAATAGTCCCACATAGTTACACAAGCAAGTAACACGTTCATTTCATGTAATTGATCACAAATAGTCTTTTTATTACTTTCAATCCATCTCTCCCTATTCACATACATGCATGCATACAATAGGAAAGTTAACAGGCATATATATCACAGATGGAAAAATAAATCATCACCTACCTCAAAATCAAACTTGAATGATATCAAAGGACTTGAGCTTTCCCATTTTGAAGTATTTCAGCTTGTTCTTAGTCTAAAATAATTACATACATGCAAAGGATCAATAAAAGTGGCCTCATTTACCCATATCATATCTAAACACCAGCCCTTATCCATGTTCATGATCCTAACAACCAACTAGGACTTTTTCCAACATTCAATTCAAGAAAAAACCCTTCCTAAACAATAAATAGCAAGGGTTCTAAGTTCAAAGAATTGAAATATGGATTAGGGGAGTAATTGATTATTTTGCGCGAGAATTTGTGAAAAACTGATAAGAAACTTCCTTAGGTTGCCCCTTATCTCTCAAAAATGAAGTTTATAGAAAAATATCATGTTTTAGGTTTTTTCCCGATTTAAGTCGCGACTGGCCTGCCACGGCTGACCCCATCCCCGTCACAGCGGCCCTTCCCTGGCAAAAATAGTCCCACCACGGCAGGTTGCATAGAGACATAGAGTAGGAATTTGAGTTCCATTCTCTCTTTTGAAACACACATTCAAACCTTGACGTTCTCTGGCGAAAATAGCCCCACCACGGCAGGTTGCATAGAGACATAGAGTAGGAATTTGAGTTCCATTCTCCCTTTTGAAACACACATTCAAACCTTGATGTTCTAACACTACGTTTTACGTCAGTATTCTGAAGCCAAATGCTCTTGGATGGGTAGTTGAATAGGAGGATAAATGAGATCAATTTTGCGAGTACTACTCGCCCGAATCTGATTCCTTAAAGCGTATAAGCTCCTTAACGTCTTGGCTATCAATTCAAGTGATCAAATTCATAATTAAATCCCCCCTTCCATTATCAAATTACCCTATATCTCACTTGACTCTAATTTCGTCCAAGTTTGGCCTAGACTCAAAATTTCCAAGTTACTGCCAGAAGTTTCTTGTCCCAAATTTCTTCTCCATTGGCTTATCCATAACGATCGAAACATATCATTACAATATCAAATCCCATAATATGTATATGTATCATTTTGTTTTTAATTTTATGTTTAATTCATTTTCTAATGTAATATACATTATTTTACAGAAGCAGGGGTTTTTTTGTAGCTGCTTTTGTTGAGTACCTTATCTATGTGATCCGATCCTATCTGGTAGTTTCCAATCTAATTACCCTCATACAGTATAAACAACACTGTTATGAAAATATGATAGCAAAAAGGTCAAATGAGGTTATGTTAGAGAAAAGGATGATCCACCAAAGCCTAACGATCATTTCATATCGCCAGCTGAAGATGATTTGGTTAATGTAGAATAGTTATGTATCATAGTTGTGTAGTCATGATACCTTTAATATTTTTTTATAAGATACTTTTGCTTATGTTTAAGAGTATTTACTCTTAAAACTTGTACGAATGTCTAATGTTTTTGAATTTGAATATCTTATATTAGTTACACCACATTGTTGTATTTTTTCCATAGTGTATTTTGTAATTATAGATGGACAACTAAAGAAATGATACATATAACAACATGTCATGACTATATAATAATATTTTTGACACATAAAAGTATACTTGATACATGATAATTTACCTGATACATATTAATGTCATATTTTAAAATACAAGTATGTATATATCAGATACATAAATGGTGATACATAAGTGTCATTATCAGGAGTTTGTTTAGTTTGTGGTAAATGTGAACTACTTGCAGTAATGTATCTAATACAATAATATGGAATGTAGTAATACATTTATTAAATCATGTATCCGATACGCAACAGAAAGTACCAGATACATAACATTCTGTCTTTAAACAGTGCTTCCATCAAAGATAACATTTATCAAACACATCTAAATATATTTTAATTTTCCTACAAAATATTTTCATACTTCAAGCACAGTCCTTTGAATAACATTTTAAGGCATAGTTGCATAATTTGTTTATCAATTTTTTTATATATATCAGATACATTCCAAATCAGCACCATCTCATGTATCACTCAAAAATAAACTACAGTAATTCACAAACATACCAAGATAGATAAATGATATGTATCATGCCCATTTTCTTGATTAGAATTATTAAATTCAAATTAATACCACATATATATGATACATATTAATGGATAATTTGAATTACATGTATCAAATATACATTACTGGCCATGATACATTCATACAAATTACTACTAAATACTCAATTTTTGGTAATGATACATTCACACAAAATTAATTTACATGTATCTGATACCTACTAACGACCACACGTTAATGCATAGATCTAAAACCAAACATATTAGGGGCAACCTTTACTTCTCTATTGTATCCGGTAGGATTACATTACTTATAAATGTGCTAAATATTTTTAGCAATAGTAATGTATCATAACTAATATATCCAGATCGAAAACACAAATCAAAAAATCTTTTGGCCATGATACATTCATAAAAATTAAACTACATGTATTTGATACGTAATAACTACCACACAATAATATCGATCTAAACCAAACACCTTACAAGCAAACTTTACTACTTTAATGTAGTATTTAACAATTTAATAGATATTTTAGAAACAACAATGTATCATGACTAATACATACATCTCGAGATCACAAATCAAAGCAATATATCTCCCCAGCCTTTTTGTCCGTTGTATCAATACATAGTGGATACATTGCGAATTCAGACTCATTTTTCTTACTTCCAAGTAAAGTTTTAGTCCCATGTCATTCCTGATAATCAACGGAGGTGAATTAGCTTCTACGATTTATCGAATTTTTAAATTTTTTCTAAAGTTATCGATCCCCAATTCAGCTGCAATGGCAGATTTGAAATACACAAAAGAAATAGTTTGTCCAACAACTATTTCATCACTTTTGTGTCATTCATAACTCACTTCATTTTTTCCAAATTCCTGAATGTCTTAATAGAATAAATATATTCAGCATGTATCAGATAATGCTTTCAAAGTTTTTGAATTTGTTACGATTTGAAAGAGATTTGAGAGAAGAATTTTTGAATTTTGAATTGTATAAAGTGATACAATTTGAGAGAGATTGACAGCAACACGATTTGCATGATTTGTGGAATTCATATTCAATTTTACGTTTTCTTTCCTTTTTAATCATAATAGAAATTTGTTCTAATGTATCAGCTGTAATGTATCAGAAAGATTGGAATGTATTCGGATAGCACAAATTTGAAGGGATTTTTGAATAATGTAAAAGGGCAGGTATAAGATGTAATTTGCTCCTTACACTATAGGATTCCTAACAAAATTACTTAAATTAAAGGTCTTTATGTTTGAATTCCTGAAAAATATATCCTTATATGAATGCTTGCTTCCCTTTTTTTATTAAATCTTAATTAGCTATGTGAAACTAAATCGGCCAGTATCAAACATTCAATGAGAAATGAAAAAACTACTCTTTTTGTCCCATTTTAAGTGGCACTCTTTTTTTTTTTAGTTCATCCCAAAAAGAATGTCACCTTACTATAATTAGAAACAATTTAACTTTAAAATTTTTCTTTTATCTTTAGGGGTCATTTGGTAGGGAACAAGTTATTCCGGAATTAATTATCCCCGAATAAATTATCCTGGAATAAGTTATTCCACCATGTATATGAGATAACTTATCCTATCACTAAGGTATAAATGGTGGGATAAATAATTCTAGGACTGCTTAATACCTCCAATCAAATGCAAGATAAAATAGTCTTTATACCTTACACCTCACACCAAACGACTCCTAAATAAAATGATTCTCAATTACACAAATATATAAGGATTGTTTTAGACAACATGTTTCAAAAGTCTTACTTTTTTTAAATACCATGCTAAGTTAAAGAGTGTCACGTAAAATGGGACGGACGGAGTAATGCATTTATAATACTTATATGAAGGAAGTATGAGTCGTAGCCACTGCGCAAATGTTGTATTTGTCACTCCAATATCTTGAATCAAAACATGAGAGAATCATGACCAAGTGATGAGTGCATAAAAAGTATTTGCTTGTGGTCCATCCAATCTCTCATTGAGAATGACATGATGGTGAGACAGAATACTAATCCCATCTTTGAATCCAAGAATTTGGACCACACCAATTAGCAGTGGAATGCATGTGCTTTGCATAGCACACCAAAAACACTCTTAGAGAGATCAAGTTTTCTGCAAATAGTTAACTATTTATATATAATAATCATTCCTAATCTGACCAAAGACAGCCTTTGGAACAGGCACGCTATATATCTTGCTAATCAATTAATGATCCTATATGAAAAAGAAAAGGTAGTGTGGTGCTGGTGCACTAAATTAAATATCTTCTTTACGTGAATTCAAGATAATTCTTGCACTGAACTCCTCACACTTTCCAAATCTTAATTTTAAAAGAAAACTTTAGTGATATGTTATATATATATATATATGGTCAAATTATATTTTTAATTTGTTATACATAATTTTATTTTATGTTTTGATATAGCTTTTCACGACTTGGACTTGAACTCGTAGCTAGCCTTCTGATTACAACTTTTACAGTCGATCATGCATTAATTTATTTAGTCTTTTCTTCTTTCATGATCCTATATGTGCCTTAATGGAGTGCTACTTTATTTGGAAGGTTCTTCTTTTTCTCATGATAGCTTGGGCCTTAGGACCATTAACTAGTTATTCCTTTGCATAAGTATATTACATCATGCACATAATGATGATCAAGATTGATCCACGTGCCAACTTGCGCACGGGCCCAACAATTTAATTAGATCACTTAAAAAATTTTAATTTTTTGTTATGATCTCTTAACCATATGAATAATTTAAGTTTTTATAGTACTATCTGTCATAAAAAGCTATATTATACGGACCCAAAAAATAATTTCAAATTTTATATTGTCCAAAAAAAAATCACACTGCATTTGACATGTCTAGCTCTTGTTCATACTCCCAATCACAGCCATGACTATATCCATTTAACATGAATTTAGCGGCACGCATTTATATTGTGGATGTTATTTCTTAAAGAGTTGCATCTTTAATTAAACTTACAACAGCCGAAATATAAAACTTGAAGAAAATACTTGGGAGTTTTTCCCCTGCAAAGAATACATTGCAGAATGTAAGTTGGAACAACTTATAAGATATAAAAAATCAAAATTATTACTACACAATTGTGCAAAGAAAGTCTTTGACTTTCTAATGGTGACATTTTTGCAAAAATTTGGTGGGCATTATAAATATCAATGTTACAAATCTCACACCCCTTTCTATTCCTCCTTTCTTGCGTGTTTCTCCAAAAATCCATCTTTCCACTCCATGTTCTATTTCAGTTTTGTTAAAATCCATATCTTTCAAAACATGTTGCACGATGCAATTTTTCAAAATATGAATTTTCTGTGTGTTCTTCTATTTTCCACTTCATAAAGATGCAATTTTGTTAAAATCCATAAACCACTTCAATTAAGGAATTGCATCTTATTTCCACTTCTATTTTAAGTTTGACACATAACAAAAACTTGGAATCATACTCATCATGTTGAAGAAAGTATTTTATCTCTCTCAATTTAGGGCTATTTCCAAATTCTTAATCCATTAAATTATTCAATTTTAAATTTTAACATTAAGTCAAATCAGATATACTACTAACTAATTTCGATCAAATAACATCATATGGCAATACAGATTAATAGTCGAAAATAAAACGATACTTTAGATGATGGTGGAAAAATTGAAGAGAAAATACCCATGGAATTGGATGGCTGTTTGGTGGGAGCAGAAAGATCGAATATTGATAAACCCATTTGCTTCTTCTTACTACTTTCCATTGGAATCAAATCTTTGAACTGCACGCCTATGAGAATTCTGAATTCGAAGACTTACCCATAGCACCGCAGAGTAGCAATACAAGAAGAGCTGAAGATGAGATATTGAGAAATAAGTGTTAAAGATACTTGTGTCCAGCAGGAATAGCCACGTTGTGTTTGGGTATGCAAAAAGTCTACAATAACCTCAATTTGAACTTAAATGCCATTAAGATAACATGTTGATACCACCTTTACCAACTCACTCTTCTGTATAAAATATAATGTTATTCTTGAATCCTAGACCAAATGAGTTGGTACGAATTCTACCTACTGGCTCATGCAATATTCCAATTTTTCTTTTATTTTTACTTTGTATAACAATTTATAATTAGGGTATATATAGATTAGGTTGCTTCAGATTTTTTAATTATCTTATCAAATTTTAAATTATTAAATCAAATCAAAAGTCGGGTTATTTAATCTTGAATTTTTTGATTTTTTGAACTCTTTTCCGATAAAGTCTACATTATGCATAACTTATGCTTCAAGTATTATTTAGTCCTAAGTAGGTTATAACAATATAATATTGTATTGGGTGAAATCAACAATGAAAATGTGGCAGCAAGAATGAAGGACACGTGGTGGAGAGGTGTACGGGTGAACATGGAGTCAACATGTTCGATCTTCCAAATAGACGTTCAGTCATATAAAAATGATTTTCACTATGAACTAGGAAGGGATGTAGAGTCGAAGAGGAAGGACTCGTCTCCTAGTAACATGGACAAAGAGACTAAAAGGACAAATGCTTGGGCATTGTCAGACATATTGTTTCTGTGTGGCAGAAATATTATCTACCATCACTAATGGCATCACCACGTGGCATGCACCCATTGGTTTTAGTAGGGATCAAGTGGAGCCTTCCAATTGACCGGAACCCCACCCTTGTAACCTTTAAATAATGTACTTCATCCATTTGATATTCATTTCAGATTCCAAGCAATACAAAAATAACACTCTTATTTTTGAGCTCCAAGTTTACTTTATTTACTCAGTCTTTATCATTTAAGCATTTTTACTCCTAATTCCTGAGTTATCAGAAATAAGACGTATCTCCGAATTCAGTACTGGCAACGACATCAAAGCTCAAAGCTTCACTTTGTTACTCGTTTTACTTGCTTTTTACTTATTAAACTCATAATATTAACTGTTAATAATTGTATCAATGAGTTAAACTAAGATGTGTCCTTGACTTCATAAAATTTTAATAAACCATTTTTTGGTGAAAGATTTGGTGCCCACCACAGGTTCAGGACAATTGTGTGTTAGTTTAACTCAATGAACCTTACTTTCTTACTTGTGAAAACATTGATATTTTACAAGAATCGCCGATAACGAGCAGAAGCCTACATGACTTCGAGCATCTTGTGCACATCCTAGAGAACCAACAAAGGTCCCTAATGGACCACATTGCTGCCCAAGAGGAAAGGTTTGAATGCTTGCAAAGGACCATAGTCGAAATACTCTCTAGCAGAATTAGGGCAACAACGTCAGGAATCAACTTGAAAATGGCCAACTTAATGATATGAACAACAGTCTTCATGCATTCTACCCAAAATCTTTCTGGTACATTCATACTATGCAATACATTTTTGCATATCTCTGTCACGTGTCGATATTTTCTTTAAGCTACTTCATTTTGTTGGGAAAGTCAATTGTCGCCTTATCATCTTCTCCTTAAAATAGTTATTAAACTCACGGGACATGTATTCTCCCCCATAGTCCATATGGAGACATTTAATTCTCCTTCCAATTGTATTATTCCCCACAGTATGTTAGAACTCTTTAAACTTCTCAAATACTTTAGACTTTTCTTTTAAGAAGTAAATCCATATGTATCTTAAGAAGTCGTCAATAAATATTAACATGTAACAATAACCACTGATGGAGAACTATTTCACTAGTCCAAATACGTTTGAGTGCACCAACTCCAGTGGCACCTTGGCTTGATATTTTGATTTTCCATAGGAAAGTTGATGTGCTTTTCTATATTGGCATCCAACACATATAGTGTCTTCTATAATCTCAAGCTGTGAAAGACCTTTTGATTTTAACTATCACATCATTATTTTTAGTTTATTATAGCTCACGTGCCCAAGACGTACATGACATAAATCAACTATTTCATTACTATGACTTTTCACAACATAAGTCGTCTTGGCTGACATGGTGTAGATTGGTTCTAATATTCTCCTTTCTATGATTGGTTTGCTATGACTATCAAGTTTTGAGATACTTTTACATCATTTGTCCTACACAAGGCATAGTTTCTTGAATTTATTAGTTGTGAAACATATAATAAGTCCATCTTCATACCTAGATATAATAGATATTTTGAAGTTCTACTTTTCTTGAGTTTTGATGAGGCACAAACACCATTTTATCAATATGAGTTATTGACATTTATGAATTCTTCGCAGTCATCACTACTCGATCTGTCTTTATATTTGCTCATGTTGATAAGCTTTTTTCTCATCACTAGTCATGTGATTAGAACATACTGAATCAACGATTCAATCATGTTCATCATCAACCAGTTTTTCACTTACCGTTGCAAGTACAAACTTCTCCTCTTTATTAGATTGATAGGTGACAAAGTCTTGATTTCTTTCTTTAACGGTATAAAGATCTCAAAATTTTAAGTGTTTTCTTTATCTTTCTTTTTTGGGTGTAAAAATAGCTATGTTATCTTCATCTTTTTTATACCAGCAAGCTTTGGCATAGTGTCTTTTTTCCCATAATTATAACACTTCTTCATTTGTCATGTGTTGGAAACCTTGATTCAACTGCTTGTTATGTCTTCGACTTCTTTGATGTTGATTATTCTAGTATTTTTCTGACCATGAACTTCTCTCCTTATCTTTTTTTGATAGTCTTATTTTTTGCTGAAAAACGCCTAGATGAAGACTTGGTAAATATGGCTTCCCAAATCTTTTTCATTTGCCAACAAATTTTTCAACTCACGTAAATTTGGTTTTCTGACCACCCGCGTGTGGTCGTAATTATGTTTTTATACTCCGATCTCAGATCATGAACAATGATTTTTCTCATTCTTATCTCTGTGATAATATTCTCTGAATCTAATTTTGATATTTCATCAGATAAAATTTTTACTATTGAGAAGTATTGATCATCATATTCTATTGTGACACTGACAAAATCTCATTTTCAAGCCTTTGTAATTTCGCATCATTTTTTTAATAAAAATTATAGACAATGTATCCCAAGATTATTTGGGTGTCTTGAAATTCTTAATTTATTATTGGAACTCATGCTCAACTATTACAGTGAGAGCATACATGGCCATTTTATTTTTGAACTTCCATTATTTTGTTGCTTTAGCATTTATTGGTGGTGTAGTGTCTAATCCACTGATGATATCCCATAATTCCTATCCGAGTAAGCAACATTGCATTCTCATGCTCTATAATTCATAGTTTCTTGTGTTGAGCGTCTCAACACTGTTGAGAGTGCTTACAAAATCTGCCATTGATTAGTGCTTCGTGATTTGTAGTCTCCTACAGTGGCTTGTAGAATCTCATTTCCTTTGAGTTGCTACCTTTCTCTATTCATCAGGCTTTGATATGACTTGTTGGATATTCTTTATAGGCACAATTGGTTGCTCACAACTTGAATTTTACTACTGCAAAGTAAACCACTTCGATCTTACAATCTTAATCAGTCACTTGTTGCTTGCTTCAACAACATTGTTTACTTGAGCACTCACTCTTATTTTTTTAATTTCTTTCTTTGAACACATAAACAACTCAAATAGACCACATTTATTTATAGGTGGTGATGAAAAGATCTAGTGAGAGATATTTACTACTCTCTTCTAGAATATTCCTCCAACACCTTAATTCTAGAACTACCATTTCTAGAATATTTTTAGACTTTCCTCTCTAGAATACTCATTCTAGAGATCTCCATTTAATTATTCTAAATTCTTAATTATTCTAAATTATTCTTTAAAATGTCTTAAATATGTAACGGCCTTCTTCCGTCATTACGGGTAAGTCAATAAGGAAGGAATTTGGGCCAGACAAGCTTGGTTAGTGAATTCAAAAAAATTGAGCCTAAGCCAAACTTGGATGAATTATGAGTTAGGAGAAGTCTAGGATGATCCGGAGTAGGATGGGGGATTGAAAATCTTTAATTTGATTGGGTTAACTAATATCCAAGATGATACCGAGCTTGTACAACTTTATGAAATAGCATTCGGGTGAGTAAAATTCTCAGAATTAGACTTAGCATGAAAGGTATATTTTAAGGCGTCTTGGGGTGAGGGCATGTTGTGATATGGGAGACTTGGAGATTCTTTACGAGGTCACTGTCTCTGCATAGCCTATCAAGTGAGAATAATTTCGCCAGGGTGGGGACACCAAAGCAGGACGGCCTCGCTGTGGCAGGACAGACGTGACTTAAAGTCGAAAAAAGTCCCAAAATGGTTTTTAGTCATCCCACTTTGTTCTTAAGACATCAGAAGCGACCTAGGGTGAATTCTTATTGATTTCTATCATATTTTATGCCAAAGGTAAGTAAATTACTCCCTTAATTCATATTTTGATTCCTAGAACCTAGAAATTATGGTTGGTGATCATTGGGAGAGGGTTTTGGCCTGAAACGAATGGTGGAAAATAGCCCTAGATGGGGTTAGGATCATGAGTTTGGCCTAAAAGGGGGGGTTATGTTATAATTCATACAAATTAGTCACTTGTATTTATCTTTTGTATGTAATTACTATTTTTAGACTTAGAACAATCTGAAGGAACCCGGAAGAGGAAACCTCCTACACTTTAGAGTGGTCAAAAGCTTAAATTCGAGGTAGGTAATGGTTTGTTTCCTATATGTAATTCATGTACTTGCTAAATTACTCAATTGTATGCATATGTGTATATGAATAGGGAAGAATGCAATGATTAATGTGAAATGAATACTTACTAACCATGACTTCTAATGAACCTGTTCTTGGTAGATAAGATTGTTTGACAATTCTCCTGATTATGGCTGACTTGTACGCTTGGATCAGGTGTCACATTCCAAACCACATTTGAATCGGGTGTCATATTCTGACACATAAATAAGTGGTTGTAGATCCCATAAGAGGAACCTTATGTGAAATTGCATGTGTAACAGCTTGTGTTATCCTAACCTAAACTATGCTCGATGACTAGGAGAAAATTTAAGGAAAGAAACTGACCCTGAGGACCATGAGTGTCCTCTACGATTCGTAGAGGATTCTACTAGTCGTAGGGATGACCTATAGTCCCTTCCTGCACTTAGATAAATTCTAAGTATTGAGGTTCACTCCTACGACAGTCATTATGAATACTAATGATTTCTATGAGTCGTTTCTACGACACATAGAAGCACCTGACACTTAACCAAATTTTGGAGCTCGAATGTCAATCCTACAAGTGGAGTTGATGAGTCACTGAAGTTCCGATGAGTCGTACAAATGACCCGTAGAGAAACTTTAAAGACTCAGAATTTCAAACTTTTGAGAAACTTGTAGGACAAGTTGAGTCTACAACTCATTGTGTCTTTGAAGACTCATAGACCTGAGTCGTAGACCACACCACCTTTCATACCAATTCCACGATTGCAAATGATGATTAGTTAGAGTTTCTGCGATTCGTCATTACTAATTTCAAGTTTTAAGGAAAGGTATTCGTGTCTATTTCCACCCTTTCCAAACTAAAACCTTGACATTTTAGGACTAAATTAAGTCCCTTAACAGTACCTTGAACACCAACACTCTCATAAACACTTAGACTAATTATGAGCGAAGATCGAAGAAGAGGATAAAGGCTAGGGTTCAAGTTCTTCAAGTGAGTTTTTGAATTCTCGATTGTTCTTCGAGTCCAGGTATGTAAGGCTGAACTAAAATATGGATTTTGTTCCTTTATGTGCCAATGATTGTGATAGGTTGATTGTGAATGGATTGAGTCTCCATTAATGTGTTCCTGAGAATTTATTTTCTAAAACTTACACGTTTTAATGATTATTAGTAAGTTCTTTCTTTGCTACGAATGAATTCCTTGAACATATGATTTGAACTACTTGTTTCATAAGCCCTAATAGCATGTTGATTGATATTGAATTGTATATATAGATATAAAGATTGAGTCTAGATCCTTGGACTTGTTAATATATGATTGTGATTTGGATGTGAGCATAATGATAGTGTTAATGAACTGATAATCCATTATATTTTCATAATAGAGTCCAAGTGAATGGTCTCAACTGAATGTTATAATAAATGATTGTCTAAAATTTTTCTTAAAATAAATCATTGGAAAATTGATTGTTTGAGAGGATTGATTTGATAGAATGGGTGAGTTGAAAAGAGTCCAAAAGAAACTTATTGATTTGGTTTGATTTAGATTAATTGTCTTATGAGCTTTAATCTTGGGAGGAGTATCGAGCACCGAATTGGGTAAGAGTAAGTAATAACTCGAAGCCAATAACTACATCACCAAACATAGAAGAGGATTAAAACGTTAAGTCGGATGTTTCCTAAATTATTGTCTTGACATGATAGGACTTGACTAGTTTGGATCCATTATTGATTGATTTTTTCTTACCTTGCCAAGGTAATGGACGAATGTGGCAACAACGTCGGCTTGTTATACTATCACTACCTCATAGGTGATGGTTGTCGGATAAGAGAAACTCCCAAATAAGTTTTGATAGTACTCTGATTAGATTGGATTGGATTTGAAATAGATTGGATTGGATTGTATATGATTAGTATTTGTCTAAATCTTATTCTTGTTTAGACTTAGGACATCTTGATTGAGTTGTTCGCCTTCCCAATTTGCAATATCTGAGTTGATTTAATTCTACCTTGATGCATGTTTTGTTCTGCTATATTACATACTCGTACATTCTATGTACCGATGTCCATTTGGGCCTACATTATTTTATGATGTAGAAACAGGTACTAGAGATCATCAACAGGTGCATTGCTGAGGATCTATTTGCATTCAGCTAATTGGTGAGTCCTCCTTGCTTCCAGAAGATACCACATTTACCTCTCTAGCTTTGAGTTTACTTTTCTTCTTTGGATTTTAGATAGCCATGAACCTGTCATTGGTGCCATTTAGATAGTGGATAGAGGCTTCTTAGACTAGATTATTGATGTTGTCGATTTGTTTTATTGTTTGCTAGTTTCATTCTTAGTAGTCTTGTTAATTTGATTGATTAGAAATAATGTTGGCCTTTGTACTTATCCTATGATTAATTTTCTTAATGAGTTGAGTCTTCCGCTGTTAGAATGATTGGTGAATGATTATGTGATTGGACTAAGTGGTTTGCTTGAGGACCAGCAATGGTCTTCAAATATTGGCCATGCCTAGGGTACCCTTCTGGGGCGTGATAGCATGATATTAAGACTGATGAACTGTGATAATGTTGAGTATTGGTTAGGTGATGATGTTGGTTAAGACTGTTCTGCATATATGTGTTTATGGTGTTGTATTTACTTGTTCATGTCTTGCTTACTGTCTAGCTGGGTGATCCTACCAGTACACTATTATTTTTGTGTACTGCTACTACATTTGATCTGTCTTTGTTGAGTATAGGGCATATTCGAATGGCTGCTGAGAGACCTAGAATAGAGGATAATTAGCTGCCAGAGTTCAAGGGTGAGCCAATTTCTTCAGGATGCCATGATCTACCCTCATTCTAGACCTTCTTCTAAGATTAAACTTTCAAACATTGTTTTTTCCTTACGACTATTAGGGGTTGCATCCCCTTTTTCTAGAATTGTTAATTGTTAGAGTTTTGTTACTTCAACTTTCACATTATAGGGGTATTTTCACATGTTTAGCTGAGCTGACTGAGTTTATGGGCAATTAACACCATTTTGTTCTTATATTTAATCTTTTTAGTACCTTAAATTGCTTATTCCCTTGCGATTACTAAATGGTTGGGTTGTAATAGTGGTTTTTCCTCTAGAGAATTAGTGTGGGTTTCAATCATGGTGGGTCAGGATCGTGACAAGGTTGGTGTCAGAGCCCTAGGTTCATTGATCTCGTCCTACTAAAATCGGTCTAGTAGAGCCTTGCAAAATGGTATAGAGATGTCTGTACTTTTTTTCAAGGGGCTACAGGACTTTAGAAAATCTCTCTATATTCTTCTTCTTTCATGCTATAACTTGATTTCAATTGATATTTGACAATCCAAATTGATATCTAACTTCTTTCACTCTTTAGTGCTTTATCGAGCCCTATAATGACTGGCACTGAGCATGACATGCTCATAAAGTTTCTGAAACTTAATCCTCCAGTCTTCCATGGTTTTGAGAAAGAGGATGCCTATGTGTTCATCCATGATTGCTATGAGAGGTTGCATAAACTGGGGATAGTACATCAACACAGAATGGAATTTTTGACCTTCTAGTTGCAGGTTCAGGCCAAACAGTTGTTGAGGGGTTATGTTGAATGTCGTTCATCGATGTTTCACCTACTTACTTGGGTCCAGTTTCAGGTATTGTTTCTGGAGAATGTGCTACGCACCTTGATGGATCGCAAGAAGGAAGAGTTCATCGCATTGGAGCAGGGTGGTATGTCAGTGGCCGCTTATGAGGCCAAATTTCATATGTTGTCCATGTATGCTACTCAGATAGTAACTATAGAGGAGAAGAAAAATCAGTTATTTGTAAAGGGGTTGAACCCCGAGTTATAGGTTTTATCGGTTCACTAACTTCATCAGGCAAGAGTTTCAATAAGGTCATCGATTTTATGAAGAAAGTAGAGGGGGTGAGAAGAAATGGGTAGGCCAAAGCCTTGTTTAAGAAGCCCAAGAGTACTGGTAACTTCTAGGGATCAATTATAGAGGATAAGGCAGGCAGGCAATCACAGCTCGACCAATTCAGTCAGCACTGCCCACTTCTATAGATAGTTTTTCAGGTACTCCATAGCAACATCCTACCTAGAAGGGCAATGAGCTTCTTTTTTGGGTATTAGTCCATCCTTTGAGCATAATTATTTTAATTATTGAGAGCTGAGGCACATCAGGAGGGAGTGTCCCCACCTTCGTGGGATAGATTTAATACCCCAGTAGGACAGGGCAGTGGTATCCATGGGTGGAGGTGAAAATGGTAGAGGACATTCACAGAATAAGTGAGGAGAAAACCTGAGAGGCCATGGAGGCCGAGGTAATGGTAATGTAGGTCAAGGAGTAATGCAGCTAGGCGGGGAGGTGATCCTTCAAGATGATAAGGCTCAGTTTTATGTCTTTCCGAGCAAGACCGAGGCTGAGGCATCTAATATAGTAATCACAGGTACTATTCTTGTCTGTGACTGGATGACTACTATTTTGTTTGATCCGGGTTCCTCTTATTCATATGTGTTAGTGAGATATGCCTTGGGTTTTGATGTACTTGATGCCTCCATCCATGTTTTTGCCCCTATTGTAGAGTCTTTCATAGTCACCCATGTTTATTATGCTTGTTCTGTTATGTTTATGAGATTCCAAACTTGGGCTAACTTAGTGATTTTAGACATGACTGATTTTGATGTGATCTTAGGCATGAATTAGTTGTCCCCCTATTATGTTTTGCTTAATTGTAATGCTAAGGTTATTCAAGGATCCTTTCATGCATTATGTATGTTAGGTATCAAGGAAAAGAAATTCTTTGTGATTCTAGAGATCCCGCGGAGGGAATGGTTAGAGTGGGAAGAGGTGTTGAAGCCTATGCCTACTAAGGTCATATCTTTTCTCTAGGCTAGAAGAATGGTAGGACAGGGTTGCTTGACCTATTTGGCCCATATTCGGGATGTTAATGTGGAGCCTCCTTCTATTGAGTCAATTTTGATAGTGTGTGAATTTCCAAATAGTTTCCCTATCGACTTGCCTGGTATGCATCTCGATAGAGACATAGATTTTTGTATTGATTTAGAGTCGGGCTCTCACCTAATTTTTGTCCCTCCCTACCGCTTGGCTCCAGCAGAGTTGAGAGAGATTAAGGATCAAATCTAAGAACTTTTAGATAAGGGGTTTATCCATCCTAGCGCTTCTCCATGCGGTGCTTCGTTCTTGTTTGTTAAGAAAAATAATAGTAGCATGAGAATGTGCATTGATTACCGAAAATTGAATAGAGTCACCATTTGAAATAAGTACTCATTGTAGTGCATCAATGACCTTTTTGATTAGTTGCAAGGTGTTTCAGTCTTTTTGAAAATTGATCTCAGGTCTAGATACCATCAATTGAAGATTTAGCCTGAGGTTGTGCCTAAAACAACTTTTAGAAGAAAATATGGACACTATGAGTTTTTAGTGATGTCTCTTAGTGTGAATTCTGGTTGTCTTCAGTTGTCTACTTGGGTCATGTTGTTTCAAAGGAAGGAGTAATGGTAGATCCATAAAAAATTGAAGTAGTTAAAAACTAGGGTTGGCCTAGCTTTATGACTGAAGTTAGAAGTTTTGTGGGACTTGCCAGTTATTATCATCGGTTCATGAGGAACTTTACTTTTATCTCTACCCATTTAACAAGACTAACTCAAAAGGAGGTATCCTTCGAGTGAACTAATTAATGCGAAGAGAGCTTCTAAAAGCTCAAGACTCTTTTGACCACATCACCTATCTTGACCCTGCTAGTTGAAGATAAAGACTTTAGTATTTATTGTGATGCTTCACATTCATGTTTGGTGGTATGTTTATGCAGGATAAGAATGTTATAGCCTATGCTTCACAAAAGTTGAATATAGAACTGCCTGACTCATGACTAAGAGTTGGCAGCGATAGTGTTTGCTCTAAGAATCTGGAGACATTATCTCTATGGTGTCAAGTGTGAGGTTTTTACTGGCCACTACAATTTGCAACTTGTGTTTACCCAGAAAGATTTAAAGTTGAGACAGAGAAGATGGATGGAGTTGATCAAAGACTATGATGTCACCATTGAGTATCATCAAGGTAAGGCTAATATGGTAGCAGACGCATTGAGCCAGAAACCAGTTAGCCTAGGTAGTTTAGCCTATTTGGGAGCCTTCAACGGCCCCTAGCTAGAGAGATTCAGGCCTTAGAGGCCAAATTCATGAGGCTAGGCATTTCAGAGAAGGGTGGGGTGATGGCCAATGTTGATCTAAGGCCTACCTTTATTGAAGAAATTGAGGCCAAAAAATTTGAGGATGTGAACTTAAACAAGATTAGAGAAAATATTTTGATGGGCAAGGCCCAAGATGCATTCCTTGATGCAGGAGGGATGCTCAACTTTAAGGAAAAGATTTGTATTCCTCGGGTAGATGGCATAATTTAGAAAGTTTTGTCAAAATTCCATGGTTCGCGGTACTCTATTCATCACAAAGTGACCAAGATGTATCAAGACTTGAAGTTTCTATATTAGTGGTCGAGTATGAAGAAAGATAGTCGAGTATGTAGCTAAGTGCTAGAATTGCCAGCAAGTGAAATATGAGCACAAAAGACCTACAAATTTGCTTCGATGAATGCCCATTCCTGAATGGAAGTGGGAAAGAATAGCCATGGACTTTGTGGTGGGACTTCCCAAGAACTTGGGGAAGTATGATTTGATTTGGGTGGTAGTTGATAGATTGACAAATTCAGTTCATTTCATTTTGGTTAGAGTGGACTACAATGCACAACAGTTGGCAAGTATTTATATAAAAGAGATAATAAAGCTGCATGGGGTGCCCCTTTCTATCATTTCAGACTGTGGTACACAGTTCATCTCTAAATTTTGGAGAAGGTTACATGATGAGTTGGGCACTCAACTCACTTTTAATATTTCCTTTCATCCACTGACAAATTAACAATAGGAGGGGACCATCCAAGTGGTGGAAGATATGTTGAGAGCCTGTGTGATCGACTTTGGAGGATATTAGGACAAGTTCTTGATTTTCTGTGAGTTCTCCTATAACAATAGTTATCACTTTAGCATTGGGCTGGAACCATTTGAAAACTTTTATGGGAGGGGATGTAGGTCTCTCATAGGTTGGTTTGAGGCTGGAGAAGTAGAGCCCTTTGGGGTTGAATTAGTAAGGGATGCTCAAGATAAGGTAAGGAGCACCAACCTAAACTTCGAGCAGCTTAGAGTCGTCAAAAAGAGTAAGTTGAACATAAGGTAAGGGGTATGACCTTCCAGGCTAGTTAGAAAGTACTTCTAAAAGTATCACCCATTAAAAGGGTACTGAGATTTGGTAAGAAGGGCAAGCTCAGCCCTCACTATATTGGCCCTTTTAAGATTCTTGACCATGTAAGGCCAGTGGCTTACATATTGGCTTTACCACCGAGCTTTTCTGGAGTGCATCCAGTATTTCATGTGTCTATGATAAAGAGGTACCATAGATATGGATATTACATCATTAAATAAGACTCAGTCTTATTAGACAAGGATCTTCAATATGAAGAGGAGCCAGTGGTAATTTTGGATCGTGATGTCTGAAAGCTAAGGAACAAAGAAATTAAGTCGGTGAAAGTTTAATAGAGGCATCACCCAGTAGAGGAAGCTACTTGGGAGACCAAAAATGACATGTGAGACAAGTACCCCCAGTTGTTTATCAAATAAGGTACTACTCCATATCTCTCTTAGCCTATTTTCCTAGTTGGTCACTCGGGGATGAGTGATGGGTGAATTGGTATATATTATAATGACATACTTCCGTCATTACGGGTAAGCCAATAGAGAAAGAATTGCACTAGAAAAGCTTGGGTAGTAATTTCGGAAAAATTGAGTCAGAGCCAGAATTGGACGAATTCTGAGTCAAGGAAAGTATAGGGTGATCTGTAGTTGGATGGTGGATTGAATCTTTAATTTAATTGGATTAGCTGATAGCTAAGATGATATAAATCTTGTACGACTTTAAGGTATATTTTAAGGCCTGAAAGGTATATTTTAAGGCATCTTGGGGTGAGAATATGTTGTGATATTAGAGAATTAGAAACTCTTTACAAGCTCACTATATCAACATATCCTATCAAAGAGGGAATAATCTCGCCAATATGGGGATGTCAGAGTGGGGCCGTTAGAGCGGGATGGTCCTACTGTGGTGGGATAGACATGATTTAAAGTTGGAGAAATGTTCTATAATGTATTTTAGTCATCCCACTTCGTTCTTAAGAGACTAAAAACGACCTATTTTAGTCATAAATTAAACACTTAAAATAAATGATTATGTTTCTCCTTACATGAACCCTAACTAAATGATAACGATAATCGAAGGTCTATATGTGTTGAATGGATTGGAAAGCATAAAGTATGAATGTTTGAATATAAGTGAGAATGAACATGAATATAACTTTAATATACCGTGTAGGTCTTCTTAAAAATCTAAGATTGAGCATGAATAACTAAGTAGAACTAAATGCCTTCATAAATGCAAATCTTTATTTCACTTGAATAATGGGTCCAATTGGATAGTATGATTCGTTGAGAGGTTTGATTGTGATACAATTGATAAATTGATAAGAGTCCAAATGAGACTTGTCAAATGACTAGAATAAACTGATTGGATAGAGTTTTATGAGCATTGAGTCTTGGGAGGAGTATCGAGCACCGAATTGAGTAAGAATAACTAACAACTCGAACTCAATAACTACACAGTCAACGTAAGTGAGGATTGTACAGTAAATTGGGTGAATTCCCTCACTGTACCTAAAGTGGAATTGACTGATTGATTTTGGATCCTTGATTGGTTGATTCTTCTCTTACCCTGCCAAAATATTGGATAAATGTAGCAACGACGTCGGCTCGTTGTACCTCACCAGCTCATAGGTAATGGTTTTTGGATACAAGAAACTCCTAGATAGGTCTTGATAGTATTCTAATGATTGGATTGGATTGTATATGATTGGTCTCTGTCTAAGCCTTATTCTTACTTTAGACTAATGACATTCTGATTGAGTTTCTCATTTTTTTGATTTGATATATCTAAACTGATATTATCCTACCTTGATTCATGCTTCATTCTGTCATATTATATACTCGTACATTTCATGTACTAACCTCCATTTGGACCTGCATCATTTCATGATGTAGAGACAGGTTCTAGAGATCATCCACAGGTGCACCATTGAGGATCTGTTCACATTCAATTGATTGATGAGTCCTTTCCTACATTTAAAGGATACCACTTATGTTATTCTTATTTTGAGTTTATTCATTTAATTTTAATTTGAGGTAGCCGTGAACTTGTCATTGGCACTATTTAGACAGTAGTGATAGAGGATTCATAGACTATATAAAGATGAGTTGATTAAGTATTTATATTCCTTGAATTATTCTTGTCAAACTATTCTCATGACATGGATTGAAGTTTGTTTTGTTGGTCTATGGCCTTTCTTCCTTAAGTTAGATTGTTGATTCAAATTGTCCATCTATTTGTCTTTTTATTTTAAATCTTCCATTGATTGAATGAATGAACGAATGTGTGACCAAGCCAACCGGTTTGCTTGGGAGCCAATAATATTTTTTGATTGCCTGCCATGTCTCAGGTACCTTTTCGAGGTGTAATAAACTTAGTGTCAGATCCTAAAGCTCAAGAGTACTAGAGAGTCTATGAAGCCGTGTCTAGTAGAGTCTTGCTTATGGGTATGTTGTGCACCATACATATAATCACGAGGCTATAGGAAATTAGGAATTGTTTCACTTGTTTCACATTCTGAGTTCGTGCGATAGGGTTTAACTATATGAAACTTGACTTCTAATTCATGCGTTCACATTTTGACTTCAGATCATGACACCAAAAGGAGCTATCGAACCATTTAGGGTCAGAGGACGCCTAGCCCAGCAAAATGTTAATGAACCTCAATAGCAAGTTCTTGAGGGGAAAGGAAACGTTGTTATGCCTACAAAGCAATCACCATAGGCTGACATCTCAAATATTGAGCTTCGACAGGCCATTCATACTTTGGCTCAAGCAGTGAGCATACTAGTGTTCTGACTAGAAGTAGGTAGACAGGATGCTCCAGATATATCCAGGATTCGTGAGTTCATAAGGATGAACTTTCCTAAGTTCATAGGGTCCACACCTAATGAATATCCAAAGAATTATATAGATGAGCTTTAGAAAGTGTTCTAGGTTATGCATGTGATTGATGTTGAGTAGGTTGAGTTGTCTTCCTACTAGCTCAAGGGTGTTTCCAAACTATGGTTTGCCCAGTGGAGGAAGGCTACAGGAGAAGATGCACCAGTTCTTAGATGAGTAGTGTTTGAGGAAGCTTTCTTGCAATTCTTCTTCCCGAGAATTGAGAAAGGCGAAGGTAAGAGAATTTTTGAACTTGAAATAGGGCTCTATAATGGTGCAAGAGTACAGTGTGAAGTTCACACAATTGTCCTGCTATGCTCCGGAGATGGTTACTAATATGAGGAGTAGGATAAGTTTGTATGTGGCTGCACTAGGTCATTCGACAAAGAAAAAGGAAAGAGGATCAATGCTAGTTAGTGACATGAATATTGGTAGGTTGATGACTTATGTACAACAAACAGAGGAGGAAAAGTTGCAGGACAGGGAAACATTTAGGAGCAAGAGGGCTAAAACATTCAGCCATGAGGTTGGTAAAAGAGGGAATGGGAATGGGATCCATGTTCAGACAAAGAAATCTGGATAGCCTCTATCATCTACTAGTGCACCTGTACCTAGGATTAGAAATAAATAAGGGTCCCAAAACATGAGAGTCCAAGGTTCTTAGTCAAAAGCTAATATGATTTAAGGTTCTAGAGGTAAGTCACCATGTGGCAAGTATGGAAAACTTTACTTGGGAGAATGCGTGAGGGAGGGAATGGGCTCCATAAGTGTAGCCAAGTGGGTCACTTTCAAAAAGACTGTCCGATGTAGGCCAACAAAGCCTAATCCTCTACTCCAGCACCACCAGTTTGAGGAAACCAGAAGGGTGCTACTTCTGGTACAGACGAGGGTTCAAATCATTTGTATGCCATGGGTAGTAGCCATGATTAGGAGAACTCGGCAGATGTTGTCACTAGTATGCTTTGAATTTTTTCTCATGATTTCTATGCTTTGTTGGATTTGAGTGACACTTTGTCATTTGTAACCCCTTATATGGCTAATAAATTTGATAAAAACCCTTGAGTGTCTTCTTGAGCCTTTCAGTGTGTCTACTCCTGTTAATGAGTCTATCTTAACTGAGAGGGTCTATAGAGATTGTACTGTATCAATCTATCATAGGGATACTATGGCTGACTTAGTTGAGTTGGACATGGTTGATTTTGATGTAATTCTTGGCATGGACTGGCTTTATGCTTGTTATGCCTCTATTGATTATAGGACTCGAATTGTTAAGTTCAAATTCTAGAATGAGCCTGTCTTAGAATGGAAAGGTAGTCCTGTTGTGCCTAAGGGTAAATATTTTTCCTACCTTAGGGCCAAGAAGTTAATCTCGAAAGGGTGTATTTATCACATCGTGCTAATTAAAGATAATAGTATGGAGTCTCCATCCCTTGAGTCTGTCCCGATTGTTAATGAGTTTCCTAAAGTCTTTCCTGAGGATCTACCCGAAGTCCCTCATGATAGAGAGATTGACTTTGGAATTGATCTTATTCCCGATACTCAGCCTATCTCTATCCCGCCTTATAGAATGGCCCCTGTTAAGTTGAAAATATTAAAAGAACAGTTGAAAGATTTATTAGGTAAAGGCTTCATTTGGCCAAATGCCTCACCCAGGGGCGCTCTTGTCCTATTCGTGCGAAAGAAAGATGGGTCCCTTAAAATTTGCATTGATTATCGGCAACTAAACAAGGTCACCATAAAGAACAAGTATCCTCTCCCCAGGATAGATAATTGTTTTACTAACTTCAGGTTGCTACTTGTTTCTCAAGGATAAACCTATGATCAAGTTACCATCAGTTGAAGGTGAGGGACTATGAAATCTCAAAGACAATTTTTTGTACTCGTTATGGCCATTTTGAGTTCTTGGTCATGTCCTTTGGGTTGATTAATGCACCTACATCTTTTATGGATCTCATGAATCAGGTGTTTAAGTCATATATTAATATGTTTGTGATTGTCTTCATCGATGATATTCTAGTCTACTCCAAGAGTGAGGAAGAGCATGTCTATCACCTTAGAGTTGTCATCCAAACTCAGAAAGAAAAGGAATTATATGCAAAGTTCTCCAAATGTGAATTTTTGCTTGCATCAGTCACTTTCCTAGGCCACATTATATTTGGAGATGGTATTTGGGTTGATACCTAGAAAATTGAGGCAGTGAAGAATTGGCCCAGACCCACATCCCCAATTTATATAAGAGGCTTCTTGGGTTTGGTTGGCTATTACCTAAGGTTTCTAGAGGGATTCTCATCCATATCATAACCATTAACTAAGCCAACCCAAAAGAAGGCTACGTTCCAATGGTCCGATGTTAGTGAGGAGAGTTTCAAAAAATTAAAGACCAAACTGACCACCGCTTCTATTTTGACTTTTCCCGATGGAACAAAGGATTTTGTAATTTATTATGATGTGTCTAGAGTTGGTTTGGTCTGTGTGTTGATATAGAGGGGAAAAATGATAGCTTATGCTTCTAGACAGCTTAAGAATCATGAGTGAAGTTACCCAACTCATGATCTTGAGCTAGCAGCTGTGGCATTTGCTCTTAATATTTGGTGCCACTAGTTATATGGAGTCCTTGTTGATGTATTGACTAACCATAAGAGTTTACAATACGTCTTCAGTCAGAAAAAGCTCAACCTAAGGCAGGGGAGATGGCTAGAGTTACTCAAGAATTATGAAATGAGCATTCTCTATCACCCAGGTAAAGCTAATATTGTTGTTGATGCTCTTAGTAGGTTGTCTTATGGGTAGCAATGTCCATGTTGAGGAAGGAAAGAAAGAATTGGCCAAGGAAGTGCATAGCTTAGATTAATTAGGAGTCCATCTTATGGAGTCTAATGAAGGTGGAGTTCATGTTCAAAATAGGTTTGCATCATCTCTAGTGGTAGAGCTGAAAGAAAAAACAAGACCAAGATTCTGTCCTACTTCAGTTGAAAGAAGTTGTTCACAAACAGAAGGTAATGGTTTTCTCCAAAGGGGGAGATAGTGTGTTGAGGTACCAGAATAGATTGTATATCTCGAATGTTGATGATGTCGAGAAAGGATTATGGCCGAAGATCATAGTTCTAGATATTGTATTCATCTTGGTTCTACAAAGAAGTATCATGAATTGAGAAAAGTCTATTGGTGGAGTGGAATAAAGAGAGATATTGTTGAATTTGTTTCTTAGTGCCTGAATTGTTAACAAGTTAAAGTTGAGCATCAAAGGTCATGTGTGTTGGCTCAGAATATAGAGATTCTGGAGTGGAAGTGGGAGATGATTAATATGGACTTTATTACAGTTTTTTTGGGGTCCCATAAGCAGCATGATTCGATTTGGGTAATTGTGGATAGGATGACCAAATCATCACACTTCTTGGCAGTTAAGACAACTGACACCGCAGAGAATTACGCAAGATTGTATATCCGGGATATTGTCAGATTACATAGGGTTCCCTTGTCTATTATCTCGAATATATGAGCTCAATCTACCTCCTAGTTTTGGAGATCTTTTCAGAAAAGACTTGGTTCAAAGGTGAATCTTAGTACAACCTTTCATCCCCAGACAGATGTCCAGGAAGAGCACACCATTCAGACATTAGAAGATATGTTGAGGGTATATGTACTTGACTTCAAAGGTAATTGGAATGATCACTTACATCTCATAGAGTTTGCATAAAACAATAGCTATTATGCAAGTATTCATATGGCTCACTATGAAACTTTGTATGTGAGGAGATGTAGATCACTAATTGGGTGGTTTGAAGTTGGTGAAAGTGAGATAATTGGGCCTGATTTTGTTCACCAATCTATGGAGAAGGTGAAGGTTATTCGAGAGAGGCTAAAAATAGTGCAGAGCCGCCAGAATTCTTATACTGACGTACGAAGGAGGGATTTGGAGTTTGAAGTGAATGACTGGATATACTTAAAGGTGTCACCCATGAAGGGTGCTATGAGGTTTGGGAAGAAGGAAAAACTTAGTCCCCGATATATTTGTCCTTACCAGATTGTGAGAAGGATTGGTAATGTAGAATATGAGTTGGAGTTACCCTTAGAATTAGTCGCTATTCATCTGGTGTTTCACATCTTGATGTTGAAGAAGTGCTTGGGAGTTCTTTCATTGGTAGTCCCCATTGATAGTATTGAAGTTAAAGATAGCATGTCCTATGAAGAGATTCTGGTCAAAATACTTGATCGTCAGGTTCGCAAGTTGAGAACCAAATAGATAGCCTTAGTCAAAGTCTTGTGGAGAAATCAAATCATTAAGTAAGCCATATGGGAAGCTGAGGAAGATATGAAGACCAAATATCCGCATCTATTCATGCCCATCGATGAGGATATTGAAGGTAATGTCCTCTCCTACCTCCATTATTAATAAGTGGCAGCAAGACTCGAATCCTAGACCTCTGCCGGAACCCCTAAAAGTGGAGATTGTACGGAGGCTAGAACCCTTTCTTGCTTCCTTTGGGAATCGGGATCATAGGAAGATCTTTAATTGAGCTACTATAAAAGTAATTATCAGAGTTTTCTCAATCGAATTCTTCTATGTCGGTATGTAAAGCAAGCACGCAAGGACTGCATAAATCTTTGGTCTATAATAGTAGGCCAGGCACTGGTCTTTCTATCTCCTGGCTATTACTAGAAGGAATTTTTGAGAGATAAGGACCCAAGAAATGGTAAAGTATGTGAATCGTAGTTCATTTACGCAAAGAGAGAGCAATGATCGCAGGGAGGTTCTAGGGTATGCTGGGATTTGTGAAAAGAAGCACCTTACGATGTTCATGACCAATTATATCTTGACATACCACTAGGTACCCTTTCACCCCTAGCAACAAGTCATCCCCATATTTTGCCACATACGTGGGTTTGTTGGTATGTCCATCCTTGAGTTTGAATAGTTGATTGTTTAGAACATTTGATTGGTTCAATGATTGAACCTTGATTTTTTATTCATTCCTCGAGTCCATCCTTGGTTTACTCATCATTCAAGGATGAATGATCTCAAGGGAGACATATTATTGTACCCTAAAATTTTATCAAAATCCCCCTAAAAGATAGAAATAGAGGCTTTGGCTTCGGGAAAAGAAATGGAGGAGGAGTTTCATTGTTGGATTTTGCAAGAGCTTTTGGGTTGGTCATAGCCAATTCGAGTTTCTCAAAGAAGGAAGATCACTTGGTAACCTTCCGTAGTTCAGTGGCTAAGACTCAGATAGATTATTTAATCCTTAGGAAGGACGATAAAGGTCTGTGCAAAGATTGTAAGGTCATACCGATCGATAACCCTACGACCCGACATAAGCTCTTGGTGATGGATTTAGGTATCAAGATGACGAAGAAGAAGAGGGTCGGGGATGAACAACCTAGGATCAGATGGGGGAGTTTGAACACGGCTAGCGCTCTGGAGATGGGAGAGAAATTGAAGGATATGGGGGCCTAGGATAGTAGTGGGGATGCGAACAGTATGTAAGATAGGATGGCTAGTTGTATTAGGATTGTATCAAGAGAAGTGTTGGGAGTCTCTAAAGGTAGTCATAGTCGGTATTGAAAAGATAGATGGTGGAATTAAGAAGTACAAAGGAAGTTAGAAACAAAGAAGATGGCGTATGCGAAGTTGATATAAAAAAAAGATGAGGTGGAGGAGTGGAAGAATAAGGAACTTTATAAGATAGCACGGAAAGAGGCAAAGTCGGCGGTTTCGATGGCAAAAATGGTAGCTTTTGAATGCATCTATGCCGAACTAGAAGAGAAAGGCAGGGATAGGAAATTGTTCAGGCTAGCCAGGGCGCGGGAAAGAAGGGCACGCGATATGGATCAAGTGTAGTGCATTAAGGATAAGCATGGAAAAGTCTTGGTATAGGAGGCCTTCATTAAACAAAGATGCAGTCATACTTCCATAAACTCTTGAATGAAGAAGGAGATAGAGAGATTGTGTTGGGAGATTTGGAACATACAGGGAGGCGTCATGATTTTGGGTGTTGCAAGAGTATTAAGGTTGAAGAGGTTAAGAGCGTTGTGCATATGATGCACTGGCGAAGAGAGACCAAACCTAATGAGATTCTTAAGGAATTTTGGAAGAGCACGAGCTCGGTAGGTTTAGAGTAGCTGACCAGGTTATTTAATGTTATTTTTAAGATGACAACGATTCCCAAAGAATGGAGGTTGAGCATAATGATCCCTCTATATAAAAATAAGGGGGATATCCAGAGCTGCAACAACTATAAAGGTATCAAGCTTCTAAGTCATACTATAAAAGTATGGGAAATAGTGGTGGAGATGAGGGTGAGAAGAGGCGTGTCTATTTCAGAGAACCAGTTCGGCTTTATGTCGGGACGCTCAACTACAGAAGCCATCCACCTTATGAGGAGACTGGTGGAGCAGTATAGGGAGAGGAAAAGGGACTTGCAGATGGTATTCATCGACTTAGAAAAGGCTTACGATAAAGTTTCATGAGAGATACTATAGAGATATTTAGAGGCTAAAGATGTATCTGTGGCATACATTATGGTGATTAAGGACATGTATGAGGGTACCAAAACCAGGGTAAGGACAGTATGAGGGGACTCAAAGCACTTCCCAGTTGTGATAGGGTTGTATTGAGGTTCAACTCTTAGTCCGTTCCTATTTGCCTTGGTGATAGATGGACTGATGCAACAAATTCAAAGTGAGGTACGATGGTATATTCTTTTCACAGATGATATAGTCCTAATTGATGAGACTCGTAGTGGAGTTAATGCTAAGCTGGAGGATTGGAAACATACCTTGGAGTCTAAAGGGTTTAAGCTGAGTAGGACCAAGACAGAGTACTTAGAGTGCAAGTTCAGTGAGATACCTCAGGAGGATGGTACGGAAGTTAGGCTTGGTGACCAGGCCATCCAAAAGAAAAGTAGTTTCAAGTACCTTGGGTCTATTATGCAAGGCAACGGAGAGATTGGCGATGATGTTACACATCGTATTGGTGCAGGATGGATGAAATGGAGGTTTGCTTCCGGTGTGCTATGTGACAAGAAGGTACCACCACAACTAAAGGGCAAGTTCTAAAAAGTGGTGGTTAGACCGACTATATTATAAGGGGCGGAGTGTTGGCCAGTTAAGGTCTCTCACGTTTAAAAGATGAAAGTTGATGAGATGAAAATGTTAAGATGGATGTGTGAGCATACCAGGAGTGATAAGATTAGAAATTAGGATATCTGAGACAAGGTAGGAGTGGCCTAAGTGGAATACAAGATACGGGAAATGCGACTGAGATGGTTTGGATATGTGAAGAGGAGAGACACAGATGCCCTAGTGCGAAAGTGTGAGAGGTTGTCCATGGATAGTTTCAGAAGAGGTAGGGGTAGGCCGAAGAAATATTGGAGAGAGGTGATTTGATAGAATATGGTGCAGTTACAACTTACCGATGATATGACCTTAGATAGGAGGGTATAGAGGACCTATATTAGGGTAGAAAGCTAGTACATAGTCTCGTTATTATTTCGTATTAGTAGGTGCATTAGCACACTATAATTTCTTGTCCTTTGATTTCTATTATTATCTATTGCTTTCTGTACTTTTATTAATCGCTTTCGTTATTTGTTTTGCCTTATCGCTCTAAACTCCTCAGCTTTATCTGACTTTTTTTATGCTTTTATGCTTCTATTAAGTCAAGGGTCTTTCGAAAACAGTCATCCTACCTTGGTAGGAGTAAGGTCTGCGTATACTTTACCCTCTCAGACCCCATATTGTGGGATTTTACTGGTTTTTTTATTGTTTTACCCCTAGAAGATAGTGTGCTTGCATAACATATCATCCCGATATTTCTTGGACAATTTGAGGCTGGAATATCGATCAGGGGAAAAATTATATGAAAAAGTGGTATCGATTGAATTTTAGGCTAACTGGATCAAAATCTAATTTTTTAGGGCAAAATTACTTAATTCGTAGAGTGTGCGGCAAGTACGCATCGCAGACTTGGCCAATCATGGTTCAAAAATCACGGTTGAAAATTTTTGTAAAAAATGAACTATGAGGGAACAACTCTGTGTCGCACACTTGTTACCCCACGAGCCAATATTTTCTTGCCCAATGTTATTTTTAGAGAGGGACATTCTGATCTTTTCTCCACCCCTCTTATACTTAACCCATGATGTATTAAGGTCCTTTTTGACCCCATACTAGTCCTAATCATATTTCTTCTATAATTTACGCTAAATTAACTTGAGTACTAGAGCTAAGAAGAAAAAAGAAGGCTAGGATTCAAAGGATTCAAGCGAAATCTTCAACATTTGATTGTCCAATCTTTATCCCATGTATGTAAGACTAAAAGCATGGCTCAAGTTCTTCCATGTGTCGAAAATATGTGATAGTTTGAGTAGTGAGTGATTTGAGTCTCTCATGAATGAATCCCTTAAAGTTTTCTTTAAATCCTAGTATATTTTTGCACAACCTTGCATGATTGATAGTTTTCATGAATTAAAAATTTGAAATAAATGATTATGTTTCTCCTTACATGAACCTTAACTAAATGATGACGATAATTGAAGGTCTATGTGTTGAATGGATTGGAAAGCATAAAGTATGAATCTTTGAATGTGAGTGAGAATGAACATGACTATAACTTTAATAAACTTTGAAGGTTTTCTTAAAAATCTAAGATTGAGCATGAATAACTGAGTAGAACTAAATGCCTTCATAAATACATATCTTTATTTCACTTGAATAATGGGTCTGATTAGATAGTATGATTGGTTGAGAGGTTTGATCGTGATAGAATTGATGAATTGATAAAAGTCCAAATGAGACTTGTCAAATGACTAGATTGAACTGATTGGATAGAGTTTTATGAGCATTGACTCTTGGAAGGAGTATCGAGCACTGAATTTAGTGAGAGTAACTAACAACTCAAACTCAATAACTATGTAGCCAACATAGGTGAGGATTGCACTGTGAATCAGATGAATTCCCTTATTGTCCCTAAGTAGAATTGATTGATTGATTTTGGATCCTTGATTAATTGATTTGCCCCTTACTTTGGCAAAGTATTAGATGGACGTGGCAACGACGGCGGCTTGTTGTACCTCACCGACTCATAGGTGATAGTTGTCGGATAAGAGAAACTCCCAGATAGGTATTGATATTACTCCAATGATTAGATTGTATTGTGCATGATTGGACTCTGTCTAGACCTTATTCTTACTTTATACTAATGACATCCTAATTGAGTTTCTCATCTTTCTGATTTGAGATATCTAAACTGATATTATTCTACCTTGATGCATATTTCATTTTGCCATATTACATACTCGTATATTTCAAGTACTGATATCCATTTAAACCTGCATCATTTCATAATGTAGGGACGGGTTCTAAAGATCATCAACAGGAGCACCGTTGAGGATCGGTTCACATTCAACTGATTGGTGAGTCTTTCCCTACATTCGAAGGATACCACTTATGTTATTCTTACTTTGACTTAAGTCTTTTTATTTTGATTTGATGTAGCCATGAATCTGTTATTGGAACCATTTAGACAATAGTGATAGAGGCTTCATAGGCTAGATAAAAATGGGTTGATTGAGTATTTATATTCCTTGAATTGTTCTTGTAAGACTATTCTCATGACAGAGATTGGAGTTTGATTTGTTGGCCTATAGCCTTTATTTCTTGAGTTAGATTATTGACTGGAATTGCCCACCTATTTATCTATTTATTTTAAGTGTTTCATTAATTGAATGAATGAACAGATGTGTGACCAGGTCAAGTGGTTCGCTTGGGAGCCAGTAATGGTTTTTAAGTGCTAGCCTCGTCTTGGGTACCCTTCCGGGGCTTGAAAATTTCCATCATATTTTGTGCCAAGGGTAACTAAATCACTCCCTTAATTCGTATTTTGATTCCTAGAAATTATGGTTGGCGATCATTTGGGGTGGGGTTTGGTCTGAAACTAATGGTGGAAAATAGACTTAGATGGGGGTTAGGATCAATAGTTTGTCCTAAGAGGGGGGATTATATTATAATTCATGCAAATTATATGTTATTACTTTTTTTAGACCAAGAACAAGCTGAACGAACCTGAAAAGGGGAAAGCTCCTGCACTTTGGAGTGGTTGAAAGCTTAAATTCAAGGTAGATGATGGTTTATTTCCTATATGTGATTTATGTATTTTTTAAATTACTCCACTGTATGCATATATGTATATGAATAGGAAAGAATGCAATGATCTATGTGAAATGATTACTTAGTGGCCATGACTTGTAATGAACTTGTCTTTGGTAGATATGATAGCTTGACTATTCACTGTGATTGTGGTTGACTTGTATGCTTGAATTGAGTGTCATATTTTGACACACATTTGAATTGGGTGTCACATTATGACACATATTTGGATTGAGTGACACATTTTGACACAACCTTAGATCGGGTGTCACGTTCTGACATATAAATAAGTGGTTGCAGGTCTCATAAGGGGACGTTTATGTGAAATTGCTTGATATTGAGACTGATGAATTGTGATAATATTGAGTACTAGTTAAGTTATGATGTTGGTTAAGTCTGTTCAGTATATATGTGTTTATGGTGTTGTATTTACTTGTTCATGTCTTGCTTACTCGCTAGCCACGTGATCCTACCAGTACACTATTATTTTTGTCTACTAATACTACATTTGCTCTGTCTTTGTTGAGTACAGGACATAATCAAATGATTGCTGAGAGACCTAGAATAGAGGACCATTAGTTGCCAGAGTTCAAGGGTAAACCAATTCCTTCATGCCTCATTCTAGTCCTTCTTTCAGGATTAAACTTTCAAATACTACTTTTCCTTATGGCTATTTGGGTTGCATCCCCTTTTTCTGGACTTGTTACTTGTTAGAGTTTTGGTACTTTGACTTTCAGATTCTAAGGGTATTTCCGCATGTTTAGCTGAACGGACTGAGTTTATGGGGACTAAGCACCAATTGTTTCTTACATTTAATTTATTTAGTACCTTAAATTGCTTATTCCCTTGTGATTCTTGTATGGTTGGATTGAAATAGTGGTAATTCCACCAGAGGATTAGTGTGGGTGCCAATTACTATGGATCATGGTCGTGACAAGATAATAATTAAGTTGTGATGATTTCTTATCTGATAACTAAATTATTTGTATTCACATGAAAACCTAAAATATTGCATTACATATAAAAGGGAGACACAACCTTATTTCTTTAATCCCAATAGTTATACAACCAATTCAATTCAACAATTTTATTAGTTAATTAAAAAAATCAATTTCTTATATATTCACGGGATAGAATTAGACCATCAGTGAAGTATTCATCTGATCTGCAACTTTTCACATCTATTTCATGTTCGATTAAACTTCAACCTAATTGTTTAATAAATTTGCACTACCACATTACTTTATCTTATAGGTATAATTTTGAGTGTGTCAGCAATCGCAAAACTTTCAAAAACGACAGTCAAAAGCTTCCAACTATGTTAGTCAAAACACTTTTTCCTGCATTCCTTCTTTCATCCACCGGAACATGGTGAGGATGACATCAAAAATTCTAAAAGTTTGACTATTTTTTGGCAGTTACATCTGTCGAAAAATGATAATTTTTTAGTAGTGTATACTATTATATAATTTTATATGACAATATAAAAGTGTATATATTGTCAATATATTTTTATACAAGATTAAAAAATTATGTAAAATAAGTATATAATGTTATATAACAATGTATATAGATATTATTGTGATAAAAGAGAAGTTAACTATGTAGATGTAAACTAAAAATTTCACTACGTGATAACAATTTTTGGTGTTAAATTGTGTGTTTTTTTAAAAAAAATAATGTCAACTTTTTTTTATATGGAATGAGTTGTCATATCAAGATTGATATATTAATTTAACAATAAAAATAACTTGCTATACTTTATTAAATTGCATTGATTATGTGAAACTTTTATAGTATAATTGTCATAAGCGAATATAGGTCAATTGTCACGCCCCGAGAGGGTACTCTAAGTGTTGTTGGCAGTCGGAGACCATTGTTCTCCCCAAATGAACCACTTGGTCTGATTATTCTTTCAATCATTCAGCGGAAGACTCAATATAATAACAAGGAGACTTTCAAGTGGGCTAACCAATCAATACTCAATAAGGGAATAATTTGAAATTAAACAATCTTAAAAGTCAACTCAATCTTATAAGAAATAGTTTTCATAAAATAGACTCAAAAGGACCTCAACTCCAATCTACTCAATCTATGTGTACGAAGTCTCTATCACTATCAAGAAGATACCAAGACAAGCCCACGGCTACCTTAAAGAAACTACTCATAAGCAACGAATGAAATAAATATGATTCCTCCGAAAGCAAGCAGGTCTCACCACTATCAGAAAGGGAATAGATCTTCAACGGAGCGCCTGTTAATGACCTCTAGCACCTATATCTGCATCATAAAATGATGCAGGCCAAAAGGCGTCAGTACATAAAATGTACAAGTATGTAAAATAGCTGAGAGAAAAATACGATCAATAATACTAAACCTCAACTCAAAGATCTCAACCCGCAAAATACTCAACTCAACTTAAAGAACTTAACTCTGAAAATACTCAACTTAATTCAATAAACATGTAGTTTAAAATTACACAGTTCTTTGAAAATGGACTCAATAGTATGCAACTCAACCAAATCAATCATTTATTTTTAAGGAGTTTCTCTAACCGACAATCATCACTTATGAGCTACTGTTCATACAACGCTTTGCACTGCCGTTGCTGTAACCATCCAATACCTTGCCAGGGTAAGGGACACTCAACTCACTAGATCCATTCTCAATTAAGTCCATCATTTTGAGACTTAGAGGCATACTACTAAAAAAATGTGAAAAAATAACGCAAAAAAGCGACGGACTCAAAATCGACGGAAAAGAGATGCAATCACTTCCGTCGCTTTTTTGCTCGATGCTTTTAAAAAAGCGATGGAAAAAGTCACCAAAAGCGATGGACTGCATCACCCCTAAGTTTTTTTAATTAAAAAATATAAAAAAAAATGACGGACTCCGTCTTTTTATTTTTTTTAAAAATAATTATTTAATATAAAGCGATGGATTATTGATCTCCGTATGTTGCTATTTGATCTTGGAGTTCTTAAAAATTTTCAGAAAAGCGACGGACTTAGAGTGTCTGTCCGTTGCTTTTCTGAAAATATTTTGACAACAGAAACCTGCAATCAGAATTCAATTCACTTTATATCAATTCAACCCATTCAAACACAAATAACAACAAACAAAATACGCAAAATACATAATAACAAACATAATTAAATACTTAAAATGAATAAAGTCATTATTTAGAATGATTTAAAGTGTTTTAAAGTTAACAAAATATTTTAAAATGTTCATAAACTAATATAGGGAACCTAAGGACTATTTGCTATGTATTCATCACTATCATCAGATTCATCCGGAGTGAACCCTCTTGAATAACAGGGTGGAGATTGAAGGGCGAGGTTGAGCACTTGTTCTTTAATTTTCTCAACTTGGTCATTCATATTTTTTTTCTCCTCAACCCTTCTTTTCTCAGATTCTGTCAATGCGCATGTGAGTTCTGCAATTTGCTGAGATATAACAGCTATCTGAACCCTGTCAATGGCCTCGACTTGAAGCGATAATCCAATACCTTCTAAACCTGATTGGAGTCATCGTACATTATTCCTAGAGCCCATTCCATATATTTGGCCCTTGTGGCTGCCTCCAACCACTTTTTCAGTCCAAATTTGAATGGACTATTCAGGCGTTAACTGGATTGAATCTCCCATATCATGTATGTGCCGCTCATAATCTTGTTGCATATTAAAAAATAAAAGTTAGAATCAAAATATATTATACATTATGTTAAATAACTTGCATAGGCTCGTTCGGCCCTTTCCTCCACCCAATCATTCGGATCCAATGCATTAGTCTTTTTATTTACATGAGTCTTTTTAAAGACTTCATTATGATAGAAAGTGAGTCCCAATTTTTTTTCCTATAAATAAAACTACAATTAATGAAATAATATTTTGTTAACGAGTCACCCTTTAGGCTGGCTCTTACTTTTTTTCCTTGTTCGGACAAAGCCTTGAATTTTTTGGTATCCCAATACTGGCATAATTCTTCAAATATATGAGGCAGCATCCAACTTGAAGGTGCCCGATCATCCCTAGCTTTCTTTAGCCAGCTAGACAATCTGGCGCTCACTTTTCATTCAAAAGTGGTTGCAATGACCATATTGTACCTTGACTCTCAGGTACATAAAGTCTAAAAAAATGAATAACATTAAAAAATTAGTTAAGTAAATATAGTAAAAATATTAAACGTAACTTAAAAAAATAGATTTAAACATATATATACCTTAAATTCATTAAACATCGCTTGTCGGATACTGGTTGGAATCTCCCGCCAAGAGTGATAGGGCTCAGTATATAGCCTCCTAACACTCTCCTGAAAAGCCCTAGCAGCCTCCTTCGAGGGATGTCACCTACAAGACACATAATAAATATGTAATTAGTTCATGAATAATTTATTAATGTAGCAAAAATAAATAAATAAAATATTAAACTTACGAGGATCTATCAGCCTCAATCATGACTCTTCCAAGTCTGTCCCTTTGCTCAAGAGCTAACCCAGGCACATCATGTGCTGCCACTGATCTATTAGCAGAAAAAAAGTGAAGCTGATGCTGTAGGAGTATCAGTCTCAACACTAGAATCTCTAAGTCTCAGAGTAGATATGTGAGGTGACTGAGATGTGGGAGATGGAGTAGATGAAGATGCTACTCTCTGGGGTCGAGCAATAACCTTTGTGGGTAGATGATAGGTTTGATCATATGAAGTATATCGGATATGTGAAGAATAAAAAGCATCGCGTGGTCTACGGAACTAACTATGGTAAACTAAAGGATCCATAGTCCCAAAAGGCACAACATGAATATGTATAGGACTAGCTCGGCGGAGCTGCATCTTTGGCGCTGCATCTTCGGCACTGAAGAAATATGTCCTAGATATCTTCAGGATCAACAGATCTCCTAGACTTCTTTGTACTCCTACTAGAATAGCTAACCCTAAGATGATCCCGGGATCTATCACCATCACCAGATGACATCTACATGTAAAGTAACAATACATTATATAAAAAACATAAATTAAATAAATTACTAGTTTTAATCTACCACTCTATTCCTTCTTTCTATTCCTCCTCCTCAGTTGTTTCATATTCATTGTCATTCCATTCCTCCTCCTCAAATGATTCATATTCCTCATTTACTCTTCTAGTATGTGTTGAGGATGTTCTAATGTGGTTTCCAACTCAACATCAACTTATTATTGAACAAGTGCAGCATCATTTTGGTACGCCACATCTAATACATTCTCAATTTCAATTCTTCCCACAGGCTTTGTCTTACTAACAACCCACCAATCAGCCTTATCTCTACGCAATGGATAAGGAGCGTAATAGATTTGTTTAGCATTTTGGGAAATAATAAAAGGATTATTACTTCCATATTGTCTGGTGTGCTTAACTTCAAATATATTATGTTGTTGGTCCACCCTTGTGCCTCTCTGTGATGGGGCAAGCCACTTACACCGAAATAATACTATTTTTTTAGGCCAACCTTAATATCTTAATTCAATAATCTCTTGAATGACACTATAATATTCTATAGTTTGTCCATTACTGTCGACATCACCTTGAACTCACATACCTTCGATCCTAAACATTTGTGGAACGATTTCCAAAATTGAAAGTAAACTAAGCTCCTTATCTGAGATGATAGACAAAGGAACTCCATGAAGTCTAACAATCTCTCGAAGATACAATCTGGCATAGTCCTCTACGGTGTCTATAGTCTTAATAGGTAAGAAGTGGGTTAATTTGGTCATCCTATCCACGATCACCCAAATAGATCCATGTTGTATGCGGGATCACGGCAAAGTGGTTATGAAGTTCATGTTGATCATCTCCCACTTCCATTCTGGAATGTCAATGTTCTGAGCCACTCCACAAGGCCTTTGATGTTCAACTTTGACTTCTTGGCAGTTTAGGCATTTGGACACAAACTCTGCTATATATCCTTCATTCTACTCCACCAATATATTTCTCTCAAGTCATGGTACATCTTTGTAGAGCCTGGGTGGATGGAATACTTAGAGCTATGGGCCTCTACCATGTTTCTATCTTGAATTTCATCAACACTTGGAATACACAATCTGCCTTAATATCTCAACACTCTATATCTCCCTTTGGAAAAAGCCATTACTTTCTTCTTGTGAACATCATCTTTTAATTGGAGGAGAATGGGATCTTGATCTTGCTTTTCTTTCACCTTAGCAACTAGAGATGATTCAACCCCATTCTGAATAATAGCACTACCTTCACTAGAGTCAATGAGTTGAACTCCTAAATGTGCAAGTCTATGCACCTGTTTGGCTAACTCTTTCTTCCCCTCCTCTATATGGGCAGTGCTCCCCATCTATAATCTACTAAGAGCATTAGTAACAACATTAGCTTTAACTGGGTGATAAAGAATGCTCATATCATATTCCTTAAGCAGCTCAAGCCATCTCCTCTGCCTCAGGTTCAGATCTTTCTGAGTAAACACATACTGAAGGCTCTTGTGATTAGTAAACACATCAACATATACTCCATAGAGATAATGACGCCAAATCTTGAGAGAGAATACTATGGCTGCCAACTCAAGGTCATGAGTCGGATAGTTCATCTCATGAATCTTAAGCTGCTGGAAGCATATGCAATAACCTTATATTTCTACATCAATACACAACCCAATCTAGCTCTGTACGCATCATAATAGATCACAAAACCATCAATTCCCTTAGGTAGATACAAAACTGGAGCAGTAGTCAATTGGGTTTTCAACTCTTGAAAACTATTCTCACAAGCGTTTGACCATTGAAACTTAGCCTTCTTCTAAGTCAGCTTAGTCAATGGAGATGATATAGAGAAGAATTCCTCTATGAACCTTTTATAGAAACCAGCCAAATCCAAGAAATTTCTTATGTCGGTCGGGAATGTGGGTCTAGTCCAGTTCTTTACCACTTCAATCTTCTGCGAATTAACTTGTATACCCTCACCAGATATGATATGGCCTAAAAATGCCATAGAATCAAGCCAAAATTCACATTTTGAAAACTTAGCATACAACTCTCTATCCTTGAGAGTTTGAAGGACAATCCTGAGATGATTAACATGTTCCTCCTCACTTTTGGAGTAGATCAATATGTCATCAATAAGCACAATCACGAACATATCTAAATACTCTTGAACACTCAATTTATCAAGTCCATAAATGCTGTAAGAGCGTTAGTAAATCTAAAGGACATAACAATAAATTCAAAGTGACCATATCGCATTCGAAAAGTTGTTTTTGGAATGTCACACTCTCTCACCTTCAATTGATGATATCCTGATCTGAGGTCTACCTTTGAGAAACAAGTAGCTTCCTGAAGTTGGTCAAATAAATCATCTATCCTGGAAAGAGGATACTTATTTTTAAAGGTGACCTTGCTCAACTGATGATAGTCAATGCACATTCTCAATGATCCATCCTTCTTTCGCATGAATAGGATAAGAGCGCCCTAAGGTGAGACACTTGGCCTAATGAATTCCTTATCTAAGAGATCTTTCAACTGCTCTTTCAACTCAGCAGAAGCCATTCTATATAGCGTAATATAGATAAGTTATTTATCAGGCAGAATATCAATCCCAAAGTCGATCTCCCTTTCAAGAGGGACTCCAGGAAAATCATCAATAAACAACTCGAGAAACTCATTAACAATAGGAACGAAGTAACAAATGACAAAGTGGCACCCGGATCAAGTAAAGTATAACAATTGAAAAAAAAGACTCAAAGCATACCAATGACAACATCTGGCGTGTTCTCCTAATCCTGGTGATTAGCCATACCATAAAAATAATTTGTACCCCCGCCTATTCCTGAAGTAGTACTTCTATGATTACCTTGACCTGGTGGTGCTGTGGTAGAAGATTGGGCTTTGTCGCCCCACATCAGCATTCTCTCTGAAAATGACCCATCTTACCACATTTATAATAACCATTAACTCCCTCTATACATTCTCTCAAATAGAGTCTACCACATTTGCTATAGGGCGGCTTCCTCTTCGGACCTTGAGACACACTTTCTTGGGATTAGAAACCCCAAGCTATGAAATTTAGGTAACTATGGGATTTTTTATCATACTAATAGCTGGGTGCAGGTGCACTCACTGATGATGGAGCATATTTAGATGACCTTTTCTGAAAGAATGACCTGTTTTCTTTACCTTATTTTCGGTCATTCTCATGCCAGCTGATTTGGCCTTCTTGCTCAAGTGCTCTTCTCTGTCTTTCTTCTTATCATCATCTACCTGCTGAGCATACACCATAAGCCTGGAAATATCCATGTCAGAAATCAATAATGAGGCCTTACACTCCTTCTTCTCATGTTTGCCCAAGCTGGAGACAAACTTTCTCATCTTAGATGGGATCATCTCCAGAGCATATCTGGACAGTTGGATGAACTTAAGACCATACTCTTTCACTATCATTCCCTCTTGTTTCAGGTTCATGAACTCCTCAACAATGGACTCCCTCAATTCTCTTGGAAAGAAATGATCAAGGAAAGCACTCTCAAATTCATCCCAAACCGCAGGATTAGCATCCTCACATCTACCTTCTTCCTACTAGTTATACCAAATATTTTCTACATCCTTGAGCTAGTAAGAAACCAACTCAACTCCCTTAATCTTAGTAGTATGCATCGCTTTCAGAATCTTCCACATCTCATCAATGAAGTTCTGGGGGTCCTCCTCAATCTTAGATCCCGTGTAGACTGGTGGGTTCATCCTCAAGAAATCTCTAATCCTTGCAGAAGCTGATGGCTCTTGAGAGAGAGAGTTAGGAGCTGGTTAACTCTGGCTACCACTCTAGGCAGTTATCAACTAAGTGAGCAAGGCAATAGCTCCCCTTAAATCTTCCTCTAAGTTAGAAGCGGGCTGAGTAGTAGGCATTTAAGGCATCTTAGTATCTCGGACTACAGAACCTCAGTACTGACGGCTTCCTCTAGCTAGCGGTACACTTAGGAGGCATGATCTGCAACGTGTAAACGCACAAATTAGAAAGGGGCTTTTATAGATTTAAACTCTATTGCACAAACTCAGAATATGAAAGAAGTGAAGTAATTCCTAATGTCACATAACCTCTCGATCATAAGTGTAGTGCACAACACACCCATAAGCAAGACTCTACTAGACACGACTTCATAGACACTCTAGGACACTTGAACTTTGTGCTCTGATACCAAATTTTTCATGCCTTGAGAGGGTATTCTAGGCATGGCCGGCACTCGGAGACCATTGTTGGCCCCAAGGAACAACTTGGTCAGATTACTCTTTCAATCATTCATCGGAAGCCTCAATCCAATAACAAGGAGACTTTCAAGTGGGAGAACCAGTCAATACTCAATAAAGGAATAATTTGAAATTAAATAATCTTAAAAGTTAACTCAATCTCATAAGAAATAGTTTTCATAAAACAAACTCAAAAGGAACTCAACTCCAATCTACTCAATCTATGTCTACGAAGTCTCTATCACTAACAAGAAGGTACCAAGACAAGCCCACGTCTATATTAAAGAAACTACTCATAAGCAACGAATGAAATAAATATAATTCCTCTGAAAGCAAGAAGATCTCACCACTATCAGGAAGGGAATAGATCTTCAAAGCAACGCCTGTTGATGACCTCTAGCACCTGTATCTGCATCAAAAAATGATACAGGCCAAAAGGCATCAGTACATGGAATGTACGAGTATGTAAAATATATGAGAGGAAAATACAATCAATAATACTCAACCTCAACTCAAAGGACTCAACCCAAAAAATACTCAACTCAACTTTGAGAATACTCAACTTAACTCAATAAACATGTAGTTTAAAATTAAACAGTGCTTTGAAAATGGACTCAATAGTATGCAACTCAACCAAATCAACCATTCATTTTTAGGGAGTTTTTATAACCAACAACTATCACTTATGAGTTAGTGATGATACAACGCTTTGCAATGCCGTTGCCACAGCCGTCCAATACCTTGCCAGGGTAAGGGACGCTCAACTCACTGGATCCATACTCAATCAAGTCCATCATTTTGGGACTTAGAGGCATAGCCTCTATCCTACGCTGGTTACGTAGTATATGGGCTCACCCCATATCGGTGCTCAATACTACTTCCAAAATACTTTATTATGCTCATATACATCAAGTGAGTAAATATTTAAAATAATCATTTAGTCTCTTTTAGACTTAGCTCAAAACTCAACTCATTGCAACTCACCTCTTCTCTTTAAATTTGATACAATTTTAACTCAATGAATGTATTTAAAACATAACTTTATCTCCTCAACTCAATCTCAAAATAAATATTTTAATGTGATAATGCTCAACTCGTTTATACTCAAAATACTCATATCCAAAATAACAAAATTTAAGAACTAGGACACGAGGATGAACTCAATCCAACGTTATGAGTAGCCTTACATACCTGAAATGAAGATTATCTCACCGAAAATTAAGGATCTAGCTTGTAGATCTTGAATCTAAGCTGGTAAGGGGCGGATTTTTGTCCCAAAATGTAGTGGGTTAGGTTGGGAAAGGCGGGGAAAAGACCAAAAAGCCCCTCACAAAATTGAAAACAGACAAAAAATTGAACTAGGGTGGAAAAAGTCCGTATCGCGAGTTGTTCCCCCATAATTTATTTTTTTCTGAAGTTTTAAGTTGAACAAAGATTGGCCAAGTCCGCGATGTGGATTAGTCGCGTACCCTTCTGGTTAACTGGACATAACTTCTTACTCTAAACTCCAAAAAATACAATCTTGATGGCATTGGGAAGAAGACTCAAAGACCTTTTATTTAATTTCTTCGATGCACCCTATCTCTATCTTTCTTTGGTCAAGGGACATCTAATTCATTATATGCTAGGAAATATGATTGTTTGAAGTTGACCCTTATACGGACTCATACAAAAACTTAGCCGATAGAAATTCTTTGTAGTGGGCTTGGTGTTAGGAATCTCTTATGACCCTAAACCACACCTAATGCACTTTAAATACTTAGGAATTGATCCTAACTCTTATATACAATTAGAATTCATCGAGTTCAAGTCAATACACATATGAAGAATGGTTCGGATCTTGGCGAAAATTTTTGAGGTGTTACATCAATCCTTATGAAAATACGTATCCGGCTATTACACAAGATAATTACCATCCAATCAACATAATTATTTTTAATCAATATAAATTATGATGGAATGATTAGAATTTCTCCGCTCTTAATCTGAGGTCTCAGTTTGAACACTATGGAAAGAAAAAAATCTTGTTGAAAGCACCGCCTTCAGAAATAAGCCTTATAATGTGCAAATCTAGATTTAATCAAATTTCAATAAAAATATCGAATATCGAGTGAAAAACAATCTCTTTTAAGGATATAAATAGCATTTCCATAGTAGTTGGAACCAATTAATTACATTAACTATCAAAACAAGTGATCGATAAAGTCATTTCATCTATGATGTACCTACCAAGTATACTTAGGTACATATTTTATGACATATATATTAATCAGTACAGAAAATAGTAATAGTGGATGACATTGATGCCTTCTGAGTAAGGGGTAAACTTTCGAGGAAAAATTATCTAGATGGACACTTTTTAATAAATAATTATTGATTTTATTGATATTTTTTTATTTATTATCCTCTATAGCAATACAAAGTAATATTATAATATATATCTTTCATGTATTAAAAGTGAATTATGCATGCAATATAAATGTATTATAAGTGTTTTAAAATATATTGTACAATATATTATAAGTGTATTAGAGTGTGTAATAAATATATTATCCATGAATAAAACTTGTATTATATGAGTTTTATAAATTATTCTCGATAATATGTATTAAAAAAATATTATAAATATATTATAAGTTTTGAGTGAAAAAAATATTATTGCTAAAAATGATAAATATTTTTTTAATATAGTATATTTATGTAAGTTTTCCAAATTTCCATTACACCTAACTTTATTCGATCACCTCTTCATTTCTAAAAGCAATTACTTCTTTAATCTTATTTTATGTGATCAAAATTGGTGAGAAATCACATAGCAAAGTGTTTGGTAACTGCATAGCTTCTCCTTTTGCCCATAAATTTCTCTTCTGTGCCAACATATCCCCCAAATCTCCGCACCATCTTGTTTCATAATAGTACTTTGATTGTGACACTAACAATATTTTCTATGTTTTATTCATACTTATTAAAAAGTTAATTAATGGCTTTTGTATAATTTTATATGGTAAAAGAAAAATTACAATTGTATGTTTATAATTATAAGTTGAACTAACTTGTTTTGCTTCTTCAACTGATGTAAATTGATAAATAATTTGAAATTACCATTTATAGTACGGTGAACACGGAACATGAGATAGAAGAAGAATAATGGCGTACACAAGATTTTTCGTGGTGTTACCGGAAAATAATAAATAAAATAAGATAATATCATATTAAAAAACTATATAAATAAAACATAATTCACTATACTATTATACTTATTCTCATAAATAAAATATTATAACTTTTTCTCAATGAATGTTTTTTTTTTGACATGTCTTCAAAATAACCTCATTAAAAATAAAAGTTCTAAATATTTTCTTTTATACAAAGCACCAAAGGATATCAAAATGAGGCTATTTAGGATCAAACTCTACGTTTGCTATCGCTTTTTAATTATATATATACCTATTTAGTAAATATTTTTGAGGAATCAGTATCATTTGACACCTCTTGAGTCTTTTTAAATTCGCGCTTAAAGAATTATATCCACATTTAAAATACCACTTAATATGAAATATAACAGATGTAATTATTTTTGAGTCAACTTTTCGGTCCAAGTATTCAAGTCAAGTGCAATTAATTTTGCACATATATCAATATTTTATTGGTTCGTTATGATAAATTTTAGTCATCAAGTTGCCCCATTGATTTTGAGTAAATATCATTAAAAATCAGGTTACTTTGGTAATAATGTCAAAAAATGGGTCCATTTTCACATTTTTTTTTATATAATCATCAGGATAACAAGCGTTTCTAAGCAAGTGTAGTAAACCTTGTACTCCTAACGCTTACTCCATTTCTCATCATCTAACTATTGGCTTCTCCTATATGAGTCTAGTCGAATATATTTATTTTTGATTCGTACTCGATCCGCCGGTTTGTCACCCTCCCTTTAATCACCTTCATCTCCTTCTACTCTTTAAGTGTTAACTCCATTTCTCATCATCTACGTATTTAAATACATGTGAAAATCGTGGAGAATGGGGTTGTGTTTCTCTGTGAAGAAGAGGCCATTGAAGCGTTTAACGAACCAATCATTGGCGAGTCCAAGTAACCGATGGTGTAGATTTCGTTCGTCGAGAAAGGAAGATTGTTTCGCTGAGGATCGAGCACTGGCAGCTGCGATTCTCTTTCAGCAACGGTTGCAGCAAAACGGTAGCAGTGTTCCGTTTGATCGTTCAACGTCGCTGCGGTATTCGAATTGTAAGTCTAATAAGAAGAATCAGCAAGCACTGGCACGTAGCTCCAGTTCTAGGTCTCGATCAATTACTGATCCTCTGCTTCACCCTCACCAGCTTGTTAACAAGGTACCACTACTATCTACTCATTTTTATTTTTGTGTTCAGTCAGTAAGGAAAAAAAAAATCTAAAAATATTTATATGACAAATACTATGGGGAGGAAAAAATCAATGAGGAATGCTACTTGTTCAACTTATTTTTTCTACTTCTACTAGCAAAATCATTTTTCCGAGATTATTTTTCCAAAGAAATATTTTCCAAATTTTTTTACTAACCATTAAAAAAATAAAAATATTTTATCCCTACCGCAAATTTTGATGTGATGTTTTCTCTTTTAGACTATCTATTCAACCATTGCATTTTCATTTTTTTCCTTCACCACTATACAATACATAAGTTCAAATGATTTTTTGACTTTGTACCTCTCAAACACTTATATAAATTGATACAAAGAGAGTAATCTAAATTTTTCTTTTGAGTATCTATAGAACAGTATATTGTCCTCAATTGGCTAATAATGGAAAGTATTGACTGATACTAGCTTCCTCATAGTAATATATTTCTGTAATATAGCTTCTTTTACTTTGTTTATTGTGGTTTTTTGACAGATAAATCAAGAGGTCTCATTTCTGCTCTATTAGTAAAGAAAGCACCTTCTGTATTGTGACTTTTGACTATATTTGATCCTCCATTTTCATGCTAAATAGATTTTTATATAGAATGGACAGGTATTAACGATCGATGATTTAGAGACAAATCACTTTGTCCTTGTCCATGGTGGTGGATTTGGAGCCTGGTGTTGGTATAAAACCATTGCACTTTTAGAAGAGGTAGGATTTAAGGTTACTGCAGTGGATTTAACTGGTTCAGGCGTTCATTCTTTCGACACAAATAGCATCACCAGCCTATCGCAATATGCAAAGCCACTCACTGGTTTTCTTGAAAAGCTTGCCGATGGAGAGAAGGTTAGTTCTCCACTACTTCTCTTTTCTCTGATTCCAGTTTGTTATATTTACACCTGAGATTCCGTAACAAGTAGATACTTCCACAGGAGCATAGTCTATTTTCTGGTTAAATACATTACGAGATGTTTTCCCATACTTTCCGCATTCAGTTCTAGCAATTTCTGCACTGGCCTTCTTATCTACCTGAACAACATATACGGATCCCCTCCACCCCTTTTTTCATTAAATATGGAATGAAAGATCTTGTTTTGTTCCTTGGTTGAAAAGAGATGTCTTGAGCAATCGGAGAAGCACTTTGACAAACAGATTTGATCTTGACTGATTCAATTAAGGTATTACAAAGATCACATGTTTTTCTTCTTATCTTCCATTCTTATGGAAATTGTGACGGTGTTGAAGCCCAGTAAAAGATCTTCTTCCAAATCCGGGAGATTGACTGGTTAAAAGTGTTCATAAGAAGTTCAGCATCTTCAATAAGCATCATTTTTTCACACTAAGTCCCCCCCCCCCCCCCCCCCGCCTCCGCTCCCCAAGTTAATTTATCAAAAATTGTGGCACCTGAATATGCGAATTAACATTCTTATTCATTGTCTATAGTGATTAAGAGAATATCCTGCTCATTCTTGATGGTATAGCTACTCGTCATGAGTGTGTCTCCACCTCTCCTCAAGAAAAGAAAACAAAGGAACAAAATGCTAGTTCTTACATTAGGCTGCTGTCTTGTTTTATGCAGATTGACGAAGTTGCTTAATAATATAACGGGGGCTTGGATTTTTTTCTTCTTCCTCACAATTTAGTGCAATTAGGGTCACTGCAGGAGGCTTTGATCTAGTTTTGTCATACTTGGAGATTATATATATGCTTAAATTTTCCAACGGTTCCTGGAGTTTGAAACGTGCATCTTGATATCCACTTTTCCTCTTCTAGTGTGTTTAAATTTTGTAATCTTTCTTCAACCATGTAGGTGATTTTGGTAGGACATGATTTTGGTGGAGCTTGCATATCATTCGCGATGGAGCTCTATCCCTTTAAAGTTTCAAAAGCTGTATTTGTTGCTGCAACAATGCTCACTAGTGGACAAAGTGCCCTCGATATCTTCTCAGAAAAGGTAAATTTTATCTATTGCTTCATTCTTCCTGAATCTTCACTGATCTACCCATTCTATACTTCCTTCTTGTAAAGTGAAGATCAGCGGTTACCTTGTTCTGGCATTTGATGTTAGCAGCATCAGAGTTTCGCCCGTGAAGACATCGATGCCTCAATCCATACATTAAGAAATTTGAGTTTCTTTTTGGAAATACAGAATCTCTTCGATTCATGCATTTTTATGCTTTGCAGTTTTTTGTCTGACATGTACTTCAAGGTCCTTTCTGTTGATCCCTGTGGGGTTATACACTTCTAGCGAATGATTACACTTTAACCAGCTATAGCTTGTGCAAAATTGTGAGTGATCTTTGTGTTCATCTCAACGCAAACAATATTTTTTGCATGAAAAGGAAGGAAACGACTTAACTGGAAAATAATTTGCCAGTCTCTTCTCTGGAGAGGAGAAAGGGAGTTTGGTGACATGGAAGGGTCTATCCCTCCTCACCGATTCCTGCAATCCTTCTCGAATTGCCTGAAGTTCTTTGCTCTTTTAATTTAGAATGAAGTGGATTAGATTTTAGAGGATCTTTAACTCTTCATTTCCTGCTTATCCTGCATTCCATGTACCATATAACACGGGGTGGAATAATGTCATTCTGCTCGAGCTAGCTATAATTAGGTTGTTCTCTTCCCTCTCTTCAACTATATGCACTTAACAGGTCATGTGATTTTTAGGGGGCGGATAGTTGTGTCATTGTAAAATAGAAGTTATCATGTGGTTAACGAAAAACTCATTAACTATATCAGACGAAGTCAAATGACCTTATGAGAGAGTCTCAAATATTTATCTATGCAAATGGGAATGACAAGCCACCAACTGCCATTGATCTGGACAAATCACTCGTGAAAGAATTATTATTCAACCATAGTCCTGCTAAGGTATGTTATGCTGTATGAAATATTTTCTGTAGACAACAAAGTTAATGTTACTTCCTTAAACTACTCTTCTCTAGTAAACGGTTTTTTTGAATTTGATGTTGTATATTCTTATTTTTTTAATGGACTTATTTTCAGGACGTCGCATTAGCTTCTGTTTCATTGAGGCCAATTCCATTCTCTCCAGTACTTGAGAAGCTTTCTTTGTCTGACATCAAGTATGGTTCCATCAGACGGTTTTACATAGAAACAACAGAAGATAATGCTATACCAATAGCTTTACAACAGAACATGATAAGCCAAAATCCACCAGAACGGGTTTTTCATCTCAAGGGTGCTGATCACTCACCTTTTTTCTCCAAACCGCAAGCCCTACACCGAATTCTGGTAGAAATCTCAACGATTTCATCAACATGAAGTTGTTTCTCATTTCCTGTAAGAAAATTTTCATAAAGTTTTACTGAATTCCAAGCAATTCAGGTGCTTCCTACACTTAAAACTGCATCAGAAGCATGTACTTAAAACTTCATCAGAAGCATGTAGAATAGCCCCTCATATATATGCACAACATATCCAGCTGATTCGTTCTGTCTGTTATTCTATGTAAGAAGTATGTTTCTGGAATGCTTCCACTGATGCCTTGTGTTTTCCAACAGCTAGCTATTTTCAAATTGTGGGAGATTGTTGAAATTGTAGAGAGAATTCAGAGCATAAATGAGTTTATGAATAAAATACTTTTGTACGAGAAGTCTTTCTGTACACTTGATGGATGGATCAGAAAGCGCCAATCCAAAGCTATTCAGAAACTGTTTGACTCACAAATTTTTATTTTGTGCTATGTATTTTGACCAAGTACAGGCTTGCCACTCCCAGACCTACTAAGGAACCATTCATTATGTAAAGATAAACATTCATTATCACAAAGGAAGGAAGTGAGAAAGAGTATACACTTAAAGCTTCATTTCAATTAGTTTAAACATTGTATCACATGTTATATCAAAACAAAGAAGAAACTTCTGTCTTTTGTCTCTGTTGTTTGTGTGTGTGTGTGTGTTATTTTCTCCTATATACTGTAACCTCAATCTATAAAATTGCTTCCCATTAATTTTAAAAAAATGCTTTACAACTAATCTATGTTAATTTAGTGTGAGACACAATAAATACTATGATCAAACATCTGAAAACAGTTCTTCAGTAAGTGATGGAGCAATCCATTGTATCTGAACATGAGTCATTTCCCACAAGTTCTCATCATCTCCAGGAACTAAAATCTCCCTTTGCTTCATTGTGACAACCATCTTCTTCAACAATACTGGGATAGTATCTGGAAGTTTAGACTCACCACATTCTCCTAAATCAGCCTTCATGCATGTATCCATTCTTCTCAAGATCCCCATCCAGAAGGCCCTAAAACTAGGACTTTCTGATAATGGTTTCAAGAATTGTAAATAGACATCTGTTAGAACTTCCATCGATAGCTTAAGAGTTCCTTCCATACTTCTTGCCTCCCTTTCTGCATTCCCCCTTTTAGAGTATTCCAACATCTTCTCGTGCAAATCATCAACCATTGCAAAGAGTATGAGGTTGAAACAGCTAAGGATGTTGGCTGGTGTGAAATATAACTCTTCGCCAAGTGCAAAACTTTTCTGTAAAGACATGACCGCGTGGTTTCTTATCTCTTCTCTTCTGGCTAAGCTAGTCTTCCTGAATGCTTCCCCTAGTTTAGCAAAATAGGTGACTGTTAAGTTAGAAGAGCTAAGAGCTTTTGAACTTTCTTCGAGAGAACAACTGCTTGCGCTACTATTTATACTCGTGGAGCTCCCTGGATCTGTATACCCACTTTTGTACCACTGTACTAACAAATTCACAGTATCTGACATCAAATCCATGATCTTCATGTTCTTTTCTAAAGGGCTGTTTTTCAATGCGACAAAGCCAAATGCACAATCTATACAATACGGGTAGTTCAATCTTGAAATGTGGAAACTATCTGACATTAAATTTATAAGGGCCTCAACTCCTTGCTCATAGGTTTCTGGATGTCGCCCTGTGACGGATAGCAAATGCATGACTGTTTTCCATCCTAGTTGAGATTGGAGATTGGCAGGATACTCTGTCAGGATTGTGGTGACAGATTGTACTAAGAAGTCACAACAAGTATCAAGAATTTCCTTTTCCAGCTTCCACATCAAATTTATTGATTTAAACATGAGTTCCTCTGGACTTTTGTCTGAGTGAAAGGAAGACAAGAGCTTGAGACAAATCTTCATAAGGGCGATGATACCCTTTTCTGCAAACGGTATGGGAGAAAATAGGGGAAACTGTGCAACATTTAGTAGATATTCATTGTAATGAGGCCAAAAGACCAAGAGTCTGTGAGTATTGGATGAAGCAATGCTAACAATTAAATCCCAACAGAAGCCAACAGTTTCTTCCTCTTCAATTGGGGTGCTGAACTTTTGGCCTTTACCAGCTGCAGCAAATATCAGACAACGGCCTAGATTCAGCAACGGTTCATCAGGTAAACTCGAGCTATTGCTAAAGATGCTCCCTATGCGGCACTGCTGAATAACTTTCAGGTTCTGTTCAAACTCACTTACCCCCAGGTTCAAGGATTCTTCTACACTTTCCATGGACAAAAAATGTGAAAATCGTCCAATTATGCCAGAATTATGGGGTTTGCTCCCAAATTTAATATCTTGAGTAGGAAAAACCACCCCGGATGCACATCTTTCATGTACTCCTGGAGGGTTGGATGATGAGTTTGAAGCATTTTCAGGTTCAACAACAGATTGTGGAAGCAGCTTTAACTTTCTGAGTTTCAGCAAACAGTCCACAATGGTTCTCCAAGCTCCCCTGATGGACTTTTTGAAGTCATTTGCAATGGTGAAAACTGCTAGAGTTGCCATTCTTGGCTTCAGATCGTTGCTGAATGCATACAACGTTTCTTCTGAAGATGCATAAGGATTTAGTAATGTAGTAAATTTGCAGAATGAGCAGAGAAGCTCGTCTAGAGTATCCTCAAGACCATATTGTGTTATTCGAGCAATTGAAAACAAAGCCTCAACACATTCATGAAGGATCTCTTCTTCGTCAGACTGTTCGAAGATCGTTGCAAGTGTAGCAACAGTGGGACCAGCAATTGAGGCAAACATGTCTCGTCCTAGTCGTCGATCAAAATTGCTGAATATGAAAGGTTTCATCTTCTTTGATTTATTGATTAGCTGAATCCATCTGCTAGGGTTCATTTCCACAGGAGCACCCGATGAATCGAACGATGTGATTGCATTGGCTGAAATGGAATGGAAAAGCTCCGAGAGATATTCCCTCGGAATATCTTGTCCTCCATTTATCCCTCTATTGTTTCTAATAAATTCATCTTCTGTCATTTTCTTCTTCACTTGTGGGTTATGCTGATCAGTGTTGAGCATGATTACTGAATAACAAAGGATGTGCACTGCATCTTTGCTCGCAAATATTTCTGAAGATTGTTGATCGAAAAACCTTTCAGCAAATGCTTCAAGGATTCTTTCGATTTTCTGCGACTCCCCGGGTAATCTAAAAGTCTCTAGATAAGTTCTCAAAGCAGTGTCCAGAACCATCCCCATGAACTCAAATGTTTCCGTGAATTCTTTAAGGACTTTGAGGTAGAAATCATCAGGATCACCAAGAAAATCACCAATTGCAATCTTGTTTAGACCTGGTGTATACCGAAAAAACATGGCATAGGCTTTCGGATCAGGAGGATCCGGGATCAACAGGGAAAACTTGAAGTACTCCAGTCCCTTCTTTTCATCTCTACTGAAGTGATTCCCGGCTATTAGTATCTTTCTTTTCTGTGCCATTCTCACTCTAACATAATCGATCCAATTCTCTAAGTCTTCTTCATCTTCTTTCGACTTCTCTTCCCAGAATTGTCTATACTCGGTTATCTCGACTGGATACGGTCCAGAAGGTGTTGAATCATCGTCCTTGTCAACGTTATCAGCTATGTTATGGATAATCACTGCTAGGCCTTCAAAGGCTTGAACTTGCACACTTGTCAAACATCCACCAGTAGGGAACGCATGCCTACAAAGAGACTTTCCAATCTCCTCAAAAACATTTTTGAATATGGGATTACAATCATAATTCACATAGACTTCAACTATAAAACTTGGTTGTCTGCAAAAGTTTATTATTCCTTCAATTGCTACTTCTTGAAGTTGGAGCGAATTCGCTAAGCTTGCCACTTTAAGCAACACAAACGAGAAAAAAGCTTCCAATTGAAGACGAACCGACCTGAATATATGATCAGAAGATGAAATGTAATCAATTTTGGCATTCAATATGGACTAGTTGACACTTAGGAAACAATCATGGCCTCTGAACTACTAACCTGCGAAGAAAGTGATAAATATTTAACACAATGCTGCAAATCATGGAGGATACGAGTGGATTCGAGGAGGTTCCATAATGAACCAAATGGTGGAAAAGGTCATCTTGAATCATCCTCAAAAGCTTTGGATGCTTACCTATGCTATCACCACTTAATTCTATAGCAGAATTGATCAAAACCAACGCAAAAAGCTGAACATTTTCATCAGAAGTTTGAGATCCATCAGTCTCCATGACTTCAACTACGTTGAGCAACGAGCACAGGAAATGAAAAATATCAACAGCAGAACGAATCCCATACCCCGAATCCAAGTTCCCATCCTCGGTATCTGACTCCGAATCTTCCCAATCTTTCACTTCTATTTCAGGCAAACGCTGATATATTACATGTATCAGCTCATGCATTGTATATCTAGCACTACGCTGAAGCAAATCACTCCGGTTAGCTGACTGCTGAACCACTTGAAAACACGTGTTCACAACGGTACAAACAGATTGATCCGTGAGCAAAATAGAAGAAGGATGTACCATAATTGCTGTCAAAGCCTGTAAAATTTTCATCATAACAGCATCTTCAAAGACAGGATCAGTTTTCTCCAAACGACAGCCCGTGACAGCAGTGACAGCTGAATTAATAGCTTCTCTTGCTCCTGGACTTTTGTGATAAAAAATTTCAAGCTTGAGGATCTTAAGTATAGATGATAAAGCGACCCCTGTTGCTGCAGAAGGAACATCATCACTTTGTACAACGTCAAGAAAAGGCGAAAGGTATATCATAGGATCTATTGTTAGCCATTCTTGTTGTGGATTGAAAATGAGTGATCTTAGTGATTTCAATGAATGTGATATTTGAGAATCATAATTTTCTTCAGGGGGATGGTAGAAATGCAAATTTGCTTCAGGGGGACGCCGAATCACCGCTAAAACAGCTCCTACCTCTGTGTTCAATGTGCAAGATATTCCAAGTTCTTTCCTTTTGATCTTTGTCATGTATTCATGAGTGTTTTCATCTCCTTCTGTAGCACCCATTAATCAAAATGTTAAGGGAAAAAATAGGAATGTTTTTTTTACATAGTAAAATGTTCAAAAAGAGGTTAATTTGGTGAGATTTTGTTTAGTTATTAAGAGGTAAGAAATCAATGATTTGACTAATTCTTCTCCTAGTATTGCTTCTCTTCCTTCAATTGTGGATCAAACTTCTTAATTTGTAAGGAAGAAAACAAGACTTTAGTAGAGTAAAGTCTTGTGATTTTAGATCCAACTAATATATGTCAACTAGTATATGTATTTGAGCGATGCGCGAAAATGTTAAGAAAAATATTTAAAATTATTATCTTATTTGCTTGATTATATTATGATTTTTTTAATTTAAGAATTGGAAAATTTGAATCATTTGATCCACTATAGTTTATTAGAAGGTCATCATGGAAGAAAAAACTATTTCCTTCCTCATAAAAATTATCTCAAGATTTTATGTTATATGTGCAATAAGATTCAAAATTTGTTGATGAATCCATAAAATTACTTATCAGGATAAGAGAAAAAGTCCTTCCATTGTTGACTAGAAAGATGTTTATCTCTAAATATTAACTAATTACACATTTGTTGTTTTAAGTTTAAGCTCAATTGTAGTAATTTCTATGATCATATCATCATCATACTATACTAAAAGTGGAAACCAAAAAAGTAGAAAGTTGAAATACAAAAAGGTCCTTATAAAATTATTAAACGACATTATTGCGCATCTACTTAGCACAAATTTTAGTAAACGAAAATGTAAATACACATTACAATAAACATTGTGTCATAATTATGACAAACCTTTCCTCTGCTGTGAATCGTGTGAACTAAAAATGAAGTTAGGACATTTAATTTGGGATCCTATTAACAATTACTAATTATGGCTAAAGTGAATGTATGTTTGTAATGACCCTCCAGGTCATTTTCGTCCTTTTCGATCTTTTCAGCATTTAGAACTTTTCTATAGTGACCCCAAGTCATTTACAACCTGCCGGCACTGATCGTTCAGTCACCTGGTCATTCGTTTAGGTTTTATGTCTGATTCCCTGTTTTGGAGCTCTTGGAGTTTGAACGGTTGACTTCGATCAAAAATTCAGGAAAACAACCTAAGAACGAAATTCTGATGATTCCATTAGCTTCGGAATGATCATTTTAGGCTAGAAGCATGCTCGACTCGAGTCCCAAGCCTTCCGGTGTGAGTTTGAGCCATTAGGTTTTTTAGCCTTCAAGCTTTAGCCTAAGGTTGACTTTGGTCAACATTCTTGGTAAATGTGCTCAGATTAAAATTCCATCAGCGCGGTTAGTTCTGAAATATCGAGTTTGGTCTAGAACGACCTTTCGTTCGTGTTCCAAGGCTTCCGGTCTCATTTCGAGTCTCTTTGTGGATTGGCAAAAAATTATGCTTGGGTGTGGGATCCATATTTTCTCGAGACAACCTCGGATGGAAATTCTGACTGCACCATTGAGTCTGAAACGCTGAATTCAATGGGATAACATAGTCCATTTACGCGCACGGGATTCCGAATGAATCCCGAGCACTCCATCAGTGTATTTTTCCAACTCCAACCTTAGCTGATGCAGCCCTTGATGGTGCATCATTGATTGTTCTTCGCGTTCGCGAACCTGGTCCTCGCGTTTGCGATAGATATTTGACTGGTCCTTTTAATTAAGGATCAACCCAACCCCTCCATCTGTTCTTGCGATTTTGGGAGCTAGGAAGCTCCAAATTGGGTGATTCCAAGTCCTAGAGCTTTGTTTTGATTGTAGATACACGGTGGAGTGTTCAGAGGAGTGTGAAGATCAACGGTTTAAGGTAATTTCCGCCCCAAAGGGGCTTCCCTAGCTTAGTTCAAGCTTTAATGGTAAAATTATTTATTGGGCTATTTTCTCTCATTTTGAGCATCGATTTGTGCCCCATTTTGGGTATAAGCTCAATAATGTGTTTAGAATATTTTCATGGAGTCGTTTTTGGGATTTTCATTGTAGGTGCCACAATGTCTTTTTTGACCCAATTTTGGGTTCGTCTCCGAAAAATACGATTTTGGTGTCAAAATATTTGTATTGATGAGGTGAACAACATTTTGATAGAGTGAAAGCAATTAGAGTTATTTTTGGAGTAAAGCGCTACTGGGAAATGGATTTGGAGTGCGCGTGTTCGGCTTCGAGGTAGGCTACAGTCTCCTTTATTTTGATTGAGCTTCATGAGGTATTATTTAGTATAAATAGCTTGTAGTTTGGATTGTATATGACAGATTAGGCTTGATTCCTAGTTTCTTGTTTCTTTATTCCGGTATGAGTTTTAGGCTAGGTTGCCTTTGTGAGACTTCCAGTCTAGTTGATAAGATTATTGCTTATGCCTTAGTTTGGCCTTAGTTAACCTATTTTAGGTAGATTGTTTGATGCTTATGGTGGTTGGTGGAATTATGCCTTAGAATTGAGTTTGGGGTTGATCCTTAGTTTTTGTAGCCGTTGTTGGCAGGAATTTCTGAGACTTAGTGCTCTTCACTATTGTAACACCTATTTTGGAGCCTTTATGTAGTGGTTTTCACCTAGTTAGGCTTGTGAATTACTGTTGGACCCCATCTCTGGATCTAGAGCTAGAATCCTCTATGCTTTCTTTTTGCCGTTTGGTGGGGCTAGCTATGTTTACAATCTTGAGGTTGTATTCCTAGTTGGATCTGGAGGTATTGATTGACTAGCTGAGCACCTGTTTCCTCATTTCCTCCTCCTTGTTATCCTGTTAGGGTTGAGTTCCCGTTTGGGCTTTATTGTTGAGCTAGAGGAGTAGATTTGAGCCCTAGGCCTTGGTTAGAGGTCGGTTGCATGTGCTAGTCCTATTTCTATGCTCTAGAGGGTAAGGGCTTGTTGCGTCGTTATTGTATGTGATTGTGCGTATTGTTTGGGTACTGGTGATGGCATACATTGCATCGGATCATTGCTTTCTCACGGATGTAGTCGACCCTGGTGCATGCATTGGTTCTTAGAATTTATTTGAGAAAGTGATGTATCGCCAAAACACAACACTTACGATGCTCAAAACATGGAATTATTGTAAGTTCTCAAGCACGTTTTGCTAGTTTGATATGTGTTTTTGGTTAGTTTTCAGGGAATTGAAGTACGGTTGGGTTGATGATCTTTGGCTTGGTTTATGTAGGGATTTGATTGATCTTGGAGTAAGTTGAAAGCTTGGTTTTGAGGAAACATCACAAGGAAAATAAATTATACAAGAAGTGCTAATAAATTGACTTGAGCTTGGCAAGGATTTGCGACAACTTGAAAGGAGAACTCAAAGAATGAACTTTACCGGGCCTTGACGTATCTTGTACTGGACACTTAGAGGTGAAATCTTTATGGTTTGACCAAGTGTTCACACCAAGAGACCCTTCAAGGGCCGTGGTGCACACCACTGAACGTGAATGGAAGCCCTCCATCTATGAAGAAGGCAGCCACCAAGCAAAAGCCATCAAAATGGCCAATGCAAACTCCACGGACCTCACCATGAGCCGTGGTGCTCACCACTGGCCGTGGTGGGTGCCATGGTAGGGTGTCCTGGCACAAAAGGCCAAGGAAATGACCAATAAATACTACCACGATCCATGGTGCTCACCACTGGCCGTGGTGGTGCCCGTCTAGAGCAATCCGAGCCCAACAAGACTTTGGTTTACTAGTTTATTTAGGATTAGATTTCAGCTTCTATAAATACCCTATTTTGTTCTAGGTTTAAGGGTAATTTGAGACATACTTTTTATACACTTTTCCTACTGTTTATTGTCTATATTACATGACCAAAACTCTATTGCTTCATCATCCACACGCAACTGGAAAGATTAGGAAGGAGAGCACACAACCTACATTCTTTGAGTTCTAGTTTTGGTGATTTGATTCTAAATCTTATTTTTCAATTGTGAGTTTGATTCGTTGTTATTAAAAGCCTTCTAATACAAGTTTCATTCATTTTTTATTGAGTTATTCATTATAATCATGCAAGGCTAATCCCATAACTAGGGTTGTGGGAACCATGACAACTTAACTAGAATAGGCAAACCTAGAATTGATATTCGTGATTTATTTATTCAAAAGTCTTTCTTAGTGAGTGCACACATAAAAAACTTGTCCTTATTCATTGCTTTCCCGGGAGGGATGTAGTGATTTGGAAAAGACTATCACAACAGTAATTTGGACTTTCGATGATTGAACTTGTCTTTTATATCCAGATTGGAACTGGACTTAAATGTCTTTGGATCCTTCTTAGGGCCGCCTGGGTATGGCAATTGAGGTTGCTCCTTCTATAATGCAAGGGCCATCAACAGAAATATCTCGAGGAGTAGTTAAACGTTCTTTTTTTATAGAGATTTTTGGTGAAAACTTCAATCTTGAAGCATGGGAACTTCTTGTGATTGTTTGATTCTTAAGTATAATAAAAAAATAACAATAGAAATCGAATTTCTCTTAAGGAATAGTCTAGATTCTAAGAAGGGATAAACTTCGTCTAAGTTACTTGAGATCGGAAGGAGATAGTACTCTGAGATCCAGGGCGAGGGTTAGTAAAGTGTACATTATGAGACCAAGAGGAGATGAATGAGATACGTCTAAGAATGACTGGGAGGTGAAATAGATGTTACCTAACTCGCTAGATTTTGCATGAAATACATTGAACGATATCATGAATACGAGTTGCCTATTATGTTATATGTCATGGGGATCATAACCCTAGTCTAGTCTTCATATTTTTACAACTTTAATCTTGTTTACTTTTCACTGCATTGTTACTTTTTCTAAACTAAAATCAAGACCCCCCACTTTTACTTTATGCAAGTTTACTTTTGGGAAGTAGAAACTGCAACTAGAAAGTGATAGCTAATAGAAGTATTTCAACCTATTCCCTGTGGGTTCGACGCCAATTTTTAGTTGGGTAAAATATACTGCTAAGGATCGTCTATATCTCTTTCGAGAGGTATTATTGAGCGTTATCAAAATGGTTCCTAAAACCCTTTGGAGTTTTTCTTGCCATGTCTCTTTTCTCTGAAGGTGTGCTATCTAGTAGAACTGGTATGTTTAGGTTGTTTGTGTGAATACAAGTGTCTATAGGAGTTTGTAGTAAGCCCGTGAAAGTAAAGAAAAAAATGACCCATATTCAAAAATTTGTGAATGATTGTGTGATTGCATCTCAAATGTGATAACTGATTTGTTGGATCTTTGTAACATTGTAAATGGTGAGTTTCTAGTTATGACTGTGTTGATTAGTGCTAAATAGTATAAGATCAGTGCCATGTGTATGTGAGCTAAATTTATATAGTTTGATTGATGCATTTGTAAGTTAGAACTTGCCCGGTTAGTCTCATTGGAATAATTGAATAGCTGGATTAGGACAGGATCATAGGCCTTTGTTGATAATGAGTCATTAGCATAAATTTAACCAATCAAATAAAATTGTACCCTTTGAAGCAAAAGTTTGAGCTTGAATAGACCTTTTTTTTGATTAACCAAAATTCACCTTTTCTTTCTGTCTGTGAATCCAAATTTTGGCCTTGGTCCCTTCAAGGATAATGTGTACCGCAACTCAGGCTAAAAGCCTAAGTTGAGGGTGGCTACTATAAGGAGAATCAGTTTGTGAATCTTTATCTTGGCCTAGTCCCTCTTAAGAGATTATGCACTTCAACTCAGGCCGAAAACCTAAGTTGAGGGTGACTACTATAAGGAAAAACATCAAAGTTAAGGTATGAAAAAAATGGTGGAATGAGAAAAAATAAAAATCATAGGTTGTGGCGACAAGTGAAAAAGAAAATAAGTGCAAAAATGAGTCAGGAAGAAAAAAAAATAAGATGAACAAAAGTGAAAACCACTCTCGAGAAGAATGAATGAGGAAATAAGGGACCAACAAGAGTTTGGGGGATTGAAAAGAATTAGCTAAGTCAAAGTAGCGTTTAAAAGGTCAAAGTAGTCACTTTTATCCTAAATGTACCCTACCTGGGCCCGAGCCTATGTTACAAGCCTAAAAAGTCCTATTGTGATCCTAAAAAGGTTATTCAAGAGTTGAAGTATTGAAAATAAGGGCAAGCCTATGGTCTTTACTTTTGCAGTGTTTGAACTTCTTTTGAGAGTGCGAGTAGTTCTGTTCCAGTCTCTGTTTGTCCTTTATACACTATGTGAGAGACTTATTTTTGGAGAGGGCACTGTGATTGTGTTGTTTGATAGCTATATGGAGTAGTATATGACTATTTGCATTGATTTGGTTAGCTAAGAATATCATGATGTTATGAAGTAATCCTTGCAATATTGGTTACAGCATGAGTGCATTGCATAAGTGAAGTTGAGCATGAGGTTGATGTTATATATATATATGCCCTATGAGTTGCTTGTATTTGCGCATCGTTTGGTTTGATGTTGTATTATTTCTTAAGGACAAGCAATAATTCTAAGTTGATGGTGTTGATGTGTCACCAAAATACGACACGATGCTCAAAACATGGACATATTGTATGTTTTCAATTATGTTTTGCTAGTTTGATATGTGTTTTTGGTTAGTTTTCAGGGAATTGAAGTATGCTTAGGTTGATGATCTTTGTCTTGGTTTATATGGGGATTTGATTGATCTAGAAGTAAGTTGGAATCTTGGTTTTAGGAGAGATCACAAGGAAAACAACCTATTCCCTATGGGTTCGACCCATACTCTTAGTTGGGTATAATATACTGCTAAGGATCGTCTATATCTCTTTCGAGAGGTATAATTGAGCGTTATCAAAAAGCTGGATTGTAACCCAAACTATTTTATACTGATTTTCGAATAGGGGTCGTACTACCTTTATTATTACTATTTTTAGTGGACTGGAGGCATAGAGGATGCACTCATTTTATGATATTGGTTCGAGGCATTGAGGATGTGCTCATTTTATGATTTTAATTCGATCGAAGAGATTTCTCGACCCTTTCTATACTGATTTGACTATTTATCTCCGGTCACCGTGATAGAGTGAATTTTTGATGATCAGATATACAGATTGATACATATCTATATTGATATAAGACTAGGATCAGGAATAGGTAGTATATAAGGGCGTTCCCGAGCCCCCATGGCTATTCCAGAGAGGTGCATGGTCCTACTTCCTGGTCAGAGTGAAAGTAGGTTTATATATCTTGGTATGAGGCAGTTAGCACTGATGGTACTACTAGTTTTATTGCATGACTCTCATTCATATATGCATCGCCTATCACTAGCATAGTTGTTTGTACCTGTCGATTGTATGGGATGTCATACGGGTTTACCTGTTTGTGAATTAACCTCTTAGGCACACAAGAGCTCGGGAGGTATTGTTTGAATATTTGCGAACTCGTGGCGATATAAATGGTGGTCTCTTTTTGAAGGTATTTACTATCCTTTTTCTTATTTATCTAATTTTTTTGTGTAGGAGTTTAGTTGATACGGTCCATTGGGCCTTTATGTGATATTTGTTTTTACTTATGTTAGAAGGTTGTCACTTAGTTGTCCCCTTCATAGTGTATTGTCGTGTTTAGGTCTTGGGCTAGCGCTATTAGGTACGTTATTTGTTTCCTTGCTTGTTAAATATTTTCTCTCTTTCTTATATCCGATGCTTCTTATTGCAGGCTTCCGTATTATTCTTGTTAGTTACTTGTGATATATACTCCTTTCTCACATGTTCTTTATACTTGCTTTATCTTTGGAGCTTAGTCGGTCGATGCCCACTGAGTGCCACTTGTTGGTACACATATTATACTTCGGCACCCTGTGTCACGATCCGAATTCGGGTGTGATGACACTCATCTCAATCCACCAAGACAAGTCATCCTAAAACTCAACGGAAAGTAAATGCAGAAGTAATTGAGATAAAAAAGATTTAACTTAGTCAAAAATAAATAAATAATCTCAAAATCCCCCAAGACTGGTTGTCACATATACAAGCCACTAATAAATTACCGAAGTACGAAAGAAAATACAGTCACAATGTCTTTGTCTCTAGAGTAGGACTAAAACATAATAAAAGAGTAAGAGGTGTCCGCTAGATGGATGTAACAGCTACCTCAACACTCAAAATGATAGCCTCGGATGTGGTGGAAACACTAGGAGATCAAGCAAGTCCAGACTCACAACTTACACAAGTGTAGAAGTAAGGGGTGAGTACCAAACAATACGGTACTCAGCAAGTGGACAACTAAAACTAAGTAAAGCTCAATAGATACAAGTACTCATGTCCTCCCAACCAAACCTCCTTAACTACAACCTGCATAAAACCACCCCAGCTCTACACTTGTACAATAATAACAGTAATACAGTCCATGAATACTCATCAGTAGTCTCATCAATGAATCATATCAAGTCAAGTTCAGCATATATCGAGCAATAAAGGGGTAAATACATATTCACAAATATTAACAAAATGCGATGCAATGCAACGACATGATGCATGTCTGTCCTATCGGTACACATCCGCTGAATTACAGTTCAGAACCCATGGGGGACATTTTTGTCTATGTAACCTACCACGGAGCATGTGGCCCGACTCCTTTGTTTCATATCATTTTCAGTTTCAACGCAATATGTCAGAACCAATGCAATCAATTCATGTTCATATAATTCACGATAATAACATGACAACAACAATAATTTTTCCTATCTCACATCAACATAGTCATTTCACATATCCAAAATAAATCCATAATCACAACATATCAATTCCACCAATACATGTCATTAGTTCACCATTTTATACCCCTCATCTCCATGTTTAAGGCCAATCATACAGTCAATAACCCAGTCTAATTCTCATTACTCCCTAGTACACATAACACAGAAATACAAACATCTACAAGCTTAAACTGAGGTTTAGAAATTTACTTGCCTTAATTAATCAAGCAATCACTCTGTAACTTGAGCCTTCCCTTTTCGTTGGGACTCCAATTCAACGTAATCTAGTCAAATAAATAATCACAATAATATTTTGAAACTAACAACACCCTTATTACCATATGTCTAGCCTAGACCCAAAAAATTAAGCAAATCTATAAACACGTTTCTAATCTTGATGCCACTTAACATGTCAACTCCCATATTTTCTGAATTTCAAAACTAGAGTTAAACCTCAATTAAATTGAATAATTACTTTAAGACTTGAGCCTTTTGTAACGCTTCGTAACGATCAAAATCTATTTAAATACATAATCTTCATAAGAATACGAATCCAATGACACTCATATTGCTATATTTATTTTTGGATCAAAAATTGGGTCAAAAAGTCACCTCGAGTCATTGAAGTTAAATCTGAAATTTTCTTTCCTATTATGTTCACTCATGATAAAATAAAATCACATGTCAAATTTCAGCTAAAACGGATCGTTATTCGACCCCAAAATCAAGATTTGATGTGAAGAACCCTAGGGTCATATTTTCTTATTTCAGCGTTATTTCTCCACCAATATACCCTAAAAATATGTTCATAATCACATAAAAATTTAATGGAAAGGATGAGAATAATTACCTTGACGCTTTGGAATGAAAATCCCTATTTTTCTCTTCTCCTTTATTTTTCTTTCCCCCTTTCTTTTCTTTCTTCCTCCGTATTTTTTTTCCAGATTTTTTCTTTCGTCGGCGTCGCTGTTCTCTTTTTTTTCTCTCATTACATCTGATGGCATTAGGCCATAGATTATATATATATATATATATATATATATATATATATATATATATATATATATATATATATATATATATATAAAATTCTTTTCTTTTATTATTTATTTATCTTTTTTCCTTTTACAAACTAATTATGTATTAAAATTTACAAACCCTACTAACCTATTTTAATAAATATAAGAAAAGTGATATAGGGTATTAAATAAATTCACACTTTAGCCCATCAATTAAATTAATTCTCTAAAATTATCTCTCAACTAATTAACCAAAGTTACCGAATAGTCCAAATAACCCATTAAAATTTTACGGAAAGGGTCTCGTATGAAAGGAGGAGGACTCATTCTCAAAATGACCTAACGGGTCATTACACCCTGCAGATCATAGTACGGGTTTTCTTTGGTGATTTGAATATTGTGCGGAGCAGCTCTTGGAATTTGGAGACTTGGTGAGATCTTGACGTTCAGAGTTGCCTATCTCTTTCTATTTTGGGCTTGGACTAGTCTTTATTTTGTATTCGAAAACAGGCTGTATTACTATTACTATTATGGTATCTGTATAAACCTTGTACTTCCTTGTTTGGTTTAGTAGCTCGACTACCGACTGATACCAGGTCTTGAGGGTTATCTTATTGTTTTGTTCTCATTCTTCTTTTCATATTATTTATATTATTATTATTCGTTTCTTTCCTTTCCCTTGTGATGGTCCGTTGCCTATGGTTCCAAACTGTGGGGTTAGGCTTACCTACTGGTGGGTTGATAGTAGGTGCCATCATGATTTGAAAAATCAAGTCGTGACAATGTTGGGTGAACATTTGGTGATTATACATTGTACGATACAATGAGTGATCCAAAAAAATAATGATAGATTCAAATAATGTGTGCATTTACCTTAATTAGTATTGGAGTTGTGAGTTACAGCGTATCGTCTAAAACTAATTGCAGACTTATCTTGACATGAGTGGTTAATATGTGCATTTACCTTCCAAATATACTATGTGTGTGTAATTTTTAATGGATGGAAGAAAACCAATAGAGACAATTTAAAGATCTTCTGTGAGTTTTGAAATTCCTACACATATCTAGGTATGGGGTTTGACAATTATATTTCTCTAAATTGTCATAAGGTAATATTGTTTTTTTTTCCATCAGCAACTGTATTTATCATCATCTTCATTATCAAGGTTGGGTGAAATAGAAAATTTTGATGGCCTTAATCAACGGTATTCACTAATTTGTTCCTTCTATTTATGTATAGCTCTTTTATAAGTAATTAATTAATTGTTAATCCTTGTCATAGATCCTACGTGTATTCTGTGTAACAACTTGATTATTTTCTTGCAATTTATAAATTTTGATTGATTATTTTCATGAGTTATTTCTAGACATAGAATTATGAAATTTCTTGAAATATTTTGCTAAAAATAACTTATTATAACCATATGATTAAACAAATTATATTAGACATACTAACTTAAATTACATAAAGATACTTTTTACACACTTTTTTTTTAATTGAGTACGTCTCACATCATATTTGTATTTGAACTAAAAGATTTGGAGGGAATCTTTAGATTAAACAAGAGTATTAGAGTTATCTATATATCAGTAAATATATAGTAAGCCATGTGTAGAAAATTCTTAGATATAAATTGGCATAGAAGTTTCTTCATTTCTGTAACTACTTTCATTGTTGTTTTTAACCTTTTGATTTTCAATTGTTCTCTCATAAACTTTTAAGGTCTTGAATTAGTTATTGACCTATTTTTAAAATTTAATTTGATGTAAAAATAATTGTATCACATTTTGAGGAACTTTTTATAAGTAAAACCACTTATTTAAATAATATTTATATAAAGGGCAGCTCGGTGCACTAAAGCTCCCGCCATGCGCGGGGTCCGAGAAAGGGTCTGACCACAAGGGTCTATTGTACGCAGCCTTACCTTGCATTTCTGCCAAAGTCTTGAACCCGTGACCTCCTGACTGGTTTAATAGAAAAATCAAGTGTGGATAAACTTTTACCATAAAGAATTTCTAACAACTACGCTCAGTTATATATATTGTTGGAATTCTTTCAATCATATCTATACAAACTTCAGATTATTCTTTTATTACATCCTGTAACAAAAGATAATTAAATATAATATTAATTGTAAATAACAATAACAAAATAATAATAAATTTTAAGCATGAAATAATACATAAATGTATTCTTCAACTTGGCTTTAACTAGTATTTATGCCCTTTCCTTTTACGTGACATCAAACATGACAATTTTATCTCCTATGTAGCATCTTACGTGTATTATATCACATATGAAGCGTATGTCTACTTGTTCAATTTTATACAAATTTAAGTGCCTACTTGTGCACATCCAAAATTGAATGACATAAATGTCAACTGAAGCAACATTAAATGACATATTTATGTACTATGCCAAATATTATTTATGTCAATATATTTTACCTCATGATTTTCGTTGGATCCACTTTATTTGTAACCTTGCATTTTATTTTTGTTTTTTTGTTAAAAGAGGGACCTGGAGACCTCATATTATTAATCATAAAATGATTAATTACTTGGGTGAGTCTCTTATAATAAATAATCACTCCTTTTAAATATACTCTTTAATTATTATTATCTATAGAAATTTATAGCAATACTATGTATTTTATTAGATTTCTCTATCTCTCAATTTCTTTTTCTCTTGCGCTCTTCTCTCTTTCTTTCTTTGCACTCTTTATCTATGTGTTTTCTCTCGATTTAAGCCGAAGAACTAGGACTTATATTGTCGTCCATTGAAAAGTTAGGGCTATTTTCATAGGCCGAAGATTTGGGGTTGTTCAGTTTACTGGAGAAGTCAGTCAGTTTTTCATTTGCTACATTGGCATTGGCGGCGATTCCCATTCCGGTGACGATTATCTTAACAATCATGTTAATACTCAGTGAATATTTGAAGATACATGTTTAAAGATATAAAGGTTTGAAGATATAAAGATTTGAATATATGAGGATTTAAAGATATGAAGGTTTGAATATATGAAGATTTGAAGATATGAATATTTGAATATATGAAGATTCGAAAATATGAAGATATGAATTTTTGAAAATTGTATTAAAATTGGAATGATGTCTGCAATATATATTTAAAATTTTATATTGTATTATAAGTGTGTTATAAATTATTCTAATTGGTATCAATAAAAAGGGAGTGATGTTTGCAATATGTATTATTAATGTATTGTTAAAGAATAAAATATGTATTATATAAATTATTTTGATTTGTATGACTAAAAAATAAGTAATTTTTGCAATATGTATTAAAAATATATTATGCATGTATTATAAATATATTATAAATTATTACCTAAATTATTATGATTGATATCACTAAAAATGGAGTGAAGTCTGCAATATGTATCATAAAATTTGTTCAAAGCTAGTCCAGTCCAAACGAAGACTCAGTCCACAAAACAAAATAAAACAAAAAAGCATAAACACTATAAAAAATCAGACAAAAAGAAAAAGGGTACAAACGATTTTATCCCACTAATATCTCTCTAAGAGCTCTCACTCTTTTGTTATATCAGTGACTCGAACACACGACTTTAAGGTTGTACTTACCATCCAAGAAACTCACTCTTGTCCACAAAAATAACTAGATTTTCATTTAGCTTAATCCATCGGTGACCACCTAAAGTTGGCACCAACTTTCACTTAACACCTTAAGTATGCATTCATTTTAAACACCTCATGTCGGAATTCATTGTATCATTTTGATACTTTTTAACATTCAGTCAGAAATATGTGTAGTGTGTGTAACACACTCGCCGTTGACGTGTCAAAGTGGCGAATTAAGTGAAGACATTTGTCATTTGTACCTAAAATAATTTTTAAATAATAAATTTTGAGTAGAAAAAAAGTGACCAATAACTCAATGACATAATATTTTTAAGCCACATAATTTTCATTTAGAGAAATTAACCCCCAATCCCTCCCCTACACCAAATCAACTTTGTAACGCCTCACAATTTCTATGGTAAGGATCCAAACTATTCATCGTGAGCATATAAATTTAGACCGGAGATATCCTACTTTTACATGTGTGTTTAGGTCCATTACTAAGTGTACAAAGTGTACCGAATGTGTTTTAGGATCAAAAGGGGCCTCAAATACCAAGCCAAGTTCAAAGCTTTCCTACAGACTAAGTTTTCGCATGAGTTCATGTAAAGATCAAATTTAAATAACCGTATCTCTCAAAATATAAAGATTTAGGTGACCCATAACCTATCAAATTAAATGTCCATGAGTCTTCTTTCCAGCCACCAAGTTTGCATCAATTCGAGTTTGGAGTAAAAAGATATGACCATTTTATCAGAGACGTAGCAACCTATCAGTGTCTGACGAAAAATGTGATGGTCTGTCAAACCTGTGAAGGTCCTTCGAGTTAGCCATCACACTTAGGCAGAATGCTTATTTTTTTTGTTAGTGATGACGGTCTAGGTAATGGTCCTTCACCCAAATGATAGTCTGTCACTAAGATGACAATAAAATGATAAATTTGGCTGATTTTGGATTTCTATGAGAGTATTTTAGTCCTAAAACCTTTTAGGAGTTATCTAAATGGCCTTAAACATTTAGAAAATTAGTTTTCTTTATTAAACGTTCTCATTCTCAAAAGATTCTATGCTCAAGAACTTCAAGAAATTCAAGGCTAGGGTTCATCTTCCAAGATTTTTCTTGAGGTATGTAAGGCTATCTTCACGTGTGGGAACATCTTGTTCTTCCCCAAAAAATTTATTTTCATGGTTTTAAAGAATCCTCCATGAATGAATAAGGGTTAGGACAAAACTCCATATTCTTGAATCTTCATGCAACCCTAAGAACTCTCCATGAAAGTATTTCAATTTTTTGATAGTTCTTTTACCCATTAGTTTTCTTAGATTTTCTACAGAAAGTATAAATGATTATTGTAAGAAGAAATTATTATATTGAAAACTACTTTAATGGTTTTCTTTATGACTTCTTGATAACTCATTGGTGATATCTTGATATTTTCTAAAAAAGAATTCTTATGTTATGAACCCTAGAACTATGAGTTATGAAAGTTTTCAAATGTGAGACCTTATGATGCTATCTATGATTTTCTAACTTTATTATTATGATATGATATATATCTCTCATGAATGTCAAGCTATGATACATGAAATGTAACCTCATGATATGATGATATGAATGAAGTTTATAAACTATGGTCCTTTAATGTTATGAGTATGAGCCTTCAGGCTAACCCATGATCACATGAGCCTAAGGGATCTAAATAATTATCCGAGAAGACATAAGTCTAAATGACAAACGCTTGAAACTATGTTTGCCGATGTAAGATAAGGATCGTATCATTGGTTTGGGTGAATTCTTCTTTATATCTCTGGTAAGGGCTAGTTATGGATCCGTATAATATGTAGATGTATGTCTTATACCCAACAAGGTATGAGATGACTTAGCTGATTGGGTCACGTATGTCTCATACCCGATAAGGTATGAGATAACTTAGCTGGTTGGGTCGAGATCTGACTCCATGAACTCATATGGTGGTTTATGTTGGTTACACTATTAAACTCCCATTATGAACTAAAATATGATAAAATAAATATCCATAAGGTAGTTTGAACGATCTCATCTCTTAACCTTCCCATGTTATAACTATGACTATGACTATGTTAGCTTCTTCTATTGATCTAATATGTACGCTATGTTTTATTCCCTCATTTTACATATAGTACTATTCCATATGTACTTACATTCCTTTTGTCGGGGGCAATGCATATTTCATTGATGCAGACTCAGGTACGCAGACACGAGATCAGGCCGTTTGGTAGGTTCCATATTTTCTACTATTGGTGAGCCCCTTTCTTTTCCAGGGCTTAGTCTACATATTTTAGGAAGTTATTTTATTTTAAGGTATAATGGGGGCCTTCTCCTTTTGACATTATTCACTTATATTTAGAGACTTCATACACAGATGAATAGTTATGTTATGTTTGGACCTTTGCTTTCTTTGACAACGGTTTTAAATTTCTATGACTTACGCTATAAAACTTGTATCTTCAAATGCTTTCAAATTTATTCTTTTGCTCATAATTAGATGTATACTCTTGTCCAATGCCATATTATGGGTATGCTCGGGATAGAAATGACATCGGGTGTCGGCCACGTCCAGAGTATAGGCTCGAGGCATGACAAACTTGGTATCAGAGCACAAAGTTCAAGTGTTCTAGGGTGTTATAAAGCCTGTCTAGTAGAGTCCTACTTATGGGTGTATTTTACACTATCACGACCCAATCCCGTAGGTCATGACTCATGCCAGAGTTGGACACCCATACGTCTCCCTAATCCCAATTAGCATATTAGCAGAATAAAAAATATAGAAAGCAAATGAGTCTGCTAGATAGCACACGAATGTAGATGTAGCTCACAAAGGCCGTTAAGGCCGTCCTGGAACACCAAAATCCAAAACACATATACAGACCCCACAGAACATATACAGAACCCACAATACAAGTCTACAGACCTCTACAGAATGATAGTCTAATCATATGATAGGACAGGGCCCTTTTGTACCCTTGACCAACATGTATAAATATGCAAAAAAAAAGTTAGTACAAAAATAGGGCTACAGATAAAGAAGCATTGTCAAACAGCAGAGTGGACGTCCTAGGCAAGCGGATCGGCAAACCGAGCGTCTGTACCTACAGGCATGTAACGCATCCCCTGAAGACAGGGGGTCAGTACGGAAAATGTACTGAGTATGTAAAGCATGGACTGTAATAAATAAAGTCATAACTGGAGCAGAATGTGCAGAAAATGAGTAAAGTACCCAGAATATGAAAATGTTTATCACAAGCACAAATAATGCATGCGAAAAATAACATATGTCATATCCATCCCCATTACGGGATGCGGTGAACAAAATGTGTCGCCATCCCATCACCAGCGCCACAGCACAACAGCACAACATAACTCCAGAGTAGGAAATATCTCCGTAATAGATCATATTATATCAGATGGCCATATCATATCATCAGACATCAGCATATGTATACATGGCACAACATAACTCTACAACCCATGCATAGGGTGTACCTGCCCCCTCACATCGGGGCACGGCGAACAAGGCAGAGAAGTACACACGATCATATATATTCTGACCTGGGCTTAGTGGAAGACGCATTGAGGCATCCACGAGTGGAGTAGTGAGAAATTAAATGCAATTTAAAACATTGTCAAAGACTCAATGAAATAGTAAAGATGAATTGTCATTTGAAATTCAGGACAATAGTCATATCACTATTGATCATATCAAAAGAGCCTTAGAAATCATAGACATGAATCAAGATGATACAAAATAACTTATAAAAGTCAAGGACATTAGCTACCGGAGAATCTCTAAGAACACGAATCATGAATCACCCTCGAGACTTATGAATGGAATTACCCCCAAAGCTTATATTAATCCTTACTTAATTCTAATACATGCCAAAAGAAAGAAGGGAAATCTTTACATACCTATGTCAAACACATGCCAAGAGAAAGAAGGTAGCTTTACATACCTCTTATAGATTACCCTTAACAACATTCGCCTCGTTGTCTTTTGAACCTATTTAACATGAAAGCAATACTAAGGTTAATAACCTTTCATTTATCAATTTCCAACTCTACACCCAAGTATTCATAGGAATCATTCCCTTGTCCCTTTTCCTCGACTAGTTTATTACTAGTTCCGAAGCTACCGGAAATTGAGCAGCATCTCCCCTGCAACTTGCCCTATCCAACTGCTAATCTTAGCAGCCATATTACCAAAAACTACCAGCAGCTATATATAAAATCAAATCACTTCAATATTACTCAATACAACTCCAAACAACTAGCTAAAAACTACGATACTAAAATAGAGTTTTTAACCTTTATTTCATAAAACCTTTAACAATACGAAATGGAGGGTCGTATGGCTGCAACCAGAAGTAACCACACCCATTTTAAAACACTTACCATCCCTACAACAGCCATTCAACCATCTGCAACTGCAACACCACAATCACAACACACTACTCGACTTCGATTTAACTATAACGACTTCAATTTAGTTTGTTTCTAACGTCAAGCATCCTTATACAAGTTTTACACTTCTATACTTATTTAAGACATGTAATATACTGTATAAAAATATCATAAACTCCATTTTGAAAGGGAAAACCTTACCTTGCTCGAAACTCGCCAAAACTTGCCAAAACTCATCTCGAAAGTTCTTTTAACGCGACAAAAACTTCGTGGCTGTTTGTTAACCTTTTAGTGCTGCTACAAACCATAAATTTACATTACTAAAACTTTCATACCATCATGGTATACCTTAAATACTTAATTCACAGAATGAAATAAAAAAACTTACCTTTTTTCCCCTTGGCCGCCACTACTTTCTCTCTAGCTCTAGAGTTTCTTCTCTTCCTTTTTCCTCTTGAATTTTCTAGAGAAGTATGGAACTTATGAGATAAGGATGAAGCTAGAAGTCATAATATATATATATATATAGAGAGAGAGAGAGGCTACTGTAGGGGTGACACATGTCAACCCCTAAGTGGTGACACATGTCAAGCCCTTCTTGGGCCAACACACCACCTCCTCCAACCATGAGCTGACACATGGCATGTGGGGGCCCACCCCCTTGCTCCATCTTCTGCCATGTGGCACTTCCAGCTGCTTCCACATGGCACTCTCCCATGCTGCCATGTGTCACCTTCTTTTCCTCCTCGTGGGTTCATAATCTCATCTTACTTTACGAACCTATGTAATTCTTGCTACATAAGCTTGGAATGTACTCAAGTAGCTTAAGTATGTAATACTTCCAAGTTGGTAGCTTAAGTAAGTAAGTCAAGTCCTACTACTCATTATTTGGTCTCCAACTTCTTCTGAATTCTTACAACCCTATTTCCAATCTTCTCTATTATGGGGTATCTCCTTCTCCCTCGCTTAGAGGTTATAGATTATCCAGCTCACATGGTAACTTTTAAGAAGCTCAAGAAGCTTTAAAAAGCTCAAAGAAACTTAAGAATCCTTCCAGAAACTTAAGAACCTTTCAAGGCTTAAGAAGCGTTTCAAGTTACAAAAGTATGGGGTATAACATCCTTCCCCCCTTAGAATATTCATCCTCAAATGTGAACCAAAAAACCTCCTCAAGATCTTATACATACTATATGGAGAGTTTCTCTGTTCTACTGCAATAACATATACTTTCATCGAGCACTCAATATCAGAGTTCCAAGGTTGGAATTACCTGTAGACGTAGAGAATAGGTATGGGTACTTGTGTTTCATTTCCTTTTCAGCTTTCCAGGTCACTTCTTCACGATTTTCATTTCGCCTCAACACCTTGATAGAAACTATGTCCTTAACTTACAACTTCCTACTCTACCGATCCAGGATGGCGATAGGTTGCTTCTCGTTAGTTCAGATTCTTCCATGGTCCTTTGCTTAGATTTGGCTCCAATTCTCCTGTTGCATGTTACATTGCAATTCTTGCAATAATGTGCAAAGGTACTCACCTTATTCCCAAGATTTACCTTAGCGTCATTTTGCTAGTTTTTAGGTTCCGCCTTGCCCTCTCCTCTTTTATCTTACAATCGGTATTGGGGTGGATCTTTAGTTCAACCATGACCATGTTCTTTTTGGTAATTTGATTTAACTTCTCTTTGTATTTCTATGTAATGTATCCAAAATATCATAACCCCCTTTTCATCATGTACTCCTCCTCTTGGTCTTATGCTATATATATATATATATATATATATATATTCGTAGGTTGCACAACTACTTTTATACCACCGATATGAGGTAGACGCAGTCTTTTCATTTCCTGGTCCATTTTGCTTTATATATTGCCTTCACACTGGAACTTGCTCGCGCTGGCGCTATTATTTTTTACCCTTTTTCCTTCCTAGGTACTTGTTTGTCTCCTCATTTCCTACCGTAGGAGATTTTCTATTCTTTCTCCTTGCCACTTGTATGTCACCTCTCAGCGGCCAACAACTCTGTTGCCATATCTTAATCTTTACTCAACCATGGACTTGCTACCCTTTACATGGTCCTTAGATCGCTCAGTCTTACTCTCTTATTGTATTTACCCCTTTTTGTATGCACCCATCCATTTATTGCTGGCCTTCAACCCTTGCTAACTCGTGCCCGCATGGGATCTCGCTTAAAGTTTAAGCGTTCCCATTAACATGTGATAGTGTCAGTTGACTTTATCTCACACTTGTATTTCTCCTGTCCACTTCCCCTCTTTAGGTGTACCCATGTCATCCTCTGTTTATTTTCAAGTGCTCATACACATATGATTCTGTTCCAACACATTTGACATACTGCACCATATCTACACCTTCTGTTCATCTATACTTTAGGTTGCCCCAGTAAGAAATCTTAATACAACCATGGAGTGCTTAGAATTCTCGATAAATCGTACCCAATCTAGTCCAAGCACTAGTACTCAAGTCATATAATTAATGTAGTAGTTTATCAGAGCCACATTCCTATCTTCCCTATCAGTGATTAGCTAGCGCCCCTAACCATTTTAACTTCTCCATTCAGAAGTACTTGTACTCCAGTGACCTGTGTTTCTAGCTCTGCTACAACACTATCTTCATCCCAGTGGATACCACTTGTTCCTCTTAATGGACTCATAATGCATAAATGGTGTTTCAGAGCTACCCTCTCATCCTTGAGAAGTCTTTATATTTGCCACGGCAGAGTCACATATCCACAATACTTCCTTATATCTCATAAGCATTTATCCTTGTCGGGTACTTGAGGTTAACTTCCAATTCTTCTCAGTCCCATGTCAATTTTACTTTAATACTGGTCTTATCTTCTCGCCTTTTCGTACAACACCTTCAGTTCATAGCTATCTATTCCCTTTTACGTCCGACACTCGTACTTAATTGATCACGTCTATCTTAAGTGCTCCCTGTAGTATTCCTTCTACCCTTCCAGTCCATGGCCATTTTTGTGCTCGAGGAGTTTCATGTTACCCCTATATTCTTGGGAAAAATCATTCCTTGTTATCACCGACCCCTCTGAATCCTTCTAGTATGTTATCCAATATATGAAGCACATGATTTTGGACAGCCCATAAGTTCATGTCTTTCGTCCACTAGTTATTTTAGTCACTTAATAACGAATAAAAGGTTACCATAAAGCATCCTTTAACCACTACCAGAAGGAAATTAAAATCCAATAAGCACCACAATACCGTTTAGTGCCTAACACGTGTGATTTCCCTCCAGGTTCATTCTTGAGTCATGAACAACTTATCTAGTTCACCACTAATGGTTGAGGGTTTTGTGTTTTCCCACCAAAGTGGAACCTAATTGCTGGACACCTTGCCCTCCAACAGGAGTTTTCCTCCGACATAAAACTTCCTAAGTAAACATGGGGCCCCCTTACCAGTAACACGGAGGGTACCCCTACAACTTTAGTTCATCATAATAGAGGTACTCGGTATCAACTTCCAAACCATATGATGAACCTGTATCTCATTCCCTTATTATTCCAAAAATAATTTTGATAGAGTTTCCTCTATATTCCTTCCCATCCCAAACCTGTACTCAGGAAATACTAGCAATGCCACGCAAGGCCAATGTATATATACATGCATATCATATCATATCACAACCATAACGCCTCACAGGGCCAATATATACATAGGTTTTTAGCATCTCATATTACAGCCACACAGGGCTTCCTATCTTAAGTCGAAACCAAAATGACAAATTGCCCCATATAGCCAACAAAACTATACTTATCACTCTCCTACCTATAGTCGATCAGTTCCCAGTTCGACCCGGTGGCCTAGGAGGTAAAGTATACTCCCCATCTCGATCTGGTTGCCATTTGCTTGTCTGTCCCTCATCATCTTCCTCACTTGAATCCAAAAGACATCAATAGCCAGGTAATTCCTAGTTCACTGATGACCAAGATAGAGGGCTCAAATATACCGTAACACTTACCGTAGGAGCCGGCCTGACATAGTGCTCGGTCATAAGAGCAGCTGGCGTGGCTTCTAGAACCACTTCTCTGGTCATCAGATGCTCTGGGTAACCTATTTTTGGGCCCTCCGAGGGATCGGTATCCATAAAATAATTAGGGTCTTTAGAGGGATCAGTCTTAATCAAATAACTGGGGCTCCGCCTGCTTGGTCCTAGAGCCTGAGGTCCTATGTGTACCCTAAGGGCCTTCTCTACACCCCTTCTACTGTCTAGAGCTGGTCTCTTCATTTTCCACCACAGCTTGTACCCACTTGCAAGAAAGGAGGTCAAAAACAAGCTTTGTTTACAGGTATAGCCGCACACATAATAGTCTACTAGGGAGGGATTATCCTGATAGACAGCTTTATCGCATGATCTAAGACAAGAAAGAAAGGTAACATCCTAAATATCTTGTAGCCTCCTGTTTATAGATGTGGTGCATAACACATTGATAAACAGGACTCTACTAGACGTGGTCCATAGATATTCCGAGGACCAAACAGCTCTGATACCACTTTTATGAGGACCCAATCTCGTAGGTCGCAATTCGTGCCCGAATTGGACACCCATACGTCCCCTTAATCCCAATTAGCATATTAACAGAATAAACAAATATTGAAAGCAAATAAGTCTTCTAGATAGCACACAAATGTAGATGTAGCGCACAAAGGCCGTTAAGGTCATCCCGGAACACCAAAGTCCAAAACACATATACAGACCCCATGGAACATATACAGAACCCACAATATAAGTCTACAGACCTCTACAGAATGATAGTCTAATCATATGATAGGACAGGGCCCCTTTGTACCCTTGACCAACATGTATAAATATGCAACAAAAAAGTTAGTACAAAAATAGGGCTACAGATAAAGAAGCATTATCAAACAGTAGAGTGGACGTCCTAGGCAGCGGATTGGCAAACCGAGCGTCTGTACCTGCGGGCATGTAACGCATCCCCTGAAGACAGGGGGTCAGTACAGAAAATGTACTGAGTTTGTAAAGCATGAACTGTAATAAATAAAGTCATAACTAGAGCAGAATGTGCAGAAAATGAGTAAAGTACCCAGAATATCAAAATGTTTATCACAAGCATAAATAATGCATGCGAAAAAAAACATATGTCATATCCATCCCTATTACGGGATGCGGTGAAAAAAATGTGTCGCCATCCCATCACCAGCGCCACAGCACAACATAACTCTAGAGTAGGGAATATCTCTGTAATAGATCATATCATATCAAATGGCCATATCATATCATCAGACATCAGCATATGTGTACATGGCATAGCATAACTCTACAACCCATGTACAGGGCATACCTGCCCCCTCATGTCGGGGCACGGCGAACAAGGCAGAGAAGTACGCACGATCATGTATATTCTGGCCCGAGCTCAATGGAAGACGCATGAGGCATCCACGACTGGACTAGTGAGAAACTAAATGCAATTTAAAATATTATCAAAGACTTAATAAAGTAGTAAAGACAAATTGTCATTTGAAAATTAGGATGATAGTCATATCACTATTGATCATATCAAAAGAGCCTTAGAAATCATAGACATGAATCAAGACAATACAAAATAACTTATAAAAGTCAAGGACATTAGCTATCGGAGAATCTCTAAGAACACGAATCATGAATCACCCTCGAGACTTATGAATGGAATTACCCCCAAAGATCATATTAATCCTTACTTAATTCTAAGACATGCCAAAAGAAAAAAGGGATAACTTTACATACCTATGTCAAAAACATGCCAAGAGAAAGAGGGTAGCTTTACATACCTCTTATGGATTATCCTTAACCACGTTCGCCTCATCATATTTTGAACCTATTTAACATGAAAACAATACTAAGGTTAATAACCTTTCATTTTCCAATTTCCAACTCGACACCCAAGTATTCATAGGAATCATTGCCTTGTCCCTTTCCCTCGACTAGTTTATTACTAGTTCCGAAGTTATCGGAAATCAGGCAGCATCTCCCCCTATAACTTGGCCTATCTAACTGCTAATGTTAGCAGCCATATTACCAACAAGAAACATCAGCTATATATAAAATTAAATCACTTCAACATTACTCAATACAACTATAAACAACTGGCTAAAAACTACGATATCCAAATAGAGTTTTTAACCTTTATTTCATAAAACCTTTAACAATATGAAATAAAGGGTCATGTGGCTTCAAACATCAGTACCCACACCCCTTTTAGAACACTTTCCATCCCTGCAACATGCCATCCAACCATCTGCAACTGTAGCACCACAGTCACAACGACTTTAATTTAGTTTGTTTCTAACGTCAAGCATCCTTATACAAGTTTTCCACTTCCAGCCTTATTTAAGACATGTAATATACTGCATAACAACATCATAAACTCTAATTTGAAAGGGAAAACCTTACCTTGCTTGAAACTTGCCAAAACTTGCCAAAACTCACCTCGAAAGTTCTTTTAGCACGACAAAAACTTTGTGGCTGTTTGTTAACCTTTTGGTACTGATCCAAACCATAAATTTATATTAATAACACCTTCATACCATCATGTTATACCTTAAATACTTAATTCATGGAATAAAATCGGAAAACTTACCTTTTTCTCCCCTTGGCCGCCACTACTTTCTCTCTAGCTCTAGGGTTTCTTCTCTTCCTTTTTCCTCTTGAATTTCCTAGAGAAGTATGGAACTTATGAGATAAGGATGAAGCTAGAAGTCATAATATATATATATATATATATATATATATATATATATATATATAGAGAGAGAGAGAGAGAGAGAGAGAGGCTACTTTAAGGGTGACACATGTCAATCCCTAAGTGGTGACACGTGTCAAACCCTAAGTGGTGATATGTGTCAACCCCTAAGTGGTGACACGTGTCAACCCCTAAGTAGTGACATGTGTCAACCCCTAAGTGGTGACATGTGTCAAGCCCTCATTGGGCCAACACACCACCTCTTCCAACCATGAGATGTCATTCGGCATATGGGGGGCCCACCCCTTTTCTCTAGCTCCTGCCATGTGGCACTTTCAGCTGCTGCCACATGGCACTCTCCCATGCTGCCATATGTTACCTTTTTTTCCCCTTGTGGGTTTGTAATCTCGTTTTACTTTATGAACCTATGTAATTCTTGCTACGTAAGCTTAAAATGTACTCAAGTAGCTTAAGTATGTAAGAATTCCTAGTTGGTAGCTTATGTAAGTATGTCGAGTCCTACGACTCATTATTTGGTCTCCAACTTCTTCTGAATTCTTACAACCCTATTTCCAATCTTCTCTATTATGAGGTATCTCATTCTCCCTTCCTTAGAGTTATTTGATAGCATTATAGATTATCCAGCTCACATGGTAACTTTTAAGAAGCTCAAGAAGCTTTAAGAAGCTCAAAGAAACTTAAGAACCCTTCTAGAAACTTAAGAACCTTCCAAGGCTTAAGAAGCTTAAGAACTGTTCCAAGGTACAAAATTACGGGGTATAACACACACCACACTTAAATCAGGAGGCTACAAGACATTTAGTAGATGTTACCAATTCTTTCATACTCTAGATCATGCAATAGAGTTATGCCATAAGAAACTTATTCAAATTTTTGTGTTGCTCAAAATATGTCCAATTACCCCTCATACTCAAGATGTGGGAAATGCGACTGAGATGGTTTGGACATGTGAAAAGGAGAGACACAGATGCCCCAGTGCGGAGGTATGAGAGGTTAGCCATGGATGGTTTCAGAAGAGGTAGGGGTAAGCCAAAGAAATATTGGAGAGAGGTGATTGGATAGGACATGACGCAATTATAACTTACCGAGGAAATGACCTTAGATAGGAGGGTGTGGAGGAGCCATATTAGGGTAGAAGGCTAGTTCATAGTATCGTTATTCTTCCTTAGTAGTAGGCTTATTAGCGCACTATGATTCCCTGTGGTCTGATGTCTAGTATTATTTATTGCCTTCATTACTTTTGTTACTTTGATTATTCTATTTTATCTGGATTGCTTTTGCTTTTGCTACTTGCTATTTTCCTTCAAGCTTTGAACTTTTTATTCTTATCTGACTTCTTCTTTTTGATTCTATTTTGATTTTTCTGAGCTGAGGGTCTTTCGGAAACAGCTGTCCTACCATGGTAGGAGTCAGGTCTGCGTACACTTTACTCTTTCTAGACCCCACATTGTGGAATTTCACTGGGTCGTTGTTGTTGTACCCCTCATACTCAAGTGATAAAATATTAAATCTCAAATACTTATTGATGAGTTACTCTTATATAAAGTCATCAAATAGTAAAGGGACTGCACAAGGGCTTGAAAGGAGCCCCTTAGTATGCTTAAGTTTATTGATTTAAAAGAATGTACTCTTATTCATATGAATCATTCATTTGATCCAAAGCAAGATGTGCTCTCAGAATCTCTTCTCTAACCTTATTACAAATGATACCCTCAAGGTAGAAGTTATGTCTCCAAATGCTTGGGTGGTGTTATCACCCGATAGACTGTGATTTGGTACATTATAAGCTATAAGTAGTAGAATGATCCTAGAGCTTGAAATATGAAATTAGAAAAGTAGAAACCAAAAAATTAAGAATGGTGGTTGATTAAGGCATGTAGCTATAGTTATGTATTTATGAGGCAAATAATGGGTGATAAGTCAAGTCCCTTTATTTTTACTAAAGAGTAATGAGTTTTATGTGGATTTTGTGGTAGAATGTAGAGAAGGAGTTATTGGTTAAGATGAGTTAGAGTATACCTGAATCAAGAAGGGAGTTTATGATGAGGTGTCATTATGTTATTAAAGATCAAGTATAGGTTTTGAACAAAAAATAAAGTAGCTAGGTTTTAACAGATTTAGGCTATACCTTATGATATTTCATGAAGGGAGAGCCCCATGATATTCAGAGGACTATGAATCTAATTACGCAAGGAAGTATAATGAATGGATAAATAGTACTTAGGTTGTGAAAGAAAATGTGATGATATATTGTAATTAGGTAAACTGTGAGATAAATATTGATTACTTGTCATAAGGTCTTAGTGGACTGGTGTTTCTCTATTTTATCTAGTAGTTGTAAATTAATATAGTTTGTGAGAAGTTGTGTTGATCTACATGTTTAATACTAGATACTAAGCTTGAATTTTATGATCATTATGATAAAAAATATATGGCATTATGAGGGTGATAATATTAGTTTTTATATTTGCTCTAGCAGGCTTGACTTAGCGTATATGAGAAATTAAGATGTTAACTTGCCAGGAGTGTGATATTACAAGTGCGGCATGTGTGACTGTAATGACCCTCCAAGTCATTTCTTCCTTTTCTGATCTTTTCAGTATTTAGAGCTTTCCTGTAGTGACCCCAAGTCATTTATGACTTATCTGCGTGTAACACCCCCTAAAATGTTGTATGTGGTGTTTCAATTCTCAATGGAAATGATACTTCTTCTGTATTATGGGCATAACTTTTCATAAAATAGTTCAAATTAGGTGATTTAAATTTTTGAATAACCCAACGGCATTACCTACAACTTTCATGAAGACCATATCTTAAGATTCAGAGGATACATAGGTCAAATAAATTAATTTTTGCAACATATGGTGCTGTGATGAAATAGAGTATTTTTAAAAGAAAAATCATATCTCATGGTAGGATTCTCCAAATTGGTTTATTCTTCAACGAAATGAAAGTATACTTCTAGATCTACAATTCATATGAGACACCCAATCCTAATTAAGAAGTTATCTTGCTCAAACGTAGCTCCAAAAAAGGATATTCCATTATAGGAAGATTCATCTCACTAACCATGAAAACATCTAGATCCATTTGACATCACCATGACATCAATAGTCCTCCATTTGACATCATTCATGAGATCACAATCCTCCATTGAATTTTCAAGATCATCCTTTATAATTATTTTTATTTATTGTTAGGTCCCTCCTCCAAATCTATAAATACCCACCTTATTTTCTCATTTTATTCATCAAGCTTTCTCAAGCAATTCTTTTCTCTATAAACTTCTTTACTCATTTTCAAATATAGTTTTAGTTTTTAGTAGTGTAAAAATACTATTCTGGTAATTCTTATACTCCGGGTAGTACAAAAAATGCTCCGGCGAAGAGAAAAGGCTAGGGGTTCAAGAGTGGTCATTGAGTTCTTCAATTCCGAGTAAAACTTCAAATTTCAGGTATGTAAGACTATTCATAGCATTGGATTGAGTTCGTCCATGCTCCCAATATTTAAATTCATCGTAATTGAGTTATAGTTGAGTTTTACCCAAATCTTGAATTCTAAATGAATTAATTCTTGTTCTATTAAGTTAGATATATTTATGGATTCAGATTATTATTATTTTTATCTCTCATATTATTGGAATTATTATTCATGGCTACTTTTCCATGAACCCTAATTAATTTGATGGTCATGAATATTTTTACACGTATTTAGAGTAAAGATGTTGGCTTTTAATATTTATTGATAAAAAGAGTGATTTGAATTAATACTATATATGTATTTTATTGAGTTTTGAAAGAGCAAAAGAATTGAGTTTAAATGAATTTGAGTAAATGATATTTTGAGGAAGATGTTTTGATGAGATGTAAATAATTTTTTGAAGTGTTATGATTGATGAAGAAGTAATAATATGAGTTTGATGTTTTTCCAATAAGACTAGATGATGATGTTAATATGAGCATATATTTTGAGAGTAGTATTGAGCACCGAGTTGGGTAAGAGTTTAATTGACTCAAACCTTAGAACTACGTAGCCAGCGTAGGATGAAGGCTATACCTCTTAGGTCCCAAAAAGAGGACTTTGATGATTGGATCCAAGATAGTAACGTCCTTTACCCTGGCAAGGTATTGGATGGATGTGGCAACGACATTTGATATATGTCCTTACTTTCCTTCCATTTTATATACTCGTACATTCCATGTACTAACGTCATTCAACCTATATCATTTTATGATGCAGATACAGGTGTTAGAGATCCTCAACAGGCGCATCGTTGAAGATCATTACTTTTTAGCTATTTGCTGAGTCCTTTTTGTATTTGGAGAAACTCTTTATCCTTTTATTATTTTTGAGTATTATGTTTCTTTTGAGGTAGCCATGGGCATTTTATTGGCACCATCTGATAGTGTTAGATGCTTCATAGATAAATTTTGATGATGTAATTGGAGTAGTACTCCTTTGAAACTACATCTTCTAAGGATTATTTTTTTTGTTTGATGTTGATGATGGCGATCCCACATAAGTATTCTTATTTTTACTTAAGTTTTCCACTGATGAACGAAGGAGTGATGAGACCAAGTGGTTCTCTCAGAGGCCAGAGATGATTTTTGAGTGTCGGCCACGCCTAAGGTACCCTCTCAGGGCGTGACAAACTTGGTATGAGAGCACAGAATTCAAGAGTTCTAGAGTATCTATGAAGCCATTTCTGGTAGTGTTTTGCTTATGGGTGTGTAGTGTACCACACTTATAATCAGGAGGCTATAGGACATTAGGAATTATTTCACTTTTTTCATAATCTGAGTTCTTACGATAGAGTTTAACTCTATAAAACTTCCTTTCTAATTCATACGTTTATATGTTGCAGACCATGCCTCCTAAATATACACCCAATCAGAGAACCGCTGCCAGCAATGAGGTTCTACAGTCAGAGATGCCTCCACCGAGGACTAGGGGCCGACCTACAAGGTCTGCTGGGGTACCTTAAATACCTACTATGTATACCACTCCTACTTTGGAGGTAGAATTCAGAGGATCTATTGCCATGCTCACTCAACTGGTAGCTGCCTAGATGGGTAACCATAGTTCACCAACTCCTATCTCTATCTCTCAAGAGTCGTCTTCCACCATAAGGATTAGAGATTTTCTGAGGATGAACCCGCCAGTCTTCACAGGGTATAAGGTTGATGAGGATCCTTAAAATTTTATTGATGAGATATGGAAGATCTTGAAAGTGATGCATACTACCTAGGTTGAGGGTGTTGAGTTGGTTTTCTACCAGCTCAAGGATGTGGCGAACGTATGGTATAACCAGTGGGAGAAGAGTTGCGGTGAGGATGCTAGACCTGCAGTTTGGGATGAGTTTGAAAGCACTTTTATTGACCACTTCTTTTCTTAAGAGCTACGGGAAGCAAAAGTTGAGAAGTTTGTGAACCTCAAGCAAGAGAGCATGACTGTAAAGGAGAATAGTTTAAAGTTTATTCAGTTGTCAAAATATGCCAATTCCTCATATAAGGTACAAGATGAGAAAGTTTGTCTCTAGCCTAGGCAAACATGTAAAGAGAGAATATAAGGCAATGCTAATCATTTCTGACATGGGTTTTTCTAGATTGATGGTGTATGCTCAGCAGGTTGAGGATGACAAGAAAAATGATTGAGAGGAAGCAAGGGAAGGGTAACAAGTCCTTCTTTCAGAAAAGATCTTCTAATTATGCACCTTCTTCAACAAGTTCTTTTACATCTAATTAGAGGTTGCTGAGTTACTTGATCTGGGTGCTACATTATCTTTTGTGAGTCCTTACTTGGATAGTAAATTTGAGATCCTTCCTGAGTGTTTTCTTGAGCCTTTTAGCGTGTCTACTCCTATTGGTGAGTCTATCTTAGCTGAGAGAGTCTATAGAGATTGTATTATGTCAATCTATCATAGGAATAACATGGTTGACTTAGTTGAGTTGGACATGGTTGATTTTGATGTGATTCTTGGTATGGACTGACTTTATGCTTGTTATGCCTCAGTTGATTGTAGGACCCAAATTGTCAAGTTTCAATTTTCAAATAAGCCTATGTTAGAGTGGAAGGGGAGTTTTGTAGTGCCTAGGAGTAAATTTATTTCCTACCTTAAGGCCAGAAAGTTAAACTCTAAGGGATACATATATCATATAGTCCGAGTCAAAAATATTAATGATCAAGCTCCATCTCTTGAGTCAGTTTCCATTATGAGTGAGTTTCCTGAAGTTTTTCTTGAGGATCTACCAGGAATCCCTCCTGATAGAGAGATAGACTTTGGTATTGATGTCATTTTTATACACAACCTATATCCATTCCTCTTTATATGATAGCTCCCACTGAGTTGAAAGAACAGCTGAAAGTCCTCCTAGATAAGGGATTTATTAGGCTAAGTATCTCACCTTGGGGAACTCCTATCCTATTCGTGCAAAAGAAAGATGGGTCCCTTAGAATGTGAATTGATTACCCGCAATTAAACAAGGTCACTATAAAGAACAAGTATCCTCTCCCTAGGATAGATGATTTATTTGACCAACTTCATGGTACCACATGCTTCTCTAAGATAGACTTCAGATCAGGCTATCATCAGTTAAAAGTGAGAGAATGTGATATCCCGAAGATGGCTTTCCAAACCCGCTATGGTCATTTTGAGTTTCTTATTATGTCACTTGGATTGACAAATGCTCTTGTAACTTTTATGGACCTCATAAACTGGGTATTTAAGCCATACCTGGATACATCTGTGATTGTATTCATTGATGATATTTTGGTCTACTCTAGAAGTAAAAGTGAGAATTCTAACTACCTAAGGATTTTTATTCAAACTCTTAAGGAGAGGGAGTTGTATGCTAAGTTTTCGTAGTTTGAGTTTTAGGTTGCGTCTGTAGAGTTCCTAGGCCATATTATATCTGGTGATGGAATTCAAGTTGATACTCAAAAGATTGAGACTGTTAAGAACTGGCCCAGACCAATCTCTCCAATCGACATAAGGAGTTTCTTAGGTTTGGCCGGTTACTGCAGGAGGTTTATTGAGGGATTCTCATACATATCCTCACTATTGACTAAGCTGACTTAGAAAAAGGCTAAGTTTCAATAGTCTGAAGCTTGTGAGAAAAGCTTTCAAGAGTTGAAAGCTAGCTAGATTGACTACTGCTCCAATACTCACCCTACTCGAGGGAACGAATGGTTTTGTAACCTATTGTGATACTTCCAGATTTGGATTGGGATGTGTATTAATGCAAAAAGGTAAGGTCATTGCCTATGCCTCTAGACAGCTTAATACTCATGAGAGGAACTACCCCACTTATGACCTTGAGTTGGAAGCTGTGGTGTTTGCTCTTAAGATCTGATGTCACTATCTTTATGGTGTATATGTGGATGTATTTATGGACCACAAGAGCTTGCGGTATATATTCAGTCAGAAGAAGCTGAACTTAAGGCAAAAGAGATGGCTGGAATTGCTCAAGGATTATGACATGAGCATTCTCTACCACCCAGGTAAAGCAAACATAGTTGTTGATGCTCTAAGCAGGTTATCCATGGGGAGTACGGCCCATATGGAAGAGGAAAAAAAGAAGTTGGCAAAGGAAGTGCATAGACTTACGTGTTTAGGAGTTCATCTTATTAACTCTAGTGAGGGCGGTATAATAGTCCGGAATAGAGATGAATCATCTCTAGTTGCAGAGGTGAAAGGAAATCAAGATTAGGACCCCATTCTCCTTCAACTGAAAGATGAGGTTCACAAGCAGAAGGTAATGGCTTTTGCCAAAAGGGGAGATGGAGTGTTGAGATATCAAGGGAGATTATGTGTTCCAAGTGTTGATGGCATTCGAGAGAGAATTATGGTAGAAGCCCATAATTTCCAGGTATTCTATCCATTCAGGTTCAATAAAGATGTACCAAGACTTGAGAGAAGTATTCTGGTGGAGTGGAATGAAGAGACATATAGCAGAGTTTGTGTCTAAATTCTTGAACTGCCAATAAGTTAAAGTTGAGCACCAAAGGCCTTATGGAGTGGCTCAAAATATAGAGATCCCATAATGGAAGTGGGAGATGATCAACATGGACTTCATTACTGGTTTACCGTGAACCCGCAAACAACATGACTCTATTTGGGTAATTGTGGATAGGATGACAAAATTGACTCATTTCTTGCCAGTTAAGACTATGGACACCACAGAGGATTATACCAAACAATATCTTAGAGAGATTGTTAGACTGCATGAACTCCTTTGTCTATCATCTCAGATAGGGAAGCTCAATTTACTACTCAGTTTTGGATGTCATTTCAGAAGGGTTTAGGTTCAAGAGTGAACCTTAGTACTTCTTTTCATCCACAGAAAGATGGCCAGGCAAAGCATACGATACAAAATTTAGAGGATATGTTAAGAGTCTGTGTCATCGACTTCAAAGGTAATTGGGATGATCATTTACCTCTTATTGAGTTTGCATACAATAATAGCTTCCATTTGGGTATTCAAATGGGTCCTTATAAAGCTTTATATGGGAGGAGATGTAGATCACCAATTGGTTGGTTCAAAGTTGGTGAAGCTGAGTTGATTAGACCAGACTTGGTTCACCCAGCTATGAAGAAGGTGAAAACCATCCAAGAGAGGTTGAGGATTGCTCAGAGTCGCTAGAAATCCTACACTGATGTTAGAAGGAGAGATTTGGAGTTTGAAGTGTATGATTGGGTATACTTGAAAATTTCACCCATGAAGGGTGTGATGAGATTTAGAAAGAAAGGAAAGCTTAGTCCCTGCTACATTGGTCCCTACATATTGTGAAGAGGGTTGGTAACGTAGCCTATGAATTAGAGTTGCCCCTTGAATTAGCAGCTATTCATCTCGGATTTCACATCTCTATGCTTAAGTAGTATTTGTAAGATACTTCACTTGTTGTCCCGACTGAGAGCATTGGGGTGAAAGAGAGTTTGAGTTATGAAGAGATTCTAGTCTAGATTCTTGATCGTCAAGTTTGCAAATTAAGAACTAAGGAAATGGTATTTGTCAAAGTCCTATGGCGAAATTAATTTGTTCAAGAGGCAACATGGGAAGCTGAAGAAGATATGAAGGCAAAATATCCTCATCTATTCATGCCTTCCAAGGAAGATATTCAAGGTAATATTCCTTACTTCTAGCTTTGAGTCAATTTGTATTCTTGAGTTTGAGTCATTGATTATTTCAGTATATGTTGTTTGAACATTTGAATATTAGAGTTTTTGAGAAATTGATGTCTTGATGATATTCGTTATTCATGTCCCCTAGTTTCATCTTCATTTGAGGATGAATGATCCCAAGGGAGAGATATTGTAACACCCCCTAAAATATTGTATGTGGTGTTTCAATTCTCGACAAAAATGATATTACTTTTGTATTTTGGGCATAATATTTCATAGAATAGTCCAAATTAGATGATTTAAATTTTTGAATAACCCTAACGGCATTACCTACAAATTTTATGAACCATATCTTAAGATTCGGAGGATACGTAGGTCAAATAAATTAATTTTTGCAACATATGGTGCTTTGATAGAATGGAGTATTTGTAGATGAAAATTCATATCTTATGGTAGGATGCTCCAAATTGGTTGATTCTTAAATTAAATGAAAGTATACTTCTATCTCTACAATTCATATGAAGATACCAAATCCTAATTAGGAAGTTATCTTGCTCAAACGCAACTCTGAAAAAGGGTATTCCGTTAAAGAAAGATTCATCTCACCAATCATAGAAAAATCTAGATCCATTTGACATCACCCATGACAACAATAATCCTCCATTTGACATATTCCATGAGATCACAATCCTTCATTGAATTTTCAAGATCATCCTTTGTATTATTTTATTTATTGTTAGGTCCCTCATCCACATCTATAAATACCCACCTTATTTTCTTATTTTATTCATCAAGCTTTCTTAAGCAACTCTTCTCTCTATACACTTCTTTACTCATTCTCAAATATAGTTTTAGTTTTTAGTAGTGTATAAATACTATTCCGATGATTCTTATATTCCGGGTAATACACAAAATGCTCTGACTAGGAGAAAAGGCTAGGGGTTCAAGAGTGGTCATTGAGTTCTTCAATTTGGAGTAAAGCTTCGAATTCCAGGTATGTAAAGTTATTCATAGCGTTGGATTGAGTTTGTCCATGCGCCCAATATTTAAATTCATTGTAATTAAATTATAGTTGAGTTTTACCCAAATCTTGAATTCTAAATGAATTAATTCTTGTTCTATTGAGTTAGATATATTTATGCATTGAGATTATTATTATTTTTTATCTCTTATATTATTGGAATTATTATTCATGGCTACTTTCCCATGAACCCTAATTGATTTGATGGTCATGAATATTTTTACACGTGTTTTGATTAAAGATGCTGGCTTTTAATATTTATTGACAAAAAATAGTGATTTGAATTAATACTATATATGTATTTTATTGAGTTTTGAAAGAGCAAAAAAATTGAGTTTAAATAAATTTGAGTAAATGATGTTTTGAGCAAGATGTTTTGATGAGATGTAAATAATGTTTTGAAGTGTAATGATTGATGAAGAGGTAATAAGATGATTTTGATGTTTTTCCAATAAGACTAGATGATGATGTTAATATGAGCATATATTTTGAGAGTAGTATTGAGCACCGAGTTGGGTAAGAGTTTAATTGACTCAAACCTTAGAACTACGTAGCCAGCGTAGGATGGAGGCTATACCTCTTAAGTCCCAAAAAGAGGATGTTGATGATTGGATCTAAGATGGTGATGTCCTTTTACCTTGACAAGGTATTGGATGGATGTGGCAACGACATCGCTTTGTTGTATCATCACTAGCTCATAAGTGATGGTTGTCGGTTAGAGAAACTCGCAACTGAGTAAGCATTGCTTTTTCTTCTTCTTCTTCTTCTTCTTCTTCTTCTTCTTCTTCTTCTTCTTATTATTATTATTATTATTATTATTATTATTATTATTATTATTATTATTATTATTATTATTATTATTATTATTATTATTATTAGTATTATTATTATTTTTAAACTTAATTTACATATTGATTTTGAGATGATATTGAGTTCTGAGCCGAGTCTTCCTGAGAGGAGTTTCTTGATATCTGTCTTTACTTTTCTGCCATTTTACATACTCGTACATTCCATGTACTGACGCCATTCAAATTATATCATTTTATGATACAGATACAGGTGTTAGAGATCTTCAACAGGTGCATCGTTGAAGATCATTACTTTTCAGCTATTTCGTGAGTCCTTCTTGTATTCGGAGGAACTCTTTATCCTTTTATTATTTTTGAGTATTATGTTTCTTTTGAGGTAGTCATGGACATGTCATTGGCACTGTCTGATAGTGTTAGATGCTTCATAGACAGATTTTGATGATGTAATTGGAGTAGTTCTCCTTTGAAACTACTTCTTCTAATAATTATTTCTTTCATTTGATGTTGATGATGGCGAGCCCACATAAGTATTCTTATTTTTACTTAAGTTTTCCACTAATGAACGAATGAGTGATTAGACCAAGTAGTTCTCTCGGAGGCCAGAGATTGTTTCTGAGTGCTGGCCACGCCTAGGGTACCCTCTTGGGGAGTGACACAACACTGGCAGTTCAATCGCCTGGTCATTCGTTTGAGTATTCTGCTCGCTTCTCTATTTGGGAGCTCTTAGAGTTTGAACTGTTGACTTTGGTCAAAACTCTATAAAAATGACCTCATAATTGAATTTTGATGGTTCCATTAGCTGCGAAATAGCCAAATTAGGCTAGTAGCATAGTTGGCATGAGTATCGAGGCAATCGATGCCAGTTTGGGGCCATTAGGCATTTTAGCCTTTAAGTTTTAGCCTAAGGTTGACTTTGGTTAATATTCTTGGTAAACGCACTCGGAATGAAATTCCGTTAGCAAAATTAGCTCTGGATTATTGAGTTTGGTCTAGAACAATCCTTTGTGTAGTTCCCGAGGCTGTTGGACTCATTTTAAGCCTCCTTGTAGAATTGACAAAAATGATGCATGGATGTGGGATTCACTTTTTTCTTGAAATGAACTTTGATTGAAATTTTAACTCGTCATTGAGTCTGGAATGCTGAATTTGGTGGGGTGGCATAGTTTTTTTGCATGCATAGAATTCCAAACTAATCCTGAGCACCTCATCGAAGTATTTTTCTAACTCCAAACTCAGCTGATGCAGCCCTTGTTGGTGCATCATGAATCATTCTTCATGTTCGCAAACCTGGTCTTCGCGATCGCGAGGAATAGTCCAGTAAACATTCGTATTCACGAACTTAGTCTTGTGATCACGAAGAAAGGTCAGGCTGGCCATCGCAATTGCGAACCTGGTCCTTTTAATTAAGGATCAACTTATTTTCAGCCCGACCCCTCCACTTGTTCTTGTGATTATGGGAGCTAGAAAGCTCCGAATTGAGTGATTCTAAGTCTTGGAGCTTCATTTTGGTTGTAGCTACATGGTGGAGTGTCCATGGGAGCATGAAGATTATCGATTTGAGGTAAATGCTGCTGCAAAAAGGCTGCCCAAGCTTAGTTAGGGCTTTAATTGTGAAATTATTTGTTGGGTTATTTTCTCTTATTTTGAGCATCGATTTGTCCCTATTTTGGGGTACAAGCTCAATAATGCATTTAGAACCTTTTCACGAAGTCATTTTTAGGATTTACATGTGGGTCCCATAATCTCATTTTTGACCTAATTTTGGGTCCGTCTCCAAAAAATACAATTTTGATGTCAAAACATTCGTATTGATGAGATGATCAATATTTTGAGAACGTTGAGGCATTTGGAGTCATTTTTGGAGTGAAACTCTATCGAGAAGTTAATTTAGAGCGCGCATGTTCGTCTTTGAGGTAGTCTTTTGATTGAGCTTCATAAGTTGTTGTTTAGTATAAATAGCTCATAGTTTGGATTGTATGTGACGGGTTAGGATCAATTCCAATTTTGTGTTTCTTATTCCCGATGTGATCCTTATGCTAGGTTTTTTATGAGACTTCTAGTCTAGTGGGTTGAAATATTGATTATGGCTTGGTTTGTTCATGATTAGCCTATTTTAGGGGATTTATTGATGTTTATGGTGTTTGGCAGATTTGCACCTTAGAATTGATTTTGGGATGAAACTTAGTTGATGTAGCCGTTGTTGGTAGGAATCTCTTAGACTTAGTGTCCTTCTCTATTGTAGCACCTATTTTGAAGCCTTAGTGTAGAGATTACCTCCAGTTGGGTCATGTGAATTACTGTTGGATCCTATTTCTGGATTTAGAGCTAGAATCCCCTATGCTTTCTTTTGCCATTTGGCGGGGTTAGCTGTATTTGAAATCTCTAGGTTGTATTCTCAATTTTATCTGGAGGTATTGATTGACTAGCTGAGCATCTGTTTCCTCATTTCCTTCTCTTTGTTACCCAGTTAGGGTTGAGTTCTATTTTGGGCCTTATGATTGAGTTAGAGGAGTAGAGTTGAGTTTTAGGCCTTGATTGGAGGTCGATCGCATTTATTAGCCCCATTTTCATGATATAGAGGGTAAGGTATTTGTGGTGCCATTATTGTATGTGATTATGCATGTTGTTTGGGTGTTGGTAATGGCATGCATTATATGGGATCATTGTTTTCTCATGGATGTAGTCGACCCCGATGCATGCATTGGTTTTTGGCATTGATTAAGAACGCTAGGTTGTAACCCAAACTATTTATATTGATATTTGAATGGGGGGTCGTACTACCTTTATTACTACTATTTTCAGTAGACTGGAGGTATCAAGGATGCACTCATTTTTGTGATACTAGCCCAATCATAGAGATTTCCAACTATTTCTATATTGATTTGACTTTTTTATCTCTGGTTACCATAAAAGATCAAACTTTGATGATTGAACATATAGATAGATATCTATTTTGATAAAAGACTTGGATCGGAACCAGGCAGGTATATAGGGGCATTCTCGAGCCCCCCATGACATTCCTAGAGAGGCGCATGGGTCCTACTTACTGGCCGAGACTAGAAATATATATATATATATATATATCTAGGTATGAGGCATTTGACACTAATGGTACTACTAGTTTTATTGCATGACTCTCATTCATATATGCATTACCTATCACCAACATAGTTGTTTATACCTGTCGGTAGTATGGGATACCGTGTGGGTTTACCTATTTGTGAGTGAACTTCCTGGGCACACAGAGGCTCGGGAGGTATTTTCTTACTATTTGTGAAGTTGTGGCAGTATAAATGTGGTCTCTTGTTTGAAGGTAGTTACTGCCCTTATTCTTATTTATCTAACTTTTATGCAGGAATTTAGGTGATACGGTCTTTTTTAGGTGATAACTGTGTTTACTTCTGTTAGTAGGTTGTCACTTAGTTGTCCCCCTTCATAATGTGTCATTGTGTTTAGGTCTTGGGCTAGCGCCACCAGGTACGTCCTTGGTTTTCTTGTTTGTTTCACATCTTCTCTCTCTTTCTTATACCTAATGCTTCTTATTCCAGGCTATCATATTATTCATTTTAGTTACTTGTGATATATATTCCTTGCTTACATGTTCCTTATACTTGCCTACTGTTTGCTTGACAACTTTACTTGAAACTATGTGTATGTGTTTATCTCCCTTAGGTGATTTCTTTTAGTAGTGGATCATATTGGTTTTACTGTAATGTGGTAGTAGTGGTAGTGTTATTCCCTGTGAATATTGAGCTAGTTGATTTATCTGGTGGATTTTTGTTTAGCCATTCTAGAATTTTCTTGGTTTTGTCATTTCCCTTCTTAGTTTGCCCCTAGCGTGCTTCGCTGGGGTGAGGTTGTTGCCGAGAGAAAGGTGTGTCAGTAGTTGTGGCCCTTGTGTTCTACTGTAGATCTCGTTCATCGATTTTTTCTTTGTTCGATTTCCTATTCTTAGTTCCTAAAGTGGCAAAGTTAAGGTTTACCCTTCGGATTTGCTGGGTTGTCTCTTCGTGGTAAGTTTGATGGTTAAATTATCAGTATCAGATGGTTATGTTTGAGTTAGGAAGGCTAGAGCTGGAGTTATCCCTAGTTATTTTATGTATGGTGATATTTTAGCTTGAAGCATTAGGTAAAAAAGGTTTTGTTCGGATTCATGGAAGATATAGAGTAATATTGTTATGATCAACCAGCGATTAGCTAAAAAGGGGTGATTGTGGAGCGAGAAAATTCATACTGATGAGTCATGGTTTATCAGATTGGCCTTGGTGTGCTCTTATGACTTATGGACTTTTAGGTGGTTAATCATTACGTCTGAGAAATTTTAGTCACAGGCTTGTTTTACCTTACAACCAGAACTACCTTTAATCTCGGTGATTCTGTATTGTGCCTTGGTTTAACCGATAAATTACAGCGGGTGTGTCTGATGGTTTAGGAGTCGGATTGTTAATTTGGGTCTTCTGTTGTGGTGTGCTTTGACTAATTCAGTATTTAGCTTCCATGGGCGAATGGAATTTCTCTTAGAAAGCTCAACCTCTAGATGACGTCAAAGTAGTTCATGGAATCTTTTATTGATTTCTTATTCAAGGTACGAGGTTCGTGTGTGTCATTATGGTTAGCTGGCAGAGTTCCTTGTGGTGTACCTTGTAGTGGTTCAGCTCTATTTGGGTTGCTTCTAATGGGTCAAGATGTTTAATCACTACCTGCCAGCTCAGTTACACTTGGATTAGGGTGGTTAGGTCAGATTTCCACTTGTGGAGTGATACATGGACTCATGGTAGTAGTTCTCAATTTCTTTGGGGTCAGATTCTTATATTGGTTCAGTTTTCTTGAAGCTCTGTTGGTACCAGAGTGACATTTGAGTTGGTCTCAGTGCAATATTTTTACTCGTGAATTTGGTTATCCCTTGGGGTAGCCTGTCCAACTTTGAAATAAAGATTCAGACTCAAGTTAAGTATTTTAGGAGTCATTGGGTTAAAATATGGGCTTGTGCCCTAGGTTAAGTGGCTTATTTTGAGTTCTTGTCGCTCTTTGATGTTCAAGTGGTGCTTGCATATCCTTCGTGGTTATTTGGGCAATGTTCAGATGGTGCTGGAGGCTGCTATTATGGTTTAGAATGGGTAGTATACCCATGATGACTAAAGATTCTTGAGTTTATAGTATAAAAGAAAGAATTTGACTTGGGAGTTATTTAGAATCTTCTCTTGTCTGTTGGTCACCTAATTCTGAGAAATCTGTGTGGTTTTGGTTGATCTCGAATTAGTTTGTTGCGTTCAATTGAGTTTCTTCTTATTGAGTGGAAGTCGGTATCAAAATAAAGGAATCAGAAGTTGGTTTGAGTTTGTGATTGTGCATGTTGTTTGGGTGTTGATGATGGTATGCATTGCATTGGATCATTGTTCTCTCTCAAATATAGTCGACCTTGGTGCATGCGTTGGTTCTTGGCATTGATTGAGAAAGTTTGGTTGTAACCCAAATTATTATTGATTTTCGAATGGGGTGTCGTACTATCTTTATTACTACTATTTTTAGTAGACTGGAGGCATTGAAGATGAGCTCATTTTTATGATACTGGCCCGCTCGTAGAAATTTCCAACCCTTTATATACTTATTTAAATTTTTATCTCCGGTCAACGCGACAGAGAAGACTTTGATGATAGGACATACAAATTGATATCTATATTGATGTAAGACCTGGATCAAGACCAGACAGGTATATAGTGTTATAACCCATATTTTGCATATTTGAACATTTTGGGATAATTGTAATAAGTTAAGGATAATGCTATGTTTTAATCTTGTTTGATACATAAGTTGGTTATGAAAATTTTGGATGTGGAAATATTATAAAAGGTTTAGGGCAAAATTGGAATTTTACATAAGTGGTTATGAAATTTTTGATGTGGAAATATTGAAAAAGGCCAAGGTAAAAGTGGGAATTTTAAAAAAAAACTTAGTTCATGAATTACCCAAAAAAAGATATATGGACTAAATGATTGGGCTTGGAATTTTTGGACAAAAAAAGACAAGAGAGGCCCAGCCATAAGGAGTGGCCATGGTCCAAAAAAAAAATAACCCAAGCCCAAGAAATTCATCCATGTGATGAATTAATAAAAGGGCCATTTAAATCATAAAGTTCCATGAAACTTTCAAGACGAGTTAAGAAGGGAGAAGAACAAAAGAAAGAAGAGAAAAAAAAAGAGAAAATCGGCCAAGCCTAGGGAAATTTTGGTCCTTGAAATCTTATCCCAAAAATTATTTTCTTCTAGTATTTCCACTAATTCAAGGGTCCTCTATAACGTGGTGTAGTTATTTCGGAAGATAGGGCGCTTGTTTCATAAATTTAGCACCTTGGTCAAGTGAAGAAGTTAGGAAGAAAAATGTAAGAATTAATCCCTTTTTAATATGTTATGAAGGCTTGTTTACGTTGTAGTATCTAGAAATGGGTAGAATTTATGGAAATATGGATGTTTGCATGGTGGGTTGCATATATGTATATGGCCGTATATATGTGTTATGGTAGGGGCAAAATGAATTAAATTTTATGTAGTATTCTAGTAGTAGTTATTGTGGATTTTATATTGGAAATGGAAGTTGAATGAATTTGGTTGAAGTTGGAAATGTGGCGTAGGGTGATGAGACGGAAATGAATTAATTTTGTTTAGTATATTAGTTGGGTTGTTGTGATTCTTATAATGTAAATGAAGGTTAAATAGTTTAAGTCGGCCTTGAAATGGATTGTAGGGAATTATGTCATTTTAGCATGATTTTATGATATTATGGAAATGAAGTTGTTAAAGTGTGGATTGTTGTTGTTGATTATGAATTTAAAAGTAGAAAATGCGTCGTGATAGTTTTGTTGCATATATAGAGATTTCGGGTGAAATATGGAATCGGTGAATATTGTCTAGATTGCTTGGAATATTTTTGGCCTATGCTTGAATGATCTTAAATTAATATAGGAACATAAAAATGTTAATATTGATTTGAAAATACAAAGTTGGATTGGAAGTTGTAGCACTATTTAGAAAAAAAGACAACTTATGTTACGATGCATTTCAAATTGATTGTTGATGTTATTGGTATTGTTGTTGGTATGGTTGTTGACATTTTTTCCTAGTTGAAATCTCCGGAATGTTATATGTATAGGGAAGATGCTGCCCAAATTTTTGTAGACAAGTATTGGTTAGGATTGGATTCTTAACGCCTTATAATTAGTATTTGGTAAATGTGGCTAATTGTAGATTTTGGAGGAAACGGGATTTGAATTTGGACAAGCGTAAAAGGCCAATAAGGTATGTAAAGCTTTACCTTTCCTTTTCTTGGTATGTCCTAGGTGTAATAGGTTTGGATATGAGCCTCGGGGACGACTCTACTCTTCGAAATTGATGCCTAAATTTGCCTCATTTCCATTCAGTAAAATTGAATTAAATAGTTATGAATAGTTTGGAAAAATTGCCTAAACATCTAGAACTTGTACAAATAGGACCCGACTACCTTAAAACTCTTATAAGTAACGTCATGAAGTTTAACACACACACGTAATTTGTGTACGCCACCTCATTTGGCCCGAGGTGGGCCCACTATTCCCGAACTTTTCTTTGTTATTCTATTTGATTTATATTGGGTAGAATTCAAAGAAAACTCTTTGCTACTCTCCTAAATATTAAATGACGGTTATTTTAATTATTCCATTGAGCCCCATAATATATTTTGAAGTATGGAAATGAATTCAGAAAGACTATTTTGATATAGATCATCATGACATCAGAAAGACATGTACTATGATTATTGCTTAATTGTTTTGTATATGATTTGTCACCGGAGTTATGCTATCGAGTCTTTGTAAATATTTTGTATTTTATATTGCATTTAGTTTCTCATTACTCCACTCGTGGATGCCTCAAAGCTTCCTCCACTGAGCCCAGGCCAAGATATGTTATCAAGCGTACTTCTCTACATTATTCGCCGTGCACCGACGTGAGGGGGCAGGTATGACAGGTACATGGATTATGGTGTATGTTGTGCCATGTACACACATGGTGATATCTGGTATATGATATGATATGGCTATTTAATATGATATGGTTTATTACAAAGATATTCCCTATTTTGGAGTATGTTGTGCGGTGGCGCCAGTGACGGAGTAGTGACCATGTTTTGTTCACCGAGTCCCATAATGGGGTCCGCTATGGCATATGTTGTTTTGCATGCATTATCTGTGTTTATGATAAACATTTTGATATTCTAGACATTTTGCTCATTTTTTGCACCGGCTGTTTGGGTTATTACTTCATTTATTACAGTTCATGCTTTATATATTCGATACATTTTTCATACTGAACCTCGTGTCTTCGAGGACTGCGTTACATTCCCATAGATAGAGACGCTCGATTTGCCGACCCGTTTGCTTAGGATATCCACTCTGCTGTTTGGTAGTGCTCTTTTATTCGGAGCCCATATTTTGGTACTAACTTTTCTATTGTCTATTTGTACGTGTTGGTCAGGGGGTACGACAGGGCCCTATCCTGTCCTATGACTAGGCTATCGTTCTATAGAGATTTGTAGATATTTTTTGTGGGTTCTGTATATGATCTGGGTTTTTGTATTCCATGATGGCCTTATTGGCTTCCATGTACTATATTCGTTTAGCGATTTTATGTGACTTCCATATTTGTTTATTCTGCTAATATGCTAATTTGGGCTAAAGGTACGTACGGGTGTCCAATTTGGGCACTAGTCGCGGCCTACGCGGTTGGGTCATGAATAAAGTGGTATCAGAGCAGTTTGGTCTTTGGAATATCTACAGACTGTATCTAGTAGAGTCCTGTTTATCAGTGTGTTGTGCACCACATTTATAAACAGGAGGCTACAAGACTTTTAAGATGTTATCTTTCCTTCTTATCTTAGATCGTGTGATAGACATGTATTATTAGGATGATTTTTCCCTAACAAAATGAATTATTATGTTCCAGTGATGCCTCCGAAGAGAGCGACGGCTAGCTAGAAGGGAAAATCAGCAGCGCCCGGTGAGGCTAGTCAGGCCTATGGAATTACCAGGGCCCGACCTCAGCGTGAGCTGGAGACTGTACCCCTGACAGCCAACTCTGCGACACCTCCAGTATTAGAGGAGATTAGGGAAATCCCAACTGTAGATCAAAGGGCGACTTTACTACCAGTTTTTGGTGCCCCAGCACCCGAGCCTCTAACTCCACAGCCAGGAGCTAAGGATAGGGCTATACGATGCGGTCCAACTATTGACCAGATTGGTGGCAGGTCAGGAGCACAAATACAATTTAGGTGGTGATCAGGTACATAGGACAGATAGTTCGAGGGCTCGTGAGTTTCTGACCTGCAATCCTCCAGAGTTCTTTGGGACAAGCCCGAGGAGAATCCCCAGGGGTTCATTAGGGAGATGCAGCGTACATTACATCTGATTAAAGTTTCTATGATAGAGTCGGTTAAGTTTGCCTCGTATAGACTGCACGAGGTAGATGTTAAATGGTATGAGTCCTAGGAGTTATCTAGAGGCAGAGTTGCTTCTCCAGTAGTATGGAATGAGTTTACGGAGGCTTTTCTCAGTATTTCCTGCCTCTTGAGATGCAGAGAGACAGAGCAGACAAATTTTTACTATTGAGGTAGCGAGGCCGCAGTGTTCACGAGTATAGTATAGAGTTCGACTCATTGGCCCAATATGCACCTACTTTAGTAGCTAACATGACTGACAGGATATATAGATATGTGATGGGACTAGATCGGTATTTGGTTGATAGTTGTTTGGGGATGGCCGCCTAGCCAGGGATGGACATCGCCCGTGTACAGGCACATGCTCAGGGCATGAAGGATAGACATAGAAGACACCAGTCCGACCAAGATTTTGGCAGGAGTTAACCCAAGAGGGCCATATCAGCTGGGTATTCTGGAGAGTTCCAGAGCAGGCCATCCTAGAAGTAGGGTAGCAGACAGCCCACCCATCTAGCATAGAGTATGTCTCCATAGTTCTCAGGCCAGAGATCAGGTGGAACCGGACATTTGGGAGCAGGTCCGAGCTCTAGGGCTTCTAGTTCGCAGCTAGATAGAGGCTCTGGTCAGATGAGGCCACCCAGGCCTCATTGTTCTTATTATGGAAGATATCATCTAGGAGAGTTCTACCGTGCTATAGGGGCTTGTTTTTCTTGTGGCCGTCAGGGCCATACGATGAGAGATTGCCCATATAGGGGTAATTTGGGCATTGTAGCTCAACCTACTAGATTAGATGCTAGATCATCGTCTTCTTCGGTAGCTATGCACCCTATGGGGTAGGGTGTGTCTACACCAGCAGGCCACGGTAGAGGCCATGGTGGGATCTCTGGTTCTAGCGGTCCTTCAAACCGTACTTATGCTTTAGCCACCCGACAGGATCAAGAGGTGTCTCCATACATGATCACAGGTACATTGTTGATCTTTTCCTAGATTGTATATGCATTAATAGATCTAGGCTCTACATTACCATATATTTATCCATTGATTGCTGATAAAATTAGGGTAAAACCCAAACCGATAGAACCAAACAAAGTAGCTACTCCAGTAGGAGATTCTATTATAGCAAAGCAGATATATAAAAATTGCTCGGTAATTATATATGATCGTTACACTAAGGCAGACCTAATAGAGATGGAGATGACTGAATTTAATGTGATTATAGGTATGGATTGGCTATCTTCCTGTTATGCTAATGTTGACTATCAACGGAAGGTAGTTTATTTCTAATTTCTGGGAGAACCAGTGATTGAATGGGTAGGTAATACAGCATCGCCGAGAGATAAGTTTATTTCATACCTTAAGGCGAGAAAAATGATCAAAAAAGGCTATATTTATCACCTGGTTCACGTATAGAATTTGAAGGCAGAAGTGCCAACCCTCCAGTCAGTTCCAGTAGTTAATAAATTCCCAGATGTATTTCTAGATGAGCTTCCAGGACTTCCTTTCGAGTGGGAGATAGACTTTACTATAGATGTGCTGCCGGATACCCAGCTGATATCTATTCTGCCGTATAGAATGGCACCTCAGAATTAAAAAAAACTGAAGTAGCAGTTGAAAGACTTACTGGAAAAAGGCTTCATTAGACCTAGCACTACGCCTTGGAGAGCCCCGGTATTATTTGTGAAGAAAAAAGATAAGTTGCTACGGATGTGTATTGATTATAGGCAATTGAATAAGGTAACCATAAAGAATAAATACCCGCTCCCCAAGATTGATGATTTATTTGATCAGTTGCAGGGTGCCAAGTATTTCTCAAAAATAGACTTATGATCAGGTTATCATCAGGTGCGGGTAAGAGAATCAGATATTCTGAAGACAATATTCCGGACCCGATATGGCCATTATGAGTTCAGAGTGATGTCTTTTGGGATGACGAATACCCCGACGGTATTCATGGACCTAATGAATTGGGTATTTAAACCATTCTTGGATATGTTTATGATTGTGTTTATTGATGATATTCTAATTTATTCTCGATCAGAAGAAGAGCATGCAGATCATCTGAAAGAGGTACTTGCAGTACTCTGACACCAGAAATTGTATGCTAAATTTTCTAAATGTAAATTCTGGTTGACTTCTGTGACATCTTTGGGACATATTGTCGGGGCTGATGGTATTCAGGTAGATATATAGAAGATCGAGGCCATAAACAACTGGCCTAGGTCGATGACACCCACAGAGGTGCGCAGCTTCCTAGGATTAGAAGGATATTACAAGAGATTTGTAGAGAAATTTTCTTCAATTTTTGCACCATTGACAAGATTAACTCAGAAGGGAGCCAAATTCCAGTAGACTGATGCCTGTGAATGAAGCTTTCAGTTATTGAAAGAGAAGTTGACTACAACTCCAGTTTTAACTCTTCTTAAGGGACCAGATGGGTATGTTATCTATTGTGATGCTTTGGGCATGGGAATCGGGTTTTTCTTAATGCAACACGGCAAAGTTATAGCTTATGCTTCCCGGCAGCTTAAAAAGCACAAAAGAAATTACCCTACTCATGATCTGGAACTGGCAACAGTGATTCATGCTTTAAATATATAGAGACACTATTTATACAACATTCATGTGGATATCTATACAGATCAAAAGAGTCTTTAGTATATTTTTAAGCAGAAAAAATTGAATTTGCAGCAGAGGAGATGGCTGGAGTTCCTAAAAGATTATGATGTCAATATTTTATATCATTCTAGGAAGGCCAATGTCGTGGCAGATGTACTCAGCCATAAGTCCTTGGGTAGCTTGGCAGATGTTCCACTAGAAAAAAGAAATAGTTCATAAAATTGGTCAGCTAGCCAGTCTTGGAGTTTGCTTGGCTGAATCTGAAGGTATTGGGGTTTCAGTCTGAGAACTTGCTGAATCCTCTATTATAGAAGAAATAAAGTGACATCAATACGAAGATCCTATTTTGGCACGGTACGGAGATGCAGGTCTTGATAGAGAAAATACCCCATTCAAGATTACATTTGATGGGGTATTATTACACAAGGGCAGGTTATGTGTGCCTGACGTTGCCGAGCTATAGCGAAAGGTTATGGGCGAGGCATATTATGCCTAATATTCTATTCATCTGGGGACAACAAAGATGTACCATGACCTTAAATGTTTATACTGGTGGGATAGTATGAAAATAGATGTTGCAGAGTTCGTTACCCAATGTCCAAACTATCAACAGGTCAAGATTAAACACCAAAAACCAGGTGGATCATTACAGGAGATGGAAATCCTGACGTGGAAGTGGGAGATCATTAATATGGATTTCATTACAGGTTTACCTCATACTCTACGGAAGAATGATTTGATATGGGTTATTATTGATAGGTTGACTAAATCAGCCCATTTCCTCCCGGTTTGGATCACTTATTCTACTGAGGATTATGCCAGGTTGTATATTAAGAAGATAGTAAAGCTACACAGAGTTCTAGTATCCATTATCATCGACAGAGGTGCCTAGTTTACAACTAATTTTTGGAGATATTTTTAGGAAGGATTGGGGACCCAAGTTAGCCTTAGTACAACATTTCATCCTTAGTTTGACGGGTAGGCCGAACGCATTATTTAGATACTAAAAGATATGTTGCGGGCCTGTGTTATTGACTTTAGAGGTAGCTTGGACGATCATCTACCACTTGTTGAATTTGCTTATAATAACATCTATCATTCTAGCATTCAGATAGAACCGTACGAGGCACTGTATGGAAGAAAATGTAGGTCACCTATTAGCTAGTTTGATATGGGGGAAACAAAGTTAATTGGACTGGATCTGATTTAACAGGCAGTTGATAAGGTGAAGCTTATTCAGGAATGATTATTGGTGGCTCAAAGTCGGCAGAAAGCATATGTAGACAACTGGCGTTGACCTTTAGAGTTCCAAGTAGGTGACTGGATATTCTTAAAACTGTCACCTATGAAGGGCGTCATGAGATTCGAAAGAAAAGGGAAGCTTAGTCCGAGGTACATCGGACCTTATTAAATCATTTATAAAGTAGGTAAGGTTGCCTATGAGTTGGACATGCCAGCTGATTTAGAAGTAGTACATCCGGTATTCCACGTGTCTATGCTTCACAAATTCATTGGCGACCCTTCTAGAGTATTTCTCGTGCAGGACATTCAGGTGACTAAAGAGTTGTCCTATGAGGAACAGTCGGTGGCTATCTTAGATCGCCAGATAAGGAGATTGCGCACCAAAGATGTGCCCTATGTTAAAGTACTATGGCGCAATAATCACCGAGAAGAAATGACTTGGGAGGCTGAGGAAGAAATGAAGAAGAAGTATCCTCACATATTTCCTGCACCCACAGGTAACCTAAACCCTTTATTTACCTATGTTGGTTAATCAATAAATTATATGAAATAGTCGTAAAAAAAGTCCTCCCTAAGATATTCATAAACCCCTATAGGATCAGTTTAACATTCGGGGACGAATGTTCTAAAGAGGGGGAGGATGTTATAACCCGTATTTTGCACATTTAGACATTTTGGGATAATTGTAACAAGTTAAGGATAATGCTATATTTTGATCTTGTTTGATACATAAGCTGGTTATGAAAATTTTGGATGTGGAAATATTAAAAAAGGTTAAAGGCAAAATTAGAATTTCACATAAGTGGTTATGAAATTTTGGATGTGGAAATGTTGGAAAAGGCCAAGGGAAAAATGGAAATTTTTAAAAAAACTTAGTTCATGAATTACCCAAAAAAAAAGAAGATATATGGACTAAATGATTGGGCTTGGAATTTTTTGACCAAAAAAAAAGACAAGAGAGGTCCAACCATAAGGAGTGGCCATGGTCCAAAAAAAAAACTCAAGCCCAAGAAATTCATCCATGTGATGAATTAATAAAAGGGCCATTTAAATCATAAAGCTCCATGGTACTTTCAAGACAAATTGAGAAGGGAGAAGAACAAAAGAAAGAAGAGAAAAAAAAGAGAGAAAATCGGCCAAGCCTTGGGAAATTTTGGTCCTTGAAATCTTGCCCCAAAAATTATTTTCTTCTAGTATTTCTACTAATTCAAGGGTCCTCTATAACATGGTGTAGTTATTTTGAAAGATAGGGCACTTGTTTCATCAATTTAGCACCTTGGTCAAGTGAAGAAGTTAGGAGGAAAAGGTAAGAATTAATCCCTTTTTAATATGTTATGAAGGCTTGTTTACATTGTAGTATCTACAAATGGGTAGAATTTATGGAAATATGGAAGTTTTCATGGTGGGGGTGCATATATGTATATGGTCGTATATATGTGTTATGGTAGGGGCAAAATGAATTAAATTTTATGTAGTATTCTAGTAGTAGTTATTGTGGATTTTATATTGGAAATGGAAGTTGAATGAATTTGGTTGAAGTTGGAAATGTGGCGTAGGGTGATGAGACGGAAATGAATTAATTTTGTTTAGTATATTAGTTGGGTTGTTGTGATTCTTATAATGTAAATAAAGGTTAAATAGTTTTAGTCGGCCTTGAAATGGATTGTAGGGAATTATGTCATTTTAGCATGATTTTATGATATTATGGAAATGAAGTTGTTAAAGTGTGGATTGTTGTTGTTGATTATGAATTTAAAAGTAGAAAATGCGTCGTGATAGTTTTGTTGCATATATAGAGATTTCGGGTGAAATATGGAATCGGTGAATATTGTCTAGATTGCTTGGAATATTTTTGGCCTATGCTTGAATGATCTTAAATTAATATAGGAACATAAAAATGTTAATTTTGATTTGAAAATACAAAGTTGGATTGGAAGTTGTTGCACTATTTAGAAAAAAGACAACTTATGTTACGATGCATTTCAAATTGATTGTTGATGTTATTGATATTGTTGTTGGTATGGTTGTTGACATTTTGGCCTAGGTGAAATCTCGGGGATGTTATATGTATAGGGGAGATGCTGCACAAAATTCTGTAGACAAGTATTGGTTAGGATTGGATTCTTAAAGCCTTATAATTAATATTTGGTAAATGTGGCCAATTGTAGATTTTGGAGGAAACGGAATTTCAATTTGGACAAGCGTAAAAGGCCAATAAGGTATGTAAAGCTTTACCTTTCCTTTTCTTGGTATGTCCTAGGTGTAATAGGTTTGGATATGAGCCTCGGGGACGACTCTACTCTTCGAAATTGATGCCTAAATTTGCCTCATTTCCATTCAGTAAAATTGAATTAAATAGTTATGAATAGTTTGGAAAAATTGCCTAAACATCTAGAACTTGCACAAATAGGACCCGACTACCTTAAAACTCTTATAAGTAACGTCATGAAGTTTAACACACACACGTAATTTATGTACGCCACTTCATTTGGCCTGAGGTGGGCCCACTATTCCCGAACTTTTATTTGTTATTCCATTTAACTTATGTTGGGTAGAATTCAAAGAAAACTCTTTGCTACTCTCCTAAATATTAAACTACAGTTATTTTAATTATTTCATTGAGTCCCATAATATATTTTAAAGTATGGAAACGAATTCAGAAAGACTATTTTTACATAGACCATCGTGACATCGGAAAGACATGCACTATGATTATTGCTCAATTTTTTCGTATATGATTTGTCACCGGAGTTATGCTATCGAGTCTCTGTAAATATTTTATATTTTATATTGCATTTAGTTTTTCACTACTCCACTCGTGGATGCCTCAATGCTTCCTCCACTGAGCCCGGTCCAGGATATGTTATCAAGGGTATTTTTCTACATTATTTGCAATGCCCCGACATGAGGGGGTAGATATGACAGCTACATGGGTTGTGGTGTATGTTGTGCCATATACACACATGCTGATATCTAGTGATATGATATGATATGGTTTGTTACGGAGATATTCTCTATTCTGAAGTATGTTGTGTGATGGCGCCAATGATGGGGTGGCGACCACATTTTGTTCATCAAGTCCCATAATGGTTCCGACTATGGCATATGTTATTCTGCATGCATTATCTGTATTTATAGTAAATATTTTAATATTCTGGACATTTTGCTCATTTTCTGCACAGGCTGTTCGGGTTATGACTTCATTTATTACAGTTCATACTTTATATATTCGGTATATTTTCCATACTGACCCTCCTATCTTTGGGGGATGCATTACATGCTCGCAGGTATAGACACTCGATTTGCTGACCTGCTTGCTTAAGACATCCACTCTGCTGTTCAGCAGTACTCCTTTATTCGGAGTCCATATTTTAGTACTAACATTTCTATTGTATATTTGTATGTGTTGGTCAGGGGTACGACGGGGCTCTGTCCCATCCTATGACTAGGCTATCATTCTGTAGAGGTCTATAGATATTTGTTGTTGGTTCTGTATATGATCTGGGTTTTTGTATTCTATGACGGCCTTATTGGCTTCCGTGTACTATATCTGTTTAGTGACTTTATAGGACTTCCATATTTTTTTATTCTACTAATATGCTAATTTGGGCTAAGGGTACGTACAAGTGTCCAATTTGGGCACTAGTCGCAGCCTATGGGATTGGGTCGTGATATATAGGGGCATTTCTGAGCCCTTCATGGCGACCCCTGAGAGATGCATGGGTCCTACTTCCTAGTCGGGACTGGAAGTAGGTGTATATATCTTGGTATGAGGCACTTAGCACAAATGGTACTAATGGTTTTATTGTATGACTCCCATTCATATATGCATTGCTATCACCAGTATAGTTATTTGTACGTGTTGATAGTATGGGATATCTGGGTTTACCTATTTCTAAGTAAATTTCCTAGGCACATAGGGGCTCGAGAGGTATTGTCTTACTATTTGTGAAATTGTGGCAGTACAATGGGTGGTCTCTTGTTTGAAGGTAGTTACTGCCCTTGTTCTTATTTATCCAACTTTTGTGTAGGGATTTAGGTGATACGATCCTTTGGGCCTTTATGTGATATTTGTGTTTACTTTTGTTAGAAGGTTGTCACTTAGTTGTCTCCCTTCATAGCGTGTCTCCATGTTTAGATCTTGGGCTGGCGCCACCAGGTATATCTTTGGTTTCCTTTTTTGTTTCCTATCTTCTCTCTCTTTCGTATACCGGATGCTTCTTATTGCAGGCTTCCATATTATTCTTGGTAGTTACTTGTGATATATATTTTGTGCTTACATGTTCTTTATACTTGCTTTATCTATGGAGCTCAATCGGCTGATACCTATTAAGTGCCACTTATTGATACTCATACTACACTTCTGCACCCTGCAGATCATAGTACAAGTTTTGTTTGCTGATTTGGATATCGTGCTGAGTATCTCTTGGATTTTGGAGACTTGGGTGAGCTCTTAGCATTCAGAGTTGCTTGTCTCCTTTGCTTTTGAACTTGGACTAGTCTTTATTTTATATCCGCAGATAGTCTGTTACTATTATGTTATATGTATAAACTTTGTACTTTCTTATTTTGTTTAGTAGCTCGACTACCGACTAATATGAGGTCTTGCGGTTATTTTGTTGTATTGTTCTCATTCTTCTTTTCTTCTTAATATTGTTATTATTAATATTATCATTATTCATTTTTCTTCTTCTGCTTGTGATAGTCCATTTTCTATGGTTCCGGACTGCTGACCTAGGCTTACCTATTGGTGGGTTAATAGTAGGTTCCATCATGACTTAATAAATCGGGTCGTGACAGTGACCCTTAGATGAAAAAATGAATTATGGTGAAGTCAGGAGATAAAGAAGAGTCTTAATATGTGTACCAAAGAAAATATATGTAGTTATTTGAGGCTCTATGTTTGTGATTTTTTTTATGTGTGCCTAGCTAGTCCTTGATTTACCAATGTAGAGTAGGCTAATATAAGCATTTTATGATATCCATAACAGTTAGGTCTAAGGAGTTATATATAGAAGATGATTAGCCTCCTATTATAGTTTAAGTTTTCTTTAGTTAGATATATAAACTTAGAAGAGGAGTGTTAAAAGGATAAGAAGAAGAATTTAGACCATAAGAGGTAGAAGAAGAAGCTATGTAAGAGTGTGGTTATGGAAAGATGACTATAGAGATAGAAGGAATTTAAGAGGAGTATCTCATAAAGAAGTCCTAGAAATGATTTTGCATCTACAAAAATAGTCTAATGGGAGATTTTAAGCATTTTTGTGCATAATGAAGCCACGACCATGCAAAGTCTGTGCTTATAACTTTGTACAGAGAATCGGTCTACAAACCCAGGATGACAACCTTCGAATTAAGGGGGAGATAATGAGGTAATAAACCAAGATAGGTCTTGAGTTTTAGGTAGTGATGAGTTGGCCAGGATGAGACATTGATGCATTTCCATCTCAATATATTCCTTCTACTTCAATCAAGATAACATCTTACTCTTGTCTTTCTTATCAACTTCATACCTATGGCTCGGGGTTTCATTCACTTCATATTGATTTATGTACATGCTTAGTTCCTGCAATGAGAAGCAATAACTTCATTCATTTATCCCAATTTTACTCCATGAACGTAAGAATTTCTAGCCCAGTGTTATACGAATCATACTATATGCATAGTATGATCAGTCCCATAAACTCGTGATATACCCTAAATGTCTAGTGAAATCATGCTACATCATGTATGTTCTTAGATCAGATTTCTTGAACTACTCATTCCTATGATCTCTTTGCTCTAAAGTCTTATGTACATCTGCTCATAATGATAAAGGATGGCTATGTTACTTCTATGCTCCAAATGAATCTCTTTTCATGCTTTTTGAATTCATTGTATGAAGTACTTATGCTATCGTACTCTCTTTCACATGCCCCATCTTGGATGACCAGGTTATGATAAGAATAAGTTATGATTGAACAATGTCTCATTCATCCCAGATTCTTATGTACAAGATAATGCTTCATATATGTCCTATGTATATGATCAAGAGCTATACCCCTATTCGTATTTTATATAATTCATAATCCTGGTCTATTACTCCCATCTATGAAATGAAAAATGAGTATAAAAAGAAGTTAGGTAAGGAAAGAGATATGAGAGAATAGATATTACCTCGTAGTGAATATTATAGTGTGCTTTTTCCATCTAAGCTAATAAGTATGGATGACGTAAAGATGAGGTTTATTTAAGTGTAACAGTTAGATGGAAATATATTGCGTGTTTCTTTATAGAAATATGTGTGATTGTTTATTGTTGTAAGACCTCGAAAGTTGAAAAGTCAGAAAATAGAGTTGGAAAGAAAATTCTCAGAAAGTTGCAGCTTTTGGACTTTCTACGAGGCCTTAATGGGATGTATAAGACACCATGGCATGTGGAAAGTGATTGTGGAAGCTGTCTGAAAAGGGTGATAGTGGGAAGGGGTAGTGCAGACCCTTTTGCAATTGTGAAAGGAACCACGACCCATGATGGTGTCCCGTGGAAGTGATCGGGAAGACGAAGATATAAGGCGAGCCCACGAGAGGGTCTACGACCCGTAGAACTTCTAACGAACCATAGAATGGTACGTGAAAACCCAACCTTAGGGTCCTAAACTCTCCATTATTCATGAGATTCCCCACGACCCGTGGAACCTTTGACGATCCATGAAGGGGTTTATTGAAGGCAATCCCTCAAAGCCCAGATTCCCCCTCCAACTCATGAGCCACTTCAAGGACCGTAGAGGGTTTAATGGTCTATAAAGGGCGTCCATCCAGGTGACCCATTCAATTATTTTCAAGGGGTGTTTTGGTCTTTCCATAAATTTAATATTGTATTTGGATGGTAAATAGGGTTAATTCCTATTCTACTAACTACCCCAAAACCTCCAAAATCCCTCATTCACTCTCATTCACCCTAACCAAAAATCATCTCTTTAGAATTTCTCTCCCAAGTCCATCTTCTTCTCTAAGTTAACAACTCAAGGATCTTCAAGTTCAGGTCTCCAAGTTCCAATTCCATTTAGGTCTTCGATTAACATAGGTATGTGGAAATTTCATCCATGGATCCTTTTCATCTGTGGAGTCACAAGGTTTTCTCAATTATCTTTTCATGAACTTCTCCTAAATTCTAGTTTTAATCAATTTGCATTAGGTCACTTCATTTATGATTTTATTAAACTTCAATGATCTATTCATGCATGATTTTAATTTAATTACATATTTTCAATGAAATTTATAAGGACCCATGCATTATGCTATCAAATTCAAGTATGAATTATGAATTTATGTCACGGCCCAAACTAGGGCCTAGATGTGACATGGGATTAGGATTTTTGAAGAAACCCCAACCAAGCCTCTTACCATATCATAAGCATACATAAGGTAACAAATAAGAGGAAACTCATAAAACTCTAAGAATGTAGCATAGCTAGAATAAAGTAAGATGACATACACTCCATACTGATATCCAACATGCCTCTATATGACTATATAGGTGGGCACACAGGAAAGAAGTGACACAACATGAAATAGTCTGAAAACATCATCATAGTCTAGAAATGACAATAAGAGAAAAGATAAACTTGGTTTGGCCTCGGAGAATGAGGACTCACCACACTAATTTTTAATAGATCACTAACTAGCCATGGGAAGAAGATGGAGCATTCATTCCTACATTATGATATAATGTAGGCAAAGAAGTATGCATTAGTACGTTTGAATATACTAAGTATATGAGAAGTATGAAATGCATGACATAAATATGGTTGTGCAATGACCAAGCTTTAAAACATCATAAAAATCCTTTAAAAGCATTATAAGACATAATACATGGTCAATGCAACACTCATAAGTAAATCATAAGTAGTCATAAGAAGTATCAATACACAATAAACCATAAGAGTATCATATAAAAGTAAAGAGAGGATTAGTCATTTAAAGCATTATGAGGACTATACATATGTTGGAGATATCCGTAACCGACATTAACACCACGCGAGCTATAACATGAAATCCCGATGTATTGCCCCATCAAAAAAGGGCCCAGTATTTCTTGTCAGGACATAAAGGCATTATCATTATTTGACCGGTTACTCGCCTCTAGTCCTTGAGATTGGGTACTCGCCTCTAATCATTGAGATTGGGTACTCGCCTCTAATCTCTTGAGATTGGATACTCACCTCTAATCTCTTTATCTACAATGGCACGCAGTAATGGGACATTCCACTCAGTGTTAAGTACAACTCTCAATGGAATATCATTCATAATAGACATATATCATAAGAGTAGCTCATATGCCATCATTCATTACTTTTTTATGAGTCATACATAGGCCTTGATAATCATTCATAAAACTTATTCATAACAGTAGTTCATCATCGTGTGATTCATATAATGTGGGTGTAGACCTTCCATCATTATGAATCATTTTCATAAAAATATCATTAGGGTCTTAAGTCACCCTTTTCTATAAAACTTGCTTGAAATATTATTAAAAAATTATTCAAGACCTTGTATCAGTCGTTCATAATCATTCATTGAAAATTCTTCGAAATTCATGATCAAGACTTATACTTGAAAATATGATGAAAACATGAATATGATCAATTGACTTAGAAATCATGAAATTGGATTGAAAACATGCATGATCATATACTGTATATCAACCCATACATAATTCATGAAAATAATATCAATTGAAAGTATAATGAAAAATACCCATAATCCATATCGTGAACCCAAAAGATCAATGTAGGAAAATTAATAGAAAAACTTTTCAATTCCATGCAATAACCATCAATTTACATTAAAATAGATGCATAATCATAATTTGAATCATAATACATATAATTGAAGTAGAGATCATAAAACCCATAAAAATACATACTTGATTTGATAAAATAAAATAGAGAATTTGTTGGGCTCCATGGTTGAAAGTTATACTTGGATGAATTACCCACATACCTTGAATGAGAAGATCAAAGAAGCTTGACAAAATTTGGACTTTTGATGGAGAACATGAGAGAATTCCTAATGGAGTTTTTGAGAGATTTTGTAGAGAGAATTTTTTGAATGGATGAATTATGGTAGAATGAAGAAGAATAGGGGTTTAGGTTAGTTTATACAGTCGAATTAGGTCCTAAAAATATCCAGATTCACTAACTAATATTTAGGAAAATGCCTAAAGTGTCCCCACTTAAATATTAAATTCAGACGAAAAATTTAACATAGTTTGCGATGCAGACTTATTCCTTGACAGACCAATTTTGAGCGAATGAGAATTTGACCTGGTTTTGAATTGGAGGAAAATATTTACTATGGGGGATTAGGACCGCTATGCGGACTGGTCGCACACTCTTCTAGCAAAGCAATTTTTTGAAAAATTTATCTTCCGAGATACTTGACCTAAAAATCCTCTGAAGCCATTGTTGCAATGCTTAATGTTATAATAACATATTTCAACCTTCAAAAACACAGGATATTATAATTTATGATCATGGAATTGATGAATTCTTATGTATTATTTATGAAAGCAATTTATTATTATTCAAGTATGTTTTCAAGTATAAAATCATGAATTGTTAAACATTTTCTCATATTATGCAAGATGTCATGATTTGGATGCTTAGAAAGGTAAGTATCCACAAGTTCAAGTTATGATCATGGTTTTCAAGGAGCTATTCTTATGGATTCTTATGATGTATTTTCATGATGTTGAATTGGTTGATTTAATTTTTCTAATGACTATGTTTTATGTCTTACATTAGGATTAACTTAGCACAGCGTGAACTTTGTGGTGGGGATCCACAAGGAAACCTTAGTAGCAACCCTTAATTCCAAAACTACGTGCCACTGTAGGTGCTTTTCTGGCTTAGATAGTGAATTCACCTATACCTCATGTTATGTTTTTGGCCCTCCTCAAACACTACTCTAAACTTTGATTCCACATCATACAACCTACAACTCGTTACACTCTTTTTCTTTTGCTTTTTTCTTTTGCTTTGGGTGTGGCTTTTATTTGTTCATTTCACAATATTTTTCTTCTGATTTATACCTTTTAATTATATCTCAGCCAAGCACCCTTTTTTCTTCTTTTTGTTCTTCATTATCACACCTCTCTTTTCACACCTTTTATTTCTTGCTTTTCTTTTCTCATACCCCTTCTCTTCTTTCTTTCTTCTCATAGTAGCCACCCTTAACTTAGGCTTTTAGCCTGAGTTGAGGTTCACATTGTCCTAGGATAGACCAGAGCCAAAACAAAGAATTACAATTAGGGATAGAGACATTTGAAACATGTGTTTTTGAATCAAAAAGTTCTTTTAAAAGGCTAAAATTTTTGGTTCAAAGGATAAAACAGTCTTTGGTTGTTTCATTTAAGGCCAAGTAGACTGATTCAACAATGGCCTATGATCCTTTCCTAATCAACAATTCAATTATCATAATACGACCAATGGGACAAGTTCTACATTGACACAAATAGTCCGAACACACAAAATACCTCACACACACTTTGCATGTAGTTTCATTATCAATTTTCAATGTTTGGTTCATGTTCCCATCTAAGTCATGTGTTATCATATCAGCTTACATCATGTCATACAAAGATCCTACATAGTCAATGTATCGAAGAAGCAGTCATAACATTTTAAATAAATTTTGGAGTGGTCTATTTTCCATTTAAAACTTTCTAGCCATCATACCATAACACAGGCAAGAAAACCCCAAGGATTTAATCGAGTGTACTTAGAATTTGCCTAGATACTCATACATTCATGACCACCTCACCCTACTCAAAAATCCTTGCATTGTCCTCAATGCAATACAACAATAAGTAAAAAGTGTGGGGGAGAACAAAAAGAACTTGTGGCGCATATGCGCCAAAGTCTATATAGTGGCATCCAGGTCTATCGGTGTGGATCCCAGTATAGTTGCATGTGGTACCATTACAGTTGTGAGTCATCATGAGAGTCGACTTGTGAGCTCAAAGCTCCAATAGAACATTGCCTTTCCTCTTCATATTGCAGCTCCTTGGTCATTATAGATGCCTGTGTGGCCTCCTCTAGATCATGGAGCTCCTTACTCTTTCTCTTTCTACCCTTAGCCATGTCCTGAGTGTCATCATCTGTACAAGGTCATTATTCTCTTGATACCTCTGACTCATCATCCTCAAACAAATTAAACAATATTGGTGCTTGGACAACTGGAATAAAAAATGATGTAGGAGCTGGCGTGGCCAAAGATGTGACCTCGGCACGTAGTGCTCCAACCTCTGTCGGGATAGAAATGATGCCAGCACTCGAAAAAGACTACAGCGTCTTACTAACTCTATGCTCAAAAGCATTAATACATGCAAAAATATGCCTCTATCAATCAGCCAAGGCAGCCTTAAACTTTGCCGCTATGCACTCTTCTGATTTAGTAATAACCTTTTTAACACATGGTTTGAGCAGCAGAATCAACTGTCCAAGTAGGGTTTCTATCTGCGTTTGTCGCTACATCAAAGTCTGGAGTGCTTCAATCAAGATAATGACCAATCCTGTGGTCTGTGGACACAGCGTAGTAGCAGATGGGACTGTTTAGGTAGTCGGGAAAGCTTTATATGGCTCCATGGAGGGTGTATCATCATCTGGAAAAGTTATTGGATTATCTTGTGTAGGCTGTTGGATGCTCTCAAAGTCAGGTATTCTCATCTTTGGATGTAGAGCATGCTGTTTTCTGATAGGGCTTGTATCATCCTAAATAAGCCCAAGGTCTATTGTCATATTCACTCTAATCAATGGGTCAACCCCTGCAATTATTGGGAATATGGCATCCCGATAAAATACAAACATAAGACAAGAAAAAGGATCGTGGTGTTCTACCGAATGGCTCACTCATGTATCCCTGCAATGATGATTTTAATGATGTCCACCTCATATCCCTCCATCTAGATAACAATGATTACTGGCCGATTCGGAGTCAAGTGATTATTGGCATTGGTCGGGCAAAGTTTGTGACGTATGATAGCCTACCAAAACTTTGCTACAAAGTTCAAAGATGCTCTCTTGATCGAAGTCGGGTGTGATACCCAATCCGCTTCTATGCCATGCTCCGCTATATAACCAGTCACCCATCTAAGTAGATTTTTATGTTGCATCGGGTCCCTCATGGCATTTTTATCCCCTACCACCATTATTTTATGATCAAACTCAGTCGTTGGGGCTACCGGTGGGAAGTTGGGGCCATAGATGACCGTCGTACTATCTCCTCAGACAAATCTACCGGGACCTCCCAGACCAATATGGTCAAAACCACCAGCTGCTCCAACTCCTTTACCTTAGATGGAGCCATCTATTTTATCATTGCTATGTACAAGGCATAGAACTCACGCACCATGGCAATGTTGTAACTACCTAGATGCTCAATCATCCACTCTAATATATGGCAATAATATAAGTCACGGATCTCCGGGACTGCCTCCTAACTAGTAGTGATAACACACGGCTCCTCAGTAATGGGTCTCTTGAAATTTTGATGATCGTTCCTCTCTTTCCTCATCTTATAAAAGTCAAATAGCACTTCAACACACCAGTGGTTTGGTTGTCCTTCGATGTGGTATGGTATCGAGGAATGCTCGGGCATTGAATTGCCCTCGTACACTAATCCTGAAGTAGATTAGGGTATGGACTCATCATTGCTCTCTCTTGCCTCAGCTGAATCCCCCTCTTCAAAATGGGGGGGGGTAGATGCTGCTAACGAATGAGGAAGGGAAGAGCCTACACTTGGTTTCAGCACCGAGATGATTTGTTTGGAGCCTTTTACTTTGGATTTCCACACAAGGGTGTATTAGGGTCATGAGAGTACTCCTCGGAACCACTAAGTTTGACATATATTGGCGCATCCCGAATGCATTGTTTTAAAGTTTCTGTGACTTCTTTCTTTGAAGGCTTTTTCTTTCCACCACCCTTCTTCGGTGTTCGTTTGGGAGGCATTGTACCTGAAGAGTAAGAGTTAGTACATAAACATAACAAGAAGAACAAGAAAGGGAAAAAAAATTAACTAGGAAACTTAATATTTTTAGGTCTACGAAAAGGTATCTATGAGCCTTAGAAGGGTCTACAACTCGTAGAACAAACTCATAGACTCAAGCCTGCAGGTTTTGGTCTAAATCTTGTCTACAAATGGACCTTATAACTCGTAAAAGTCTCTACGGATTGTAAGGGTCACTTATAGACTCAATTCTATGCCATCGAGTTTTGGTACTACTTGACTTGTACGAGTCGACCCTATGATTTGTAGATAAGTCTACGACTCGTAGGATGTAGTCATGCAAGTTAAGTGTCCAAACACTTAGGTACTATAATTTTATCTTTTAAATTGCTGGTTCCAATTGATAAGCCGTAGAAGATTCTATGACTCATAATTAGACTCGTAAAGCTCATTGCTTGTGAGGGTTTAACCACTGATCTAGAGGTCTCATTTATAAGGAGTAAATACAAATCATAGAAAACCCTTATCTGAAAAATTTGCAAATTCAGTGATTCCCCTACAAATGCAGTTCAACCACAAGTTCAATATCCCTCTCTTATTTAATTCATTAAATTTAAGCAACAATTTCATAAAAGACCCAGTTCCCCAATTCAATGCCCTAATTTTGTAACACCAGTTCCTTTCGACCCACATCAATACGAAGTCAGTTAAAACTCATCCTTAGATGCACATATCATGGGGAGGTAGACTTACTAGAATGAAGATCTAATCCTTTTGAGTTTGTTTTCAAATTAATATTGTGAGGCACTTGGGAACTGAATGGAGACATGTGCTTTGAACAGAGTGGTGTTTGTGTAAGGTGATAAGGAATAATGGAGTTTCATAAAGGTGATGAGGGATGGAGTTTTGGTACAGGGGTCGTTTGGATGTTGTTGTACTAGAGGGAATGGTTTTGAGAAGAAGAAAGGAAGGGAACATTTAAATTTCACGTCTTTTATGTGTTTTAATAGTGGAAATTTAACTGGATGTGGAAAATAGCTTGTTATGACTTGTAGTGGTTTCAACGAGTCATAAACAAGCTTCGTTATTTCCTTTAATATATGAAGGGGTTTAGAAAACATACCTGGAGTCTACAAGTGTAGTCTATGAGTCGTAGATATTTCTACAAGTCGTAGAGTACACTTGTAGACTTAAAGCTACTTCGTGTTCTGTTGATTTGAAGTTGACAAGACCAGTTTACGAGTCGTAGAAATATGTACAACCCGTAAAAACAAACTCGTACGCCTCTCGATTGCTTTTTAATTTCTAGTATTTTCATTTCGACATAGGTATATACTCATATTTTGACGTATTTGTTTATACTTTTTATGACTCTAATTTAACACGGACCCTAACATAATCTATGCTATCCTAAAAACTGATAAGTGAACATAAAAACAAAAAAAATTAAACAAACAAATATCTTGGGTTGCCTCCCAAAAAGCACTTGATTTAACATCGCGGCATGACGCATATATGCCTAGTTACTCAGACTTCACTAAGCTTTCATGCTTCCATAGTTTTGATCTCTTCCTCTGTACCCATGTATGCTTTAATCCTTTGACCATTAACTTTAAACTTCATACCATCCTTTTTTTAAGTTCGACTGCACCATGTGGAAAGACTTGACCCACTCAGAGTGGTCTTAACCATTTTGATTTGAGTTTGACAAGAAATAAATGTATCTTTAAGTTGAAATGAAGGACTAAGTTCCAGGTGCAAATATTTGCTTTTCAATCTTTTGGTCGTGGTACTTCTTCATTCGCTCTTTTTACAAGGCTGCGCTCTCATATGCATTTAGGTGAAACTCATCAAGCTCATTTACTTGATTCATTCTTTTCTTTGATGCGGCGTTCCAATCCATATTCAACTTCTTCAAAGCCCACATAGCTTTATTTTCTAGCTCTACGGGTAGAAGGCAAGATTTCCCAAAGACAAGTTGATAAGGTGGCATACCTATTGGAGTCTTGAATGCAGTGCGGTATGCCCATAGAGCATCATCAAGCTTCTTTGACCAATCCTTTCTATTTGCGCTCACCGTCTTTGCAAGTATTTGCTTAATTTCATGATTAGAGACTTCAATTTGTCCACTAGTTTGTGGATGATAAGGATTTTTTATACTATGTCGAACCCCATACTTTTTGAGTAATACTTTGAACAATCGATTGCGAAAGTGGTAACCTCCATCACTAATTATTGCCCTTGTTGTACCAAATCTTGAGAAGATATTTAGCTTGAGAAAGGTGGTGACACTTCTTGCTTCATTGTTGGGAAGTGCAATTGGGAAGTGCAACAACTTCTAACCACTTAAATACATAGTCAACCATAATAAGGATGTACTTCATTTCACTCAAACTCATAAAAGGACCATGAAGTCAATTTCCCATACATCGAACAACTCAATAACTAGAATAGGAGTGAGTGGGAGTTCATGTTTCCTTCAGATTCCTCCTACCCTTTGACAAAGGTCACAAGACTTGGCGAACTCATGAATGTCTTGATGTATTGTTGGCCAGTAGTACCCACATTGTACAATTTTGTAAGCTATCCGGATACCACTATGATGACCTCCAACAGGCGATGAATGGCATGCCTCCAAAATACTCATCATCTCATCTTCGGGTATGCAGAGATGAATAATACCATTGGAATAAACACAAAATAAGTATGGTTCTTCCTAAAAGAACTTCTTCACCTCGTACATGAATTTACAGCATTGGTGGACATTTAATTCAGACGGCACTATATGACTTACCAAGTAGTTAGCAACATCGGCAAACCATGGAATCAAGTCGTGTGATGCTGCCAATACTTGTTCATGTGAAAAGGTTTCATCTATCTCAACTCCATCTTCCAACTTTAACATTGCCTCTTCTTCAAGCCTAGAAAGATGGTCAGCCACTTAATTTTCAGTTTCTTTTCGGTCTTTCACTTCGAAGTCAAACTCTTGTAACAATAATATCCAATGAATAAGTCTCAGCTTAGCATCATACTTTGCTATGAGATATCTCAATACTACATGGTCTGTGCGTATAATGACTTTGGTGCCCAACAAGTAGGATCTAAATTTCTCGAAAGCGAATGCAATGTAAAGCAACTCATGTTCGGTCATGGCATAGTTTATTTAAGCAATATTAAAGGCTTTAATAGCATAGTATATTGGATATATAATCTTCTCACGCCTTTGTCCCAATACTACGCCAAGTGCTACTCAACTAGCATCACATATGAACTCAAATGATCGCTCCCAATCCAGTGCAATAATGATTAGAGCCAATACTAACCTTTGCTTCAACTCTTCAAATGCTTTTAGACAAACCTCATCAAAAACAAACTTTGTCTCTTTCTCTAGTAATTTGCATAAAGGATGAGCTATTTTGGAGAAGTCTTTGATAAAGCGATGATAAAATCTGGCATGTCCCAAAAAGCTTTGAATGTCTTTGATGGAGATGGGAGGGGGTAACTTTGCGATTACCTTAATCTTTGCTTGATCTACCTCAATGCCTTTGTTTAAAATCTTGTGACCAGCACTATGCCCTCTTTCACCATAAAGTGACACTTCTCCCAGTTGAGCACAAGGTTTCTCTTTTCATACCTTTTTTGTACATCTTTGAGATGAGCCAGGCAATCATTGAATGAGTCACCAACCACTGAAAAATCATCCATGAAAATTTCAGTTGTATCTTCCACCATATATGAAAAGAGAGAAATCATATAACATTGAAAGGTCACCGGAGCATTACACAATTCGAATGGCATCCTTTTGAAGGAGAATATCCTATATATATATATGTGAAAGTTGTCTTCTCCTGGTCTTTGTGTGTTATAGAGATCTGATTGTAACCCAAATATCCATCAATAAAACAGTACCATTATTTCCAGCAAGATGGTCAAGCATTTAATCCATGAAAGGCATTGGAAAATGATCTTTTTCTGTCCATGAGTCTAGCTTGCAATAATCCATATACACCCTCCAACCAGTGACAGGCCTCATTAGAATGAGTTCATTCTTTGTGTTTGGCACCACACGAATACCACCCTTCTTTGGTACACATTGGACAAGACTTACCCAATTACTATCTGCAATTGGGTAAAATAACTCCAACATCTAACCACTTGATGATCTCCTTTTTAACTACCTCTTGCATAGGTGGGTTGAGACGTCATTGGTGTTCAACACTTGGTTTGAAATCCACATGAATTAGATTTTGTGAGTATATATGCCTGGTTTTATGACTATGATGTCATTTATGGACCATCATGTTGCTCCTTTGAAATGCCTCAAGCTAGATGTAAGAGCTTCCATTTTCTTTTGGTGAAGATCGGCATCTATTATGACCGGTAATGTGTTGTTCGGTCCCAAGAATGCATATTGCAAGTGAGATGGTAGCGCTTTAAGTACCAAAGTTGGAGGTTCCTCGATGGATTATTTCACTAGCGGGGTTGCTATATTTTTCAAGTCCATGTCGAGTCTCTTTGATGCATGATTGAAAGTCCTAAGGACATTTAGTGCATAAACTATCTTATTATACTCTCTGATATGATCTTTATCAAAGTTCATGATGATAATAGTTAGAGATTCAACACCCAATCTCTCCTTAATATGTATTTTTGGTTGCAAATCATCAACAACATCAATCACGGACACAAATCGTATGTCAATGTGATGCTTCCTTGCTTAAAAATGTCGAAAACCACTATTTTATTATTTATTCGAAACTTCAGTTGGCCCATTTGCATGTCCACCAAAACACGTCCAGTTGTCAAGAATGGTCTTTCTAAGTATACCTCGTAGTCAAGAATGACGAAATCAGCAGGGAATATGAATGATTCGACCTTCACTAGAACATTATAAATAATGCCCATGGGCTTCTTCACAGTACGATCTACCATCAAAAGCCTCATTGACATCGATTTGGGGCTCCTAAGCCCCGTTGTTGAAACACTACTAGCGGCATCATGTTAATGCTAGCACCAAAGTCGCACAACACTTTTGCAAAGTTGAATACCCCTATGGCACATGGTAGGGTGAATGTGCCTGGGTCTTCTTTCTTTTTCACGAGTGAGCGAGTGGCGATTGCGCTGCAATGATGTAAGTTATTAGCCGTTTTAAAATTTACCGTTCTCTTCTTTGTGACAAAATCCTTCATAAACTTGGAATATCCAGGCATTTGTTCTAGTGCATCTATCAAAAGAACATTCACCAAAAGTTTTTTCAACATGAAAATAAACTTAAAAACTTTCCATCTTTGACCTTCTCTTTCAATCTTTGCAGAAAAGGTGGAGGAGGTCGTAGCATTAGAATTGGAGTTAGAGTAGCATCTTTCGCATTGCTTGCTTTCTCACTATGTTTTTTTCTCCTTTTTCAGGTTGTTTGGTGCTTAGCTCTTCACCTACTGCTTTGATTTTCCTTTCTGTTTCATCTTCACTAACAGCAGAGTCGTGTGCATAATCCTCAAGTTTTGGCATAGGTGGATCCATTGTTTGAATGCCACTTCGGGTGGTCACAACCATGCATTACCCATTATTCTTTAGATTTTGAATTGTATTACTTGGGAGAGTTCTTTTATGGCGTGGATTCAAAGACGATGAAATCTACCCCAATTGTTGCCCTATAAACTTTAAGGATGTAGAGTTGACTCAAATTTTTGATTCATTCCGAAGAGATCATTGTGTATCTCCTTAAGATTATCTTCTGTTGCGTCATACTTTTTCATCATCTTTGTCATCATGTCTTTTATTCTTACAAGTCCAGATACCCCATCTCAATTTTCGAGAGAGATGTATGCATCACTCTTGTTGTTATCTCTCCTTCCCTAATCACCTTCTTTGTCTTGCCCGTTGTGGCAATCATTGTATCCATTCCGGTTGTAATTATTCTCGCGATTGTAGTTCCTTTCATGATTATAGTTGTTGCCGTAGTTGTAATGTCCCTCTCTATTTAGGTTGTTATAGTTCCGACCTTGATTTCTTGACCTTGGCCCCAAAAATCCTGGTTGGATGCTTGGGTGTTAGTCCAAAAAACCCCAACTTGATCATTCACATAGTAAGCATCTTCCTCATATCCATAATCTTCATAACTTGGTTCCCTACCTTGATGGTCGATTGCATTGATTTTCTCTAGTCCCATGTTTTTGAATGCCAGTTTGATTTTCATTTATAATTGAGCGAGCACTTGTAGTACTTCTTCGTTTTGTATCTTGGAACCTTGATTTATGCTAACAGTAAAAGAGCTTTATGAAGTTTCCATATCCCTAGTGCTCAAGCTCGTTTGGTCTTTGCAACACGATCAAATATCTCTGTAGCCTCTTAAAAAGTGTTAGCCAAGAATGTTCCGTCAGTGATGGTATCTGCAATAACTTTTACATTATTATCAAGTGCGCAGTAGAATATATCAAGACATGAATCATCAGAAATTCTATGATTAGGCACACTTCGTAGATACTTTACAAATCTCTCCCAAACTCCATTAATTGATTCTTCGGGTATCTGTTGAAAATTATTGATTTGTTCTATTAGTTTTAACTTCTTGGACAATGGGAAACACTTCTCCATATATGTATTGTGTAATTCATCCCAAGTTTTGATGAAATTGTATGGAAGCTCGGACAGCCAAATTGTAATTTTGCAGTAAGTGATAATAGAAAAACACGCAGTCTGATGACATCCATAGCTAATCCTAGGTCACCAACAGTGCTCTTGCAAATATATACCATATTATGGAGATGAGTGTGCGGATCCTCGGATGCCAAGCCAACAAACAGTCCTCTACTATGAAACATTTTAATCAGCCCACTTGTGATGCTAAACATAGTTCCAGACGGCAGTGGAGGTAAAACAATAGCACTAGTAGTTTCGATGGTGTCAGGGTTGACCCTATAGTTATTCCATATGCCGAATTTAGGGCGCTGTATGGGTGGTGGATGTTGTCTTGCTATTGGTTGATTGTTAAGAACATTATGTGGTTGATGTTGTGGAGGATGTTATGGTGCATTATCATGTTGCCCTCCAAGATGTTCCTCGTCATCACCAAGTGCATGTTTATCGTTGTTATTGTTGTTTCTCTCCATCGTACGAAGCGTTCTTTTGATTTCATGAATAAAAGAGAGTTAAGGAAATGCCTTGACTCCTCGTATTTGTCATGCACTAGGACTCAAAACCTATTTTAGTACAAAGAAAAAGAAAAATAACGTAAAATAAGGAAATAATGACTAAAAATCAAATAACAACAATTAATCTAATCTAAAAGTTGTATTCCCTGGTAACGGTGCCAAAATTTGATACGCTCAAATTACACCTCCCTAAAGAAGTATAAAGAAATCGTTGATCAAATATAGAACCTAACAAAGGTTAGGGTCGATCCCACGAAAAATATTGTTTAGACTTTAGATTAATCGTTTATTATTTATTTTAGTAATCAATTTATTTCGGTAAATAAAGGAGGGATTTTTATAAAAACTAATTAACAAATAAAATAACAAGCATCAACGAACAAAGTAACAGTTTTAATGTGGTTTAAATCAATATGAAGTGAAACTAGGGTTTTATGTGTTCCCCGCAAATCCTTAACTAAGTAGACCTTTTTAATTAGTAATCTTTTCCTAGTGTGTTACATGTAGAATCGGTAAGTTTATTTCACCTAAGTCCTTGATCCGGCAAATAAGTGAATTTCACTATGCAACGTGATTCGTCTACGAGTGTATGCTTTACTAACACTTACCAATGATCCCAGATTTAGCTATCCCTTGATCTGTTCAAGCTAATTAGATGAGGATGATTAGCCCCAAATCTCATTGTTTTATCCCTTTTCTCATATGTTACCTCCTTGATCCGACAAGCTAGGATAAGGCAAGTTCTAACGTTGGCCACCATTAAAAAGAATTCAAAATGAAGGGAAAAATAATACATGCATGCACACTATTTATGCATTACTTTTTATTAAGTTCTACATTATTAATTTTTCATGGTTCCCACAACCCTAGTTGTGGAATTAGCTTGTCATAACTATCTAATCACAATCAATAATATTTAGGTTAAAAGAAACCATGAACTTACATTAATAATTGTGAGAATCCAAAATCTTCAATAAAATTTAAACGTAAAATATCGATAACAAAAACCAGAATTCAAGAATAAAAGCCCAAAAATAGTTCAAGCTCTATTCTCAAACCCAAAATGTGCATAAAGTAAATTAAACCTAAGAAGTGTATTTATAGACAAATAATCCTAAGTAAATATGAATTTGGAAAACATAGGAAATTATAAGTCAGTTTGGGCTCTACGACTCGTTTCTACGAATCGTAATAACTTTGATGAGTCGTAGACCCAACTCGTAATCAATCACATTGCACTGCGGAACTCTTCTTCTTCACGACAGCTTTCTACGACTCGTAACTCTGAGAATGGCTCATCAACTGGGGTCATAGACACAGTCCTGGTTTCATCATCAGTACTTCTTCTATGAGGTGTTCTAAAACTCGTAAAAATGTGAACGAGTCCTAATATTTACTCGTTATCTTTTACTTTGCCTTCAATCTTTCACTTCTACTTGACGACTTTAACTGACCACTCGTAAGGATAAGAAAAATTCATAGACTATACCCGTCCACTTCAACTTTAACTTCATTCCTCTTTTCTATTTAGATGATTGATACCTATGACCCATAGAAATAACTACGAGTCATAGGATTGACCCGTAATCTCCAAAACTCCTCACTTCAATGTTGTGATTCCTTATTCAATTCTCCGAATCAGTTTCCTGCAAAATAAACATAACTTACATCAAATTTGGTAACAATAACTTTAGAAAACATGCAAATTCTCAAGTTTAAAGCATTAAAAGTACTGTAAATCCACGGTACATCAGTTAGATACTTCTATTTATCTGATATGTACATTATGTTTCATTCTTCCTTTTTAAATACAGTACTATTCCATATTTACTTATGTCCCTTTTGTGGGGGTGCTGCATCTTTTATTGATGCTGACTCAGGTATACAAATACAAGATCAGGCCGCTCGCTAGTTTCCATATCTTGTACTATTGGTGAGCCCCTTTCTATTTCTGGCTTAGTCTACATATTTTAGGAAGTTATTTTATTTTAAGTTATACCAAGGGTCTTTTCCCGATTGACATTATTCAGTTATGTTTAAAGGCTTCAGAGACAGATGAATAATTATGTTACGTTTGGAATTTGTTTTTGCTGATGGTGAATTTAAATTTCTATGACTAAGGTTATGAAATTTGATCTCCTATGAAACTTGTATCTTCAAATACTTTCAAATATATTCTTCTTCTCATGTTTAGATGTATGCTCATGTCCAATGTCATGTTATAAGTACACTTGCGGAGTAATGCCATCAGTGTCGACCACGTCAAAGGCATAAGCTCGGGTCGTGATAATCTTCTTCATCCCCAACCTCTCCCCTACCCAATTCATATTCACCATTACCCAACCCTAATACCTCCCCACCTAGTTCATCTTTTTCACTCCCTATAATGACCCTCGAGATTTTTTCATCTTTTCTTAATATTTTCAGCATTTAGAGCTTTTTTGTAGCGACCCAAAGCAATTTATGACTTGCTGGTACTGATCATTTGGTTGCCTAGTTGTTCGTTTAGGTTTTATGCCTATTTTCCTATTTTGGGGCTCTAAGAGTTTTAATGGTTAACTTTGGTCAAAACTCTAGAAAGACGACTTCAAAGAAAAATTTTGATGGTTCCATCAGCTACGGAAGGTCCAAATTAGGCTAATAGCATGGTCATCATGAGTATCGAGGCAATCAATACAAGTTTGGGGTCATTTGGTGCTTTAGTCTTTAAAACTTGGCCTAAGATTGACTTTGGTCAACATTCTTGGTAAACATGCTCAAATTTAAATTTTTTCAGCGTGGTTAGCTCTGAAATATCGAGTTTGGTCTAGAATGACCTTTCGTTTGTGTTACGAGGCTTTTAGTCTTGTTTCGAGCCTCTTTGTAGAATTGGCAAAAACATTATGCTTGGGTATAGGACACACATTTTTTGAGACAACCTCAGATGGAAATTTTAACTGCCCCATTGAGTTTGAAATGTCAAATTAGGTGGGGTAGCATAGTCCGTTTACATGCACAAGATTCTGAATGAATCCTGAGAACCCCGTCGGAGAATTTTAACTTGGTCAAAATGTTGTTGCAGCACCTTGCTAGTGCAGGCCACACTTGGCCTTTGCAATCGCGATGCTTCCTGTCGTGATCGCTACCCTCTACTCTTTAGGCCTTCGCGATCGCGAGGTCAATGCCTCGATCACAAAGGGAAATTTCCTTATAGCTCGCGATCGCAAGCATAGTGTTCCACAATCGTGATGCATCATTTGTCTGGTATTTTAATTTAAGACCAGACGCAAACTCATCCCTGACCTCCAAATTCATTCTTCGTATTTTGGAGCTAGCGAGCTCCATTTTTGGCAATTCCAAGTGCATTGAGTTTGTGGAAATTGTGGGTACGTGTTGTTAGGTTTGGGGAAGCATGCAAGGTGGTGTTTTGAGGTAAAATCTGTCCCAAAGTGTCTTCCCTAGCTTAGGTTTAAGCTTTAATGGTGAAATATATTGTCAGGATGATTTCTCTCATTTTAAGCATTGATTTGTGCCCCATTTTGGGGTACAGGCTCAATAGTACGTTTAGAACGTTTTCACAGAGTCATTTTCTAAATTTTTATCGCAGTTCCCACAATCCTATTTTAGACCCAATTTTAGGTCTATCTCCGAAAAATACAATTTTAGTGTCAAAGCATTCGTATTGACAAGGTGATCAATATTTTGATAGCGCGGAGGCATTTGGAGTTTTGTTTGAGCGAAAAGCTACCTGGAAGAGGACTTGGAGCGCGTGTGTTCGGCTTTGAGGTAGGCTACGGTCTCCTTTCTTTTGATTGAGATTTTTGAGATAGTGTATAACATAAATTTCATGTGGTTCGGAATGTATGTGACAGGATAGGCTTGATTCCTAGATCCTTGGTTCTTTGTCCCGGTGTGAGCCTTAGGCTAGGTTGCCTTTGTGAGACTTCCAATCTAGTTAGTAAGATTGGTTATTATGCCTTAGTTTGGGCTTGGTTAGCCTATTTTAGGTGGCTTGATTGATGGTTATGGTGATTGGCGGATTTGCGCCTTAGGATTGATTTTGGGATGAGACTTAGTTGATGTAGTCATTGTTGGCCGGAATTTATGAGGCTTAGTGTCCTTCGCTATTATAGTACCTTTCTTGAAGCCTTGGTGTAGTTATTTCCACCCGATTAGGCTTGTGATCTACTATCGGATCCCATTTCTGGATTTAGAGCTAGAATTTCCTATGCTTTCTTCTTACCGTTTGTCGGGGCTAGCTGTGGTTGTATTCTCGGGGTTGTATTTCCAATTAGATCTGGAGGTTTTGATTGACTAGATGAGCACTGTTATGCCCTATGTTTACCAGGGTTAGATAAAGCACAACTTATAGACTCTAAAAGGATTAATCATTGTATAGAGTCGCCACCTAATTTATTAAGAAAAATAAGGAAAACCTATTTGATGCATGGCATGTATGATTCACGTTTCAATCTGTCAAAAACCAGTTTAGATTCTAGGTAAGGGTTTACATTATTCTTAAGGGAAGGTGTTAGGCATCCTTCGAAATCCACAAAATATGGTACCCGGTTAGACTTAATTTATTAAAAAGGGAGGAGGTAAAATTATTATTTGCAAATATAATACCTATATATATAAAGAAATATGTACTAAAATTATATAAAAATATATGTATAAAAGAGTGTATCAAGTAAGTAATGTGTATTATCGTCAATTATGTGTATGAAAATATGAGATAGACGATATAAATGTATATAAAAATCGGAAAAGGGCCTAAAATTTCCCTCAACTATTTGAATTTGTACAAAATTACGCTCCATCCACCTTTTAGCTCCCAAATACCCTTGATGTAAATATTTTTGCTCAAAAATACCCTTATTTTTAACGGTCCACACTCAGAAGGTGGATGAAGGGCAATATTGTACCAAATCTCATAGTTTAAGGGCACTTTAGGCCCTTTTTCATTAAAATAATTTAAAATTACTTAATATATGGCTTATATGATTGGCTTAATTTTGGATTCTATAATAAATTAAAAATATAAAAAAAAAAGCTTAGTCCTCTACTCTCTATGAAATGAAATTTTTCTCATATCCTCATCTCCACCCCATCATGATAATGATACAAATTAAATGAATATGAACATATAAGTTCATTTCAAGTTTGAGTCCCTGATATCCTAATTAAGATTAATAAATTTAAAAAAAAGAATAAAAAGTGGGAATGAACAATATATTTGGATAATTGATAGAAGATTTTATATTAATCAAAATAATAAAAAAATTAAAAGGACAATCAGACGGGGCAAGTATTAATTTTAGTTGAATCCCTAATTATGAGGGGGTTATAATAAATCGGGAGTTGATTTAAAATCGGCCAAATAGGAAGATATCAGGAAATTAATAAATTTTTGAATATTATTTTCAAGCATATCGTGTCATAATATGGATCGTATGTAGTTTTTATTATTTATTTGAGAAGTATTTAAATTTGGACCAATCATATTAGACAACATAATAAATAAATATTTAATGATTATACTTTAGGGAAGTTGATAAAAACAGGTGTGAATATGAACCAAATGGTTAATATCGAGGATATTTTTAAGCCAAAAGATTAACGTCAAGGATATTTTGAGGCTGAAAGGTGGATGAAGGATAATTGTGTACCAATTCACATAGTACAGGAGCATTTTAGGCCCTTCTCCGTATAAAAGAGGTAGTTTTTATGCAATATAAAAAAAAAGGTAGTTTTTATGAAATATTAAAAGAATTGCCATTTATTAATATGAAAAAAGGGAACTCTTTTACCATATAAAAAAAATCTTTTGAAATGTGTGAAAAGAAAAATATTTCTTTTATAGAAGAAAAAAAAGCATTCTCAAATAACATTTTTAACTTATAATATCAATGAGAGGATAAATTAAAAAAATATTTTAAAGGAAAAAGATTACTTAATATTGTCTAAAAATGTGAATTAACTGATTAAATGGTTAAATCAATCAAATTTCTTTATGTTAGTATTTACGGCCTAAGTTTTTCTTAACATCAATAATATACACAATACTAAATTAAAAATAATATTCGAACTTCATTAAATTCGAATAGCTTCCTCGGATAACAACTCTAGGTTGGGTACCTATAAAGACACTTAGTAGAAGTATTAGTAAGGTATAAATAATAATTAAAAAAAAATACGTCTTATAAACATGGAAAGCCTTGGAAATCGATGATAATTTGTTCATCGGCCAATTTCAACTAGTAATATATAATATGTAATGTAAACTTAAATTAAAATTTTCGTCTTTTAAAATGGAGAGGCCTCAAAAATCGACGGAGGGATTTTTTCATTTGCCATTGGACCTGCAAACAGTTTAAAAATGAAACAAACAAAATTGCGGTAAAAGAATAACATTACAGACTTACAAACTAATTAAAAATGTCGAACAAAATAACCCAAAAAAATAGTAAATAAAACTTAATGGAGAATCATTAATAAATGACCTGAGAATAAGAAAACACAGAAAACAATGGTTGTAGTTTGAACCCCTCTGTCTAGATCTGAAATGGATCAAAATATACTGGAAATGCAACTAAACATAGCAACAAGACAAGAAAAATCATAAAACAAAGTGAAGCAACATTTATATCTAGTTAGATTTGGGAAGGAAAGCTCAAACCTCACCAAAAATAAAGTGTGTTTGGCTGGAAAAAAAGAGGATTTTGGTGGGTTTAGTGGTTGTTGGTTGGTTTTAATGGAGAAATGTGAAGGACATGTATAAAATAGTGAAAATGAGTTAAATTTTGTGTTATTTATAATGAGGGTGAAGGAGAGAGTGGAGAAGAATAATAAATATTATGGGTGTGTTTTTTTTAAGAAGATTAGAGATAAGAGAGAAAGAGTTTGAAAATAGTTGTATAGGTGTAGGAAATTGTAGTGTATAGGTGTGTTGGAATTTTGTTGTAGTTGTTGATGTGTGTGTTTTTTAGGAGGAATAAGAGAGGAGAGAGAGAGAGAGAGTTTGAAAATGGTTATATAGGTGTAGAAAATTGTAGTGTATAGTTGTTGGACTTTTGTTGTAGTTGTTGATTGTGTGCTTTTTTAGGAAGAATAAGAGAGGAGAGAGAGAGAGAGAGTTTGAAAATTATTATATTGGTGTAAAAAATTATAGTGTATAGGTGTTGGACTTTTGTTGTAGTTGTTGATGTGTGTGTTTTTCTTTTATAAAGAATAAGAGAGAGGAAGAGAGAAAGAGAGAGGGAGTTTGAAAATGGTGATTTGTGTGAAACATTTTGTGTGATTAATGGGGTTCGTAAAATTGTGGAAAACATTTGTGTGATTAGTGGGGTAGGTAAAATTGTGTGGAAACTTTATGTGATTAGTGGGGTAGGTATAATTTTAGGGAGAATTTAATATTTATCTATATTTTAATATATTCCTAGACTGTGCTAAAAATACTAAAATGAATATGAACAAATATAACAAATTACATGTAAAAATACAAATTAACGAACTGTTATAAAAAATAGCTATAATTGAAATTAAATAAAATAAACTGATAAAAATCTTAAACTAAGGATAATTATGGATAAAATTAATTTAAAATTGTAAAAATGCACTTTTGAACTATTTAACAAATAAAATATTTAAAAGTATGAACATTGAAAATATTAGGCCAAAATTTGGTGTCAACTGTTCCGACTTTCTATATCTACGGACTGTGCTAAAAGTATAATTAATGTAAAAATAATATGTATCGATATATAACACAAAAAAAGTAAAAAAATATATATAATTTAATCAATATTTTGGAAGATATACTATGTTGTAAAGAATAAATTACAGCGCTATGTTGTGTACGTTTGTTGATGACTGTAAAAATAGTGTGACTATTAAAATTTACAATGACAATAAATGGATAAGAATCCTATTATTTATGAAACTAAGAAAAGTACATCCATAAATTATTAAAAAGGAAAAGATGAGAATAAATTCACGAAAATCCTAAAATAAGGATACTTATTAATAATTCAAAAAAAAATGACAAATGTGTAAAAATAATAATTTGTATTTTTTAACGATCAAGAAGTTTGAAGACATTAATTTTGAGCACAGAGAGTCAAACTTGGGTGTCAACAGTTTGCCCCTTTTCGACCCGAAGATGACGTAGAAGTCTTCGGGCGAAAATGTTGACATACGACCATTTTTGCTCGACAAAAGATTTTTTTATATACATTTTTTATTTTTTTAAAAAAATGAATAAATTGATTAATCTTTGATTCTACGTTGCCTATATACCTCGAGCTGCATGAGGGTTCGGCCATGTATAGTTTGAAAGTTGAGGAAAATAACCTCTTGTCTTGTTGTTTGGAGTTGACGACTCTGGTCCTAGTAAAACGTTTCATATGCTCTCGATGTCTCTTCCAAAATTGCCCAAATATCAAGTTGTGATAGTTGTAAAAGCAAAGATTGTGCACTTGCTGGAGATAATGAATGATTACATCCTTGTGATGACCAAACTTTGCATCGAGTTTCCTACATATCTCGAGTGTCATGAGAAAAGTTAATGTAGTTCAAAAGGCAAAGTTGTGATAAATTTTGATTGACTCTCAAAATTTGCCCCAGTATTGAATCATGATGACATTGTTTTCTTTTGTGATAATGGTAGAAAATATTTAGTACAAATGGAGGGATGAAAATGTGATGTAAATGGCCTTCGACTGGCGAGGCAAGCATGTAATGTAAAAGACCTTTGATTGGTAGGACGACAAAATGTAAAAGCTATAGTGTGGATACACGCATTAAAAGGTGGGTGCATATAAAAACATACTGAAATACCTGCATTAGAAAGTGGGCACCTATAAAATATACTGTAATACCCGCATTAGAAGGTAAGTGCCTGTAAAATGGATTGAAATACCCGTATTATAAGGTGGGTGCTTATAAAATGTAATGAAATACCCGCATTAGAAGGTAGACACATGTAAAAAGTAATAAAATACCCGTATTAGAAGGTGGTGCCTATAAAATGTGCTACAATACCCATATTAAAATGTGGGTGCCTATAAAATATGCTGAAATACCCATATTAGAAGATGAACGCCTATAAAATGTAATGTAATACCCGTATTAGAAGGTGGGCACCTATGAAATATAATGAAATACCCATATTAGAAGGTGGGCGCCTATAGAATGTAATGAAATACCCATATTAGAAGGTGGGCGCCTATAGAATGTAATGAAATACCCACATTAGAAGATGGGTGCCTATTAAATGTAATGAAATACCCACATTAGAAGGTGGACGCCTATAGAATATAATGAAATACCCACATTAGAAGATGGGTGCCTATAAAATGTAATGAAATACCCACATTAGAAGGTGGGTGCCTATAAAATGTAATGAAACCCTGTATTAGTAGGTGGGTGCCTGTAAAATATACTGAAATACCCGTATTAGAAGGTGAGCTCCTATAAAATATAATGAAATACCAGCATTAGAAGGTGGGTGCCTATAAAATATAATGAAATACCCGCATTAGAAGGTGGGTGCCTATAAAATGTAATGAAATACCCGTATTAGAAGGTAAGCGCCTATGAAATGTAATGAAATACCTGTATTAGAAGGTGGGTGCCTTCATTTGAATTTAAAATGCCCGTATTAGGAGGCGGAAAACATGAGTCTTTTTTAAAAAAAAATTATTTTTTGTTTGTTTTTTTCAGAAATGTTGAAAAGTAAAAAAGACAGAATCATATCTTGACTTCAGTTGGTACCAACAATTAGTATTGTGCCTAAGAATTCCTCCTTCTATTTTTTAGCTAACCGAGATCAACATCAAAGTAATTCCTATCATTCCAAGTGGTACCTCAAACATACCTAAGTGTCGACACGATTTGCTCGTCTTATTTCCAATAATGTTTGGAACTATATCTGTCCCTTATGTTTCAAGTGCTCTCACCACAAAGAAAGTCTTATTTTTCAAATATTTGAATATTATAATTTTAGGACATTTTGAAAAGTACACTCACGCTCAGAATGATATTCATGCATGCAATTGTGATATCATAGGCTTGGCCTTCATGTAAATCTCCACTGTGAGAATATTTAAAATAAAATCATGTAGGACTTGTTATTGGCTTGTAATGTAGGCTTATGGATGGGTGGAGAGTCATTTGGGATAAAAGTGATTTAATTCATTCTTGAGCATTGCATTGAATTTGTGCTTTCAACATTTTGTTATGCTTTTAGCGCTTAATCCTCATTGTTGTACCTTTCTTGTTTACTTTTGGACTTCTTTTGAAGATTAACTTGTCTGAGCTTTTTCCCTTTCTAATCATCTTTTGAAGTTTCTCCTATTTGTTTGGAGTATTCTTCTTCTTTTGTTGCAATTTTTCTTGTATGAACTTGTGGAAAATTTTCAACTTTCTTTTGTTTTGAAGTCATTCTTGCATCCTAAACTTTGAAGGACTTCTCAATTTTTGTCTTTGATAACTTTGAACCTTGAATATTCTTTTGTAACTCACACATCTTTAGTGCGCTCAAAAAGGTCAGGCCAAGAGAGAGATAGTACATTAAACACTCAGAAAGGATATAGGCTAAAAAGTGGTTGTCCAAAGAATAGGCTTAGGCTCAAAGTGGGGCATGCTAAGGATTAATATCATTTGGTAGGCTTTGAAAGGCACAAACGGATCAAAAAAGGTCTATAATCATTTTTTAAATCAAACATTACTCATAATTTCACCTCAATAAATATTTAGGCCAAGTTTTAGATCAACATTGCAATGTAATGAATTAATCTAAGGCTCATCACACAAATGCACAAGAAACAATGAGGTTGATTTCGTTCTTGTACTAGATGTATGCAAGAGAATTTTCTCAAGTGTCACTAAGGCATAGTTAAGAGGTACCAAAAGAATCGATGGTTTACCATTAAGTTGATCTTTTCCATCATACCAAATATTTCTTCCTCATGCACACTCCTAACTATGTTGGTACCAATCAAGTTTAGACTTTGATTCATTTTTTTTATTTTTTTATTTTTGAAAAAAAATGGGACCGAACTCAAATGAAGGTTGCCTACGTATCTTGTAGAAAACACCAATCACGTTTGCGTTAAAATGCTAAGCAAGCAAACAATTTTTTTTGTAAAGAGTACCAAAACCAAAAAGGATTTTCTACGTATCTCATCGAGATGAGAATTAGATTCGCTTAGTTCGTAAAGATACAAACTAAATGTATGTACAAACTCTTTTTTTCTCTTTTCTAATAAGGAATACCGAACCCAAAAAGGGCTTCCTACGTATAGTTCATGAAAGTATAGTAGCAAATGTATGCATATAAAAAAATTCACCTCTAGAAGAAATGTAAGACAAAAAATCAAGATATTTACCGAATATAAAAATATGTACAAAACTAATACAAAAGATATAGACAAACTCGGAGCGATGCCTCGTATGTTGGGTGTTGGCGACGTCCTCGATGAGAGAGTGTCTCCCAACAGTTTGTGGGATGATTATTGTTGTGATCTCCCAATTGTTTATGAGAATCAATCATTGTTGTGATAGTCTCCTGATAGTTTTTGGGGACGACATGTTGTGGCCCCTTGATTGTCATGCGAAGGCATATTTTGTTGTGTTATTTCTGAGATGCTTTTATGATTGTGAATTATTATGACCATTTCCACCTGCAGGTAGGTTTGGTTCTCTTATATAAATATGAAAAATGAGTGAAAGTAGAAGAGCCATAAAAATAATGAAAAACAAATGTGAACGTTTGATCAAAAACACCCCTAATTTGTCTGCCCCACTATATATTGATTCCTCAAAAAGTTTGAGATCCAATATCATCTCATGTGAAGTTAAGGGATCATTTAACCTCCCTCAATTGAAAACTTGAGTCTATCATGATTTAAACCTGGATTATTCCCCAGCAGAGTCGCCAAACTGTTATGCCCTATTTTTACCGAGGTTAGATAAAGCACAACTTATAAACTTTAAAAGGATTAATCGTTGTATAGAGTCGCCACCTAATTTATTAAGGAAAATAAGGAAAATCTATTTGATGCATGACATGTATGACTCACGTTTCAATCTGCAAAAAAACAGTTTAGATTCTAGATAAGGGTTTACATTATTCTGAAGGGAAGGTGTTAGGCATCCTTCGAAATCTACAAAATGTGGTATACGATTAGACTTAATTTATTAAAAAGGGAGGGGATAAAATTATTATTTGCAAGTATAACACATATATATAAAGAAATATGTACTAAAATTATATAAAAATATATGTATAAAATAGTATGTATCAAGTAAATAATGTATATTATCGACAACTATGTGTATAAAAATATGAGAAAGACGATATAAATATATATAAAAAAGGTAGTTTTTATGCAATATTAAAAGAATTGCCCTTTATTAATATAAAAAAAAGGAACTCTTTTACCATATAAAAAAACCCTTTTGTAATGTGTGAAAAGAAAAATATTTCTTTTATAGAAGAAAAAAAAAGTATTCTCAAATAATATTTTTAACTAACAATATCGATGAGAGGATAAATTAAAAAAAGATTTTAAAGGAAAAAATTATTTAATATTGTCTAAAAATATGAATTAACTGATTAAATATTTAAATAAATTAAATTTCTTTATGTAAGTTTTACGACCTAAGTTTTGCCTAACGTAAATAATATACTCAATAATAAATTAAAAATAATATTCAAACTTCATTAAATTCTAATAGCTTTCTCGGAAAGCAACTCTGGGATGGGTACCTATAAAGAAACTTAGTAGAAGTATTAGTAAGGTATAAATAATAATAATAATAATAATTATTATAATAATAATAATAATAACAATAATAATAATAATAAATAAATAAAATAAAATAAAATCCATCTTATAAACATGGGAAACCTTGAAAATCGACGGTAATTTTTTTATCGGTCAATTTCAACTTGTAGTATATAATATATAATGTAAATTTACATAAAATTTTTCGTATTTTAAAAGAAAGAAGTCTAATAAACCGACGGAGAGATTTTTTCATTGGCAATGGGACCTGCAAACAGTTTAAAAATAAAACAAATAAAATTGAGATAAAAGAATAATATTATAGACGTCCAAACTACTAAAAATGTTGAACAAAATGACCCAAAAAAATAGTAAAGAAAACTTAACGGAGAATCATTAATAAATGACCGGAGAACATGAAAACACATAAAATAATGGCTGGATTTTGAACCCCTCCATCTAGATCTGAAATGGAATAAAATATACGTGAAAATGCAATAAAACATAGCAACAAGAACAATAAAATCATAAAACAAAGTGAAGTGTGTTTGGCTGGAAAAGAAGAGGATTTTGGTGGGTTTGGTGGTTGTTGGTTGATTTTAATAGAGAAATGTGAAGAAGAGGGATAAAGTAGGGAAGAAGAGTTAAATTTGGTGTTATTTATAGTGAGGGTGATGGAGAGAGTGGAGGAGAAGAATAAATATTATGTGTTTTTTTAGGAAGAATTAGAGATGAGAGACAAAGAATTTGAAAATGGTTGTATAGGTATAGGAAATTATAGTGTATAGGTGTTGGACTTTTGTTGTGGTTGTTGATGGGTGTTTTTTTTAGGAAGAATAAGAGAGGAGGGAGAGAGAGAGATAGTTTGAAAATGGTTATATAGGTGTAGAAAATTATAGTGTATAGGTGTTGGACTTTTGTTGTAGTTGTTGATGTGTGTGTTTTTCTTTTATAAAGAATAAGAGAGGGGAGACAGAGAAAGAGAGGGAGTTTGAAAATGGTGATTTGTGTGATTAATGGGTTTCGTAAAATTGTGGGAAATATTTGTGTGATTAGTGGGGTAGGTAAAATTGTGTGGAAACTTTATGTGATTAGTGGGGTAGGTATAATTTTAGGGAGAATTTAATATTTGTCTATATTTTAATATATTCCTAGACTGTGCTAAAAATACTAAAATAAATATAAACAAATATAACAAATGACATATAAAAATACAAATTAACGAACTGTTATAAAAAATAGCTATAATTGAAATTAAATAAAATAAACTGATAAAAATCTTAAACTAAGGATAATTATGAATAAAATTGATTTAAAATTGTAAAAATGCACTTTTGAACTATTTAACAAATAAAATACTTAAAAGTATGAATATTGAAAATATCAGGCCAAAATTTGGTGTCAACTGTTCTGACTTTCTATATCTATGGACTGTGCTAAAAGTATAATTAATGTAAAAATAATATGTATTGATATATAACACAAAAAAAGTAAAAACAAATATAAAATGTAATTGATATTTTGGAAGATATACTATGTTGTAAAGAATAAATTACAGCGCTATGTTGTGTACGTTTGTTGATGACTGTAAAAATAGTGTGATTATTAAATCTTACAATAACAATAAATGGATAAGAATTCTATTATTTATGAAACTAAGAAAAGTACATCCATAAATTATTAAAAAGGAAAAGATGAGAATAAATTCATGAAAATCCTAAAATAAGGATACTTATTAATAATTCAAAAAAATTAAAAAATATGTAAAAATAATAATTTGTGTTCTTTAACGATCGAGAAGTTTGAAGATGTTAATTTTAAGCACAGAGAGCCAAAAATGGGTGTCAACAAATACCATTTCCTTACTTTTCTCCTCCTTGTTCCCATTTAGGATTGAGTTCCCTTTTTGGCTTTGTTGTTAAGTTAGAGGAGTAGATTTGAGTCATAGGCCTTGGTTAGAGGTCGGTTACTTGTGCTAGTCCTGTTTCTATGCTCTAGAGGGTAAGGTGCTTGTGGAGTCATTATTGTATGTGATTTTGCGTGTTGTTTGGGTGTTGGTGATGGTATGCATTGCATTGAATCATTTTTTTCTCATGGATGTAGTCGAACCCGGTGCATGCATTGGTTCTTGGCATTGATTAGAGAAAGCTGGGTTGTAACCCAAACTATTTTTTATTGATTTTTGAATGGGGGTCGTACTACCTTAATTACTACTATTTTCAGAGGACTGGAGGCATCGACGATGCGCGCATTTTATGATATTGATTCAAGACATCGAGGATGCACTCATTTTATTATATTGATTCGAGGCATCAAGGATGCGCTCATTTCATGATACTGGCAGTCATAGAGATTTCTGACCCTTTCTATAGTGATTTGACTATTTATCTCTGATCATCATGACGGAGCGGATTTTATGATCAGATACAGATTGATATAAAACCTTGATCGGGACCAGGCAGTTATATAGGGGCATTCCCGAGCCCCATGTCGATCCCATTGAGGCACATGGATCCTACTTCCTAGCCGGGACTAGAAGTAGGTGTATATATCTTAGTATGAAGCACTTGCTATTGATGGTACTACTAGTTTTACAGCATGACTTTCATTCATATATGCATTGCCTATCACCAGCATAGTTGATTGTACCTATCAGTAGTATAGAATGCCGTGCGGACTTACCTATTTGTGAGTGAACTTCCTAGGATCATAAAGGCTCGAGAAGTATTGTAATACTATTTGCGGACTTGTGGCGGTATAAAGGGTGGTCTCTTAAGGTAGTTACTGCCCTTGTTCTTATTTATCTAACTTTTGTACAGGTATATAGTTGATACATTCCTTTGGGCCATTATGTGATATCTGTGTTTACTTCTATTAGTAAGTTGTAACTTAGTTGTTCCCCTTTTCGTAGTATGTCGTCGTTGTTAGGTCTTGGGCTGGCGCCACCAGGTACGTCCTTGGTTTCCTTGTTTGCTTCCTATCTCCCTCTTTCTTATATCTTATGCTTATTATTGTAGGCTTCCATATTATTCCTTTTAGTTACTTGTAATATATACTCCTTACTTACATGTTCTTTATATTTGCTTTACCTTTGGAGCTCAGTCGACCGATGGCTACTGAGTGCCATTTTTTGGTACTCATACTATACTTCTAGACCTTGCAGGCCACAGTACGCATTTTTACTATTGATTTGGATATCGTTCGGAGCAACTGTTGGATTTTGGAGACTTGGGTGAGCTCTTGGCATTCGGAATTGCCTAGCTCTTTCTATTTCGTCTTGGACTAGTCTTTATTTGATATTCAAAGGCAGTCTAGATTATTATTACTATTATTGTATATGTATAAAACTAGTACTTCCTTATTTAGCTTAGTATCTCCACTACCGATTGATACCAGGTCTTGGGGGTTATATTAATGTATTGTTCTTGTTATTATTATTATTATTATTATTATTATTATTATTATTATTATTTGATTCTTTTCTTTCGCTTGTGATAGTCCATTTCGTATGATTCCAGACTATGGGATTAGGCTTACCTACTAGTGGGTTGATAGTAGGTGTCATCATGACTTGAAAAATCTATTTATGATAGAGTGGTATCAGGTCTTAGGTTCGCTGGAATCATCAGTATAAGAGCAAATTCCTAGTAGAGCCTTGCGGATCGGTGCGGAGATGTTTGTATCCTATCTTTGTGAGGCTATAGGGCATTTTAGGGAAACCCTGTTCTTGATTCCTTATCGTGTGAAATATTTTTGATCAACCTCTAAATATTTTCTTGGAATTCATTCCTCCTTAGATGGATAGTATGAGCTTTCCGATGGATATGGCAAGAGCATTAACACATACTACCTAGGCTTTGACAATGTCTATGATCTCCTCGGCTCTTTTGGATCGAGCGTTGGAGATTTTGCATCTCGTTGAGCATACGCCATAGGTAAGAGTAGGTTTACATGCATCAAGCGATTCTCATCTTATAGTTAGATCGGTTGGTCCTCAACAAGGTTCTTCGCTTGTTTCTGAATATATGATTGAGTTTCTGGAGTGGGTCAGATAGACTCCCCCTTATTTCCTACCGAGCGAGAGGTGATTCAAGGGTTTATTGATGGATTAATTTTGCCGCTCCACCTAGCATCACAACACTTAATAGCAGTGGGGTCTACTTTTCCCCAAGTGGTCAGTTATGTGAATTCTATGGAGCATGTATGTATGGAGACTTACAAAGGTGGAGGTAAGAGATCACCCCATCAGCGTAGCAGAGGTAGAACCTCACTCTGAGGTAGGCATCATCCTTTAGAGGGTTACCCTCTTCATTGACCTACCAGACCCAAGGTGGGGGCACCTCAGGTTCCAGGCGATCCTGTGACAGATTATGGTACCCCCCATGTACAGAGTTCATGACAAACTTCTCAGGGTTCGCTATTCGGGCATTTAGGTTTTGGGACTCATACTAATTCAACAAGTTTATCTCAATGGGATGTCTTGGGAGGAAAGTGTTATATGTGCGGTGATTTTGGGTATCCAGCTAGGGAGTGTCCTATAGTCACACATCATAGGACACATGCTCGGCAGGATCGGATTCATAGGGCTCAGGAATAGTCAGTTAGAGGTGGTGGTTTTTGCAGTTAGTGGTACAGGTGTTCAGTTTGGGGCCAAACGCATTAGATCCGAGGCTTCTATAGGTCAGACCGAGGATGAGGCTCCATGTATCAATCAGACGTGTTAATTTTATTTCTAGGACCTTTCTTGCTTGTATTGCTTGGGTGTTGGGGTCTTTGTACCCGCTGGTGATTACTTAGCTTGTTAGATTCATATTGCGATTTTGGTGATTTCTTTACTTGGACTTATGTGAGCATGGTTATTTAGCCTGATTGCTTGCCTATTATTTGCTATGATAGCGTTACTTGAAACTATGTGTATATATTTATCTCCCATATGTGATTTCTTTTAGTAGTGGATCATTTTGGATTATTATTATGTAGCAGTAGTGGTAGAGTTATACCTTGTAGATGTTGAGCTTAATTATTGCTCTGGGGGATTCCTGTTTAGCCATTCTAAAGTTTCTTGAATTAACCCTTTCCCCTTTCTAGCTCGCCCTCTTAGCGTGCTTAGATGGTGTGAGGTTATTTTTGAGAGAAGGGTGTGTCAGTGGTTTTGTCCCTTAGGGTCTACCGTAGATCTTATTCGTGACTCTTTCTTTGTTCGATTTCTAATTCTTAGACCTAAATTGGGAAGTTAAGGTTTGCCCTTCAGATTGGCTGGGTTATCTCTTCATGGTAAGTTTGATAGTTAAGTTATCGGTTCAGTTGGTTGTGTGATGTGATGGCAAATGGCTATGTTGATTTGGGAAGGATAATATTAAAATTGTCTTTGTTTATTCTAAGCATGGTGATGTTTTAGCTTAAAGTGTCCTGTGAAAGGGTTTATTGGGATTCATGGAAGAAATAGAGTAATACCGATAAAAGGTTAGCTAAAAAGGGGTGATTATAGAGTGAGAATGTTCATATTGATGTGTCGTGGTTTGTTAGATTAACCTTGGTGTGCTCTTGTGACTTGTGGATCTTTAGGTGGTCAGTCAATACGTTTTGGAAATTTCAGTTATAGGCTTGCTTTATCTGACCTCTAGGATACCTTCAATTTCGGTGATTCCGTGTTGTGTCTTGGTTCTACTGGTAAACTAAAATGGGTGTGTCAATGGTTTAAAGAGTTAGATTATTGATTTGGGCCTTTTTTGTGGTGTGCTTTGCCTAATTCAGACTCTATCTCCCATGGGCGGATGGAATTTCTCTTAGAAGGCTCAGCCTCAAGATGAAGTCAAAGTAATTCATGGAATCATCTCTTGGTTTCTTGTTAAGGGTGCGAGGTTTAAATGTGTCATTGTGGTTAGCTGAAAGTATTTCTTTATGGTGTACCTTGATACGGTTCAGTTTCATTTGAGACGCTTTTGATAGGTTGATCTACTTACTCAGTACCTGCCGACTTAGTTTTTCTTGAGATTGAGTGGTTAGCTCCGACTTGCACTAGAGGGTTGACTTGTGGTATTTTCTGCGATGGTTTGGTTCTATTGGATCACTTTTGGCAAGTTTGGTATGCTGCTAACTTCTTGTTGGATCAGTTTTTCCCCTTGATTAGTGGGTTACTCGAATTTGCATTCGTAGAGTGCTATATGGGCTCATGGCCTTAGTTCAATTGCTTTTGGGGTTAGATTGTCATATTGGTTTAGTTTTTTAGAAGTTCCATTGGCAGCAAAACGACATTGGAGCTGATCTCAGTGTGATATTTCTACTCGAGGATTTGGTTGTCCTTTAGAGTAGCCTTTTCAGTTTTGAAAGGTAGACTTTAGACTAAATTAAAGTTATTGGTTTTGGGAGTCATTAGATTTGAACATTGGGTTTGAGTTATGGCCGCTTATTGATATTCAGGTGGTGCTTGTATTTCTCTCACGGTTATTTGGGCAGTGTTTAGACAGTGCTGCGAATTGTTGTTGTGATTTAGGATGATTAGGATACCCGTGATGACTAAAGAGTATTGACATTAGAGTGTGATTTAGCATCTTCTCTTATCTGTTGGTGGCCTAATCCAGAGAAATTTGTATGGTCTTGAGTTATCTCGGATTAGTCTATTGTGCTCAGTTGATTTTATTCTTATTGGGTGGAAGTCAGTTTCAAAAGAGAGAAATTGGAAGTTGAGTTGAGTTATGAAGGAGAAAAGTGAAATTGGGAGTTTCTCTTAGCTTGAATTTTGGGTTGGCGTTGCCCGACTCGAGAAAGTGTCTGTAGGTTTGGCAAAGCTTGCGGATCTAACTTTTTAATCTTTTCGTGACCTTGGGTTCTTTTCTATCCCTTGACTTTTGAGGATGAAAATCCTTTTAGTAGTGGATGTTGTAATGACCCTACAAGTCATTTTCATTATTTCTTGATCTTTACAGTATTTAGAGCTTTCCTATAGAGACCCCAAGCCATTTATGACTTACTAGCACTGATTGTTCGGTCGTCTGGTCATTCATTTGGGTTTTATGCATGTTTCCCTATTTTGGAGCTCTTAGAGTTTGACTGGTTGACTTTGGTCAAAACTCTAGGAAGACGACCTCAATGCAAAATTATAATGGTTCTATCAACACCAGAATGGCCAAATTAGGCTAGTAGTAGGGTCGGTACGAGTATGGAGGCAATCGGTACAAGTTTGGGGCCATTTGGTGCTTTAGTCTTTGAAATTTCGCCTAAGGTTGACTTTGGTCAATGTTATTGGTAAACAAGATTGGATTAAAATCATGTCAACGTGGTTAGCTCTAAAATATCGAGTTTGGTCTAGAACGACCTTTTGTTCGTGTCCCGAGGCTTTTGGTCTCATTTCAAACCGACTTGTAGAATTGGCAAAAAAATTATGCTTGGGTGTGGGACCTATATTTTGTCTAGACGACCTCGAATGGAAATTTTGACTGAGCCATTGAATTTGGAACGTCAAATTTGGTGGGGTAGCATAGTCCGCTCGCACGCACGGGATTCCAAGCAACTCCCGAGCACCCCGCTGGAGAATTTCAACTTGGCCAAAATATTGTTGCAGCACCTTGCTGGTGCAGGCCACACTTGGCCTACGCGATCGCGATGCCTCCTACCGCAATCGCGACCCTCTTTTTTTAGGCCTTCGCAATTGTGAGGTCACTGCCGCAATTGTGAAGTGCAATTTCCTTGTAGCTCACGATTGCAAGCATAGTGTTTCACGATCGGGATGCATCATTTGTCTGGTCTTTTAATTTAAGACTAGACGCAAACTCAGCCCTAACCCCCATATTCATTCTTCAATTTTGGGAGCTAAGGAGCTCCACTTTGGGCGATTCTGAGTGTATTGGGTTTGTGGGAATTATAGGTACATATTGGTAGGTTTGGATAAGCGTGCTAGGCAACGTTTTGAGGTACAATCCTTCCTAAAGGGGCTTCCCTAGCTTAGGTTTAATCTTTAATGGTGAAATTTATTGTCAAGCTGATTTCTCTTATTTTGAGCATCGATTTGCACCTCATTTTTGGATACAAGCTCAATAGTACATTAGAATATTTCACAAAGTCATTTTTGGGATTCCTAGCACTGATCCCACAATCCTATTTTAGAACCAATTTTGGGTCCGTCTCCAAAAAATACAATTTTAGTGTCAAAATGTTCTTATTGTTGAGGTGATCGACATTTTGAAGTGCAGAGGCATTTGGAGTTGTTTATGGAGCGAAAAGATACCCGTAAGAGGACTTGAAGCACATGTGTTCGGCTTTGAGGTAGGCTACGGTCCCTTTTCTTTTGATTGAGCTTTTTGAAATAGTGTATACCATAAATTGCATATGGTTCAGAATATATATGACGGGAGAGGCATGATTCCTAGATTTGTGGTTCTTTGTCCTAGTGTGAGCCTTAGGCTAGGTTGCCTTTGTGAGACTTCCAATCTAGTTAGTATGATTGGTTATTATGCCTTAGTTTGGGCTTGGTTAGCCTAGTTTAGGTGGCTTGTTTGATGGTTATGGTGATTTGGATCTGGAGGTTTTGATTGACTAGCTAAGCACCATTTCCTCACTTTCCTTCTCCTTGTTCCCAGTTAGGATTGAGTTCCCTTTTGGGCCTTGCTGTTGATATAGAGGAGTAGATTTGAGCCGTAGGCCTTGGTTAGAGGTCGGTTACATGTGCTAGTCATGTTTTTATGCTCTAGAGGGTAAGGTGCTTATGGATTCATTATTGTATGTGATTGTGCGTATTGTTTGGGTGCTAGTGATGGTATGGATTGTATTATATCATTGTTTTCTCATGGATGTAGTCGACCCCGATGCATGCATTGGTTCTTGGCATTGATTTGAGAAAGTTGGGTTGTAACCCAACTATTTTATACTGATTTTGAAATAGGAATCTTACTACCTTTATTACTACTATTTTCAGTGGACTGAAGGCATCAAGGATGTACTCATTTTATGATATTGATTTGAGGCATCGAGGATGCGCTTATTTTAATATATGGATTTAAGGCATCGAGGATGCGCTCATTTTATGATATTGGCTCGATCATAGAGATTTTTGACCCATTTTATACTGATTTGACTATTTATCTCAGGTTATCGTGATGGAGCAGATTTTATGATCAGATACAAATTGATATAAGACATGCATCGGGACCAAGCAGGTATATAGAGGCATTTCCAAGGCCCCCATGGCAATCCCATAGAGGTGCATAGGTCCTACTTTCTGGACGGGACTAGAAGTAGATGTATATATCTTGGTATGAGCTAGTTAGCATTAATGGTACTACTGGTTTTGCTGCATGACTTTCATGCATATATGCATTGCCTATCACCAGCATAGTTGATTGTACCTGTCGGTAGTATGGGATACCATGCGGGTTTACTTGATTGTGAATAAACTTCCTGGGTACACAGGGGCTCGAGAAGTATTGTCTTACTATTGCGAACTTGTGGCGGTATAATGGGTGGTCTCTTGTTTGAAGGTAGTTACTGCCCTTGTTCTTAGTTATCTAACTTTTGTGCAGGAATATAGTTGATACGGTCCTTTGGGCCTTTGTGTGATATCTGTGTTTACTTCTGTTAGTAGATTGTCACTTAGTTGTTTATCCTTTCGTAGTGTGTCGTTGTTTTTAGGTCTTGGGCTGGAGCCACTAGGTACACCCTTGGTTTCCTTGCTTGCTTTCTATCTCCCTCTTTTTTATATCTAATGCTTCTTATTGTAGGTTTTCATATTATTCTTGTTAATTACTTGTAATATATACTCCTTTCTTCCATGTTCTTTATACTTGCTTTATCTTTAGAGCTCAGTCAGTTGATGCCTTCTGAGTGCCACTTGTTGGTACTCATACTACACTTCTGCCCCTTAAAGAACATAGTACGGGTTTTCACTATTATTTTGGATATCGTGCGGAGAAGCTGTTGGATTTTGAAGACTTGGGTGAGCTCTTGGCATTCAGAGTTTTCTAGCTCCTTTTATTTTGGCTTGGACTAGTCTTTATTTGGTTTGGAGACAATCTGTATTAATATTACTATTATTGTATATGTATAGACTTTGTACTTCCTTATTTAGCTTAGTAGCTCAACTACCGACTGATACCAGGTCTTAGGGGTTATCTTATTCTATTATTCTTATTCTTTTTTCCTTATTATTATTTGATTATTTCCTTTCTCTTGTGATAGTCCATTGCATATGGTTCAGGACTGTGGGGTTAGACTTACCTACTGGTGGGTTGATGGTAGGTGCCATCATTACTTGAGTAATTAGGTCGTGACACTCCCCCACCCAGTTCATTTTCTCTACCTCCCCTCAACCCCAACCCCTATCTTCTCCAGAAATAATTTCAATGGATTTTAACTAATTAGAATAATTTATTTTACAAAAGCATAATTTATTTTGCAAAAACGCACATCCATATTCATTTTACATACAACTTCAAACAAAATGAAAATTTTCAAATCTAAACAAATAGTTTGAGAAAAATATATTTTTCTGCAATTTTCTTTTTTTAAAAAATAATGTTGATTTCTTTGTAACTATTTCAATGAGGAAGAAGAACAATAAAATAAAAAAAAGTGTTTAAATTTGAGGAAATCTTTTGCCGCTAGAATTCAATTATTTATCTGTGGAATCATCAAGCCTATTTCACCATGGAAAGAATTTAAACTTAGGAAATGATGGATGAAAAATGGAGAAGAATATGAAAAAAATTGGTGAAATAAGGCTATCCAGTGCAGCTAATGAGTGTGTCACACTCACTATGTCATGTTAGTAAAAAGTGTCAAAATGACATATCGAGGCCTGACATGAGGTGTTTAAAATAAACAAACTCTAGTTGAGGTATCCAAGTGAAGGTTGGTGCCGATTTTAGGAGGGTCGTCGATGGGTTCAATAGTTTTATAGAAATTTTTTAAGGCCAAACCCATCGGTGGCCACCTAAAGTTGGCAAACTTTCACTTAGACACCTCCACCAGACTTTGTTCATTTTAGTCACCTCATATAATGGCTTGTTATGTCATTTTGACACTTTTTCTACAGTTGGCATCTCGTGTGTTTTTCACCCTTCCAAAGCGTGTAGAACCTCTTTTTAATCTAATGTGGCATCCAACTTAGCCTATAACGGTAATATCATTCCACTCTATTTATATATACCCTTTCTTCTTCAAAACTTTTCTAAATTAAGATCAAATTTTTCTCCGATTTAATAAAAAAACAGATTTTCTCTCTTCTTCTTTAACTTTCTTTTATGATGAGCTTATCCAACTCTTTCATAGCCTCTTTAGATGAAGGCCGATATTGTAGATGAGGTAATGAATCACTATTAAAGACTTTTTGGACCCAGAAAAACTCAGGTTATAGGTTTTTTACTTGTAAAATTTCAAAGGAAAATTATTTTATATTGTTCTTTAAGTTAATTAGATGGTTAATTGTTGGCTTCTAATTATTTTTTTCTAGTTGATTTTATAGAAAATGGGTGGTTGTGATTATTTTTATTTTTATGAATATCGACACCCTCCTCAAGAAAATAAGGTGATATGGGATTTGTTGAAGAAAGCCAAGGCTTATAAAAAATTAAATCGAGCAAGAAATATATTTATTATCGGTGTCATAGCTACTGGGTTGGTGATGTTTGAAATATGGACATTGAAGTCTAATTGTTAATATGTATTTTGTTCTTGAGGTATAGATGGTGTTCTATCATTAGGTATAGGTGGTGGTCTAGTATTATTTTGATGTTGTTGCTGTAAAGTTTTCAATGTAAATGTATATTTTGGATTAAATGAAATTTCATGTTGTTGTTGTTGTTGCTGCTGTAAATTTTTGTGTATTTTGATGTTATTGATGTATACAATTCTCAAATTTGTTGTCACACAATATGTAGATAAAAATGTTCTCAAAACATCGCCAAATTTGTCACAATTTAATACCAAAAGCAGTTAATTAGCAAATTCATCACAATGTAACACCAAAATTTTCTCTAAACATAGATAAAATTATACTCAAAACACACACAAATTCATCATAATATTGACATGCTCCATAATGATCTCAAATTTAGCATTATGCTACAAACCAAGATCAGTTTAATTAATATGGCTACAACCTTCAAAAGTGCTTACTAGTACCCAAATAATAAGAAACGATCAAGGTGAGAAACGAATAGCAACGGTCATCTCTAACGGTCATCTCCTCCCTCTCTATCTCACACTGTTCATCTCTGGTCAGTTCTGAATGGCTTCACCGCCGCCGGTGAAGCTCCCGTGGCCACCGAATATAGATCATCAAACATCACCAGCTAATGACACTCTGAATCTGCAAAATAATACTGCAATTTCAAGTGAAGCTGGTTTGAATCAACAACAATCGATCGGTCAACAAAATACTGATGCAATCACTGTCTCTGAACAGGAGCTGAGAATTGCACACAAGATCATCAATTTTCAGAAACATAGTTTGATTCGAGTATCAAGAACTGTGGTAGATGATTCCTTATCTTTTGGACTACATACAGTCCAAAAATTGGATCAAACCACCGCACCATTTGAGAGCACTGATCAGGCGACGCCTGAGAGAAACATTGCAGAGTCGCCGGAGTTGCGCCTTCATATTCAAAGGGGCTCCGGCGACATTCAAGATGGCGGACCCCCTGGGGTTTGTTCCCCACCTCATGGCGCTCCTACCACCAAAATTTCAACCTAAATGGATGGTAAAATCGTTGGGGACGATGGTACCGGCGAGGTTGCCGGAGCTCAGGCGACATTTTCAGGTGGAAACCAATGCAAATCAGGGCATTTTATTGATACAAATACACCCCACCAGCAACTCACAAACACTAGAGAAGGAATCAAATCCTCTCAAATTAGCTCGAATTTGTCAAATCAACAGGGTCACTGTCAGAGTGCCGGCGCCGGAGCTCCGGCGAACCATTTGTCACAAGATCAAATCCAAAATGTCCCTAAGGGCAATGCGCAACTTCCCATCCACAAGAGGTGTCTCGAATCATCAACAACAAATTCAAATTCAAAAAGTCATTGAGACACTCATCAAGGTGATATGCACATTTTCACAGATAATCAAGCTGAAGAACACACATTGGTTCAAGACCAATATCAACAATATGGTCAATTCAATCAACTAAAGGATGATATGCACACAATTGATAATGCAAAGTCGATGCATCCTTTTTCCAAAAATGATAAACATGCCTCAGGAACTTCACAGCAATGTAACAGTGCTAATGTTACAGACCTTCAAGGTAAGTCCAATCCTTCTAACTTGATATACTCTGAGACTGCCAATTTGAAATCCAGTAGAGTTCTTTTGCAACCTAATGCAAATGTAATCCCTAGTAATGCTGTAGGTAACTCCTTGCAGGGCACTGATCATACCAAAATCAATTCTAAAAGCAGCCCTGAAATTCCTACCAAAATGCCTAACAATTCTATTCCTCAAACTAGCAACCAGCTACACACTCTACAGCCTACCACTACCCACAATAGCTTCCCTAAGGTGTCTAGTAATTTTGACATCCAGGTTCAAACTAGCCAACCTAAGGTGCCCACCAGCTATGCTAATGTTGGTCCTAGACATGTTGGAACTAAATCAGTCAATACCCAACCTCAACCAAATTCCACTAACCAAAACCCCTAGAAAAATATTTTTCCCAACTTAAAGGGCCAGGTCCTTCAGCCTGCCCCTTACACTGTAGTTCAGACCTTTGCTGCCAAACTCAGAAATAATCAAGCAAAGAATGAGGCTCCTATTGAATTAGCCACCCCTGAATACACAATCAAATAGGGCCTGCCTGCTGTGTTTTTTGAAAAAGAAGACTTTATGCACAAACTAGCTCAAAGATGCAAATACACCTTGGTTGGCAAATTTACCCACACCATGCCAAAGATAGAGTTGATAAGAAGGAGCTTTATCATTCAAACTCAACTCTCAGGAGGTGTAAAAATTGCTCATTTCAATGTTAGACATGTCTACATTGACTTGGACAATGAGTTGGATTACAATACTATCTGGACCAAACAGAGAATGACAATAGAGGGCCAACTCATGAGGATTCAGACATGGACACCTACTTTTAAACCGGATGAAGAAACCCCAATAGTGCTAATCTGGGTAGCCTTACCAGAACTACCTTGGCATTGTTATAACATGGAGTTCACCACTGCCCTGCTAGCCTCTGTAGGGAAGGTACTTTATCTAGACACTGCTTCCATACAAAAAACAAGGGAAAGCATAGCCAAGGTGAGACTTCAAGTGAACCTCACCAATAAAAGACCTCCCCATGTTTGGCTGGGATATGACAAAACTGATAAAACTCTAGGGAGGTGGTAAGCTATTTTATATGAAAATGTACCTGATTACTGCATGTATTGCAAACACTAGGGTCACTTGCTACATGTTTGTAATATTCAAAGAAGGGATGAAGAACAAAAAAAAGAAAAGAAGAAACAGCAAAAATAAACAAAAATAAGGAGGGCATGCTAACCAAGGATCATGATGACACAAATATCAATACATCTGTAAAAGATGCTCCTGCTCAGCCACAACAAACACTTGATAATGCAAAAGAACTGTTGTGGCAAGTTCAGAGAAAGAAACAGTCTAAGGGACAAAAAAAGCCCCAACAAACAAATGTGATCAGCTCTATTCAACCACAGCAGAATAGGGGAGTTGATAAACCTCAGCAAAACATCACAGGTCCAGGTAATCCCTCTACTCCTATTTATACTTCCAATAATTATGTTGATCTTGTTACCCAGGATCAAACCAATAACCAAGATGCAGGAGAACCAAGTAACCAAAGGAATTCCACTTTGAAGAATTCAGCAAAAATGCAGGAAAATACCATAATTTAACAACAAGGTACCACTCAAGGGAGCAATGTAACAAGGAATGTAGGTATTGACTTATTACTCCCCATACCCCTTATACCCCCACATCATATCTCTACTGTTGTTGGTTGTGTAGTTGATGGAGGAAGGGTTGGAGGAGTAATGGAGAACCCCACTAATCTGCAGGATAGGGAACCCAAAAAGGGAAGGATATTGTCTCATGTTTTGCATGAGAATATCACTGACCTTAGGAGTGCCCTTACAGCCCCTGCTACCCCTGCACACAAGGCTCAAAATGACATACCAAATACTAAATCCATCAGAAGAGATCCCCCTACTGATGATTCTACCATGCAAAACATCTTAGGCTTTATGGCCAAGGATTTGGGATCCATTGCAAGCAGTAGTGGCAAAGACTCTAATGCTAAAAAGAACAAGTTAAGCAAGAAAAGGAGAGAGGCCATCAAAAAGAAAACAAACCTTTCTGAGAAATGCCAAACTCCTTTAACTGATAGTGTTGCAATGCAGCAAAGTGAACAGGGATGTCAACAATTTGTACTTGATAATGATCAGGTGGGTATAGATATCACCCCTTTTCAAACTCCAAAGGTAGCTACAGATCACTTCACCTTCAACACCAACATACAGGACCCTATTGATGAGTATGATGTATGTGATTCAGAAAATGAAGAAGATAATAATTATCAGCCCTTGCATGATCAGGAGGAAGATGATATTATAAGTGAGCATTTAATCAAAACCATCAACCCCTCTTCTGAGAATATATATAAGGAAGACATCCAACAGGTGGCTAGTTCATAGGGTCTATCTCCTAGAGGGATACATAGGACCAGATTTAGCAACAAGGAAAAAATTTCTACAAAAACTGCCCCCACAAGCAGACCAAGTACCAGGTCCCATACTTCAAGAATTTCTCAATGATTAGTACCCTTAGCTGGAATGTAAGGGGTATTAATACCCAAGGAGCTATGGATAGAATAAAACCTCTCAAAAATATCCATCAAATTTCTCTTATAGTTCTAATGGAACCTTTTTCTGATAACTCTCAGTTACAATACTTCAGAAACCAGCTCAATATGGACCATGCCATCCACAATCCCAATGGTAAGATTTGGATTTTCTAGACCAAAGATGTGAATTGCAAGATTTTGGAGAATGATGAGCAACTAATCACTTGTGAGCTCAATCATGCCATGATCCCAAATCAATTCATCACTACCTTTGTCTATGCTAAATGTAAAGATCATCTCAGAACACCTTTATGGGATAGCCTTCTATAGCAGTCTACTACTTCCAATCCATGGTGCACTATAGGAGACTTTAATGTTATTATAGACCCTAAAGAAAAATTAGAGGGTGTCCCCTATAATATGAGAAAGAGTTTTGAGTTCATTAGCATTATTGAGGCTTCAGGTCTTCAAGACCTTGCTTTCTCAGGTCAGAAATACACCTGGTCCAACCTGAGGGGTATCAACTTTAGAATTTAGAAGAGACTTGATAGAGGGATGGTTAATGATAACTGGCTAGAGACCATGCCCCATACAAGCATTACTCATCTTTCTTCTGTGGGTTCTGATCACTGCCCCTTGCTCTTAGAAATGATTGACCAACAACACAACCCTATCAAGTATTTCAAATTCCTGAACTGCTGGCCTGAGCAACATTCTTTCATGGATACTATCAAGAATTGCTGGAGCAGACCTTCTGAAGGAAATCCAATGTGGAGTTTTCATCAGAAAATAAAATGACTTACTGCTACTCTTAGCTGCTGGTCAAGAAATCAATTTGGAGACATCTATGCTAAAGTCAAAGAATATGAGGAGAAGGCTAGACAAGCTGAAGAGAATCTGATCAGTATAAACACCAATGAAAATAGGTCTCAACTGCATGCTATCAATGCTGAGTACATTAGATACATGAAGATGGAGGATTCTATCCTCAGACAAAAGTCTCAACTTCACTGGTTCAAAGAAGGTGACAGGAACTCTAGCTACTTTCATGCTCTCATCAGAGGCAGGAGAAGAAAGCTTTACATCCACAGGATCCAAAATGAAGAAGGCTATTGGGTGCAAGGTGATAAAGAGATAGCTGATGCTGCTTGTGAATATTTCCAATAAATTTTTACTAGAAAGGAGGAGCACATCCAACAGAAGACACTCCATTGCATCCCTACAATGGTGACTGACAAAGACAATGAAGATTTACAAGCCATGCCTACTATGGAAGAAGTGAAAACTGCTGTTTTTACTATGAATCCTCACTCTGCTGTTGGACCTGATGGGATGAATGGAACTTTCTTTCAGGTGTGCTAGGACATCATCAAAGAAGACCTCCTTAAAGTGATCACATCCTTCTTTTGTGGACAAACTATGCCTAAATATTTCACCCATACTTGTTTGGTTCTACTCCCAAAAGTAAACCATCCTACAAAAATCTCTGAGTTCAGACCCATAAGCCTTAGCAACTTGACTAACAAAATCATTTCCAAACTCCTCTACCTAAGACTTGCTCCTATTCTCCCCAACCTCATTTCCTTGAACCAATCTGGCTTTGTCAAGAATAGAAACATCTCTAAAAATATAATGCTTGCCCAGGAAATAATCCACCAAATAAAAAAACCAAATGTTGGAGGCAATGTTGTGATAAAACTTGACATGACCAAGGCTTATGATAGGGTCTCTTAGAATTATACTTGTCTTGTGATGAGAAGAATGGGGTTTAAAGAAACTTTCATTGACATGGTTTGGAGAATCATGGCTGACAACTGGTACTCTGTTATAGTCAATGGTTCAAGACATGGTTTCTTTCACTCCACAAAGGGTCTCAAACAAAGTGATCCTCTCTCCCCTGCTTTATTTGTCCTAGGTGCTGAAGTGCTGTCCAGACTACTGAATAATCTTCATCAGCATCCCCAATTCCATGGTTTCTTTATGGTAAAAAAGGGACCTCAGATCAATCATCTGAGTTTTGCAGATGATATCATCATCTTTACTTCTGGAAGAAGGCACACCTTAGCTCTCATTATGGAAACATTAACTACCTATGAAAGAGTTTCTGGACAATTGATTAACAAGAAAAAAAGTCATTTCATGGTTCCCTCCAATGCTTTCAAGTCTACTATACTGAGAATCAAGAGTATCACTGGTTTCAACCAAAAGAGTAGTCCTATAACATACTTGGGATGTCCTATTTATAATGGTAGGCAAAGAGTTATTTACTACTCTGATCTTATTGCAAAAGTTGTAAGCAGGATCACTGGTTGGCATGCTAAAATCCTGAGCTATGGGGGTAGAGATATTCTTGTGAAGCATGTTATTCAAGCCATGCCAATACATTTGCTTTCAGCCAGCATCCCTCCCTCAACCATCATCAAGCAGATTCAGAGCATCACTGCTAACTTCTTCTAGGGATGGAAAAATAACAAGAGGAAGTACCACTGGTCCTCATGGAAGAACCTTAGCTATCCTTATGATGAAGGGGGCATAGGGTTTAGACAAATCACTGATGTGGTTAAATCTTTTCAATACAAGCAGTGGTGGACCCTTAGAACCAAGAATACCTTATGGGGAGAATTCCTTAAATCCAAATACTGTCAGAGGGCCAATATTATTACAAAAAAGTGGGACACTGGTCAGTCCTTAATTTGGAAGCACCTCATGAACAACAAACACAACATTGAGCCTCACATTCAGTGGCAAATTAAGTCTGGCTCTTGCCTTTTTTGGTGGGACAACTGGCTAGGTGTTGGCCCTTTAGCTCACTTTTCTGCTAACAGCTGTAGGTTTAACCACACCCAAGTTTCAGCTTTTCTAACTAATGGCCAATGGAATGTTGATCTCATTATCCAAAAATCCCCTCCTCAGTTTGTTCCTAACATTTTAGCAACTCAATTCAGCTACCATCCTCTCAAACAGGACCATCCATGCTGGATTCCTAATACCAATGGGGAGTTTAGTTATTCTTCTACCTGAGAGCTCATTAGAGATAAAAGGACAAATACTATGCTGAATGTATGTACTTGGCACCAACTAATACCTTTCAAATGCTCCTTTCTTTTTTGGAGAGCTCTTAGAAGGAAATTACCTACCGATGAGAAAATAACCAGCTTTGGCAAAGCCCCCTGTCAGTGCCATTGTTGTGATAGACCTGGCCAAGACACCATTGATCATACCTTTATTGCAGGAACCTTTGCCAAGAATACTTGGAGGGTGTTTGCTGATTCTTTGGGCATAAAAAAGGATTACACACTTCTTAGAAATATGCTTATGAGATGGTGGACATCTAAATACAAGAATGAAGCATATAAACTCTTGTTACAAGCAATCCCTGTCTTCATTTGTTGGAACTTATGGAAGAATAGATGTGCTTCCAAATATGGTGGGAAGAAATCTAATCTTTCAAGAGTCAAATTTTCTGTCTACAAAGACATCTCTAACCTGCTCATCACAGCTTTTCCTTATATTGAATGGCCAAATAACTGGAAGGACCTAGTCATTTCAGTGGAACAATGCTACCATGACACCAAAATTACCCCTGTATACTGGATCAAACCAGGTGATCACATGGTAAACCTAAATACAGATGGTAGTGCCCTTAACAACCCAGGCAACATTGGTAGAGGAGGAATACTTAGAAATACTCATAGTGACCTTATCTTTGCCTATGCAGTTCCATTGGGGGAAGGAACTAACAACTAAGCAGAAATTAGGGCTGCTATTTTTGGTCTATCTTGGTGTATTCATCTTGGTTATTTACAGGTAGAGTTAGAGGTAGATTCTCAACTCCTAATCAGGTGGTTATAACAAGAAGCAAAACCCCCTTGGTCAATAAAGGAGCTGCTGGACAATTTAAATAACATCATCAACCAATTCCAAACTTTCAGCTGTAAACACATCCTTAGAGAAGCAAACTACACAGCTGATGTCTTATCCAAACACAGCCACAAATGCAAATCTCCTGAACTCTATTTCACTGTGCATGATCTCCCCAAACAAGCTAAGGTATACCTTGAGATGGATAAACTGGAAATGCCTTCTTTCAGAAGAAAGAAACTCAGGAGAATCAAGAAACCTCCCTAACTCATTCCATTTTGGTTCTAACTCAAACTTCAACATGGTTTTGTCTATGCATAGCTATAAATACCTTGAAGATCTCACAGTTAGAACTCCTGGCAAAAGGAAAATCTCCTTTCCTTATTACTATCTTTATTATTTTCTTAGAATAACCAGTCTAACTTTAGAGGTAAGGAGTAGAGTAGTTTATATTTTGTCTTGTCTTCCTTTTTGGCTTAACAGGTATAGGAATCTTGATTGGAAGCCCAGGCTGGTTTCCTTGCAACACACATGGGACACATTCAAGTTTTTGTTTTTGTTTTTGTTTGCTGGTCTGTGCAGATACATCACATTATACATCCTGGAATTTTTCTACATCAGTAACAACAAGAGGAGCCATAAGGGAAGTGCTTTTTTTTGGGGTGACAGAATTGTTTCCAGATTTTGCCTTTTGTTTCTATTTCTGTGCAGGTTACAAACTACAGCAGGAACAACATTCCAGCCTCTTCCAAGATTACAACAGTTACAACAATACAAAAGCATTCATCAAGAACACCTCTCAACAATTCCTACCAACCTGAAATTGCACTTCTTGAGCCATCTGTGTTTGTCTGTTTATCAGTACAGATTCACAACACACTCCAGCTGTGATAATTTGAACAACTTGCATACATGAAGCTCTACAAATTCAGAAAGATCCCAGGATCAAAAACAAGAGGAGCTGTTCTTTGCAACAAGTTTGTCAAAACTAAGGAGAAGCATATGCCAAAAACAAACCTCAGCAGCAGCCATCAGCCCTCAACAACATGCATCATGCAACGTCCAAAATTCTCCAACTTTTGTAGGATATTAGCATCCCCAAAGATGGTTGAGCCCAAGAAATTTCAGCTCGAATGGATAACCGGAGACGTTAGTCGAGCGACATTGAAAAAGACAGCCGATGTTGCACGCAAAACAGTAACTCTCAAGAGGAGGAACAGTATACATCATCAAAAATGCTCCAAATTTTGCAGGAATACAGCAACTACAACAATTGTAGAGCCCAAGAAATTTCAGCCCGAACGGAGAATCGGAGACGTTAGTCGAGCGACCTTGAAAAAGATAGCCAATTGTCATGGAACCCCTTTGTTTCTTCTTCTTTGGCAAAATCCAAATTTTAACAACTTTCAACAACTTGTATGCTATCTATTATATGGACCCAAGAATGTAAAGCCCGAATGGATTCTCGGAAATGGTAGTCGAGCATCATAGAAGATATGACCGATCTCGACCCATGCAAAGGAAATTGGGTATACTTGATTTTCTTCAATTTAGCTAGGTTCTGTACCTTAGTTGAATAGAACTAGTATAATCCAAAAATAATAATTGTTTGATAATCCATGTTACATATCAAATATATTCTAAGGTTGTGTTGCAAGGTGATAAAGAGATAGCTGATGCTGCTTGTGAATATTTCCAATAAATTTTTACTAGAAAGGAGGAGCACATCCAACAGAAGACACTCCATTGCATCCCTACAATGGTGACTGACAAAGACAATGAAGATTTACAAGCCATGCCTACTATGGAAGAAGTGAAAACTGCTGTTTTTACTATGAATCCTCACTCTGCTATTGGACCTGATGGGATGAATGGAACTTTCTTTCAGGTGTGCTAGGACATCATCAAAGAAGACCTCCTTAAAGTGATCACATCCTTCTTTTGTGGACAAACTATGCCTAAATATTTCACCCATACTTGTTTGGTTCTACTCCCAAAAGTAAACCATCCTACAAAAATCTCTGAGTTCAGACCCATAAGCCTTAGCAACTTGACTAACAAAATCATTTCCAAACTCCTCTACCTAAGACTTGCTCCTATTCTCCCCAACCTCATTTCCTTGAACCAATCTGGCTTTGTCAAGAATAGAAACATCTCTAAAAATATAATGCTTGCCCAGGAAATAATCCACCAAATAAAAAAACCAAATGTTGGAGGCAATGTTGTGATAAAACTTGACATGACCAAGGCTTATGATAGGGTCTCTTAGAATTATACTTGTCTTGTGATGAGAAGAATGGGGTTTAAAGAAACTTTCATTGACATGGTTTGGAGAATCATGGCTGACAACTGGTACTCTGTTATAGTCAATGGTTTAAGACATGGTTTCTTTCACTCCACAAAGGGTCTCAAACAAAGTGATCCTCTCTCCCCTGCTTTATTTGTCCTAGGTGCTGAAGTGCTGTCCAGACTACTGAATAATCTTCATCAGCATCCCCAATTCCATGGTTTCTTTATGGTAAAAAAGGGACCTCAGATCAATCATCTGAGTTTTGCAGATGATATCATCATCTTTACTTCTGGAAGAAGGCACACCTTAGCTCTCATTATGGAAACATTAACTACCTATGAAAGAGTTTCTGGACAATTGATTAACAAGAAAAAAAGTCATTTCATGGTTCCCTCCAATGCTTTCAAGTCTACTATACTGAGAATCAAGAGTATCACTGGTTTCAACCAAAAGAGTAGTCCTATAACATACTTGGGATGTCCTATTTATATTGGTAGGCAAAGAGTTATTTACTACTCTGATCTTATTGCAAAAGTTGTAAGCAGGATCACTGGTTGGCATGCTAAAATCCTGAGCTATGGGGGTAGAGCTATTCTTGTGAAGCATGTTATTCAAGCCATGCCAATACATTTGCTTTAAGCCAGCATCCCTCCCTCAACCATCATCAAGCAGATTCAGAGCATCACTGCTAACTTCTTCTAGGGATGGAAAAATAACAAGAGGAAGTACCACTGGTCCTCATGGAAGAACCTTAGCTATCCTTATGATGAAGGGGGCATAGGGTTTAGACAAATCACTGATGTGGTTAAATCTTTTCAATACAAGCAGTGGTGGACCCTTAGAACCAAGAATACCTTATGGGGAGAATTCCTTAAATCAAAATACTGTCAGAGGGCCAATATTATTACAAAAAAGTGGGACACTGGTCAGTCCTTAATTTGGAAGCACCTCATGAACAACAAACACAACATTGAGCCTCACATTCAGTGGCAAATTAAGTCTGGCTCTTGCCTTTTTTGGTGGGACAACTGGCTAGGTGTTGGCCCTTTAGCTCACTTTTCTGCTAACAGTTGTAGGTTTAACCACACCCAAGTTTCAGCTTTTCTAACTAATGGCCAATGGAATGTTGATCTCATTATCCAAAAATCCCCTCCTCAGTTTGTTCCTAACATTTTAGCAACTCAATTCAGCTACCATCCTCTCAAACAGGACCATCCATGCTGGATTCCTAATACCAATGGGGAGTTTAGTTGTTCTTCTACCTGAGAGCTCATTAGAGATAAAAGGACAAATACTATGCTGAATGTATGTACTTGGCACCAACTAATACCTTTCAAATGCTCCTTTCTTTTTTGGAGAGCTCTTAGAAGGAAATTACCTACCGATGAGAAAATAACCAGCTTTGGCAAAGCCCCCTGTCAGTGCCATTGTTGTGATAGACCTGGCCAAGACACCATTGATCACACCTTTATTGCAGGAACCTTTGCCAAGAATACTTGGAGGGTGTTTGCTGATTCTTTGGGCATAAAAAAGGATTACACACTTCTTAGAAATATGCTTATGAGATGGTGGACATCTAAATACAAGAATGAAGCACATAAACTCTTGTTACAAGCAATCCCTGTCTTCATTTGTTGGAACTTATGGAAGAATAGATGTGCTTCCAAATATGGTGGGAAGAAATCTAATCTTTCAAGAGTCAAATTTTCTGTCTACAAAGACATCTCTAACCTGCTCATCACAGCTTTTCCTTATATTGAATGGCCAAATAACTGGAAGGACCTAGTTATTTCAGTGGAACAATGCTACCATGACACCAAAATTACCCCTGTATACTGGATCAAACCAGGTGATCACATGGTAAACCTAAATACAGATGGTAGTGCCCTTAACAACCCAGGCAACATTGGTGGAGGAGGAATACTTAGAAATACTCATAGTGACCTTATCTTTGCCTATGCAGTTCCATTGGGGGAAGGAACTAACAACTAAGCAGAAATTAGGGCTGCTATCTTTGGTCTATCTTGGTGTATTCATCTTGGTTATTTACAGGTAGAGTAAGAGGTATATTCTCAACTCCTAATCAGGTGGTTATAACAAGAAGCAAAACCCCCTTGGTCAATAAAGGAGCTGCTGGACAATTTAAATAACATCATCAACCAATTCCAAACTTTCAGCTGTAAACACATCCTTAGAGAAGCAAACTACACAGCTGATGTCTTATCCAAACACAGCCACAAATGCAAATCTCCTGAACTCTATTTCACTGTGCATGATCTCCCCAAACAAGCTAAGGTATACCTTGAGATGGATAAACTGGAAATGCCTTCTTTCAGAAGAAAGAAACTCAGGAGAATCAAGAAACCTCCCTAACTCATTCCATTTTGGTTCTAACTCAAACTTCAACATGGTTTTGTCTATGCATAGCTATAAATACCTTGAAGATCTCACAGTTAGAACTCCTGGCAAAAGGAAAATCTCCTTTCCTTATTACTATCTTTATTATTTTCTTAGAATAACCAGTCTAACTTTAGAGGTAAGGAGTAGAGTAGTTTATATTTTGTCTTGTCTTCCTTTTTGGCTTAACAGGTATAGGAATCTTGATTGGAAGCCCAGGCTGGTTTCCTTGCAACACACATGGGACACATTCAAGTTTTTGTTTTTGTTTTTGTTTGCTGGTCTGTGCAGATACATCACATTATACATCCTGGAATTTTTCTACATCAGTAACAACAAGAGGAGCCATAAGGGAAGTGCTTTTTTTTGGGGTGACAGAATTGTTTCCAGATTTTGCCTTTTGTTTCTATTTCTGTGCAGGTTACAAACTACAGCAGGAACAACATTCCAGCCTCTTCCAAGATTACAACAGTTACAACAATATAAAAGCATTCATCAAGAACACCTCTCAACAATTCCTACCAACCTGAAATTGCACTTCTTGAGCCATCTGTGTTTGTCTGTTTATCAGTACAGATTCACAACACACTCCAGCTGTGATAATTTGAACAACTTGCATACATGAAGCTCTACAAATTCAGAAAGATCCCAGGATCAAAAACAAGAGGAGCTGTTCTTTGCAACAAGTTTGTCAAAACTAAGGAGAAGCATATGCCAAAAACAAACCTCAGCAGCAGCCATCAGCCCTCAACAACATGCATCATGCAACGTCCAAAATTCTCCAACTTTTGTAGGATATTAGCATCCCCAAAGATGGTTGAGCCCAAGAAATTTCAGCTCGAATGGATAACCGGAGACGTTAGTCGAGCGACATTGAAAAAGACAGCCGATGTTGCACGCAAAACAGTAACTCTCAAGAGGAGGAACAGTATACATCATCAAAAATGCTCCAAATTTTGCAGGAATACAGCAACTACAACAATTGTAGAGCCCAAGAAATTTCAGCCCGAACGGAGAATCGGAGACGTTAGTCGAGCGACCTTGAAAAAGATAGCCAATTGTCATGGAACCCCTTTGTTTCTTCTTCTTTGGCAAAATCCAAATTTTAACAACTTTCAACAACTTGTATGCTATCTATTATATGGACCCAAGAATGTAAAGCCCGAATGGATTCTCGGAAATGGTAGTCGAGCATCATAGAAGATATGACCGATCTCGACCCATGCAAAAGAAATTGGGTATACTTGATTTTCTTCAATTTAGCTAGGTTCTGTACCTTAGTTGAATAGAACTAGTATAATCCAAAAATAATAATTGTTTGATAATCCATGTTACATATAAAATATATTCTAAGGTTGTGTTGCAAGGTGATAAAGAGATAGCTGATGCTGCTTGTGAATATTTCCAATAAATTTTTACTAGAAAGGAGGAGCACATCCAACAGAAGACACTCCATTGCATCCCTACAATGGTGACTGACAAAGACAATGAAGATTTACAAGCCATGCCTACTATGGAAGAAGTGAAAACTGCTGTTTTTACTATGAATCCTCACTCTGCTGTTGGACCTGATGGGATGAATGGAACTTTCTTTCAGGTGTGCTAGGACATCATCAAAGAAGACCTCCTTAAAGTGATCACATCCTTCTTTTGTGGACAAACTATGCCTAAATATTTCACCCATACTTGTTTGGTTCTACTCCCAAAAGTAAACCATCCTACAAAAATCTCTGAGTTCAGACCCATAAGCCTTAGCAACTTGACTAACAAAATCATTTCCAAACTCCTCTACCTAAGACTTGCTCCTATTCTCCCCAACCTCATTTCCTTGAACCAATCTGGCTTTGTCAAGAATAGAAACATCTCTAAAAATATAATGCTTGCCCAGGAAATAATCCACCAAATAAAAAAACCAAATGTTGGAGGCAATGTTGTGATAAAACTTGACATGACCAAGGCTTATGATAGGGTCTCTTAGAATTATACTTGTCTTGTGATGAGAAGAATGGGGTTTAAAGAAACTTTCATTGACATGGTTTGGAGAATCATGGCTGACAACTGGTACTCTGTTATAGTCAATGGTTCAAGACATGGTTTCTTTCACTCCACAAAGGGTCTCAAACAAAGTGATCCTCTCTCCCCTGCTTTATTTGTCCTAGGTGCTGAAGTGCTGTCCAGACTACTGAATAATCTTCATCAGCATCCCCAATTCCATGGTTTCTTTATGGTAAAAAAGGGACCTCAGATCAATCATCTGAGTTTTGCAGATGATATCATCATCTTTACTTCTGGAAGAAGGCACACCTTAGCTCTCATTATGGAAATATTAACTACCTATGAAAGAGTTTCTGGACAATTGATTAACAAGAAAAAAAGTCATTTCATGGTTCCCTCCAATGCTTTCAAGTCTACTATACTGAGAATCAAGAGTATCACTGGTTTCAACCAAAAGAGTAGTCCTATAACATACTTGGGATGTCCTATTTATATTGGTAGGCAAAGAGTTATTTACTACTCTGATCTTATTGCAAAAGTTGTAAGCAGGATCACTGGTTGGCATGCTAAAATCCTGAGCTATGGGGGTAGAGATATTCTTGTGAAACATGTTATTCAAGCCATGCCAATACATTTGCTTTCAGCCAGCATCCCTCCCTCAACCATCATCAAGCAGATTCAGAGCATCACTGCTAACTTCTTCTAGGGATGGAAAAATAACAAGAGGAAGTACCACTGGTCCTCATGGAAGAACCTTAGCTATCCTTATGATGAAGGGGGCATAGGGTTTAGACAAATCACTGATGTGGTTAAATCTTTTCAATACAAGCAGTGGTGGACCCTTAGAACCAAGAATACCTTATGGGGAGAATTCCTTAAATCCAAATACTGTCAGAGGGCCAATATTATTACAAAAAAGTGGGACACTGGTCAGTCCTTAATTTGGAAGCACCTCATGAACAACAAACACAACATTGAGCCTCACATTCAGTGGCAAATTAAGTCTGGCTCTTGCCTTTTTTGGTGGGACAACTGGCTAGGTGTTGGCCCTTTAGCTCACTTTTCTGCTAACAGCTGTAGGTTTAACCACACCCAAGTTTCAGCTTTTCTAACTAATGGCCAATGGAATGTTGATCTCATTATCCAAAAATCCCCTCCTCAGTTTGTTCCTAACATTTTAGCAACTCAATTCAGCTACCATCCTCTCAAACAGGACCATCCATGCTGGATTCCTAATACCAATGGGGAGTTTAGTTGTTCTTCTACCTGAGAGCTCATTAGAGATAAAAGGACAAATACTATGCTGAATGTATGTACTTGGCACCAACTAATACCTTTCAAATGCTCCTTTCTTTTTTGGAGAGCTCTTAGAAGGAAATTACCTACCGATGAGAAAATAACCAGCTTTGGCAAAGCCCCCTGTCAGTGCCATTGTTGTGATAGACCTGGCCAAGACACCATTGATCACACCTTTATTGCAGGAACCTTTGCCAAGAATACTTGGAGGGTGTTTGCTGATTCTTTGGGCATAAAAAAGGATTACACACTTCTTAGAAATATGCTTATGAGATGGTGGACATCTAAATACAAGAATGAAGCACATAAACTCTTGTTACAAGCAATCCCTGTCTTCATTTGTTGGAACTTATGGAAGAATAGATGTGCTTCCAAATATGGTGGGAAGAAATCTAATCTTTCAAGAGTCAAATTTTCTGTCTACAAAGACATCTCTAACCTGCTCATCACAGCTTTTCCTTATATTGAATGGCCAAATAACTGGAAGGACCTAGTTATTTCAGTGGAACAATGCTACCATGACACCAAAATTACCCCTGTATACTGGATCAAACCAGGTGATCACATGGTAAACCTAAATACAGATGGTAGTGCCCTTAACAACCCAGGCAACATTGGTGGAGGAGGAATACTTAGAAATACTCATAGTGACCTTATCTTTGCCTATGCAGTTCCATTGGGGGAAGGAACTAATAACTAAGAAGAAATTAGGGCTGCTATCTTTGGTCTATCTTGGTGTATTCATCTTGGTTATTTACAGGTAGAGTAAGAGGTAGATTCTCAACTCCTAATCAGGTGGTTATAACAAGAAGCAAAACCCCCTTGGTCAATAAAGGAGCTGCTGGACAATTTAAATAACATCATCAACCAATTCCAAACTTTCAGCTGTAAACACATCCTTAGAGAAGCAAACTACACAGCTGATGTCTTATCCAAACACAGCCACAAATGCAAATCTCCTGAACTCTATTTCACTGTGCATGATCTCCCCAAACAAGCTAAGGTATACCTTGAGATGGATAAACTGGAAATGCCTTCTTTCAGAAGAAAGAAACTCAGGAGAATCAAGAAACCTCCCTAACTCATTCCATTTTGGTTCTAACTCAAACTTCAACATGGTTTTGTCTATGCATAGCTATAAATACCTTGAAGATCTCACAGTTAGAACTCCTGGCAAAAGGAAAATCTCTTTTCCTTATTACTATCTTTATTATTTTCTTAGAATAACCAGTCTAACTTTAGAGGTAAGGAGTAGAGTAGTTTATATTTTGTCTTGTCTTCCTTTTTGGCTTAACAGGTATAGGAATCTTGATTGGAAGCCCAGGCTGGTTTCCTTGCAACACACATGGGACACATTCAAGTTTTTGTTTTTGTTTTTGTTTGCTGGTCTGTGCAGATACATCACATTATACATCCTGGAATTTTTCTACATCAGTAACAACAAGAGGAGCCATAAGGGAAGTGTTTTTTTTTGGGGTGACAGAATTGTTTCCAGATTTTTCCTTTTGTTTCTATTTCTGTGCAGGTTACAAACTACAGCAGGAACAACATTCCAGCCTCTTCCAAGATTACAACAGTTACAACAATACAAAAGCATTCATCAAGAACACCTCTCAACAATTCCTACCAACCTGAAATTGCACTTCTTGAGCCATCTGTGTTTGTCTGTTTATCAGTACAGATTCACAACACACTCCAGCTGTGATAATTTGAACAACTTGCATACATGAAGCTCTACAAATTCAGAAAGATCCCAGGATCAAAAACAAGAGGAGCTGTTCTTTGCAACAAGTTTGTCAAAACTAAGGAGAAGCATATGCCAAAAACAAACCTCAGCAGCAGCCATCAGCCCTCAACAACATGCATCATGCAACGTCCAAAATTCTCCAAATTTTGTAGGATATTAGCATCCCCAAAGATGGTTGAGCCCAAGAAATTTCAGCTCGAATGGATAACCGGAGACGTTAGTCGAGCGACATTGAAAAAGACAGCCGATGTTGCACGCAAAACAGTAACTCTCAAGAGGAGGAACAGTATACATCATCAAAAATGCTCCAAATTTTGCAGGAATATAGCAACTACAACAATTGTAGAGCCCAAGAAATTTCAGCCCGAACGGAGAATCGGAGACGTTAGTCGAGCGACCTTGAAAAAGATAGCCAATTGTCATAGAACCCCTTTGTTTCTTCTTCTTTGGCAAAATCCAAATTTTAACAACTTTCAACAACTTGTATGCTATCTATTATATGGACCCAAGAATGTAAAGCCCGAATGGATTCTCGGAAATGGTAGTCGAGCATCATAGAAGATATGACCGATCTCGACCCATGCAAAGGAAATTGGGTATACTTGATTTTCTTCAATTTAGCTAGGTTCTGTACCTTAGTTGAATAGAACTAGTATAATCCAAAAATAATAATTGTTTGATAATCCATGTTACATATCAAATATATTCTAAGGTTGTGTTGCTACTTCTTCATTGTGTTTGCCATTTGCTGCACTTGGGAGGTGGTGACATCATCTTTGTTTTTCCATCTTAAGCCTCTAGGCTTAAAACCAAAGTCTATGAATGATGAACTTGCATCTCTAAAATTTGAACTTGTTGGTAGAATCCTTTGACTTGAAGTCCCTCATTGTTTTTTGGGGAAAAAAGGAACCAAAATTAGTATGTAAAATGCATTTATTTAAGAGATAAAGTTTGAATGAGCATACATTTAGTATTTGGGTTTCACTTGCACTAGTGAAGATGACAAATCCAACATTAGTTGGCATCTTTGGTCCTCCTCTTGAAGAATCTTCTTCAGTTCCAACTGTTCTTCTCCTTTGTCCAACGGTTTCTCTTCTCCTGGAAGGTAGTTGACTTTTTATTCTTCTTGTAATAGAAATACTTATATCCACAAATGATGGTGGTTGGCTTGAGTTTGCAGTTTTATTCACCCTCCTAACTCTATTTATATCACCTCAAACTGTTGTTAAAGAAGCATGTTTGTTTGATGTTGTTGGTGCAGGTTGGCCGAAGCTTCTTGGTTCAGGTTACTTGGAGCTTCTTGGTTCAGGTTGGCTACATTCTTGTGAACTTCAACCAGTAAATTGTGAACTATAGCAAGCTGCTTGTGAAGTTTGGCCACTAGCCTGAATATTTAAACACAAAAGTCTATTCATTAAAAATTCAACAAGAAATTAAAAAATGCACAAGCAAGTATAAATTATTTTACCTTCCAATATCTCTTGTTATGACCTTGTTATTTATACTTGGAACAAGTCTATTTCACCCCTTGTTTGGGTATCTTTCCATACTTCTTTGTTGATTCATCTTTTCCCTTTCTTTTATTTCTTCGAAGTCTACTAGGCATTGATTTAGGTTTATGAGGATCAATCCTTGGATTGTTAGTTTCATGCCACATCTTCATATTTAAAATTGGTTGGATGAAATGACTATAAGGCTTTAAGAAGGTATCCTTCCTATACCAATGCTCCACAAGAGGTTTAAGTTTCTGTTCTATGTGGCACAAAACAGAAATAACATATTGGCATGGAATGCCTCTCACTAGCCAAGTTCTAAAATTACAAACTCTATTAGTCAAGTTAACTATATGCCTATACTCCGCTTCTCCAATTCCAAACCCAACATCAGCATTCCAAAGCACCTTCTATGTCATAGACTTGTCCTTATTCTCCTCCAAGATAAGTCTAGTCACAGGTGCAATAACAGATATTTAGGTGTTGGCAAATTTAATCATGTCCACAGTTCTAGTCATTATTTTTCTCATAATTTCCTCCAACATGGTTATTATAGATTTGTGTCTACATATAAGATCCATGAGTTAAAGGTCTCACACATATTATTTTCCATTACATCACACTTGAAATGTTCTTGAAGAATGCCTTATCCACTCTTTTGGATAGTGCAATAAATGAGCACAAGTATCCTTACCAAGTTTTCTCATTTTATCAAGCTCCTCCAAAATTATTTTCTCCTTTCCTTTCCCATTCAGGTTTGATCCCAATTAGACTAGATGTGTCTATCACACCTTCTATCTTCAACATTTGGTAGTAGTTCATCAACGGCTGCAAGAAAACCCTAAAAAATAAAATGCAATTGAATACTTAACATAAAATATAATAACTTTAGCAAATGTAACAGGTAATTACCTTCTACATATTTGCCATCACAGTAAGACCCTATTCAGTACCCAATTGTAGGTCCTCTTTCAAGTAGTTGATAAAGAAACTCCAACTATGCTTAGTCTTCTTCTCCACAACTGCCCATGCTATAGGAAATACCTGATTATTTCAATTCTTGCTAACTGCTACTAGAACTTCACCCTCGCAAGCACCCTTTAAGAAACATTCATCAAATCCTATTTTTCTTCTACATCCTTCCTTCCACCCCACCCATGCATTCAAGCACACATTGAAGTACACAAACAAAAGTTTTCCTAGTGCAATTTCTCAATCCATTCTTACCCAAACAGAACTATCAGGTTTGGTTTGTTTTATAACCTCAGATAATCACATAATCTTAAAAATTCCATATTCCAGTCACCCATGGACTCTCTAAGAATCATCAGGTTTCCCTTTTAACAGATGGTCCTACCCATATACAATCCTAGCTTCTCCATGTACAATTCTTGTATTTTCCAAATCTTTAAAGATGATTGTTTAGTTATTTCATCCTTCAATTTATTTGCTAGGAATTTAGTTGTACACATTACACTTATGTACAGGATGATAGTTCTTAATCAGAAAGTTACCAGAATCTCGATTACTTTCACCATAACACAATTATTTGCATTTTTTTTAAATTTATATTTAACCCTCACTCTATGAGTTTTATTAGGCCTTAGCTTAATCAGATAGTTATATTCTACTGTATATTTTGCCAAAGCCTTTCTAAATTCTTTAGCAATCTCAAAAATTATTCAAAGTTCAAAAATATCAAGTTCACATCATCATTCCTGACCTTTTTACTCTTCCTTCTTCCTGGTTGATCACCACCCCTAACAGCTTCTACATCTAGAACATTTGTGCTATCATCACTATCATAGTCTGAGCTATCAATATAGTGCTCATTTTCTACTAATCTGCCAACATATCTATCCTTCATATTTATTAAAATATCTTCAAATCCTCTGCCAATACCAGTTTCACCTACTAGTATTTCTTCAGGTACCTTTTTTCCTCCCAAGATTAGGATTTCTTTTACTCCTTCTTTCAGCTCTAAAGGATCTCAATTCTTCTTCAAAATCTAAATCATCATCATCAGGAAAGACATTTACATCTAAGTCACTACTAGGCAGATTTGTATCAGCTTTATTTAGATCTGACTCAATTTGAGCCTCATTCTTATTTGAAATAGCCTCAGCCTTATTCACATTTGAAACAACCTCAGTCTCCACATTTCTATTGGTATTTATACGCATAGATTCATCAACAAGGTCTGACCATAATAAGAGACCAGCTGGAGTTGGCAATTCCTCCAACTCATCAATTTTATGGACCACATACACCTAAAGCTCATCACCATTTATTAAGTCTTTTACAAAGTCTAACAATTGAATATCAAAAGTAACTTGAACAAATTCATTGTTATTTTCATTTTGACAATAAAATCCCCTCACATTTGTGTACCCAAGGTCTTTAGTGTATGAAAGAAACTCAACAAGACTAAAATGATCTTTATCAATGGTAACGATAAATATATCTACTTCTCCTTTGTAAGTAGGGTTAGAATCTCCGATCCTCTGATGAAAACATGTCAAAATATAGTTGTCCATATCCCAAAAAGAAGACCCTAATACAAGGAAATACCCAAAAAGCACCTTACTTTATCAGTGAAATTTCCAAAAACAAACTAATTAGAGAATGCTAATAAAAAAAGTGGAAAAAATTAGAATGTCACAATCCAAATTCGGGCCACGATGGTTCCTATTATAACTCCCGAGTAGGCAAGATAAATCCAACTAGTGGGGAAGTCAAATCTCATTTTAAATAAATACTTAATAATAATAAGAAGGCGGAAGCAAGAGATATATAACAAAGGAAAAGTTGGGTCAGGGTATAGATATGTAAATACGATACAAAATATATAAAAGGCCCGATAGTGACTAAAAATGATGACCTGACATTAGACCAATCACAGACCTGGTGTCACCTATATAGAAGCTACTAAATATTAAAGCTGACAATGTATATATACAATATAGATCTAACTATCCAAAAGTACAAATGTAAGTAGTACAAAAGAGGAAAAGTAGCAAGTCTCTAAATGTCGGAAGCTCACCACAATCCGAGTATGGCACCACTACGAATGATTAGGTGCGCAATGAGGGTGGCTCAAATTGGGAGCTGCATCAAAAAGATGCAGAAGAGCAGTATGATACCAAAATATAAGGTACCCACTAGGCATCATAGGCCGACTGAGCTCAGAAAGAATAAATATATGATAATGTCATGACCCAACCCTGAAGGCCGCGACTGGGGTCTGATCTGGACCCCCATATATATATCTATCAGTTATGGTCAAGTCAAACTATAAATAATATAATACCATGCATCAGAACCCTATTGGTGATAATATTTTCATAAACCTATAGCCTCTTTTATTTGTATCCCATCATGAAAGGGCACGCAAGCCAATAAGGCTTCCATAACATAATAACACATATCATATATCATGTAGACCCAGCTGAACTAAATTGATATACACAACCCATATATACATAGTCTGCAGACCTCTAAAAATATTAACGACAACATACGACAGGATAGGGCCCCTGTCGTACCCCTGAATAAATAAAAGCAGTCATATACATCCGTGGTCAGTACTAAAGCTAGGCTCTAATACAAGGGAGCCTCTTTCAGCTGAGCTGAGTGGAATCCAAAGCTGACGGACTTCCAAAACCTATATCTGTACCTACGGATATGAAACGCAGCCCTCTCTCTGAAGAAAAGAGGTCAGTACGACATATGTACTAAGTATATAAAACATAACATAGCACAACTGGAAGCATATCTGAAATAAAGAAGAAGGGGTAAAATATCATATCAGAAACTTGTACATGTACTCTGTGAATCATAAAAGTATGCATGCTCAAATTACACAATATAGCTTTTTCAGGGATCCGGTGAATCATATCTGTAGGACCATCATAGGCCCAGCGCCATCACTACCTTATTACATCACATCATCATATATATATACATACGTACCCAGCCCTCTAGTGAGGGACTCGGTAAGTTTTTCATGTCATTGCATTATCATGTCCTCGTATAGCGTACCCGTCCCTTTAGTGAGGGACTCGGTGGATAATGCAGTGAACTGCACACGTCTACATACCTGGCCCGGGACTCGGTGATAGAAGAGTTACAGTATGTACGAGTAGAGTAATGAGTAACCATATGCACTTTAAAACATTAACAGAGACTTGACCCTATAAGAAGATTAAGCTTTCGTTTGAGGACCTGAGTAGTAGTGTAGTTATCTCGAGTGACCTCTAAATTCCATTAGAGGCTATATTAATTAGCATCTCGGGGACCCTAGACACGCACTAAAGTAATGCTAACTACTTAAGGAATCTGAAATACTTGTTATCATATAGTCTTTAATACTTGGAGCCTGTACATTTGTTACCTCGTTAACATATAGAAGTTTCAAGGAAAATAGTTCAACTATTACACGAGTTCGATATCTAGAAGTAAATGGGAGATTCTTAAGAGTGGAATTACCTCAGAGATTGTATCATATTCCACTTACGTCTAAGACATGCCAAAAGAAGGAAGAGGATAAACTTTACACAATCTATACTTTCCTTCATGGGGTTATTATGTACATATTTTGTACTCGGCCCATTATGGGGCTCGGTGAACAACCATGGCATCATAACCTCATTTTTATGCCAACTACCTCTCAGGAGAAAGGAAGGATAGGCTTACATACACTACTTCTTAACACGTGGAAGCCTTGAAAGGCAATACTCGACTCTTACAGGGGTTCCAACATTAAGCAATGGATGGGGATTATGAGGCATACTTGGAGTCCTGGAAATGGAATTATCCCCACATTTTATATACAACCCACTTAAGTCTAAGACATGCCAAAAGAAAAGAAGAATACCTCTACATAATTATGCCAAAAACATGCCAAGAGAAAGCTTCACATACCTCTTTCGGGTTACTCTTTGTCACTTTCGCCTCATCGTCCTTTGAACCTATTCAACATGGAATCAATACGAATATCAACAACCCTTGACTTTTCATCATCTTAAGTTTCACCCAAGTATTCATAGAACCCATTTTCTCGCTCGTCTTCTCGACAAGTTCTTTAGTTAGTTAAGGCATTACCAAAAATCGGGCAGCACCTCATGTATAACATGCCCTATCCAAATTCCCAATTACATCCCTAATCACTAAAGACAACCAAAAACAACAACTTGCAGCTCATATACACCTAAAACATGGCAACATTACACAACACAAGCTCCAAACAACTTGCTTAAAATTACGATACCAAAATAGGGTCTTTAATCTTTATTTCATAAAACCTTTCACTATACAAAACGGGGGGTCGTGTGGATGCAACCAGAAGCACCCGCACCCTATTTAGGCCATGTTCCATCCCTGGAACACCCTACCACACACTTTCAGCCGCGCACCACAAGCACAACATCTTACTTCAACTACAATTTAACTATAACCACTCCAATTTAAATTGCTTCTAACGTCAAGCATATTTATGGAATTTTCATATTTTCATCCACCTAAACGACGTGTAATACACTTCATAACAATACCATAAAATCCAAGTTGAAAGGAAAGACCTTACCTTACCTAAAATTGGCCAAAACTCGCCAAAACCCACTTCGGAAACCTTTTGATATGCTGAAATAGAGCGGACTATTTATGTCACTTCTTCGCTTCCCCAAATAGTGATTTTATTCTATTAAACACCATTATGTAACCGTGGGATATCTTAAATAATTAATTCACAGAACGAAAGTCGGAGGCTTACCTTTTGAAGACCAAACTCATAGGCCCCCTTTGTTGGCTCCCTAGGTTTTTTTTCTCAATTTTGGCTAAGTATAAGTTGATGAAGTAAAGAATTAATCATCCTAAGGTACATATATACACTCCCACGTTATTTAGGAACATCTTAGATAATTAATTCACGGAGAAAAATTAGAGACTTACCTTTTTTTTCCTTGTTGTCGTAGGTACTCTCTCTTAGGCTCTAAGCTTTCTTTTCTTTCTTTGTTCAATATCTTGGCAGAAAAATGACTTAAGAGTCATTAACATACATATATATGCTGCCTTGGGAGGTGACACATGTCATCCCCTAAGGGTGACACATGTCCAACCCCTATTGGGCCACGTATCCATGCCATGCCTCCTAGGCTGCCACATGTCCTTGTGGGGACCACCCCCCAAGCAGATGAATCACCTACTTGACCCTAAGTAGGTGGGTCACCTACTTTCACATGTCACTTTTTCAAGCTGCCACATGGCGCCTCCTCTTGCTGCCATTCTCTCCTCTTCCGTGTGGGTTCGTAATCTCATCTTATTTTAAGAACCTATGTAATACTTGCTATGTAAGCTTGGTATGTACTCAAGTGGCTTATGTATGCAAGACTTCTAAGTTAGTAGCTTACGTAAAGTTGAGTCCTACGACTCATTACTTGGCCTCCAACTCCTTCCGGACTCTTCTAGCCCTATTTCTAACCTTCCCTCTCACGGGGTATCGCATTCTTCTTTCTTTAGAGTTGTTTGATGTGTGTGGACAGTAGGGGGTCACATGGACATTTTCAAGAAGGTTAGGAACACGTTTCAATGTACAAAAGTATGGGATATAACAGATAAGCAACACCATGATACTAATAACAATAAGAAAGGAGTATGACTACAATTAAGAGGAAAGAGGGTACGAAAATAATCATATAGTAGTCAAGTAAGCCCGACCAATCATGTAATTATAACAATGATCTGAAGTGATAAAATACCAGAAGAATACATAAATGTAAACTTATAGCTAAGGCTCAATATCCTCCAAAAGTGTCATGAAGTGCTCGAAATTCAAACCTCGAGCTTCTCAATAGTAATGGTAATAATAATAGCCTAGAATATGTATTAATGGGTCACTCAAAATTCATGCGTCAAGCTTCTCAATGGTAAATATGATAATAATAATAATAACCCAAAATATGTATCAACGGGCCACTCAAAATTTATGCCTCGAGCTTCTCAATAAGAAATGCATAATTAAATATATCATCGGTATTTCCTTTAAATCATTATACTTATTCATCAATCAAAAATATTGATATCACCATTTCATTCATTAAAAAGAGTTTTTAACAAGTGAGGCAAATCAATACAAGTAGTATGTCAAAATCATATATCACTCTAGTTGAGTAAAAATCCCGTCAAAGGTACCAAATCACTAATCTGAGACTCCGGTGTACCAAAAACACGGCCTCGGGCCCAACATTTCAATATCAAAAGCAAGCATGATATAGGCATACACCAAAATCACATCAAATGGCAACCAAAACCAAGAAATTCAAGCAAACAACATCCTATGTTCAAATCACCTAGGAGAAAGCTCTAAGGATTCTAATCGATGTAAACAAGTCAAGATATCACCTAACTAAGGATCCAACAATTAAAACACCAAACTAGTCACTAACGATGATCAACGACTCCAAATTTCTCAAAGGAATATAAACACCTAAATCACCAACCTAATCAAGCATTACTACTCAAAATACACCAATTCTAGCCAAGCCAAGTCTAACAAGAGTAAGCCATAACCTACCTCGAAGTCGTAACCGCACCCAAACCGCTAAACTTTAGTCTTTCCTTTCTGGACCACCTCCAAACAATGCTACTCTATCAAATTATCGAAGAACACAAAAAATAAGGCCAACAATACCCATATTGCTATAATTAAAAATAAAACTAAAATCGAGTCAAAATTCAACATTGGGACCCATGCATAAAATTGAAAAACCAACTCCTTCACAAGGTCCCAAATAACTCAAGGAACTTTTGCCCTAAAAATGGGCACATTCCAAGCACCGAAAGAGCTCAAACAATCCTACCACATTCAAGCCGTAGAATAGTCCAAAAGTGTAAAGAAACGACAAATTTAGGCAAAACATACTAGGTTTTTAGGGCTGAAAAGGGTCTCAGAACGTCCCCGTAAGAATTCCTAACACACCAAAGCAAGAATAATTGAAAATAGACAAAAGAAGCTCTCAAAATCCCAAAATTTCTAAGTCTCGAAATGGGACTTAGCTGCGCGAAATGGGTCTTTTAATTCACTAAAATCAGTGAATTTATTCATCACGATCACGAGCTAGGCCTCGCGAGCGCGACGTCTGCTCCAGCTAACCCATCGAGGTCTCGATGGTCAGTCATGCGATCGGGATATCTAGGGTATCAGATCATTGTGATTGCGTACCCCTGGGTAACGAACGCGAAAAGCAAAACCTTTTGCACCAGCAGTTCAGCTGGTGCTGAACTTTGGAGAATTAAGTCTTTCTCCGATGGGGGTTCGAAATTCATTCGGTACCTCGCGAATGCAAATGGACTATGCTACCTAACTGAAAAATGGCATTCCGGAGTCAATGGAATCGATGGATTTTTCAACGGAGGTCATTTTGACAAAAAGTTGACCAAAGTGAACGATTTTTCAAAGGAAACACTTACAATGCACAAATGGCCAAAATCTTATTTCGATTACCTTGGGAATCGAACCAAAGGTCGTCCCAGACCAAATATGGCCTTCCAGAGCTAACTGCGCTGACAAAATTTTCATTTGAGGGTGTTTATTCAAAATATTGACCAAAGTCAAACTTGGCTAAAACTTTAAGTTAAAATGGCAAACCACCTTAACTCCAAACGAAGACTCCAAAACCCAAACCAACCTTCCTTGAAGACCAAAATGGACCTTCCAGAGCTGATGAAACCGTCGGAATTCTCACACGATGCCCAATTCTTCAGATGTTGACTAAAGTCTACTCTTTCAAACCTGAAGCCTTAAAAAACACCACCTCAAACTCAGCCGAACATCTTGGGAAGTGTGCCACCTATCCTAATATCACATATGAGCTATAAAGAAACTGCGAGAAGGGGTAAAATGGTAAAAATATGCAAAACCACGAAAATGACCTTGGAGGTCATTACAACATCCACTACTAAAAGGAATTTTATCCTCAAAAGTCAAGGAAGAAAGGTACTTGGTGGCTCAAAAAGATGAGGATATCGGGTTTGCATGTCCTGCTCAGTCTTCCAAGTAGCTTCCTCGATCAAACGATGCCTCCACTGGACTTTTACTGATGGAATCTCCTTAGACCTTAACTTCCTAACCTGTTTGTCCAAAATAGCCATAGGCTCCTCTTCAAAGGCCAAGGACACATCAAACTGAACTGAATCCCACTGAAGTACATGAGACTCATTTGGAATGTACCATCGTAGCATCGAAATATGGAATGCATGGTGAACACTTGAAAGTGTTGGGGGCAAGGCCAACTCATAAGCTACCTCCCCTATCTGTCTCAAGATCTCAAAAAGGCTAATAAATCTGGGGCTAAGCTTACCCTTACTCCCGAATCTCATCACGCCCTTCATGGGCGACACTCGCAGGAATATCCGATTCCAACCATAAACTCCAAAGGTCATACCCTCTGATCAAAATAACTCTTCTGCCTACTCTGGCAATACGGAGCCTCTCCTGAATTATATGAACTCTGTCCATCGACTCACACAGTAAATTGGTGCCCTAAGGCCTAACCTCAAAGGTATCAAACCATCCCACTGGGGAACAACATCTTCTACCACACAATGTCTCAAAAGGTGCCATCTCGATGCTCGAATGTTAGTTATTATTATATGCAAATTTTACCAAAGCCAAGGACTGATCCCATTGACATCCAAAATCAATAACACAGGCCCGTAGCATTTCCTCTAAGACCTGAATAGTCCCATATGATTAGCTATCAGTGTTGAGCTTGACTCGGGTAACCAACTCTTTCTGTATGGAAATTCCTCAAGACCGGGCATATTCAGTATAAAAAAATATCGCATAGAAATCTTTGAAGACCCCTAGAAATGCGAAGTGAACTAAGTATCACGGTTTAAAATGATAGATATTGCACCGATTTAATTGGACCACCTCTCGAATGTAAATCTAAGCCAACTTCTGTGAAGAGTAGGTAGTCTGGACGAGCAAGAAGTAAGCAGACTTGGTCAATCGATCCACCATGACCCAAATAAAATCAAAACCTTGGGAGGTACGTGTTAAATGCACTACAAATTCCTTAGCTATCCGCTTCCACTTTTACTCTAAAATAGGTAGTCGTTGGGTCAAACCACCTAGTCTATGATGCTCGAATAGTTCAAGAACCTAGCCACAAAAGTTGTAATGTCCCGCATCATCCCACACCACCAGAAATGCTGCCGTAGATCGCAATTCATCTTTACCATACCGGGATGAATGGAATAACTGGAGCAATGGGCCTCTTCAAGGATAAACCTGACTAGATCTCCAACTCTAGGAACACAGATACGACCCTCAATCCTCAAACTCCTCTCCAGATCTAGGGTCGCCTTCCTAGCCTCCCAGTAAGTACCTTATCATGAATCACCCTCAGTTGTAGGTCCTCAAACTGATGTACCCAAATATACTCCATTAAGAAAGATCTAGCCTCTACACAATAAAGTTTCGCGAGACAGCCCCGGGGCACTATAGCATGTCGGGAATAAGGGGGATATAGTATATCCTTCCCAGCTTAGAAATATCAAGATGAACCATCTAGTTAGCTAAGGACTGAATGTCCAAAGCTAAAGGCCACTCCTCAACTGATAAGAATGTCAAGCTCCCCATACTCACTGCCTTCCGGCTCTATGCATCTGCTACTACATTTGCCTTGCCCGAGTGATAGAGAATGGTGACATCATAGTCCTTCAGCAACTCCAACCACTTGTGCTATCTCAAATTAAGGTCTTTCTGGCTGAATATGTACTAAAGGCTATCATGTACCTTTAGTTGTTTAGAAGCATATGCAATAACCCTACCTTGCTGCATTAGAATGCAACCCAAGCCAACACCTAAAGCATCACAATACACTGTAAATCCCTGGACCTCAACAGGAAGAGTAAGAATCAGAGCTGAAGTCAACAAGGCCTTGAGCTTCAAGAAGCTCACCTCACACTCGTCAGACCACTAGAAAGGAACATTCTTCTGAATCAGTCTAGTCAAAGGTGCTGTAATAGAAAAGAACCCCTCTACAAACTATCTGTAATACCCTGCCAACCCGATGAAACTGTGAACCTCGATAGGAGAAGTGGGTGTAGCCCAATTACGAACTGCCTCTATCTTCGTCGGATCTACCATAATCCCATTCTTGGACACCATGTGCCCTAGGAATGCCATAGACTCAAGCCAAAATTCACACTTAATGACTTTGGCATACAACTGTTGATCCCGCAAGGTCTGAAGTACTATCCTCAGGTGCTGCTCATGCTGCTCTCTTCTCCTAGAGTAGACTAGAATGTTATCAATGAATATAATGACAAAGGAGTCTAAGTAGGGACTGAACACATGGTTCATCAAATCTATGAATGTTGCGGGGGCATTAGTCAACCCGAAAGACATTACTAAGAACTTATAGTACCCATAGCGAGTTCTAAAAGCAGTCTTAGGGATATATGACTCCCTAATCTTCAACTGGTGATACCCTGACCTCAAGCCTATCTTAGAGGACACTGCTTCACCCTAGAGCTGAGAAAACAAGTCATCAATCCGCGACATCGGGTACCTATTCTTGATGGCTACTTTATTCAATTGGTTGTAATCAATACACATATACAAGGTACCATCCTTCTTCTTCACGAACAGCACAGGAGCACCCTAGGGAGACATACTGGGCTTGATAAACCTCTTACTCAGGAGATCCTAGAGATGCACCTTAGACTCCCTCAACTAAACTAGAACTATCCGATATGATGGAATAGAGACTGGCTGTGTACCCAGCTAAACATCAATGCTGAAGTCAATATCACAGTCAGGAGGAAGACCAGGTAAATTGGTGGGAAATACATCAAGGAACTTTTGGACCATCAGAACAAAACCAATAGAAGGAGTGTCAGCATAAGTGTCACAGACATAAGAAAGATAGGCTAGACACCCCTTTCCCAATAACAGCTGAGCCTTGAAGAAGGAAATCACACCATATGGTACATAACTAACTTCACCTGTCCACGCGACCAGAGGAATGCCAGGCACACACAAAGTAACGGTCTTGGATAAGCAATCCAAAACCGCTTGATGAGTAGGCAACCAATCCATGCCTACGATCAAGTCAAAGTCTACCATATCTAGCACAATCAGGTCCGCTCTAGTATCATACCCCACTATAGTCACAACACAGGATTGATACACTCGATCCACTACTAAAGAATTACCTACGGGGATATCTACATATGTAGGCACAGGTAATGGCTCACATAAAACCTATCTAGTAGTATAACGAGCAGACACATACGAGTAAGTGGACCCTAGATCAAATAAAGCATAGACAGGCTGATGAGAGATAGAGATCATACCTGTGATGTCGGCATCCGATGTCTCTGCCTATGGCCTACCCAAAAAGCGTACATGTGACTGTGTCTACCTCTACCACCTGTCCAGCCTGCCTGAGGACCACCCTAGTAACCTGAGGCTCACCTCTACCACCCTGCACGTCTCTCTGGGCGGCTTAACTAGGGCCCTAAGGTCCTGACCCTATTGTATCTAGCATCTGTGGTGGCTAATAGTAGGACACTCCCTGGTAAAGTGGCTTATCACACCGCACTCATAGCATAGCCCTCTAAATAAACCCCCTATGATGTCCCAACTGAACCTAAATGGCCACCACAGCCTGAATACCCAAAAGTCTGACCTCGAGAAGACTTACCCAAAGCTTGGATGCCCTAACTACCAGCACTTGCTGATCCACCGTTAGTAAGCTGTAAGGCTGCCTAAATCGGTCTACTAGGTGGATACTGTTGTGGATGGCCTCTTCCAAAAGAACCCCTATTGTGTGACTGGAATCCACTAAAACTTCCCTGGTAGTGAGGCCTCTTGTTACTTCCTCCATAGGCCTCACGATGTATAGCCTCAATAGTACAGGCATGATCTACTATCTGCAAGAACGAACAACCCGATAAAACCATTTTCTCGGTAGCTAACCTCAAAGGAACAGATAACCCTCTAACAAACTGGCATACCCGCTCCTCCTCTATCACTATGATTATGGTAGCATTCCTGCAGAGCTCATGGAATCAAGACTCATACTCTATGACCATTATCAATCCCTGCACCATTATTGTAAACTCATCTCTCAGCCTCTCCCATAAGCTACGGGGTACATACTTCTCTAAGAAGGCCTGGGAGAACTAAGTCCATGACATGGGCGATGGTCCCATCTGCAGCTAAGATACGATCTCCACCATTGCTTCGCTAGTCCATCTAAATAGAAAGTAGTGTAATCGACCTCATGGAACTCCACCAATTCTAGGTTATACAACCTCTCCTAGGAACTAACTAGAAACTCGTGGGCATCCTCGCCTGTGGCACCTGAGAACTTGGGAGGAGCCAATCTGATAAACCTCCCTAATATCCTCTTCTCCTCTACGGTGATAACCGCCCTAGCTTCCATGTGCTGAACCACTGTAGGAATAGGTTGAATCACCGAATGAGGATCAGTAGCAGTGAGGTGTATTACTAGGGTCTGATCATACTGTGCCTCGGTCTGGCCTGAATATTGTGCCTCCTCTCGGACCTGAGGTCTAACTGATGTGCTAGTCAGGGTCTCTACTCGGTACATACCCTCCATGAAGCTAAGGATCCAGCCAGAATATCCTATAACAATGGTGTGGCCACGAATCCGGGTGGGGGTTGGGCTGGATCCTTCTCTTCCTGCTGATGCTTGAACTACTCAACCTTTATATCTGGCTCCGGCACTAGTGTTGAGGCTTGAGCTCTGCCCCGACCTCACTGTTGACCTCAACCTCTACCTCGAGATGGGGCTCTATTTGTAGGCGTAGGAGGCCCTCATCCACCCCGAGTAGATCTCGTCCTCGCCATCTGAGAAAGAGAGAAACAATTAGAATTTAGAAATGTTCATCATCATTAGCGAACGATAAAAAACAAAAATAGTGAATTAATTTCTAATAATGTTCTGTAGCCTTTCAAAGATTGGATATAGATATCATCGTACCGATCCACAGGACTCTACTAGACACTTGCTCCTGTAATGGTTAGACCGATGAACCTAACATTTGATACCACTCTGTCACATCCCGAATATAGTCCATGATGGCACCTACTATAATCCTCGAGTAGGCAAGCCAAACCCAACTATTATGGAAGTCAAATCTCATTTTAAATAAATACTTAATAATAATAAGAAGGTGGAAGCAAGAGGAATATAACAAAGGAAAAGTCGAGCCAGGATATAAATATGTAAATATAATACAAAATATATAAAAGGTCCGATAGTGACAAAAAAAATGATGAACTGACACTAGACTGATCTCGGACCTGGTGTCACCTCTACTAAGTACAAAAGTTGACAATGTATATATAAATTACACATCTGACTATCCAAAAGTACAAGTGTAAGTCATTACAAAAGAGGAAAAGTAGCAAGTCTCTGAACGCCGAGAGCTCACCACAATCCAAGTCTGGCACAACAACGGATAATAACAATCAGGCGCATGTTGGGGGTGGATTGAATTGGGAGTTGCATCAAACAGATGCAAAAGTGCAGTATGAGTACCAAAATACGGGGTACCCGATAAGCATCATAGGCTGAACGAGCTCAAAAAGAATAAATATATGATAAGAAGCACGACGATACTAATAACAATAAGAAAGGAGTACGACTATAAATATGGGGAAAGAGGGTAAGGGAATAATCATACAATTGTCAAAGCCTGACCAATCATGTAAGTACAACAATGATCACAACTGATAAAATATTGGAAGAATACACAAATGTAAACTCGTAGCTAAGGCTCAATATTCTCCAAAAGTATCATGAAGCCTCCAGAATTCACAGCTCGAGCTTCTCAATAATAATGGTAATAATAGTAGCCTAGAATATGTATCGATGGGTCATCTGAAATTCACGCATTGAGCTTCTCAATTGTAAATATAATAATACTTATAACTTGAAATATGTATCAACTGACCGCCCGAAATTCACGTCTCGAGCTTCTCAATAAGAAATGTCATAATTAAAAATATCAATGGTATTTCCTTTAAATGTTTACACTTATTCATCAATCAAAAATCTTGATATCACCATTTTATTCTTGAAAAAGGGTTTTTAACACCAGCAAGGCAAATCAATACAAGTAGTATATCAAAATTATATATCACTTGAGCTGAGTAAAAATCTCGTTAAATGTACCAAATCGCTAATCCGAGACTCCGGTGTACTGAAAATACGGCCTCGGGTCCAACATTTTAATATCAAAAGCAAGCAAGATATAGGCATACACCGAAATCATAGCAACCAAAACCAAGCAAGCCAAGCAAACAACATCCTATGTTCAAATCACCTAGGAGAAAGTTCTAAGGATTCTAATCGATGTAAATAAGTCAAGACATCACGTAGATTAAGGATCCAATGACTAAAACACCAAACTAGTCACTAACGATGATCATCGACTCCAAATTTCTCAATGGAATATAAATACCTAAATCACCAAACTAATCATGCATTACTACTCAAAACATACCAATTCAAACCCAGCCAATCTAGTAAGAGTAAGTCATAGACCCGCGCACGAAATTGAAAAACCAACTCCTTCACAAGGTCCCAAATAACTCAAGAAAATTGTGCCCCAAAAATGAGCACATTCGGAGCACCGAAAGAACTCAAACAACCCCACCATAATCAAGCCCTAGAATAGTCCAAAAGTCCAAAGAAATGATGAATTTAGGCGAAACTTACTAGGTGTTTAGGACGGAAAAGGGTCTCGGAACATTCCCTCAAGAATTTCCAACACACCAGAGCAAGAATGATCGAAAATGGCCAAGAAAAGCTCTCAAAATTCCCAAATTTCTAAGTCCCAAAATGAGACTTAACTGCTGGAAATGGGTCTTTTAATTCATTGAAATCAGTGAATTTATTCATTGTGATCGCGAGTTGGGACTCGTACTCGCGAGGTCTGCTCCAGCTAACCCATCATGACCGCAAAGGTCAGTCACGCGATTGTGATGCCCAGGGTCTCTGACCTTCGCGATCGCAAACCCCTAGGTTGCGAACGCGAAGAGCAAAAGCTCTTGCACCAGCAGTTCAGCTGATGCTGAACTTTGGAGAATTGAGTCTTTCTCCGATGGGGGTTCGGAATTCATTTGGTACCTCGCGAACGTAGATGGACTATGCTACCCAAGTGGAAATGACATTCCGAACTCAATGGAGTCGACAGATTTTTCAAAGAAGGTCGTATCGATGAAAAATTGACCAAAGACAAAAAAAATTCAAAGGAAACACTTAAAATGCACAAACGGCCAAAATATCATTCCAATCACCTTGGGAACCGAATCAAAGGTCGTTCTAGACCAAACTTGGTGTTCTAGAGCTAACGTGTTGACAAACTTTTCATACGAGCACATTTCCTCAAAATGTTGACTGAAGTCAAACTTAGCCAAAACTTTAAGTTAAAACGGCAAATCCAACTAAACTTAAAACGAAGACTCCATAACCCAAACCAACCTTCCTTCTAGTCCAAAATGGACCTTCCAGAATTGATGGAACCGTCAGAATTCTCATACAACACTCAAATCGCTAGATGTTGACTAAAGTCAACTCTTTCAAACCTTAAGCCTCAAAAATGGACAAATCACCTCAAAACTCAGTCGAACATCTTGGGAAGCGTGCCACCCATCCCAACATCACATATGAGCTATAAAGAAGTTACGAGAAGGGATAAAATGATAAAAACATGCAAAAGATGAAAATGACCTTAGAGTTCATTACATAGAAAATACACTTTCTTTAACAATAAAACATAAAAACACAAAAAAAAATTGATAGAACCTTCAATTTCTCCAATGTCATAAAGCCCGACAAAATCATAATCTCCAACACTTGGTTTCAACTACTAAACTTAAAAAATGACAGCATAAATTAGAATAATAGTTAGTACTAACCACGAATTGAATGGAAATCAAGAAAAATTGAACCTTTAAGTCGCAGTTAAAAGAGTAATCTACCTAGCGTTTTGTTTGGGTGAAGTCCAAAAAGAGAAAAATAAGAGTTAAAATATCAATTCACACCTTTAAATTTTTAGCCAATATGACGTGGAAAGTTCAATGAGTCGGCATGATATAATTGGTCAACTAGTCCACTTGGAAATAATTGTGACACACGCGCTTGAGGTCAGCATAAGATTATAAAAAGTATCATAATGACACAGCTGATCCTTACATGTGGTGTCTAAAATGAACAAAATCTGATTGAGGTGTCTAAGTAAAAGTTGGTGCCTACTTTAGGGGGTCACTGATGGGTTTAGCCAATTTTTAACATACATGTGTATGCATTTATGTTGACTGATGTATGTATGCCTGTATCTATATATATAAAAGGGATAATGCATAAGTGCCCCCTTGAACTATGAGTAAAATTTCAGCGACACACCTTAACTTAACTAGGGTCCTATTACTTCCCCCCTCCCCCTATACTATTTCAAAATGGAATAAATACACCCTAAAATCTTATGTGGCACTGAGAGTGTGCACACTCTCTTGAAGGCAAGTGATGAGTGAAAAAATTGGACATATGTCCTTTTTAAATTGGTAACTTTACGATTAGTTAGTACACATAATTATTGATATTAAAATATATATATATATATATATATATATATATATATATATATATATATATATAGTTATTTTTAATTTCTTTCTATGTAAAATATTTATTTTAACTTCTTCCTCACTTTAAGTTTTTTTTTCTTTCATTAATTTCTTATATTTTCACTTTTAATTATTTTTAAAAAATTATGTGGATTTTTAAAAAAATAATTAAAAAGTGTCCTTGAATTTTCACGTTTTAATTTTTTTTGTTTTATTTGATTTTTTCACTTATTTTGATATACATTTGAAATTAACTTATTTAAAATACAAGGCATTTGTAGTTAAATTTGAAATCAAATCAAAAGGAAAGACAAAGAAAATAAAAGAGTAAATAAAAAAATAAAAAAAAATAAAAATACAATGAATAAAGGTAAAAAGAATTTTAAAAAAAATTATACACAAGGAATTGTTTTTTTAAAAATTACGTGGATTAAATTAATTTAAAGACAAAATGGCTAAAGACCCCCTAAACTTGAGGTTTTTTATTTAGTGCACACCTAAATTATAACCCGTTTTAAATCCCCCCCCCCCCCTGAACTCATTTATTTACCTATCACGTACCCTTGCAGTATCCACATGACATAGAAATTGAGTACAAACTCAATTAGGCGCTTGAGGGAGTAAATTTATCGCCACATCACAGGCTCCAACGGTAAAAAAACATTAAAATCTCCATTTTTCTTTGTTTTTTTCTCCATTTTCAGAACACTCTCTCTTCTCCACCATTTCTATTTATTCACCCATTTTTCTTTGCTTCTTGTTTGCTTTTCTCTCCCTTTTCAAATTTCTTAGAACCCACTTTCTTTCTTTTGCAATTGGTAAATTCATGAATTATAATAGGAGACTTGTTTGTTCATGTGGAAGTTCTCCAATTGTGAGAATTTCATGGACAAATGACAATTCCGGACATAGATTCCTCGGTGTAGGCACTATGGGGTATGTATTATTCATTTTTTTTTCATTTCGTATTATGTAATTTTTTTAACTTTGATTTTATGTAATGCGGTCCTTATTTCGAACTCCTTGTAAGTTTTTTGATTGGTATGATTCAGAATTTTCCAACCAGGCGAATGTTGTGATTTTGGGTCTGTTGAAGAAGACCAACAAACAACAAAAATAATTGCAATTGAAGTGTAGAAGGATGTTAAAACTGATTTTGTGTATTATTTGATATGTAATGTGATAGTGTTCTTTCATATAGTGTGTAGTTGATTAGTGAAAATGTTATTGACGTATGACGGGTGATGTATGTTTCTTTTTATTAAAGCAATATATATATATATATATATATATATATATATATGCAGAATAGATCAGAACCCCCCTAAACTTGTCGATTTTTATTTGGTGTACACCTAAACTTTGTGTTGGCTTAATTACCCCCCTCAACTTGGTAATTTGCTAGTCGCGACCTCTCTGGATGCTAATATGACAAAGAGCATGAATGCACCCTCTTTTAGTCGTGTGAGAGGGAAGAAAAATAAAAAAACCAGCTTCCAAGTGGTAGTTTCAACTATTAAATGCCACATAATTAATATAATGGTTTATTTGTTTCAATCGTATTTCTCTATGCTTTTTCTTAATATACATTGCATATTTTATTCTGAATGTATTTTAATTCTTTTTTAGATGCAATGATTATTTGTTGATATATATTTCTTTTATTTTTCAAGACCAAATTTACAAAATTTAGTTAGAAATTTATTCATTTTATCCTTATTAAGAGAAGGTTTAGCCAAAATAAAGAAATTCAAACAGATATTTTCTAAAAAAAAATTATGTATTTCCTTCGTGCAAAGTTTATTTATTATAATTGTGCATTGTTCCTTTTTTGGGTCAAATAAATAAAATATTTTGTTGAAATTTTATTTAATTCTTCTTTTGATACAACAATTATTCTTTCTAACTATGTATTTCTTTTTTTTTTCTAGTGTGAATTAAAATATCATTATCTTTAGCCAAATAAAAAAATATAGTCAAAATATCATTGTTTCAATTTTTTTAATATAAAAATGGCATTGGAAAGATGATTAAATAATTAATTAACTCAAAAATGTAAAAATATATATTTTATTTTAAAAGAAGCCACATGGATAAAGAAATCCATGTGGCAGCGCGTGTATTACACATCCATGAATTGCCAGCAATCAAGGGGTGCGCGACTATCACATTACCAAGTTGAGGGGGGTAATTAAGCCAACACAAAATTTAGGTGTACACTAAGTAAAAGTCAACAAGTTTAGGGGGGTCATTATCTATTCTACCTATATATATATATTGGTGTTGGTGTATATTCAATACACCTTTTTTCCCATTTTTCATAAAACTACAATTACATAGAATAGGTAATACTACATAAACATACAAAAATACAAAGAGGTAGTGATAACAACACATAGTAACAACATAAATAGTGGCCATTCCATACGTTTTTCTTGATCATGAAACACAACAACATAGTGCTTCATTGTTTCAACAAACCACCATAATACTTAAAACGTCAATCACCAAAACATAAAAACAATCAATAATTTAAGTTTGGTTGAACTACCACAAGTACTAAATATATCAAAAGTACATTAACAACTACCAACCACACACATTAACTAAGAAGTCTTCTTTGGCTTGTGCCGTTGTCTGAATTTCAGCAACACTTGATCTGGTTTGAACATGATGCATAACACTTCAGACCTGAAGTTGTCATTGAGTAATTGCTTGTTTTCCTTTCCACTTCAGTCCTTTGGTAGGTTGATAACCAACATCACCTGTCACATGTGCAGAACTCTGTACAGTAGTATTAACCCTCCTACTGCTAGCCATTCCTTGCTGAAATATAAACAACTTAGTTATTTTTGAACTCACATTTGAAAATACAATATTCATAATTTTATAAGAAACTTACAGTAATACAAGTATATCCAGTATCAGAAACAAATACACCTTATCCCACAATTCTTGGCCTCTTGTAACCACTTCACGCACCTCTTCTTTTTGCCTTACAAATACTATTGCTACTTGCTCGTTCATATTGGCCTCTACCCCTCTTGTTTCCAGTGGAGGAATGTTGTGACTAGAAACACCATAGAACAAGAGACTAAGTTAATAAGTAATGTAATTTGTAAAAGTCTAAGTTAATGTGAGTATACCACCTCTTGTGTGGGTGTTGGTGTGGACTTAGGCTTAGTATTTTTTGGACAACTTCTCTTGTTATGATTTGCTCCTTTGCAGATTGAACATGTCATTGCTATCCCTAATTTTGGCTACTTCCCAGCTTTTCTCACTTCACCAATCTCTTCAATAATACCTCTTCACAACTTGGCTAGATCATCTAGGTTGTGCTTAAATTGTGCCTCAAAAGTGGCTCTAGCACAACTCCATAATCTCTTCCTTCTTTCTATGCCTCTCCACTTTTGTGACCAATTAGATAATATGTGCCTAGCACACATTCTGTGCTCACATTCTGGAAATACTTCATCTGCAGCAGCTACTAGTCCCTGTAGTTTCAAACAAAATAATAAAGTTAAATAAATTTGGTTCAAATTAAATTAAAGACAAATATAAAGAAATTGAATTACCTTTTGCATATCATTAATTATAGTGATCTGGGAACCATCTCCTAAATTAAGATCATCTTGCAAAATGGTCATGAACCATCTCCAAGTAGCCTTGCTTTCCGTACGAACTACTGCCCATGCTATTGGAAACATTTGATTGTTTCCATCCTTAGCAACAGCTACCAAGAGTTGACCTTTACAAATTCCTTTTAAAAAACACCCATCGAGCCCTATACATCTTCTGCATCCCTGTTGGGAACCCCTTTTCATAGCATCAAAACATATAGAAAGAGTGAAACTTTTTCATCCCATTATCTGAATCTGTAAACTTCACAACACAAGTGCTGCTAGGATTTGTTTGGAGTAAGACATCCCTGTAGTCTAGGATTCTATTAAATTCTACCACATGATCCCCCATAACTTCCTGCAAAACTAATTTCCTTTTTTTTAAACACACTGCCTTGCCTACATAAACCTTCAACTCATTCCTCACCCAATTCCGAATTTCCCACCCTTTGATCCTAGGTTGAGAGATAATCCTATCTTTCATATATTTTGATAAAAACTTGGAATTACAGAGGAAATTAGTGTTGATTCTCGTACGTTTGTACCTTGGATTATAGGTCTTCTTAGTGAAATTCTCACTCCTTCCTTCCTTGCTAGCATACAACAATCATGGACAACTACTTTTACACTTCACTCTTACTCTTGTACTCTCATTCACATACTTGTCTAACTCAACCCCCTTCTTTATAGCATATTTTGTAATTGCCTCTCTAAATTCCTTTACACTTTCAAATACCAACCCACACTGCCATATTACAATATCACAAGTAGAATCATATATCACTTTATTACTCTTTTTTCTTCCCCTTAAACTCCTCCCTTCAAGTTCATCATCAGAAACAGGTAGTAACTCATCATCACTTTGAAAACTATCACAATCAGAACTGTCATAGTATGGCTCATCCTCTGTTAGTTTACCGTTGAAATTCTTCTTGCCTTTTTCAATATCCGCATACCCTTCATCAAGTCCAACTTCACCTAAAAATCCTTTTGTTTTTTCCTTCTTCTTGTTCTTCCTATTTTCTCTATTAAACTTTCTCACATCTTCCTTCACAAATCCTCAACTCCTCATGCACATCACTACCATAGTCAAAAGACTGGTCAGAATCTTCACCATCATTGTCTATATCATGTTCTGCATTTTCATGAACAGTCGGTTCAACTTCTTCTTGAATAAAAGGTTCAGTTTCTTGTTGGACAGAAGGTACAACTTCTTCTTCTTCAGAATCAGTCCAATCTATTGAAGATTCATCATCAACCCTTTCATTTTCAACTCTTTCATTCTCTACTATTTGAGTAACAACAACAACAAACAACAAACAAACCCAGTATAATCCCATAATGTGGGGTCTGGGGAGGGTAGAGTGTACGCAGACCTAACCCCCACCTTAAAAGGTAGAGCGGCTGTTTCCGAAAGACCCTCGGCTTTAAGAGAGGACAAGATAAAAGGTCAGATAGGGCAAACATATAGAAAACAAGATGAAAACAGGAATAGCACAAGGGAAAGTCGTGATAGAGTGGTACGGGAAGAAAGAGGCATAACTACAATAAATAAATAAATAAGATAAGATAGATAAGACAGTCAAAGTACAACGGCGCCACAACTATAAACAGCAATACAATGCAAAAATCAAAAGGCAATAAACAATGAGCAGAACTACAACTACTATGGTGCAAAAGATGAATCACTTAGCCTTTAATCCTAATCTAAGTCCTCCACAAAGAAAATTATAGTGCGCTAATGCGGCTACTAATAGGGTAGGGTAACGCGACTATTTGAGTAAGTGGAAGAAAAATCTAATCATAGATCTTGATTTTTTGCTTGCCTAGTTAAAGAACTATCAGATTCCCTAGTTTTAAGTGCATTAAAAGACTCACCAACTAGACTCAAAGCTTGACTAATTTGCCCTTCAGAGGGACCCACATCCTCTAGCATTGAGTCATCACACACATAAATATTTATGGTGTCCCCACCATGCAAAAACACTGCAATGTCATAAATGTCCTTGTCTTTTTTCAATTCAACCAGATCACCCCCTAGAGATGGAACTACATAAGTCTTTCCTAACTTAGTAATTCCAAAAGACTTAGCATAATCTGCAAGTTCAGGAATTGACAAATGATCTTCATTCCCATTTAACACATCTTCAGTCCTACCCCCAACATATACTGGACCTACCTCACTCACCAACATACCCCCAAATTTGAACCTTAAGTTAAGGTACTTACAAGCCATGTGACAACCTATAACCACAATAATAATGACAAGCATTTAACAACAGAGTCAACATATATGAATTTTACTCACAAGCATACAATTGCACGTATGGAAATATACATAAAATTCTAATATTTAACAATACCAAAATTGAATATATGAATTAGAAACCTAAAATATTGATGATACTCACAAACATTCAATTATACCTAGAATCTTGATTTTACTAAAATGCCCTAATTTTTTGAACTAATTACCAGAAACCCTAATACTCATGCATGCATAAGTTGATCAAGTAAACAATATTACATTCAGTAAGTAATAATTCTAGTTGAAAACTATGATGAAAACAAATCCCTGATCAGAAGCTCAGTCGGAAACTATGGCGAAACTTTAGTCAGAAAATATGATAAAGCGAAACCCTAGTCAAAAAAAACAAACAGTAACACATTATAAGGGTGTATAATCACTTACTTGGTAAGAATTTCAGACAAGATCGAAAACATCGAGCAAAGGCTTCACGAAATCGAGAAAAATCTTCACGATTAAGAACTGTAATTGACCCAAATCGAGCAAAAGCTTCACCAAAATCCTTTTACTCCTTCAATTACACCTCTTAGTGAGGCAAAAAGGTTCAAAATCAACCTTTACTCCGACGTATTTTGTGAGATGAAAACGTTCAAAGTTCTGAAGTGAGAGAGTGAGAAGGTGTAAAGGTTTAGTGAGAAGTGAGAGAGTTCTAGACTGAGAAGGTGTAAAGCTTAATATTTGGGGTTTGGCATTTGGAGTTTCTATTATTAATTTACGTGGGGTATTAATTATCTATGTGGACATCCACATCAGCTATTAATTATCTATGTGGACATCCATATGAACTATTTTTCCATCACGTCATGCGCGTGTATACACCATTTAGCCATGTGGAAGCTGCAGGGGTAGGGTAAATAAACGAGTTAAGGGGGTATTTAAAACGGATTATAGTTTAGGTGTGCGTTGAATAAAAACCTCAAGTTCGGGGGGGGGGGGGGGGGGTCTTTAGCCATTCTGCCTTAATTTAAATACAAGATAAAGAAAATAAGAAGATTTAAAAAGAATTAAAAACTTTTTAAAAAATAACCAAAATAAAAAATATATATTTCTAACATGGCAGGGTTTGTACAAACACAACTAACTTAGTTGGTTGAACCGCACAAAAAGTGCATGAAAATGCAAAAAAATGAGTTCGCGGGAGGGGGGGGGGGTAATAGAACCATAGTTAAGTTAATGTGTGTCGATGAAATTTCGATCTTAGTTCAGGGGTACATATGCATTAGGCGGAACCCATCAGTGACCCTCTAAAGTTGGCACCAACTTTCACTTAGATACATCAACTAAGCTTTATTCATTTTAGACACCTCAAGTAAGGTCTCGATGTGTCATTTTGACACTTTGTGCTGACTTGGCACATTGCGTGTACTGCACCTATTTTGAGCTCGTGAAGAACGTTTTTTTTAAAAATATATATTTTTTAAATCTTTTTTTCTTGTTCTTCTTCTTCTCCATTTTCTAGATGTTTTCCTCCATAACTTTGGACCTTGATTTTGTAATCTCATTGTCATTGCCTAGATCAAATTTTTTGTTTTCCTTCCATTGTTAATTAGTAACTGATTTTTTAAAAGTAAAGAAGAAAAAATTATGTCTTTGTAAGATAAATTTTTCAAAATAGTTTTTTTTATAGTGTTTCTTAAGAAGACAAATGGGTGGGGAAGGAGTTGGGGTTGGGGTGGGTGGAGGTGGGAAAACCACCTGATAGGGTGGAGGAGGGGTTGCGGTTGGGTTGAGTGGAGGTGGAGTTGTGGTGAAAATGACTGGGTGGGGTGGGTGAAGAAGACGACTAGGTGGGGGGTGAGTTTTTTCTTTTTTTCGAAAATCAATTTTTTTTAGAAGATGAATTTTTTCCCTTTTTAAATTATTATTTGGGTAAAAAATATCACATATCATCAAGTTAATGGCCACTTTTTTTCTACTCAAAAGTTATTATTTCAAAATTATTTTTGATATATATGCCATGTGTCTTTATTTAATTGGCCACTTTGACACATCATCATCAAGTGTATCATACATACTTTAGATATTTGGGTGATTGTAAAAAAGTGTCAAAATGACACATCGGGACCTTACTTGAGGTATCTAAAATAAACAAAGCTTAGTTGATGTTTCTAAATGAAAGTTGATATCAACTTTAGGAGGCCACCGATGGGTTCCGCCTATGCATTATCCCTATAAATAACGACTAGTATATGTCTGTATGCATGCATTGCATGTATGATATATTTTGAAAACTCAATAATATTGTCTTAAATTTGTTATTAGGTACATAAATAGTGCTATTATAAAATTTCCCCATTTTTTTTACAAGTCCCTAATCTTTTCTCAACCCCATAGCCCCATAGCTCAGGGCACACAAATCCATATGCAGGAAGAATGCTAATACTAATTAAAACAAGAATAGTCGTATGGTAAATTGACCAGTAACTTTTTTTTCAATAATTCCTTAAAATCACGTCCAAAAGTCTACCTTCATTACAAGACACAAGATTAATAGAAATTTAGGCGTTACCTGAGTAAATGACCTGTTTTTATAGGTAATATTATATATAGCAAATATAAAATATTCGATGTATATAAGTTAAATTCAGGAAACAGAGTTCAAGATCTATGCAACTAATTAACAGTGTTGCCAAAATCTACAATACAATCAGATGACTTAAAGTCAGTATGTTGTAGCAGGTCAATTAAAAAATTTATACACCCTTAATATACAGAACTTAAAGTCAAATAGTAACATGGCATGTGAGAATGGAATTAATCTACTTGCCACTCACCACCATTATCAACTTTAATTAATTTCTCTCCGGCTTCAATTGCCTATTGAGTTTGACTCAGGAATGAAGTTCTTCAGTTTTATTTCAACGTTGAATGCCACTATTGTACTACTATTATTGTTCTTTTGCTTTTCCACAACAGGTTTGTACACAAACTTTTGTTGATTCTTTTTTTTTTATCAGTCTGACCATTGGTTCTTGATAATTAATTAATTGTATTCAAACTCTAAGAATGCGAGTTCGTGTCATGATAAGTAATTTTCTGGTGTTTGGTTACATGCATGAAATGTTTTCCAAAAGGAAAATCCATCAAATTAAATGACTCCCTTAAGGGATAAATAATCCCTGAGTTTATCCCATGTTTGGTTGCGGTACAATCGTAGGATAACTTATCCTTGGATTAGTTATCCCGGAATTATAGTGTTATTTTTATCCCACATTGAGGATTGGATAACTAATCTCTAGATAACTTGTTCCCAACCGAACGAGCACTTATACTTGAAAGAGAAATTACATACTTCTTATCAAGAAAGAAATATCAAACTGAATACAACTTTGGCCTTTTATAGAGAAATTTGAAGCTCAAAAGTAGATCTTTAATCTTTTTCTGATTGATTTTTCCCTCTTTAATTTCTCCCCTACGAAACAGAGAAAAAGTGCATGAAGGGGAAGATTATATATATTTGAGCTAATGTGTGTGACTTTACTAGCTAAAATGAGATATAAGGAACTATATTTCTGTAAATATGGCATTAGTCACAAATGCTAGATTTCAGTGTATTTACACTACAGTTTTTTTAACTCTTAAAAGAGATCAAGCCCAAGGAAAGTTTACTAAATCATTAAACTTTCTTCCATTTGTCTTTGTTAAAATTATGATCCACCACAACATGTATTAACTTTTTTCTTTTACTAGATTTGTGCGTTTGTTTTACCATCTGTTGCATTTTTAATCCAGATGCGTTTGATGCACTTGATCCCAATGGGAACATCACAATAAAATGGGATGTCATCAGCTGGACACCAGATGGATATGTTGTAAGGACTAATTATATATTTCGTTCTTCTAGCAAAGTTCTTAAGCTCTTTCATAGATACTAGGACTATCTCACTTTTTTCTTTTTCTCTTTCGAGCATTAGTCACTAAGCTATCCTTTAACTCTCTTTAAACGTCTCATTTAATTGACGCTCTATTACAGTATGGTACATTTGGGAAACAAGGTAATACTTGTTTTTTCTCAAAACGTCAAAACTTTGAAAAAAAATCAATTTGCTAAAATGGCTAATATTTGAGACCGGCGAGTGTACAAAAGTTGCCTAATAACTTCAGCCTACATGACAAAGAACTCAGCGTTTGGACCTTCTTGTTATGTTCTGTCTATCCTATAGTGCATTGACAACTCCTTTTACTTTTCCTCATTAGCATTGGATCTAATTTATACTGTATATACTTGCAACATAAACATTATTATTCTATTAGTGTACTTTAGCCTACTGTCTTAACAGGTAAACTACCTTATTTCCTATGGTACTAATCTTACTTCTATGGACGGTGTCATCATTTATGTGACATGATACAGAAAAAAAATGTCCTTTTACATTATCAGCGTACAGAAGGTGAACTCACTAGCATTTGTCAAATGGACTTGTCATTAATCGTTTTCGTTATTTGTACAGGCTGTGGTGACTATATACAACTTCCAGCAGTATAGGCATATTCAACCACCAGGCTGGATTTTGAATTGGACATGGGCAAAGGATGAGGTGATATGGAGCATGATAGGAAGTCAGACTACAGAGCAAGGTGATTGCTCAAAATTCAAAGGAGATGTTCCCCATTGCTGTAAGAAGGATCCAACAGTTATCGACTTGTTGCCTGAAACTCCTCACAACCAGCAGATTGCAAATTGCTGCAAGGGAGGAGTCGTCAACTCATGGGGCCAAGATCCTGCAACTGCCATTAGTTCATTCCAACTCAGTGTTGGTTCTGCTGGAACAACCAACAAAACAGTTAGAATACCTAAGAACTTCACCTTAAACACACCAGGACCTGGATATACTTGTGGACCTGCTAAAGTTGTTAGACCATCTAAATTTATTACGTCGGATGGGAGAAGAGTGACACAGGCTATGAGTAAGTTAATTGGTTCAACTACATGCATTATTCAGTACTCTTATGGATGATAGTCATGTGAACCTAAATGCGTCAAGTTATCACTTTGTTCGTCAAGTAAATCAAATTATACAGAGAACTGAATTTATCATGCTGGTTTTTTCCATGCAGCATTTTATTTAGTTTCCCAAACCTGTTAAGAATTTATGAACTTTAATATCATGCTCATTAAGCTACGTGAAATTATAGTTTCATAAAGGCTAACTTCTAACACTTTGTATTGTTATTAACAGTGACTTGGAATGTCACATGCACATACTCACAGTTCATGGCTCAGAAAAATCCTACATGTTGCGTTTCCCTATCATCGTTGTACAATGACACGATTGTACCCTGTCCTACATGTGCTTGTGGCTGCGAGAATAATGGCACTAAGTCGGGAAGTTGTGTGGAGTACGTCCTAGAAAAATATTTTCTTCAATTTCTTTAGGTCACACCTTAATTGTTCGAATTCTTTTGTAATTTACGATCAGTGTACTTCCCCTTTGTTTTCTTGTAGGCCAGAAAAGCCACACCTAGCTTCAATTGTTTCAGACCAGGGGAAGAACAACTTTACGCCTTTGGTCCAGTGCACGAATCATATGTGCTCAGTTGGAATTCATTGGCATGTGAAACTCAACTACAAGGATTATTGGAGGGTTAAGATAACTATAACAAACTTCAATTACCATATGAACTACAAACTATGGAACTTAGTTGTCCAACATCCCAACCTTGATAACATCACTCAGCTTTTCGACATCAATTACAAGTCATTAACTCTTTATGGAGCAATAAGTAAGTACTCAATCCAATTATATTAAATGTGTATATTGTTTCGTCTGTGTTACCTAAAAAACAGCTATTACGTAGACATTAGATAGATTTCCACAGCTGCCCCATACTTTAATCTAGAATCAGAATTATCAAACAATCACTTAAGGTGCGCTTAAGCCCTGAAGCTAGCTGCAAAATAGGCTGAGCACTTAGCCTCGCTTCAGTAGCATGCATTTTACCAAAGAGATGGCACTAAGAAATAAATATTTCACTTGGTTTTTGAATTTTTTAAATTCCTTTGTCCATAAAGCTGGGGCCTTATTTGTGTTCTGTGCTTAAGTTCCCAATAGACATCTGGGTATTTTTTTGGCCATTCTTTTGGTTGGAGTAGTACTCTATTGAGTTATTGTCCTTTATATATGACCGAACTCCTGACCTATTTCGCAGATGATACTGCAATGTTATGGGGTATGAAATCCTCCAATGATCTGCTCGTGCAACCTGGTCCTTCAGGAAATGTCCAGTTCGAACTTCTACTCCGAAAAGATTCAAATTTAATTTCAGATAAGGGATGGGCTTTCCCTCACCGAGTTTATTTCAATGGTGATAACTGTATCATGCCACTTTCTGAGGCATATCCACATTTGTCAAATGATGTTTCCGTCGTGCCACCTCCCGATGTAGATCCACATTTGCCGAACGCTGTTTCCCAATGGAAGGTCTCTTTGCTTAAATTAGTAGTCACACTTGTATTCTCTATGGCTTTCTTCTTTGCTGACACATAACAGTCTGTCACTTGGAATTGGTCAGTGCCAATCAGTAGATTTCCCCTAGCTATTGTATCACATGTTTTTCTTACATTCTAAAATCATATTATTTTGTATATTTCTTAAGCTCATAGTGTTCCTAGAGCTGTTTGAATATAAAGATCAGTTAAGACTAGATAGAGCTTTAAATTCTTGTTTCTTAAATACTCCTTTTTTTCTTCACTATTACCTTGTATGAAACAAATTTTTCGCAAATGGAGTTGAATGCTACTTCAGTCATTTTCTTTCTGTTCTATGTTGCAACTTAGAGCAAATTCAGGATTTACAGTTTATGGGTTTCCTACAAGTCTACAACAATCTCATGTTAATAATTTGGATTCATTGTTATATATTGTTTTTAGATATTTAGTAAATTTCTTCATACAAATACAAGGTTTAAGCAAAACTTACTAGGTTCATGTGAACCAAGTTTTTTAAGGCTAGATTCCCCTTCGGTGTATCTCTATCATATGTTCCTTTAGCATTTTGACAGTTCAATGAAATCATCTTGTTGTGTTGCACTTGTTAGTGTGAGCATGATAGACAAGATATTCTAAATATGGTAAACTGCAAATATAGATATTCTACATGCCCTTTAACTTAGCCTGAATTGGCATCGATGCCCTCCAAGTAGACAATTAAACTTGTATAAAATTGAACAAGTAGACACACACGTCCTACGTGGCATAATACACATAAGATGCCACGTAGGATGCAAATTGGCCAGGAAGGACGCCACATAGAACGCATAGGTCTACTTATTCAACTTAATACAATTTTAAGGGCTTACTTATGCACACGCAAAGTTGGAAGGCATAGATGCAAGCTGAAACCAAGTTAAATGATACATTTATCTATTATGCCTTTCATATTTATTGTAGAATATGTGTAGCGTTAACTATGGAATATTAGGTAGAGTATTTGGTAGGATTTACATTAAGTGTAGAATAATTTGCTTCCTTTTAGCTCTTGTTTCTATTGTGTGTAGATACCAATGTGATCGGATGTATTAAAAAAAAATTGAGATAATCCGTCTTCAGTTTCTCTTGTGTTTTCTCTGTTATAAACATGGTATCACAACCTTCTAGGCTGCTTTGGTTCATAGAGTCTTTGATCTGTGGTTACTTTCAATATTTTTTGAATTTGTTTTCTTGGTTGTTCGTCAACAAATAGTCCTGCACACTTAGGGCTCTTGGTATTCGTTATTTTAGATATTTTTATAGCATTGTGTTTTTTTATTTTCACTATTCAAAAACATGACTTCACATCAGTTTAAGTCCTTCAGTGTTCATTTCACCGGAAGTTATTCAGCTTGGAAATTTCTGTTTTAACTATCTGCCACCAGAAAAGAATTATGGGGTCATATAGATGAAAGTGATCCTTCTCCTACTGATCCTACAAAGTTAGGTTCGTGGAAGGTCAAAAATGCTCGGGTAATGACATGGATTTTAGTATCATTTGACCCTCTAAGGCCACACAAGACTGCAACGGTCATGTGAGATTATTTATAAAAGGCTTACAACCAAGACAGTAATATAAGATGCTTTCAGCTAGAGAACGGAATTGCTAATTGCTCATTTTTCAGTTACTCTCATGTATTCTCTATTTTGACAACACTTTGCTATGTTTTATGAAGCATTTAATTCAAGCAATTTCTAGCATTCTGAGACCGTTGCACTAACATGAACAAAGTTTTCAATATACTAGAACTCGTTGTCACATGAACCAGCATGCTCAAATTCTCTAGGTTGCAGTAATACAAGTTCATGACATCTTGCTCTATCAAAGAATTTTCAAGTTCCTGTATTACCAATACAACTGAAATGGTTGTTTGGCTTCAAAATTTTTAGTTGTTCACAAACTAGAGAAATGATCAAACCAGAACAAGTAAAATCAAAAGCATAGAACAAAACAATGTCGAAAAAGCAATCAGATTCTGGTGGGCAAAATTGGGCAAGTATGGATAAGTATCTGGTGGTGGTAGCATGCATTCATCGCCATTAAAGTATACTTTTCGAGGAAATGCCCATCCTTGTTTAAGGGTAAAAGTATCCTTATCTTTCTGTAGAAGCACTTCTGATTGAACATTTCCAGCTGGCCCTGCTTCCATGAGTAAGTCATTGTAGAACTTCATACCGTAGAACATTCCCGTGTCATCTGCAGCACGAGATGTTTTATTAATGTCTTTTCCACATAATGCTACTTTTTACATATAAGATTAATTTCACTTGCTATAACAATGAAGTCACATGATTATTTATTGGTCGCGTTATAGTAACTGAACTTTACCAAGTATAATACTTTAATGTGACTAAGATTGCTTTGTGACTTTACTGTTATAGTGTGTAACCACACGTGAAATTAGCTCTTATATCGATGCAATATTTCAAAGAGTATAGGGACTTACTAATCGATTGATATGGAACGAGAGGCTTGTAATCAAAGCTAAAAACTTGAGTTACATTGTTAAGATTTGGATGTTGAGCAACAAGAGTCCATTGTGTGTAATTGACCCTGTAATTGAAGTTTGTAACAGTAATCTTGACTCTCCAATACTCCTTGTAGTTGAGTTTCACATGCCAATGGATTCTAACAGGGCACATATGTTGTGTGCATTGTAGTAATGGTGCATTGTCTTTCCTTGGAGTGTTTACCCCCACCACACTGAGTAGTTTGGAATCGCTCCTGTGTTTATGTCACGAGAGAATCAGTAATGTTAACTTATATTCACTGACAGTAAAAATAATCAATGAGAGACTTACTTGATGCATTTGTGTTTGTTCTCACAACCGCAAGCACAAGAGGGACAAGTTGTTATGGTTTCATTATAGAAAGTTGAGAGGGAGACACAACATTTTGGGTGCTTTTGGGCTACAAACTGAGAGTATGTGCATGTTACATTCCATGTCACTGCACAAAACACAGAGTATTTATAGTTGATTACAAGAAAATGATCATCACCAAAATTTCCCACAATTCATGATTGTTATTTTTTATTATGACATGAGTTAATTTTCATGAGAACGGTCTTCCTAAAAACTATACCTTTTTGGAAAGTGTTTTCCGGTGTTTGGTTTGTGAGTGAAATATATATATATATATATATATATATATATATATTTTAGAGATTAATAATAACTATATTGGCAAATCGGAGTTCAGCGAGAGTTTTGGTGAAAATTCAGAGAACTAAAGATTAAACAATAATGTATAAGAATTAGTTTGAACCGGTAATATGAAATTAGAAGTTAAAAAACATTCTCTTTGTTTCAATTTGTTCGTCTAGTTTTGACTTGGCATAGAGTTTAAGAAAGTAAAGAAGACTTGAATTTTGTGGTTTTAAACTAAAGATATGTAGAATGTAGCAAAATACTCTTTAATCTTAAGATGTCATATGAAAAATTCGAATAAAGAATTGTCTAGAAAATGAAATAGACATTCTTTTTGAAACGAACTAAAAAGAAAAATAAGACGAACAAATTGAAAAGAAGAATAATTTTAACGAAAATGAAATCCACACATAAAGGAAATTACTTTTCACTTGGGATGGAATTTTTTTTTCTTTGAAAATGATTTCCTTGTAGCAAACACCAGAAGATGACTTACTGATGGAAAACATTTTCCAGGGGAATGATCACGTGGCATCAGAAAGAACCTGGAAAGAAGAACCAAGTCTATTTGATGAAGTAAAACTTACTCAGTGCCTGAGTTTTCCTTCTCAGATCAGGTGTGAAGAATTTTGTCGACGGGACAATCTTTGCAGGACCACAAGTGTAACCAGGTCCAGGGCCAAGCAAAGTGAAGTTCTTGGGGAGTTTTACAGTCTTGTTTGTTGTACCAGCTTGTCCAACACTAACTTGAAAAGCAGAAACTGAAGCTTGAGGATCTTGGCCCCAAGAAGCCAATACTCCACCTTAAAAAATAAAAAAACAACAGGGGACGAATTGTAAGTCTTTCAAAAAATTTCTTAATCCAACAATCTAATTCGAATCTTCAGATAAATATGTTCTTGATACTAACACACCTTTACAACAATTGGTAAATTGTTGGTTATAGGGTACTCCTGGGAGCATATCTACAATAGTTGGAGTCTTCTTGCAACAATGCGGGATGTTTCCTTTGAATTTGGAACAATCACCTTGTTCTGTGGCTTGAGCGCCAACCATAGTCCATATCACTTCTTTCTTGGCCCATGTCCATCCTAATGTCCAGCCGGGGATCATAATGTGACGGTACATTTGGAAGTTGTTCATTGTTACCACAGCCTAGGAGCAGGGACGGATTTAGAATGTAAATTTGATTGATTCAAGTATAAAATTATTACCATCATATAATTTAACGTACTTTGGAGAATATGAGTTCAACGTACATTGTTACCACCACCTAGGATTATCCCCGTGCACACAAAAGTGCTTCAGATAATGAATTTAATTTCTTTAGACTACAAATGTAAAAATGTTTTTACACTATTAGGTCAGCTACAGCCTACAAGGTAACGATTTTCTGTTCCATGTCCCAAAATACTTACACAATCAAGTCACTAATACGGTTATTTAGAGGTATATCATTAATTAGTAACCTAATGAAATGGTAATTGTTATCTAAACTACGTTGATATTATAAGTAATGTCTAAGCTGCAGGAATATATAACTCAAATCAATAGATAACTACAAATAACTGTCCATGAAAGTAAAATTAGTAACCTGAAAAATACGACGGGTTAATTACCTAGATTATAATAAATACATCACCGTATATAAGTCAAACGTGATAAACTAGGCCACCACTTCCCAGAACTATAAGGTTAGTTCTTAAAAGTTTTTTTTTTCTTTGATTTTCCTTTTACCTATAGAGAACTCAATATTTAAGGAAAATGAATTCAAGAGATTAATTTACTTGTCATAATATTAATATGGTGATCATGAATTTGTTAACACATGGGAATTAGGAAACTTACAACATAGCCATCAGGAGTCCAAGACATTACATCCCATTTAATAGTTATGTTCCCATTTGGATCCAATGGATCATAAGCAGCTGCAACATTGATCCACATACTAATTTTAGAACATACCAAAAAAAAAAAAAGATGAATACTATTAATTGAATCTATAAAACTTCAAGTTTACCTGCATAAGAAAATAGCACAAACAAAAGGCCAACTAGAGTGATCAAATAAGTCCCCATTTTTAAAAAAAGAAAATTGGCCTCAAATATCTTCAATTGATTATCCTAATAAAACTTGGAATTACAATTACTCTATATGAGAAATCAGAAATATGGTATTGTTATTTACCAACTGGTTAGTTGGTACAAACAAAAAAAGAAATATATATAAAATTTGTTGTCTCCATATATCCTTTTCTTCATATATGACTTGTCTTTTATATTGTTGTTGGCCTTTCTGAATCTTGAAGCAAAGATTTGGTGAGTCTTCAAATTTTTGTGCCTCAAACTTGAGTGTAACATTACAACGTTCATCCTCCTGTAAAAAGAAGATGACACTTTGACAAATGACATAGCAACAGACATAATAAATATTACTTAATTAAATTTTTCTAAGAAAAACATTAGGTTATCATCTTAAGCAATTGTTAAAGTTAGTCTCACATTTATACCTTTTTATTTTATTTATGATAATGTTGGTTTCCTAAGCAAAATCTTTGTAGGTGATGCTCTTTAATTTGTTATATAGAATTTAGTTTTAAGTACATTTGATTTAGGTTCTATATTCTATAGGAGTCCTTTAGTAATACCAAAGATTTGTATGCATGCAGAAAAAATAATTAAGAGGACTTTTGGTGCATTTTATTTAAAATTTTATTTTATATACTATTGTAATGAAGTAAATTAAAATAATGTAACATATATATATAAATAGCAAGGATTCATATAGCCGGTTCTTTCTTGCTTGATGAATTGAGACATAACAATTGTTGTGTATGAATCAATTTGCGTGTACCATAATTACTCCGTTGAGAACTTGCTACCTCCAGTCCTCCACTAGTGCGTACATGTATTAGATAATTTTAACCTAGGTGGTTTAAGCAAATAATTTTTTTTTTATCTAAGTTTTGTTTTTTATTTCTATTGAGATTTTAATATGATTTTCCATAATTTTCACCTACCCTGGTCAATTACGTCTTTGAATTCATAATTATTTCTATTTAGTCAGAGTGGAATTATTTTGGTTTGATTTGGTACAAGTCCCATAGGAGTAACTTTGAAGCATGCAGTAGGTGATGATGACTGATACTCTTATCAACTATGTTGTACATATATTTGAATGCCCACGTGTCTAATAGGAAACAAGAAGGGAGAAAGTCAGAACGTTTCACAAGATTTTACATTAAAGAAAGTAAATAAGTGTATATGTTTGGTAGGGACAGTAGGAATGTCTCTGTCAAATACAAAGACACTCCAACTATGTTCTTGTAGACTTTTTTCAATGCTAAGTTCAACGCGGCAAAAAGAGTTAGAATTGAGATGCAAGATTTCTCCCAACCAATATTGGTAAGTCTAAACAAACTAGACAATCTATACAAAGTAATTATCCCCTTTCTCCCAAAAAGAATGACGGGATTGAAACTACAATGATTTTATATGATTTTAGATGTGAATTCATATACTGAGTTTTTAATCTTTTCTAAACAAAACTTATATGTTTAGTAAGTAAAATATATATATCATAACTTTAAATAGTTAAATTTTAATTATTCTATTGATATAACAGGTAGAGTTTAGTGATCATGTGTGACGGTCTTTTTTCCATCAACCACGTCCGACACCTAAAGAGTTGTTACCCGTTAGGTGCTCTATATATGTGTAACGATCTGTTCCAGTCGGTATGAATAGAGCAATGAAGAAAGAATTGGATCAGAAAAACTTTTGGATAGTGACTTGAAAATTATAGGCTAGACCACTCGGGCGGAATCTGAGTGAGGTGAGGTCTAGGGCAATCCGAAAAAGGATTGAGGTTAATATCTAAGCTTGAATTTGATTTTATGTTAGCTAAGACGTTAAGGAATCCGTAGAGCTTAGAAAGTGAATTCGGATAAGTAGAACACCGATATCGAACTTGGCGTGGAAGGGTGTGATTTTAAAACGTCAAGCTTTGAGGGTGTGTTGCGAAATGTGGGCTTAGGGAGAGAATTTCGAGTTTTTATCTCCATGCAAGCCGCCGTAGTGGGAAACCCCGCAATGGCGGGGCCGCTATAGTGGGTTGATGGCCGCCATAGCAGGCCAGTAATGAATTTAATACAGAAAAGTCCCAAATTCATTTTTATTTCTACAACTTCGTCTTTGGGTGAGAAAGAGGTGACTTAGGGCTATTTTATTCAGATTTTCATTAATTCTTGCGCAAAAAAATTAATTATCTCCTAACTTATATTTTGATTCTTAGACCTTAGAATCTACAACGATTATCTTAGGGGATGATTCTTGACCTGAAATTAGTGGTGGAAAAAATTCTAGGTGGGTGGTATGATCATGAAATTGGCCGAAGTTTAGAATTTGCGTATAATCAGGGTATTTTTAAGTCATTTTTCATTGACTGTTGCATTTTGTATTTGTTTTGGACCAAGAACAAGCCAAAGCATTTCAAAAAGGAAAAACCCAGGTTCTTTAGAGCATTCAAACTTGATTCGAGGTAGGTGATGATTGTGTTTTTCCCATTTATGTTATATGTGTTTGTTAACTACTTCATTTGTATTGCATGCATGATATATGATTAGGAAAATTAAATAACATGAATTGAAATGGTAATTGTAATCAAATTGGATGCAATGAATGTGTTACTTGGTTGTACAAGTGTGATTGCTATTCATTGTGGTTGTGATTGTGATATGTGATTTTCTGTTGGATCGGGTACCACGTCGATACATTTGGATCGGGTACCACGCTAATATATTTAGATTGGATACCACACCGGTACACTTGAATTGGGTACGATGCTGGTACATTTGGATTGGGTATCATGGTACATTTGGATTGGATACCACAATGGTATACTAACTATGATTGGGATCGGATACCACACCGATACATTAATAGTTTGTGTGTCAGTTCCATGATCGAATCAAATTGGTTGTTGCGTTATAGTTGATCATGCTTATTGTGTATAACAATTCAAATATAAGGATTAGGAGTCTCGTTGTTGCTATAATTGTGATGTAATTGTGTATTATCTACTTTATTAAATTGTAGTTTTTTGTTCATATTTCATTTACTAGGCAAAAGTAATTGAACGTCGTTGTCTCCGGCTAAAATGACACAAGCAAGAAAAGTTAAAACCGAGAAGATTTCAATTGGTATCTGGCCACGGAGACTATGGAAATGCATGGATGATCAGCTAACGATCATTAATGAAGCGAGTAAAATATAATGAACCTGACTTGATTTAGTGACAAAACTGAAATTGTAATTATGTGCATTGCATTGCTTGAATAACTGTCAATGTGTGAGGTGTAATTGCTTGGATTTATGTGAGTTTGTGGTTAGAAAAAGGGTCATAATTTGTTTATGTGTGATGGATTAATGATAAATGGCTACGTGATTAATATAAATTTTTGTTGAAATTGGAGACTTTTCATTGGTAAAGATGATAAAAAAAATAATAAATTGTGACTATGAAAAACTCTTTTTTAGGATAGTCGGGACTGGTTGGGAACTATGGGAGAAAGGGCTATCCTTGTATGGTAGCGAGAATGTGATGTTATGAATAATTTTTTAGTGTGATTTATAACTAGTTTAATTATATGGTGGTACTAATTTCTTAATTATACATTGTTGGAGTTGGTATTGAGGTTATAATTAAGACCATAATTCGATTGCAGAGTTATTATTGATAATAGGGAATGGGAAATAGGGAAAACTTTGAAGAATTTTTTAATTTCTAAAGTGTTGCTGTTGAGGCCACCATAGCAGAACTGATCCACTACAACGATCCTGCTATAGTGGGAATTTTGTTTGCTATAGTGGTGTAAGCTGCTATAGCGGGATGGGCGGGGAAGAATCTCTGCCCTGTTTTTCTTTGTTTTGATTTTCTTTCCAAGGATTATTTGAATCGTTAGTTTTAGTTGGGAGGTACTACAGAAATAACGAAAATAGCTTAAAAACAACCTTTCATATATATATATATATATGAATAATTATGTACCTAAAACCAGCATCCATGTGCGAAAATAAAAAAAGGAAAAAGGGATAGCATTGTCTATTACATGCCTCAAATGGCGACAAATCCAAATCAATATAATTTAATTTAAAAAAGGAGAGGGGAGTGGTCCTAACTGGATGACTCATCACCATCATAGGCTGCGAAAGGCGGGGTCCTCTGCCTCGGTGTTACTCAGAAGGAAATTCCAACATGTCCTCTAGCTCAAGATGGGGGAGCTCCTGATCAGGGGAAACATAGCTAAACATGACCTTGATGGTCTTCCACATTCGTGCGAGTAGTTGGTCCCAGGAGTGTCTTTTCCTTCTCTCCTCGTCAAGCTTCCTATGGAGTGTTGCATAGTCCTAGGCAGAGGGAGGTAGTACTGTGGCTCCGAAAGGAGCATTCTCCATAAGAATCCTAGTATTGACCAAGTCCACCTCTAGGCGACTGTTGTTGATCGGGGACCAGGATAGGGATGGAGGGGCAGGTTCATCATCAGATCCCAAAAAAGCCTAGCTGCTCTCATCTTCGCCCACTTTCCTCTTCTTCTTCCCCTTGGAGGAAACTACCTTTACCCGGAAAGGGTTAAAAGTGACATCCATCTCCAGCTCCATATCGATGTCTTGCTCGGGAACCCTAACTTTCCTCTATAGTGCAGATACTAGACTGAGAAAAAAAGAGGCCTTTTTGTTGCCTTGGTAGAAGGCCTTCCACTCCGACACGATTTCTGCCTCCAATTCAGCTGAATGCCCTGGATGGCACAGGCCAGCACCAAAGTCGAAGGATAGATCAAATCGATAAGGTTGTCCAACAGATGGATCCTATGAGACACCAAGTTGAGCCACCTCCTCGCATCGACTGCGAAGTAAGTGATATGATGCCCTCAGTGCTGGGCCAGTAGACCTGGTCCCTACACTCTGAAGCAACATCGGTTTCTACATGGTGATATCATGTAGGCAAAAGTATGTGATAGTAATTTGAATGTACTAAGTATGTGAGTATGCTATGCAATGAAGAACATAAGAGACATTTATAAGCAATATGCATAAGAGAATGCATGCATGAAAAATCATCATATGAAGCCTTAAAACATTCATTTTGTGGGAAGAAGACCATAACCGATATTTAAGACCATGCGAGCTATTACATGGAATCCAACATAACCCCCTACGTTGGCACGGGGAGTCTACTTGTCGGGTAGAACTATGCCAACTTTAATCATTTCTTTAACTTTAGCTTTAGTGGCTAATCATGGATCCACTAGCCTAAATAGCCTACAAGGGTCCCTATGTTGGCGCATAATTAATGCAATATGAGACTTTACTTAAGGACCCCTTAGGTCGAGTCCCCATCTACATGCTACATTCCGTGCTAGGTCAATCCCACAGAATACATTTAGATATCATAATAACATAAGCATTGTATAATTTAATCATCAAATCATCATTCCATGGAATAGCTCATTAAAATATTTAATTTGATTCAACGCGAAAATTGTCCTTTCACATTGAAACTTTGCTTTGGCTAAGAAGCCCTTTCATCATTCAATCATTTTATTTCAAGACTCCATTATTAAAAACATTTACTTCATAACTTCCATTTGCAGTCAAAAGCTTTTATTTCAACTTCACTTTAACATAAGGAAACTATATGGGTTCATTTCATAAACCTTCAAATGTATTTAAAGAATTTTTGCATACATGAGAGTGATGAAAATGCATCAAAAGGTACACATCTTAAACAACCCACCATATATACACTTCAAAATAACTTTCAAGCCTTCATATAGGCACTTTATCAAATCATTCATTTCATGCAATTGAGAATCAATATACATCAATATATATAAATAAACTTAAAATATATCATAATTTATGCATTTTGAGACATCATGTAAACGCCCATGAGAATTTTTCATTAGGAATTTGAATTAGCAAGTTGGAAAAATATTTGGGCTCCATGGATGGAAGAACCCATAGATGAAACCCATATACCTTGGGGGGAAAAATTCCTAATGAAGACTTGAGGAGGAATGGAGACTTGGTGAGGTCTTGAGATGAAACCCTAATCTTGCCTTGGAATTCTTGGGTGAGTCTGAGAAAAGAGGATTTGTAATTCTTGAGCCTAAGTGTGTAGAATGAGATCTTGGAAGGGTTAAGGGGCTTTAGATGGGTGGATTCTAGCCTCAAAGAAACACCACTTGAATTAAGAACGCAAGAAAATACCAAACCATCCCTTTTAAAATCTGAATGGAACTGGCTTCACGGGGACCCTTCATGGTCTGTGGTGCTCACCACGGTCCGTGGTGCTCACCACGGCCTATGGTGGGTGATAACGCTCAATTACACCTCTCAAAAAAGATATAGATGATCGTTAGCAGTATATTTTACCCAATTAAGAGTCGGGATTGAACCCACAGGGAATAGGTTAAAACAAGTTCTATTAGCTATTACTATTCAGTCGTAGTTGCTACTTCCCAAAAATAAACTTGCATAAAGTAAAGATTGGGGGTTTGGTTGTATTTCAAAAAACAATTAATAATGTGGTGACAAATAAACAAGATTGAAGTTGTAAACTATATGAAGACTAGACTAGGATTGTGTTCCCCATGACTTGTAGGTTAATAGGCTAATCGTATTCATGATATCGTTCATTATATTGCATGAAAATTCTAGTGAGTTAGGTATCATCTAATTCACCTCCCGATCCTTCTTAAACGTATCACATTCATCTCCTTCTAGTCTCAGAATGTATATTTTACTAACCCTCGCCTTGGATCTCAGAGTACTATCTTCTCTCGATCTCAAGTAACTTAGACGAAGTTTATCCTTTCTTTCAAAGTCAGACTTTTCGAATTACTATTGTGATAGTCTTTTCCTAATCACTACCTCCCTCCCAGGAAAGCAATGAATACAGGCAATTTATTAATGCGTGCACTCATTAAGAAAGACTTTTGAATAAAGAAATCACAATACATGCAAAAACAATTCACAAATATCAATCTTACGTTTGCCTATTCTAGTTAAGTCATCATGGTTCGCACAACCCTAGTTGTAGGACTAGCTATGCATAATTATAAGTAAATAAACAAGAATTTGTGTATAATTCATGAAACAATACTTACAAAGTGATAGAAAATCAACACAATAATCAAACAAAGTAAACTAGCAAGCAAATCTTGATTCAAGTCTCTAAAGTTAGCCAAGAAACACAAGTTGTCGCGTGGTTCCTTTAGCTACTTCCCAGCGTGTGTTGTTAAGGAAAAAAAGACTCAAAAATATAGTTTAGGGTATGTATAATAGCCTTTAAACAGTAGGGGGGACGTGGGAGAAAATAATGAATTAAACCTAGAATAAAATATGGTATTTATAGAAGTCTAAAACTAGTCCTAAACCAACTAGGAAAAGGAAACTTGATGGACTTCGGATTTCTCTGGACGGGAGCCACCACTGCCAGTGGTGGGAACCACAGCTCATGGTGTCCTTCCCTGGTGGTTGACATAGCCTTTTATTGCTGGCCATCCCACCACGGCTCGTGGTGAGGCCTTTGGTGGTTGCCTTGGCCATGTTGCTCCTTGATTTGGCTCTTGGTGATTTCCTTGTCCTTACCACTTCTTTCCTTGGCATTTTTATAGATTCCTCCTCACTAAGGAACCCATCATATCTAGTGGTAAGCATCATGGCTCATGGTGGATGGGCGTGGCACATGCCTTAGCCCAAAAGCTTGCTGCTTTCTCTTGGCTTCATTCTTCACGGATGGGGGCTACCTTTCACGGCCAGTATTGCACACCATGGCCCATGGTGGCTTTCTTGGTGTGCATACTTGGTCAAAACATGGTTCTTCCACCTCCTCATGTGAATTAAACCTAGAAAAAAATATGGTATTAATAGAAGTCTGAAACTAGTCCTTAACTAACTAGGAAAAGGAAACTTGATGGACTTCGGATTGCTCTGGACGGGAGACACCACGGCTAGTGGTGAGAACCACGGATCATGGTGGCCTTCCTTGGTGGTTTCCTTATCTTTTTATTATTGTCCATCCCACTACAGTACCCACTACGACCAGTGGTGAGGACCACGGCTCGTGTTGAGGCCTTTGGTGGTTGCCTTGGCCATGTTGCTCCTTGCTTTGGCTCTTTCTAATTGCCTTGTCCTTACCACTTCTTTCCTTAGATTTTTGATGGATTTCCCCTCACTACAGAACCACCATGACCAGTGGTGAGCACCACAGCTCATGGTGGATGGGCGTGGCACATGCCTTTTCCCAAAAGTTGGTTGCTTTCTCTTGGCTGCATTTTTCACGGATGGGGGCTTCCTTTCACGACCAGTATTGCACACCACGGACCGTGGTGTCTGTCTTGGTGTGCATACTTGGTCCAAACATGGTTCTTCCACCTCCTCATGTCCTGTATAATGTCCTTCAAGGCTAGGTGAAGTTCGATCTTTGTGTTCTCCTTTCAAGTTAATGCGAAACCTTTCCAAACTCAAGTCATCCTAGAACTTCTTGCATATTTTGATTTCCTTTTGCCTTCACCTCAACACCAAGCTACCAACATCATTCAAGATCAATCAAATTTCCATATAAACCATGCAAAATACCATCAAACCCTAGCGTGCTTCAATTTCCCTTAACACTAACTAAAAACACATATCAAACTAACAAAATATGCTTGAGAACTTACAATAACTCCTTGTTTTGAGCGTCGTAAGTGTTGTGTTTTAGAGACACATCAGTGGGTTCTGTGGTAAGGGACTTGGAAAATATTTTGGAAAAGGCCTGGAGGGTAGTCTCTAAAATTTTATCACGGAACACCTTCACGATCTATGAAGGTCACGATGGGCTGTCAAAAGTGGCCATGTTGCAGGTTCTGCAGGAGGCCTACAGAGTGAGTACCACAGTCCGTGGACCTTGCCTTGAGAAAATTCCTGAGGGTCTTGGGGAGTGGTCACCATGGAGAACTTCACGGTCTGTGATTCTCACCATGGTCCATGGTCCTCATTGTGGTCCCTTCTATGCAGGTCTGAGTCTCTGAATACCACGGTTTCTCACCACGGTCCATGATGCTTACCATAGCCCGTGATGGCTTCCGTGGTCAGCTCCTGGTTCCAGTTTTCTATACTTTTTGAGAATTCATCCTTTGCTCCTTGGTTTAGGACCTTTCACATTTCTGGGGTTTTACAATATCTCTCCCCTTCGAAAGATTCATCCTCGAATAAGAATTACTAATATAGAAAAGGACATGGCACGAGGACTAGCATCCCAACATGAATACAATGACACTTGAAATGCATCAAACATACGATCTTTAAACTTTAGCATAAAATATAACTTCAAAATTCAACTTCATTAATATGCATGCATATGAGGACTTGGAAAACTGAAACATAAGAGTCTTAAACACTTGAGCATGAATGACTTGTTACCTTAGGCTTGAGTAGAATGTGAGAGATGAGGGTAACGTTTTATTATATCCATTTCCGCTTCCCATGTAGCACTTTCAGCTTGTTAATTCCTCCAAAGGACTTTAACGGATGCAACTTCTTTGTTCCTCAATTTCTTGACTTGTCGGTCCAAAATTTTGACCACAACCTCTTCATAGGTCAAATTCTCTTCAACATTCACTATCTCCAAAGCCACAATGGAACTAGGATCTCCCACACTTTCCTCAACATAGACACATGGAACACCGGATGAACCATGGCCATTTTCAAAGGCAATTCCAACTCTTAAGTGACTTTGCCCACACGCTTCAAGATCTTATAACGCCCTACATACCTAGGGCTCAATTTCCCTTTCTTACCAAATCGAACCACACCTTTCATGTGTGAAACCTTCAAATACACCCAATCATCAATATTAAACTTAAGATCCCTTCTCCTAGTATCGAAATAAGTCTTTTGACGATTTTGGGCCATCTTCAAACTTTCCCTAATAACTCTCACCTTCTCTAAAGCATCAAGAACCAAGTTGAGGCCCAAGAAGGTCATCTCACCTACTTTGAACCAACCAATCAGATATCTACATCATCTTCCATACACAGCTTCAAACGATACCATCTCAATGCTTGAGTGGTAGTTATTATTATAGGAAAACTCGATGAGCAGTAGATGATCATCCCAACTCCCTTTGAACTCTAACACACAAGCCCTTAACATATCCTCTAGTGGTTGAATCATCCTTTCATCTTGCCCATCAGTTTGAGGATGGAATATGGTGCTTAACTTTCTCTTAGTACCGAGGCCTCTCTGAAATGATTTCCAAAAGTGAGAAGTGAATTGGGTACCTTGATCTGAGATAATGGACAACAATACACCATGTAACCTCACAAACTCCTGAATATACAACTTGGCATATTCTTCAGCACTATAAGAGGTCTTGACCGATAGAAAGTGAGCCGACTTAGTCATTCTATCAACAATTACCCAAATCAAATCATGACACTTTTATATATGAGGCAAACCCACTACAAAATCCATGTTCACATCTTTCCACTTCCAAGTAGGTATTTCGATATCTTGTGCTAGGCCACCTATCATTTTGTGTTCAGCCTTCACTTAGTGGCAATTCAGACATTTGGACACGGACCTTGCTATGTCCTTTTTTATTCTACCCCACCAATAAAACTCGTTTAAGTCTCAGTATATTTTTGTTGAATCGAGATGTATAGAGTATGAAGAATTATGAGCCTCTATCAAGATCAAACACCTTAGGCCATCTACATCAGTAACACATAACCAACCTTGGTAGTATAGCACCCCATCTCCCCCTTGTGAAAAGACCTCTATCTTCTTTTTCTTCACCAACCTCTTTAATTGAACAATTGTCGGGTCAAGGTCTTGTTTTGATTAGACATCCACTACCAAAGAGGATTCAGACCCATTATGAACAACCATACCACCACCATCGATCCCACTCAACTTCACCCCTAACATAGCCAACTGGTGGACATCTTTCACCAACTCCCTCTTGCATTTATCTACATGAGCCACACTTCCCATAGACACTCTACTAAGTGCATCAGCAATCATATTGTCTTTAACCGAATGATAATGCACACTCATGTCGTAGTCCTTGAGGAGTTCTATCCACCTACTTTTCTTTAGATTGAGGTTTTTTTGGGTGAACACATACTGGAAGACTTTTATGATCGGTGTACACATCCACATGTACCCCATAGAGGTAGTGCCGCCAATTTTTCAATGCAAATACAAGGGCCGCCAATACAATATCATGGGTAGGGTAGTTATGCTCATGCACTTTCAATTGCCTAGAAGAATATGGTATAAATTTATCGTTTTGCATCAAGACACAACCCAAACCAATCTTTGAAGCATTGCAATAAATCACAAACCCTTCTAATCCTTCCGGTAGAGTTAAAATAGAAGCAGAGGTAAGTCGATCGTTCAAAGTTTGGAAAATTGTTTCACACTCATCCGTCCATATAAACTTCTGTAATAACCGATTAGACCTAAAAAGCTCCTAATGTCCGAAGGAGACAATAGTCTAGGCTAATTCTTGACCGCCTCCATTTTCTTAGGATCAACCTTGATCCCATCACCGAACACTATGTGACTAAGAAATTCCACCTCTTTCAACCAAAATTTGCACTTGCCAAATTTTACAAACAATTTCCTATCCCTCAAAGTTTAGAGCATAATCCTTAGGTGATTCTTATGTTCTTCCTCATACCGAGAGTAAATCAAAATATCGTCAATGAAGACAAAAACAAAAGTATCAAGGTAGGGTTTGAACACCCTATTCATTAGGTCCATAAACACCGTTGGTGCATTCATTAACCCAAGACTCATTACTACAAACTCAAAGTAGGCATACCTTGTCCAGAAAGCAGTATTGGGAATGTCACACTCCCTCACCCTTAGCTGGTGATAGCCGAACTGAAGATCGATCTTAGAGAAGTGACTTTCTCATTGCAATTGATTAAACAAGTCATCTATTCTAGGGATTGGGTACTTGTTATTAATATTCACTTTGTTCAATTGACAGTAGTCCATGCACATTGGAAACGACCCATCCTTCTTCCTTATAAATAGCACAGGAGCACCCCATGGAGAAATACTTGGCCTTATGAACCCTTTTTCTAACAAGTCCTTTAGTTGTCCTTTCAACTCCTTTAATCCGTCGAGACCATTCGGTAAGAAGGAATAGAGATAGGTTGGGTACTATGGAGGAGATTGATATCGAAATCGACTTTCCTTTTTGGAGAGATACTGGGAAAGTCATTAAGAAAGACATCGGGAAACTCATTAACTATGGGGACTGACTCAAGAGGATGACTTTTAGAGTCGACATCCCTAACCCTCACAATATGACAGATGCAACCCTTAACAATCAACTTCCAAGCCTTAAGACAAGAAATAAACTTATCCTTCACTATCAAATCACGACCCTACCAATCAAGAATGGACTTATTTAGAAATTGAAACTTGACTGGATGAGTCCTACAATCTATGGAAGCATAATATGCATGCAACCAATCCATCCCTATTATAACATCAAAATCTACCATGTCAAGCTCTATGAGATCACAAGGGACAACTTTATGCAAGATGGACACGAGATAGCCCTTATAAACCTTTCTAGTAATAATCGATTCACCAATAGGGGTATACACCAAATAAGTCTCTACTAACAGTTCAGGTAATATATCGAACCTATTAGCTAATAGAGTGATAAATGACAAGTTTGCACCCAAATCTAACAATGCATACACATCAAAAGTAAAGACCTTTAATATACCGGTAATAATATTTGGTGCTTCATTAATTTTTTGCCTCCCATATAAGGCATAGAAGTAGTTGTTGCGTTGACCACCTTCTTAAGCTTGTTGGCCATGAGCAACTTGGCCTTGAGGACTACATCCACTACCACCTCTACAATCCCAAGCATGATAACTCGGTTTTCCACATTTGAAGCATGCATTGGAGCCCGCCAAGAACTCCCCTTTGTGTGTCCTTCCACAATTCTTCCAAGTGGAGAAAGCTTGGGTACCAACATTTTCTCTTGGGACCATCGGATTAGTGCCCTTTTCCTTGTTGAACTTGGGAGGAGGAGTATTGGTGGAACCTTGTCCCATAAACTGTTCCCCACCTTGGCCCTAGCCATTGTTACCGTAATCGGACCTTTGAGGGTTAAACCCTCTACCATCCATTCTATCCCTCTTGAAACCTCTTGATCTCTCCTTCAACTTCTCTTCTTCAATTCGCTCATCGTAAGTCATTAACTAGGAGATGTTCATATCCATTACCAACATGGCCATTTTGCACTCCTTGGACATCAAGCTTGAGACATCAGAAATGAACTTGTTCATCCTTGCCCGAGGATCAGAGACCATGAAGGGATAATACTTTGACAACTTAGTGAATTTGAGGGCATACTCCCTCACACTCATATTCCCTTAATGGAGGTTGATGAACTCTTGGATCTTGGCCTCCCTTAGCTCTAATGGAAAGAAGCAGTTTAGAAAGGCACCTTTGAACTCATCCCATCCTATTGGCCCTATCTCTTCATCTTTCTCAAAAACCCATTGTTCATACCAAACTCGTGCCATACCCTTAAGTTGATAGGACACCAACCTGGCCTTCTCATTTAGAGGCACATCCATGATATCCATAATCCGGTATACCTCATTGATGAACTCTATAAGGCCTTCATCTATTTTAGAACAACCAAACTCGAGCGGATTCATCCTTTGAAAATCTCGAATCCTATAAGACAAATTTTGCATTTGAGGAGGAGGAATGCCTTAATTTCCTTGGTTGACTACGTCTTGACCCAAAAACATGATGATATTGTGAAACTCCATATGAGTTACCCCTTCCTCATGATATGGGGCATCAAGAACTAGAGGAGCTTGGTCCTCATCATCAAACCTTGCACTTGGAGGTTCTCTTCCTCGAGGCATTATCTAGAGAACATTAAATAATTTATTAGTTAGAGGAAGACTTATGATACTCTAGGGCATGACTTGAATTTGAAAGAAGTAAAAATCTAAACGTCTTATAGTCTCCTATTTATAGTTGTGGCGTACTTCAAAACCATGAACAAGACCCTATTTGATATGGTATATTAGATTTCGAGGACTATTTCAAAACCTCAAGCTCTGATACCAAGTTTTTCATGACCAAAGCTTAGGGCCTAAATGCGATACGACGAATAGGGCACCCGAAGGTACCTCATCTAAGCCTCTTAGCATTCACTAAGCTTTTCATCGGTAATTATAATCAAACAAGAGGAAATATAAGGGATAATAAGACTAAGGGTTCCACATAGAATAGGAGTCAACGTCATCTTAACCATCAAAGATTTTGTCCAACAATACCTTCTACATTTAAGACTTGGAAGGTGCTAAGACATATCCCAATCACACACTCAAGATATAACTCAAAAGTACCAAAAGTAACTTAATAGTACATACAAAGCATAAGATAGAAAGATAGGGATATTGTCCCTAAAACATGGGAACTCACCAACTAGTAGTAGCCTTCAACGATAAACCTAGCCACAGGGAGGAGAGTGTGGAGCAACGTCGGTACCTACATAGTGATATCATGTAGGCAAAAGTATGCATTAGTACTTTGAATGTGCTAAGTATGTGAGTATGCTATGCAATGAAGAATATAAGGGACATTTATAAGCAATATGAATAAGAGAATGCATGCATGAGAAATCATCAAATGAAGCCTTAAAACATTCATTTTGTGGGAAGATGACCATAACCGATATTTAATACATGTGAGTTATTACATGGAATTCAACATAACCCCCTACATTGTCACAAAGAGTCTACTTGCCGGGTAGAACTCTGTCAATTTTAATTATTTCTTTAACTTAAACTTTAGTGGCTAATCGTGGATCCACTAGCCTAAATAGCCTACAAGGGACCTTATATTGGCGCATAGTTAATGCAACATGAGACTTTACTTAAGGACCCCTACATTTAGTTATCATAATAATATAAGCATTGTATAAATTAATCATCAAATCATCATTCGATGGAATAGCTCATTAAAATATTTTATTTAATACAACACGAGAATTTTTCTGTCACATTGAAAGCTTGCTTAGGCGAAGAAGCCCTTTCATCATTCAATCATTTCATCACAAGACTCCCTTATTAAAAACATTTACTTCATAAATTTCATTTGGAGTCAAAAGCTTTCATTTCAACTTCAATTTAACATAAGGAAACTAGGTGGGTTCATTTCATACTCCTTCAAATACATTTAAAGAATTCTTGCATGCTTGAGAGTGTTGGAAATGCATCAAAATATACACATCTTAAACAACCCACCATATATATACTTCAAAACCACTTTCAACCCTTCATATAGGCACTTTAACAAATCACTCATTTCATGCAATTGAGAATCAATAGACATCAATATACGTAAATAAACTTAAAACATATCATAATCTATGCATTTTGAGTCATCATGTGAAAGCCTATGAGAATTCATTATTTGGAAATTAAAATATCAAGTTGGGACAATATTTAGGCTCCATGGATGGAAGAACCCATGGATAAAACATACATACCTTGGGGGAAAACAAATCCCGAATGAAGACTTGAGGAGGAATGGAGACTTGGAGAGGTCTTGAGATAAAACCCTAATTTTTCCTTGGAATTCTTGGGAGAGCTTGAAAAGATCGGATATGTAAGTCTTGAGCCTAAGTGTGTAGAATGAGGTCTTGTAAGGTTTTATGGGATTTAGATGGGTGGATTCTACCCTCAAAATGATACTACTTGAATTAAGAACGCAGGAAAAAACAAACCGTCCCTTTTAAAATCTAACTGGAACTGGCTTCACAGTCTGTGGTTCTCACCACAGCCTGTGGTAAGGGACTTGGAAAATATTTTGGTAAGGGACTTCAGGGCAGTCTCTGAAGTTTTATTATGGAAGACCTTCACGGTCCATGAAGATCATGATGGGTCGTGAAAGGTGGCCGTGGTGTAGGTCTTGCAAGAGGCCTGCAGAGTGACCACCATGGGGATGCACCACAATCCATGGAGTGTTTCACAATATGTAGAAGTATTTCATGGACCTTGCCTTGGGAAAATTCCTAAGGGTCTTGGGGAGGGGCCACCACGGAGGGCTTCACGATCTGTGATTCTCACCATGGTCCATGGTGCTTATCGTGGTCCCTTCTCCGTAGGTCTGAGTCTCTAATTCTCTACCACAGTTTTTCACCATAGTGCATGTTGCTTACTATGTCCCGTGATGGCTTCCGTGGTCATCTCCTAGTGCCAGTGTTCTGCACTTTTTGAGAATTCATCCTTTGCTCCTTGGTTTAGGACCTTTCACATTTTTGGAGTCTTTCAACTCTTTCACAATCAGAGTGTCACTTAGTCACCCTATGTCCATCTTCTGGAGCTTAGCCTTGTATGAAGCATTTGAAACATGAGGCCTTCCTAGTACCTCATTGATGGTCTGGTCCATGGGAACATCCATCCTGCAGATACGAATAGTGGGGTTGGGGTCTTCCCAAAACATGATTGGGAGTATGTCATAAAACTCTCTTACCTAGAATAAATGCCCAGAAGGGGTATCCACTACATATGGACACTATCCAAACTCCTCTATCCGAGTATGGAAGTTTCTGCCTTGTTCCACACCCCTCATACAGAAAGTACTCTCATAATAGAAATCGATCCTCCGGTAAACTTGAAATCTTTCCTAACTAGCAATATTGAGAAAGCTCTCGTAAGCTAATATATGATTTTGTTAGCAGCCATTGAGTGTTAAGTATTCAATATTAACAAATAGTGGGATTAAACCTCATAAGAAGCAAGAAAAAAAACAAACTTCGGAGAAAAATCCAACTCTTGGTCGGACTAGGAGACTACTGCCTGTAGCCTCCCGCTATAGCGGACTGCATCCTGATAGGGTGAGGCTTCTAACCCGGAATTTATCCTCTATGGTGGGGTCTCTATAGGTGCAACAATGGAGCCTCTTAGCTCAAAATCTCTTTTTCATAATTCAAGTACAGATCAGTGTTCGTAGAGTACCCTACTACTAATTCATGCTATAATTTGGGCAATATAACTACTAGCATTCGCCAAAATTGACATTTTCAAACCAAAAGGGACCTTTCACTTTATCTACCATTTTGAGCTCATTGTTAGCCATAAACTCAGTAACCCTTATGCCTAGAATGCTGTGGGGGCATTGTAAACATAAGTATAACACCCCAAAAATCACTAAGCTAAAACTCGAACTATTCTTTATATGTCTATAGGTTCGTACGGGGTGACTCTTAGTTGTGTATAGTGTTAAGGTCAATTATTTAGAGTGGGGATATATTTGGAGATGTTTTAAGGTCACAAGAATCCTCTAGCACAAAGTTAAGTTGAAAGTTTCCTTACTGATTGAGTTACAATATAAGATTTTACTTAGGTCAAATTCAAACAATCATATATCCTAGAACATAAATGATTAAGTGGCCAATGACCTATCAAATTAAATTCTTTAAGTTCTCTATCCAACTCTAGCTAGTTTGCCTTATTTGGAGTTTGGAGTAAAACGTTATGCCCATTTTAGTAAAGTTCCGTCAGAGGTAGATTTTGGTGAGTCTTTATTTTTCGAAGGAGAACTCGTCATGCTATTTCCCTATTTTCAGACTTATGTTTTTTAATTATGTTTGGTAATCTAGGACCTTGTCCTATGCTCCAACTGAAGTTAGTAGATGCATGTCTAGACTATATGAGTATTTTAAAGTCATTTGGCCTTTATATTTGATTTCTCCTATTTTTGAGATTCATTATATTGAGACTTTTCTACAATTTAAGTAATCTTCTATTTCATGCTATGTAGCTAAGAGGCTTTGTTGGAGTCGTTCGAGATTTTAATTATCGTGTCACACCTAGGGTCTAGCATGGGTCATGACAAACTTGGTATCAGAGCATAAGGTTCAAGTGTCCTAGGGAGTCTTACATGCTGCATCAAGTAGAGTCTTCTTCATAGGTGTAAAGTGTACCACATCTCTAAATAGGAGGCCATGGGACGTCTTAAGAAAAACATCACTTCTTTAATGATCTTATTGTGTGATAGACTTGAACTCTATAGGGATTCCTCTTAATTCGTGTCCTACACATTTCAAAATATGTATCATCAAGAAGAAAACAGCCAGAAGATTAATCAATATGGTAGCCTTTCCACTCCGGCAGACCCTCCCTCAAATGTAAATATTTCTAATATAGAGTTTTGTGATGCCATCTTGTTATTGGCTTAGGTAGTGACCACTCAATTTAATCAACAAATGGTAACTCTTATGAACACGAGTGTTAAGAAAAAGAAATAGGTGAAAAAAAGGAATATTAGGAGAAGAAATCACTTTACTCATCAGAAGATGTCAAAAGGAGAAGCATCTGGCTATTGTTCTAGGAATGATGATAATAAGGAAAAGTCCTACCCCTTATATGGCAACTGCAGAAAGAACCATTAGAGAGGTTGTTTAGTCGATACCAGAGTATGTTTTGGATGTGGAAATATTGGACACAAGATGAGGGATTGCCCTTCAATTGCCAAAAATAATGAGGACAGTTATCGGCGAGCTCAGCCTTACCCTTCTTCAGGTCATCCGTCTCTAGAAGGTACTTCATCGGGTATGTAATGAGTTTTTGGTTTGGTGTTATGTTGGTATGGCTTGAATTTATGTTCTTTATGCCATAATTTACGTTAGAACCCGAGTGGTTGAGTTTCCTTGTTAGTTGAAGTGTTGTCTCCTCCTGTCTACTCTTATGAATTCCTATGTTTCAACTTTTCTCTGTCTTTTCATATACATGCATATTCATAAAGTTTATTTTAAGCTATATTTTATGTTAAGTTGAAAGTCTCATGGCTTATGTATATTAATTATGTCATTGCATTCATGTTGCGTTGATAGTCCTCCTTCCATGCTCTATTCATGCTAGCTTGAGTCTCATTAAAGGACGAATGTTTCCAGGGGTGGATGTTGTAACGCCCCAAAAATTTCTAAGATAAAACCAAAACCATTCTTCATATGTATAGGGTCGCACGGGGTAATTCTTAACTGTGCATAGGCATTATCATCAATTCTTTAGTGTGGGGATAGATTTGGAGATGTTTTAAGGTCACATGAATTCTGTAGCACAAAGTTGAGTTTAAACCTTCCTTACCGATTGAGTTTTGTTATAAGATTTTATTTGAGTCAACTTCAAATGATCATATTTCCTTGAATATAAAGAATTAGGTGACTCATTACCTATCAAATTAAAGGTCTTTCAATTCTCTTTCCAATGCCACCAAGTTTTCCTCATTTGGAATTTAGAGTAAAACATTATGCCTATTTTAAAGAAGTTCTATCTGGCAGTCACATGTTCACAACCACCTTCACGAGCCTTGAAGACATTCACGTACTGAGAAGGCTTTCGTGGAGCGTTTCCTGCACAATTTTTTTAGAATCTTCCTACACGCGTCGCATGGTTATTTTGATCCTTCCAATGCTTTTAAACCCTATTCTAAGTCATTTTGAGTGTTTTTAAAGGAGTATACATTCACTAACTAGTTTTTCTCTCATAATTATCAATCTAAACATCCTTGTGTCAAGAAATTCTCTCAAAACAAACCCAGGGTTCCTCTTCTCCATCAAGAATCCCAAAGCTTTGAAGTCAAAATATTCAAGAATCAAGAGAAGTCTTCTATCAAAGGTTTTCCCAAGGTTTTCTTCCCAAATCAAGCTAGAGTTTCAATAAATCAAGCCTTTTTTTCAATTTCAAGGCTAGAATTCATTAAGGTGTCTGGTTATTCATCCATGAATCCTTCCATCCATGGAGTCCCAAGGTTTTCTAAATTCTCTTATTCCATGAATTTCTCCTAAATTTTAGTTTTTGATCAAATTGTATATGTCTCAACTCAATTATGTTATTGTTCAATGTTAATGGTCTCTTCATACATGATTTCAGTTCAATTCTATGTTTTCAAAGTATTTTATGATGACCCGTGTATTATGACTACTTTATGATTTCCAATTTTTGATTCACGATCATGCATGCACCATTAGCTTATGAAATATGATTTTTAATGATGTTTATTGATGAAGTATGAATTATGGGTTTTCAATGAAGACAAAGGCTACTTCAAAGTAAAGTATTCCATCATGAAGGTTTTCCATAATTTTTCTATGAATAAACTTATATTGATTTAGATGCTTTAGATAAGTATATTTATGAATATAATATAATGACATGATATGTTGAATGAGCTATTCATATAATTTTTAAGTATTTAGGATGAACTTGGGATTAGTAGATTCTTACCATCTTCAAAGCTTTTGATATATTATGTATGATATTCCATTGAGAGTTGACCTAGTGACGAGTGGACCTTGGTATAGAGGCTTACCCGTTAGTAGAGGCATAAGACCGTTAGTAGAAATTCCATTATTCCATAACTACGTTCCACCGTAGAAAGAAGGATCACCCGTTATTAGAGGCTTGATTCCTTAGAAAAGGTCACCCGATAGCTGAGGCTTGATTCTTTGGTAACTTAGTGGATCCATTTAGGCATCATGGTTCTTACCTTGGAAATAATGGTCCCTCTCTTTTCGGTGTGTGGGGTAAACACCGGACTCTATATTATAGCTCATATGGTTTATATTGGTTAATAGAAATCTCTCACAAACTCTTATGATTTTCTCACTATGTTATATTCGACTTATAATTTTTTTACGAGGTTGCATTGACCATATATTATGTTTCAGATAATGTTTTTAAAGGTTTTTAAATTTGTTTGGATTGGTCATTGCATTATTATGATTTACGACATGCATTACATATTCTCCATACTTAGTATATTTCATGTACTAACGTATCTCATAATGTAGTATGCGACTCTCATCCTCCTGCACGTGGCTAGTTGGTGATCCACTCAGAGTTAGCTTTTGGTGTGTCTTAATTATTCGAGGGAAAACTCGTCATGCTATTTTCCTATTTTCAGACATATGTTCTTTCATTATGTTTGGTGAACTAGGAGCTTGTCCTATGCCCCATATGAAGTTAGTAGAAGCATGTCTAGACTATATGAGAAGGTTTAAGTCATTTGGCCTTTATATTTGATTTATCCTTTTTCAAGATTCATTATATTGAAACTTTTCTGCATTTTAAGTTCTTATATTTTATGCTTGAAATTATCATGCTATGTATGCTAAGTAGTTTGGTTGGAGTCCTTCGAGATTTAAATTTTCATGTCAGCCTAGGGCCGTGATAAACTTGGTATCAAAGCACAATCTTTAAGTTTCCTAGAGAGTCTAACATGCCATTTTAAGTGGAGTCTTGTTCATCGATATGAAGCATGCCATATCTCTGAATAGGAGTCTACGAGACATCTTAGGAAAAACATCACTTCTTTCATAATTTTATTGTGCGATAGAGTTGAACTCTATAGGAATTCCTTCTAACTCGTGTCCTACGCATTTCAGAATATTCCTCATCAAGAAGAGAGAAGCCAAAAGAATGATCAAGATGGTAGCCTTTTCACTCCTGTAGACCTACCCTCAAGTGTTAATATCTCTAATGTAGAGTTTTGTGATGCCATTTTGTTATTGGCTTGGGTAGTGACCGCTTTATTGAATCAACAAATGGTAACTCCTGTGAAAACGACTGTTAAGAAAAGGAAATGGGTGAGCAAAAGGAATATTAAGAGAAGGAATTACTTTAATCATCAGAAGATGTCAAAGGGGAAGGCATTTGGCTTTTGTTCTAGAAAGGATGATGATAAGGAAAAGTCCTACCCCTTATGCGGCAAGTGCAAAAAGAACCATCGGGGAGGTTGTTTAGTTGGTACCGGAGTTTTTTTTGGATGTGGTAAGATTGGACATAAGGTTAGGGATTTCCCTTCGATTGCCAAAAATGATGAGGATAGTCATCAGCGAGCTCAACCTTACCCTTCTTCATGTCATACTTCTCGAGAAAGTACTTTATCGGGTATGTTATGATTTTTGGTTTGGTGTTATGATGGTATTGATTGAATTTATGTTCGTTATGCCATAATTGATGTTAGAACTCGAGTGGTTGAGTTTCCATGTTAGTTGAAGTATTGGCTCCTCCTGTCTACTCATACGAATCCCTACATTTCAACTTTTCTATGTCTTTTCATATGCATGTATGTTCATAAAGTTTATCTTAAGCTATGTTTTCTCTTAAGTTGAAAGTCTCATGGTTTATGAATATTAAATGTGCCATTGCATTCATGTTGGGTTGATAGTCCTCTTTCCATGCTCAATTCATGCTACATTGAGACTCATTCAAGGATGAATGTTTCTAAAGGGGGATATTGAAACACCCCAAATATTTCTAAGCTAAAACCCGAACCATTCTTTATATGCCTGCAGGGTCGTACGGGGTGATTCTCTATTGTGCATAGGTGTTAAGCTCAATTCTTTAGTGTGGGGATAGATTTGGAAATGTTTTAAGGTCACAAGAATCTTCTAGCACAAGGTTGAGTTGAAAGCTTCCTTACCAATTGAGTTTCGATATAAGATTTTACTTGGGTCAACTTCAAATAATCATATCTCCTTGAATATAAAGAATTAGGTGTCTCATTACCTATCAAATTAAAGGTCTTTTAGTTTTGTTTCCGCTGCCACCAAGTTTTCCTCATTTAGAATTTAGAGTAAAATGTTATACCCATTTTAAAGAAGTCTTGTCATGCTATCGCATGTTCACGACCCCCTTCATGGGCCTTGATGTCATTCACGGGTCATGAAGGTTTCCATATAGCATTTCCTGCATAATTTTTTAGAATCTTCTTGCATGCGTTTCAAGGTTATTTTGATCCTTTCCAAAGCTTTTAAAGCCTATTCTAAGTCATTTTGAGTGTTTTTAAAGGAGTATATCATTCAATAGCTTGTTTTCCTTTCATAATCATCAATCTAAACATCCTTGTGTCAAGAAATGCTCTCAAAACAAATCCAGAGTTTCTCTTCTCCATCAAGAACCCCAAAGCTTTCAAGTCAAAATATTCAAGAATCAAGATAAGTCTTCTATCAAAGGTTTTCCCAAGGTCTTCTTCCCAAATCAAGATAGAGTTTCAAGAACTCAAGTCTCCTTTTCAATTTCAAGGCTAGAATTCATTAACATATGTGAGAATTTATCCATGGATTCTCAAGGTTTTCTAAATTCTCTTATTACATGAATTTCTCATAAATTCTAATTTTTGATCAAATTGCATATCGTTCAACTCATTTACCTTATTATTCAATGTTAATGGTCTTTTCATACATGATTTCAATTCAATTGCATGTTTTTAAGGTATTTTATTATGATCCGTGTATTTTGACTAATTTATGATTTCCAATTTATGATTCAAGATCATTCATGCACTCTGAGCTTATGAATTATGATTTTTAATGATGTTTATTGATGAAATATGAATAATGGGTTTTCAATGAAAACAAATGTTACTTCAAAGTAAAGTATGATATCATGAAGGTTTTACATGATTTTTCTACGAATAAGCTTATCATAATTTTGATGCTTTGGACAAGTATATTTATGAATATGTTATGATGTCATGATCTGTTGAAGGAGATATTCTTATAATTTTCAAGTATTTATGATTAACTTGGTATTATTAGATTCTTACCATCTTCAAAGCTTAAGATATATTACGTATGATATTCCGTTGAGAGTTGACCTAGCACCGAGTGGACCTTAGGATAGAGGCTCACCCGTTAGTAGAAGAATGAGACTGTTAGTAGAAATCTCATTATCCCATAACTATGTGCCACCATATGAAGAAGGATCACCCGTTAGTAGATCCTTGATTCCTTAGAAGGGGTCACCCGATAGTTTAGGCTTGATTCTTTAGTATCTTAGTGGATCCACTTAGGCATCATGGTTCTTATCTTGGAAAGTACGGACCCTCTTTTTTTAGTGTGTGAGCTAAACACCAGACTCCATGTTATAGCTCATATGGTTTATGTCGGTTAATAGAAATCTCTCACAAACGCTTATGATTTTCTCACTATGTTACATTCGACTTATGATTTTCTTACGAGTTTGCATTAACCATGTATTATGTTTCACGTGATGTTTTTAAAGTTTTTAACTATGTTTAGCTTGGTCATTGCATTATTATGATTTACGACATGCATTGCATATTCTCCATACTTAGTACATTCCATGTACTAACGCATACTTTTGCCTATATTGTCTCATTATGTAGTATCCGACTCTCATTCTCCTGTACATGGCTAGTTGGTGATCTACTTAGAGTCAGCTTTCGGTGAGTCTTCATTATTTGAGGGAGAACTTGTCATGCTATTTCCCTATTTTCAAACTTATATTCTTTCATTATGTTTGGTGAGCCAGACGTTTGTCCTTTTCCCCATCTGAAGTTAGTAGAGGCATATCTAGACTATATGAGTATGTTTATGTCATTTGGCCTTTATATTTGATTTATCCTATTTTTGAGATTCTTTATATTGAGACTTTTCTGCATTTAAAGTTATCTTCTATTTTTTGCTTGAAAATGTCATGCTATGTATGCTAAGAGGCATGGTTGGATTCCTTCGAAATTCTAATCATCGTGTCATGCCTAGGTCTTAGCTTGGGTCGTGACAGTAAGGGAAGCACCCATGATTTGGAATTCCACCAAATCAAGGCAAAACATTAAAAATTTGAGAAACCAACCCAAGTTCTTTCCTATTCACCCTATTTCAAGCATTTATAGATCTATACTCATGTAATGAAGTAAGGCAAGTTAGAGTTACGATTATTACCTAGTTTCTGACGTTGGAAGCTAAGTGATCGGGAGGGGAAAGTGTTGTTTTCAGGTGTAATGGGGAAATATTGGCAAAAATAACCATTTTTGACTCCTATATTCTATTTTCACCCACTATATCAGGAGGGTGGATGTTATAGAGGTACCACTATAGAGGGAATATTTCTTTTATTGTGGGGCCCAGACCATTGAGTGGGAATTTTTTTGTCATTTCAATCGTTAATCTCCCTGTCCTGGTATTTTAGCCCCATGTTACTTGAACACTCAGGAGGGGGTTACTCTAATTTGTTTCAATTTACGTAAGACTATAACTGCGCTGTTAGGGTAGAACGATAGGATTCAAAGGATAGCTTCTTCTTTTCCTTCTGCCTTAGAAATTCTTCGGAGAAAAATGATGGTAAATTAGTTTACAGTGTAATGACCTGTCAATCATTGTTAAAAGGAACCTTATTGTGGGTTACAGAAGTATTTGAAATAAGGATGAAACAAAAAAATTGGAATTTTAAATTTTATTCAGGATGACATCATCCCGTTATAGAGATAATTTTCCCACTATTGTGCCACCTTTGTAGCGGTCGACAAGTCTCTATAGAAGGATGACGGGACCAATAATCAAGGATGCAGATTTATTATTTGAACTTCTTCTTTTCAATTGTAAAAAAAATGAGAGTTGCTCCAAAAATCCTCCTAGGCTGCACCAACTGTGAGAGCAATGGAAAGGAATGTTTGCTGCACAAAAGGGGTAAAACCAATGGATTCCAAGCCTACTTCTTTCATGATTTGCCTCCATGGAGTCAGAAGTTCGAGTTCAAACTTCTGCAACTGTTGCTTGGCATTCAGGTTGGCTAGGTTTAACTTTGTATTTACACCTATTTCTAATTCATAATATATTGTAGAATGATGGGAGATTTCATACCTAGGCCTTCAAAAATAGAGTCTGGATGGCTAATACATGTTGGTTATTACTGCTTAGGATGGAAAATTATTGTGTAGGTAATATTGATCCTATGACTGAGGTTGGGTGTATACTCTATGGCTATTAGTCTTTGGGTGATCGAATTTGATGTGGTTTCATGGAACTTGTAATGATTAAGTGTAACAAAATTCCTGGGTTATAGTGAAATTCTGGGACTTGCTGTAAACAAGGGGAATGGGATGAACGGGAAGTGTACTAATTCATGGTAATAGGAAAGGAAATTCCCGAGGATGAATGTACATTCCTAATTAGGTTCAGTATCGAGCTTTATTTTTATTCCTATATGTGGGTATGTTAACCTTTTCAATTGTATTGCTTGTACAATACATGTTTAGGAAATTAAGAAATAAATCTGGAAGGATATTGTGTCATCAATCTCATGTATTGAACTTGTCTTATATGCTTGTGGTGTTACAAGTGTGGTTGTATTAATTATGGTTGTGATTGTGTGATATATGCAATTATTCGAATGGCTCGGGTACTGATACGCCCAAATTATACCTCTTTAAAGAAGTATAATACGATCGTTGTAAAATATAAAATTCAACTAGGTTGGGGTCGAATTCCACTGGGAATAAGGCGAGAACAAGTTGTATGCAGTTATTTACTATTAATAACTTATTTCCAGAATAAATAAAAAGTATGGAAAGATTTGGGATTTCTTTTCGGTGTCACTTTGTAACATGAAATAGTTCACAATATGCTTAATTCAGAACTTATAGAGAGAATTAACCAGGATCTTGGTTGACTGACTTCGGGTCAATACAGAATTTCACCTAGCATTACTAGTATACCAGCTTATCAAACTCATGCTATATTTAATTATTTTTCAACCAAATTACATGCATGTCACTTTTATTCTTTTGAACTAAAAGCGCTTATCTCAATTCAATGATAATTACTCAAAGTTGGTTAATCTTACTACAACATCAGCCATTAGATGAGTGCTAATCCTCGAATTCTTGTTATCAACTCTTTTTCCAGGTTTTAATATTTTTATTCAAACAAGTCAAACCTAGGGTAGGTTCTAATGTTTGCAACAACTGGAAATCGATTAATACGAAAGAGTTAACAAGATATATAATTGCAATATAAAGTTTATTTCGTAAAAACTCTTATTTTAGGTCAAGTCACCATGGATTCTATTACCCTTAGTTGTGGGTTTATCCACTCATGATGATTGAAACAAAGATGATAATTGCATTCATTTTATAAGAATTTGCTTACAAAAGGTAGAGGCTATCACACAATAATTGCATTCATTGAATAAATATTTTCTTACAAAAGGTAGAGGCAATCACACACTTTGATTTTAAATACTCATGTAAAACTATCATTTTCTCTCAATAAGTGGATTCTGTTCTTTGCTCAAAAACAAAATAATAAACTAAACCCTAAAAAATAATATTTATAGTCCTAGGAAATTGAAAATTTAATAAAAGAAAGTTGGACCTCCGATATCCGTCGGATGGTTTTCTTGATGGTCCATCACAGGTGTGATACTCCATCGCTGGTGCCATCTTGCTAGTGTCTTTGCTAAAATACCATTTGTGATAGTTAGCCTGACAGCCTGTTGCAGTCCGCTAGGTAGAAACCCCATTTTTATAGTTGATCTATTTGCCTTTGGTGCTGGCACTGGCCGTCCATTAGAGGTGTGATGGCCCATCAGGCATATCGTCAAGGTCCTATTTTGGCAAGACTTAGCCTCATTTTTCTTCCTTTTCCATTTTTACTTATTTACTGTACAATATAGTAGAAAACTATCAAAAGACACTATCGTTGCTTAAGAACTAATATTAATTCATAGTTAAAAGCATCAAATATCTCGCCAAATGCCAGTACATCAGCACCCTCATCTTAAAATATTTTCATGTCCTCAAGCAACACCTAACACCGTATTTACAAACTCATGTTCTATCAACATTCAGTGCAATTTCAAAACATTATTTCAATCAGTCATGCATATGTCTATGAAGTAATACATCAACTCAAAAGGATATAAGAATGACATCCGGATATCAACAAGAAACATGACATAAACCATTAACTATTTTCTCAACAATCAGCAATCAATAGTGGATACAAAAAACTAACACTTAAAGTACTATATGACCATTAACTATTTTCTCAACAATCAACAATCAACGTCCCTATCACTCACATATCAAGATTTATTTACGAGGGATAATACAAAAAACTAACACTTAGAATGAAATTCAAGCAATGCACACACAACCCATAGGCTTCCCCTTATTATTTTCGCACCAATTTTACAGACAAATGGAGTAGGATTACTATATGACTTGTTCGGCTTATAATGTAGGTTCATGGTAAAGGTAGGATAAATTTGGGAGTAGTGAGTACGCCCTCCTTCACACCATTTTCACCTTGCTTTCCTCTGTTTTTTCTTAGCCAGCCTTGTTTCTTCCTTTTGTTCCTCATTTTTTGTGATACTTTATATGTGACTCATCATTTTCTAATTCCTCAATTTCTCTCTTTTTTTACTTGAATATACTTATATTCAACTCATGATGACACACCACATCCCTAAGTTCTGATCATTATCAACCTATTGTTATTCATACCCCATTGCATCTTTATTCTTTATTCACAGTAACCATCCTCAACTTAGGCATTTTTCCTAAGCTAAGATACATGATGTCTAAGGAGGGACCAATGCCAAAAAAGCAGTTTCAAAATAAATAGGAAAGGTAAACAGGTTAACAACAAACATGTTTTCATTTCGGCTCAAAATTTAGGATCAAAGGACTACTGCATTCATTTGGTTGGTCTTATAGAATTAGTGGGCTAAATTCAAAAACGGCCTATGATCCTTTCCTATCCCATTATCTTTTAGCCAAAGCAAAATAAACCATGCAAGTTCTAGATGCATATACAAGGCAAGATAATACAAAAACACTCACATTAACACATGACATAGTATGCACTATCAACCTTGACTGCTACGTTTTATACACATAGCTTAAGTACAGTTGTTTCTTTCATAATCATCAGATGTCACAGTAAGATCCTCAACAATCTATATAATACACAAAACATTTCATACCACAAACTTTCACTCTTTACTGCTGTAAATATTTTTAGTACAAACTTATTTATACAGAATTAGACTCATATTTACTATTTGACACTCCTAAACATGTCGGTTCTACTTGATAGTACATAAGGAAAAAAATATGACAACAAAAACCCCTAGGTGATGTGATAGACTCACAAGTGCACCCCCTCAAAAACATATACATTATTCCCAATGCATCACAAAAATACAAGCAAGCTCAGAGAGTAAGGTTTAGCGGTGAAGATTTAAGCTTCAGAGTCTGGCGCTTGTGGTAGGGCATCAGTCACCGTAGTAACCTCAATAGTGGTGCTAGTAGCACCCGACACACTTAATGGTACATTGGGAGGGATCTCAATAGTTGGTCGTGAAATAGTATGGATTTGTGACTCCATGGAAATGTAAACTCCACTACTCTTAGTCATCTTTGCTCGCAATGTGCTAGAGGAAGCCCCTGATGCACGAGCACGTAGCTCTGCAAGTCTCAACTCATCTCCATGTAGCAACCTCCTCATAGTCTCTGTTGTCTGCTCCCTCTAAGCCCTCTCAATGTCCCTCTCTCGATGTCTCTTATTGATAACGTCTAAATATACTTCTCAAAAAGAAATATAAACAATCATTTGCAATATATTTACCAACTATGAGTCGGGGTTGATCCCACAGAAATTATGGCAGAATATCGTCAATAGCAAAATTTAATTTGGTAGTCATTATTCAAAAAAAGGGGATTTAAATTGAAACAAAAATAAAAGAATAACAATAGCTTAGAACTAAATATTTATTTGTGCTTAGATTATTAGAAGTAAGTAGGAATATGTTCTCCATAATTTTATAACTCAGCAACAATATTGTATTAGTGATCTATTTTGGTTCTTAGCATGCAAGATCGATAATTTAAATTCATCTAAGTGGTTGGTCTACTAAATAAATGAATATCACCGCACAACTTGGTTCGTCTATGGGCGTATGTTTTCCTAACCCTTACCCTTGATCCCAAATTAGCTATCGCTTTGTTCGTTCAAGGTATTAGATGAGGGTTGATAGCCTCAAATCTTCGTTGTATATTCCTTTTTTCCATTCGTTACCCCCTTGGTTCAACAAGTAATAATAAGGTGAGTTCTAACTCGGGCCCTTGTTAAAAAGAAATTAAAGCGAAGAGAAAAATAATACATGCATAAAAATCATTCAAGAATCACTTTTTACATTGACTTACTTCGATAATTCATCATGGTTTTCACAATACTAGTTATGAAATTTAGCTAGACATTATCTCAAAAATACAATCAAAATTTATAAAAACAAATTTGTTTGCGTCAATCATTACAATTTAAGATGATAGCTAAAATATCTTCCAAAAATAAAAAATACAAATAAATAATAAAGGAGAAAAAAATAATAAACCAAAATTCTCCGGTCTCCACAACAACGCTTTCAATGGTTTCCAAGCTATAAAATTCTAAGTTCTAGGTTATGTGTTAGTTGTAAGTACTTTGAAGAATTATTTTTATGGACTATTTATAAATGTAGATACCCCCAAATAAAATACTTAAGTCCAAAACAAATTGTAAAATCCAAATCCCATGAAATTGGTTTACTGTACGCGGACGTTCTCTAGAACAAAAACTAACCACCGCCTCACTATTTTGGTCTCTCATGCGTTCAAATGATGCCATGTGGTAGTGCACTTCAGATCCAATGTCAATTTGCTGATTTGGTGGTAATAATATTATATTAATTCATTAATCTATCTGCTTGATTTTCTTATATGATTACTTGTTTCTAATTTATTTATTCTCCAAATTTCTTTATTTTCACACTATTTTAATTCTACAAATAAAATACCCAACATAAAAATTCATAAAATGCATGCTAAAAACCGATAATGAGAAACATTATACGTGAGGCAAATAATATTTAAATATATATAATTTTGGCCTCACTTCACTTCTTCTCTTTTCGTCTCTCTTCCTCGTTCTCTACTACATGAAGCTTGTATGAGGCTTTAAGGAGTGTCCCCAATAAATCAATAAAAGGATCCTTCCCTTCTGATTCCTCAACCCCCAGAATTTGGAACACCTTATATGGTTTCTCTCGCGTCTCTCAAATATAAGCCTGAGCCTGTGCAAGTTCAGCTAAAAATCTGGCCAAATCAGGAATAGTAAACTCACGTAGTCGGTCATTCGGGCCTCCACATCATCTATCCAGGTATGTAAGTCACTGTAAGGTACCAAGGCCACTACGATTTCCCTATCAACAAATGGCCAATCTGCTCAGTAGGTAAATAAATAAGGAATTTCACCATCACAAGGCTTAATTCTTTGCATGAAAATATCCTACACTCTTCATCTGCTTTTCATGCCTATCAACTCTCTAAATAACTCTGACAAAGTTCACTGATGTGATGGCATAAGGTGATGGTTGTGGAAGATATTAAGTGGTATGAATAGTCTCACCAAGTGTACTTGAAACCTCTGATGCAGACTGTGTTTGAGTCAGTGTGGTTGTGCCTTTGGACGACGTGGGATTCTCTCCTGTCTTGGCCCCAGTCTGAGAGACTGGTCTAAACACCTATGGCACTGTCTTGTGCACCTGCTTTTCAAGTTGTGACTCATCCTTCATCTTTTCAAGATCAAACTTTCTCCTAACAACTATCTCCTCATCACTACCTACAAGAATGGTTACTCGAGCCTTTTTGTATAGGGCAGTCACTCAGCAAGGAAATGGTAATGATGTTTTTGACTTCCGAACTTTGTACCTGATCTCTCTAGAAATAAGGCTCCCTAAATCAATTGGGAAACCAGACAATAAACTTGACATCTCTATCATTTTATTCTATGCGAGAGTGTTATTACCATTCATGGGGAGCAACTTGAATCTCACAACGCCCCACCAAAATTTAGCAGGGAATATAAGGGACTCCTTCTAAAACCACTCTCTAGTGTTGGCGAACCAAGAGGGTTTCCCCTCTATCAGTACCTGTGAAAACCATGGCCTTTGTGGAAACCTGGTCCTCTATAGTAGTCAAACTCTATTATCCGTGGTGGTGGCACATAATCTGGTCCAAACAAGAACTTGTTGATTATTCCTACATATATATTAACTATTTTGCTTTGAACCGATAACTTTAGAAGCTGGGTTATCTCTCCCTTTTGTTGTGTCAGCCATCCATCAAGAGTAGCAATATAATTTGCATAGAACTCACGGACGATAGTTGGATAATAAATACCCAGCTCTTCCAACATACACTCAAGCTTATACTTTTTAAATAGCTTCTCAATGTCTAAGTTTTTGGGTAAGTCTGATGTTAGGATACTCGCCTGGTTTGTTATATTCCACTTTAAACTGCCCTAGGCTGTCACTACGAGTCCCTCATTATAGTACCTTTTTGGACCCTTTGACTCTCCATCTAATAGCATCACAGAATTTGGGAAATTTTGTTTTAATTTTCTTGCCCCAGACCTATTCTGGTACATCAATCCTTGTTGTTTAGGTTCCTAGGGCATTTCCTAAACAAACTTGGTGGAGGACAAATCAAAACTAGAGCTGGTGATGGAGTCATCTCCCTCGTTAGACTGGAGAGATTCATGTTCTTTCCATATAGCTGCTTTAGTATGATACACTAGAGTGTTGCTCCCAGGTTCGACGGCTTGAACATCCTCTTCCGAGCTAGTGGATTCATCCTGTAACTATTACTCCAACCATATTTGTGCACCACCACAAGTCGGTTTCATCTTGTGAGGCATTTGTACTTGTATAGAAAAAAATATTAATACACAAGAACACAACAAAATACAAGTGAAAATTGAAAAATTTGACCCACAACCACCAATGACGAAGTAGGCTGACGGATCGTCAACTGCTTGTTACCAAGAAAGTGACCTATGATAGTAAACCTGATGGGCCATCAGAGCTGTGAAGGACCATCAATACGATCGTCATAACTTTAAATCAATATTTTTTATTTGTCAAAGTTGACAGTTTGTCTGGCGGGCTATCATAGGTGCGATGGTTTGTTAGGCTCTTTACAGTTGAAAAATTGAAAATAATTATTGGCAGTCCATGTGATGATCCGTAACAGGTACATTATTATAATCCATTTCAAAATTTTCTTAGATATTTGTTGACATTTTGCTACATTATTAAGAATATCTTCTCTAATAAACCGTAAATTACATAATGTAACAAAGCGTCAACATCAGTTAAGCAAATTTAGGGATACTAAGACTTTGCCCTCACAATTTTTTGACAACACTAACGAGTACTCAGGCTTCCTCTATGTATCATAATAGTATAATTACCAAAGTGATGATTTCCCTTAGGAATATCATCACTCAATTTATCATTGGAAACTGTCACTTAACACTAAAAAAATCAAAATCTTTTTATGATTTTCATGATTTCACCAAAATTTTCTTTTATATACAGCAACACAAATACATACACACATATCAATTCAACTAAATCCATGTCACGACCCGAACTAGGGCCAAGCAGTGACATGGAGATCAAAATCCTCAAAGGCTCCAACCAAGCCTCTTGACATATTGCAAGCATATATAAGGTAAATTAAAGCGGAAATGACATAAGAAAATCTTAACACATGAGTCATAAATGTATGAGAGTATGAGAACATAGACTTTACATAGTTTTTCCACCGATTCCTCTACTAATCAAGATGGGTGGGGGCAAAAACATGTACCTATATAACCCTCATATCAAAGTAACATAAGTCTTTAGAAAGGAACAAACTCATAACTCACCCTCGATAGGATAAGGACTCACCAATCTTTGTAGGATAGCAACTCAACTAGCCACGTGTGGAGGGATGGATATGATCTTCGACCCCTACATTATAATACAATGCAGGCAATAAAGTATGTGTTAGTACATTTTAATGTACTAAGTATGCGGGCATGTCATACAACGTAAAGCATAAGATGCAATGATCAAAATAATAAACATGATATAGAAGAGGATAGATAAGGTCATGAGAAAAACCATAATGATCAAAGAATTAAGAGACATGATTGATATTATCAAAAACATAAAAGAGAGTATACATATGTGAGAGATAACTGTAACCGACATTAAGACCATGCGAGCTATAACATGGAATCTGATGATCTCCACATAGAGAAGGACGGAGACCACTTGCCAAGGTAGATCCATCTAATCATTTTTATCATTAAGTGTTGTAAGTGAATCCACTAGCTAGGCCATAAAGGCAATATACGGTGGCAACATAATTTAATTGACTAGAGGTTGCTACTAAGGCTTAGGTCGAGCCCCCCCCCCCCTCAACCTCAAAGTCCTCTCGGTGCTTAGTATATTAACCCACAAAACACCTATCATAATCATAATCATAGTAATAGATCATACTTGCATAAATCATAGCTTTTCATGATCATACTTCATAACATGTTCATAGGAATAGCTCATTAAGGATCTCAAGTCACCCATGAAGGATCTTGAGTATCCTTTTTCATTAAGTTCATCATCATATAATGGGGGTGCAGGCCTTCCATCATTACTCATTTTTTTCATATAACATCATTAGAGTCTTAGGTCACCTTCCTCATTAAGGATCCTAAGTCACTCATTTTCATAAACTTACATTCAACTCATGTTTAGAATATACTTGAGATAATACTTGAATAGTCATATTTGAAAACAACATCATGTGATTAAGTAGTAATTCATGCTTAGTTGGGAGGCTAAATCATAAATAAAACATAATTTATGCACTCGAAAGAGTAGTTGATGAGAGGTAAGGATCAAATATGTAAAAAAGGTAGTGTAGGGAAGAATCAGGATGGTGGCGCACTGCCGGTGCGTCGCTCCAGGCCTAAAACTTCATAGACCAGGGCATGGGGCACTGCTGGCAGACCGTCCCAGCCCTTAAACTTTAGAGGGGTGCTCTGGTGCATTGGTAGCGCGCCTCCTCAGTTGTTCCCCCACAAATTTCTAGTTTTTCATCGTATTTCAATCATATTCACCCCTATAATGAGATCCTAAGCCCTAAATCATAATACAATATTTATATATGTAAAATCTACCAATTTCTATGCAATTGTCATCAAATTATGATAGAATAGATTAGAAATCACAAAATACACCATAGTTCATAAAATAGATTTGGAATTTAGGAGACCCATGAATTAAAAACTTGAAATTAGGTGAATTAAAGAAGGAATTCATTGAACTCCATAGGTGAAAGGTATCCATGGATGAACACCCACATACCTTGAGTAAATTTCTTGAGAAAAATTAAAGATTAAATGGAGATTTTGAGAGGATCCTAGCTTGGTCTTCAATGGAAGTCTTGAGAGCCTTTTTGTAGAGAGAAGACTTTTGTATAGAAGGATTGGGAGAGGATGAGAAGAATTGGGGGTTTGGGGAATTATATAGATTAGGAATGTACTCCAAAAGTTGTCTAGATTCATTTCCTACTAAAATAAAGAAAAAGTCCATAATACTCTTAATGAATATATATACTTGACCCAACAATAAACCCACCGAGGTCATTTAGGCATTATATTTCCTTCAAAAATTTGGGATCTTACAACCCAAATCATGCTTGGTGATCAATCTCATCAATTAATGTTAATCCTTGATTTCAAGGCTACTCAGACTTCATCGCTGTTCAACCTAACATTTCAATTTCACCCAGCAGAACCTATTTAACCAAGATTGACCAATCAATATACCTTGTATTTGATGAAATTTACATGAACAATAATCAACTTGAGAACCCTTTTCATGTGATTGAACACCCTGAACCCTTCAAGTTTTTTAGAGTGATTTAGTGTAGAAAAACACGAGTAGAGGGGGTGGTGATGATAGAGATAATCATGGTCAGTGGATGATAGATTTGTGTTGCTTGTAACGGTCGAGTAGAAAGAGAGAAAGAGTGAGAAAGAAAGTCATAGGTAGGAGGGAAATGGTAATTTGAGTGTTTGAGTTAAATTTGCAAATTTGAAATTCTCAAAATTAATTATATGGGTTTTGTGAAGGGTTTGTGGTTGGATATGATTGGTCGGTTAGGTTTTGGGGATGGATCGGGTTTTAGGTGTATCTTTTATGGATAGATAGGTCAAATTTAAACTAGGGTTTCAGAAACTTAACTGGATAACAATGGTACATGCGACTGTCAGTCACTCTTGTGATGTTCCATCGAACACTCTAGCTTTATCGTCAAGATCAAATAGTATACCTCAAAAGTTAGAAAGTTAGATAAAAGGAGAAATCCCAAGAAAATGGAACCAATCACAGGTCTACGACTCCTTCTATGATTGTAGTCATTTTTATGACTCATAAAAACAAGTCATAGAGTGGGTTCGTGATCTAGTATAGGACAATTCTCAAGACAGACCCTAAGACTCAATAGGAAAAGTCGTAGTCCTATCAACGAGTCTTCACATGGAGTCGTAATAAAACTTTAAAGACTCCTAAATTTGCAGTTTTGCAAAACCTGCAGGACAAATGGGTCTACGACCCATAAAGACCTTGATGAGTCATAATTACGACTCATAGGAAAAGATCAGAACCCCTGAAATCAGGGTCTTCTTACACCTGCAGGATGACTTATGAAAATGAGCCGTAGGAATCATTACGAATCATAGAAATAAATTCGTAGGTCCAAATTCAGTTTTTAATGAGGGGTAATGTTGTCTTTTCCCAAATTTGGTTCAATAACACTATTATGGCCAAGTTCAAGACTATAACTACCCAACTCTTCAAAATTCCCCCTATTCTAATTCGTTCTTCTAAAAATCTCTAAGACATGATCAATCAAATTCCCTCAAGTTTCTCTCAAGCTCTCTTACAAATTCCCAACCTAAGGTTCTAAGTTCATCAAGGTTCTTCTTCAATTTTGAGTAACAAGGTATGTGGGGATTGATCCATGGGTTCCTTACACCCATGGAGTACCAATGTTTTCTTCAATGATCTCCTTAAATTTCATTAGTTTCTAACCCTAGTTTTGATAAATTATATTGGGTTGTTTCAATTTTATTTTTATTGATAGAAATAATTATTCTATGCATGTTTTTACATTAATTGAATGATTTCAAGTTGAATTATGAATGTCCATGCATAAAGTTATTTTAACCATGAATATGAAGTTCAAAGATGAGTTGCATGAATTTTGATTATGAAGTTCAATAATTTTTAACGAAAAGCTTTTATGAATGAAGTTGAGATTTATGATTGAATGATGAAAGTTATAATGATGATCAATGATGATCCAAGAAAGTTATTATGGTGTGATAAGTACAATTTTCAAATAATCACATTTAGATGGTGATAAGGACATTCTTATCAAAGTTATGGATTCCTATTAATCACTCAAATTAATAAGCCATTCTAAAAATTATTTTCATGTTGAAGTTAATGATGATGTTTTGATATTTTTAATGAATTCCATTGGATATTGAATAAGAATCGAGAGGACTTCTAGGTGTGTTTCGATCTGGTTACATAGTTAGTTACCCAATGGAATCCTAGTAGCAATCTAAAGTCCCAAACTATGTTGCCCCCGTAGGTTGCCTTTATGGCCTAGCTAGTGGATATACATATAGCTCTGGATGTTAAAGTTGTTCTTAGAGATTCTACCTTGGCAAGTAGCCTCTCTCTTCTCGATGTGGGAGTTACATCAAATTCCATGTTATAGCTCGCGTAGTCTTAGATATTGGTTAAACGTCTTATCACATACAAGTTATATGAAATGACGTAAGTTTTCCTATGAAGTTTTATGATGCATTGACCATAAGTTTTCATTATATTTCAAATGCTTTTAAGTTGTTTCATGCTCATTATGATTGGTCTTGCATCTCATGTCATATTTCTCATGTGCTATCACTTGTTCATACATATTTCACATACTTAGTATCTTTTATGTACTCACACGTATTTTGCCTATATTGTCTTATAATATAGGAGTTGATGACCACGTTCACATACTCATGGCTAGAGTTGACTTAGCACTCTCAAGTTGTTACTGGTGAGTCCTCATTTATCGAGGAAGGAACTTTCTTTTATCTTGATTAACTTGTTTTTTTTATGGTTCGGGTGAGCTAGGAGCTTGTCCTAAGCCCCTTATCAAGCATACACTTAGAGGCATGTTTAGACGAATAGAGTGATGTAGTACATTTTTGACATTGAGTTGAGTTTACTTTCCCTTTCGACATCTATGTTGAGTTGTTTCTTCTGCATAAATAATTTTCTTATGTATGTGATGTATGCTAAGATGTCTTGGTTGGGATCCTTTGGGTTTTCAATCATCGTGTAGGGGTGGGCGTTCGGTATTCGGTTCGGTATTTTCAAAATTTAGATTTGATAATTCGGTAATCGGTAGTTCAAAGTATATACCAAATACCGAACTTACAAACTTCGGTTCGGTAATTCGGTAATCGGTAAATAAAAATTCGGTTCGGTACGGTATTCGGTAATACCCAAATTTCTGCATCTTATAAGATCAACACAAATGCAAGCACTTTTTTTTACAAGATAAGTAGCCACAAACCATCTTAAAATAAAACCTAAAACTAAAAGGCAACAACAGGCAACAACAACAAAGTGCTTCAGCCTTTAGCTGCAACACACAACAACTAACAATAATACAATATAAGCTGCAACAATACACCAAGCAGCAGCACACTACAACACCTGCAGCAGCTCCCTACACACACTACAACACCAAGCAGCAACACACTACAACACCTGCAGGCTGCAGGCTGCACTGCAGCAACAATAAGCCAATAATTGGCAGGAGCAACAACAGTCAACAGCACCTGCAAGTCTGCAACAGCACGATGCAACACCACCAATTCTGAATATAAATTATTATTATTTTGCCTTAGACCATTAATTTTTGTTCCTGTAGCGTCACCAAAATTCACCAAATTTATTAATTAGTTGATCGTCAATATTAACACAAGTCTGGCCCAATTTTATGCGTATGTCATGAATCTGGGTGATTAATTCCACCAGATTTGGATCTCTTGACAGTTCATCAGTCAGGCCAATCAATGCCTTAATTCATATCACTTGTTCTCGAAGTTCAACATTCATCATCATCTTCGTATAGCAATGGTTTGATACCAGTTGCAATTATAGACAATGTTTTTTCATCACCACTGCTTGGTAGTCAAGTAAATTCTGCAGGATTCAGCCATACACACAAAAACGCATAAAGACTTAGAATATTTCATGCTAACATAAGAACACAAGTGCTTATAGGAAACTAATCCCAACAACATATCCATTGAAATTCCACAAGTGGGGTCTGGGGAGGATAGAGTATACGTAGACCTTACCACTACCTCATGGAGATAGAAAGGTTGTTTCCGATAACATCCAATACTTAAGACTAATTTTCAACTTCCTTTCAACACTTGATATATTTTTCAACTTGTGCCAAAACTTAGGATATAGTTCACATATCCTTTCTGTCAATGCCATGCCTTCAACGTACAATCTACCTTGCCCTTGTATAGCCGATATCACTGCTTGCCCATAAGAGACCATGAACCTGTCCTTTTCCCACCTTCGTCTAAGTTTGTCTTGCCAACACTCAGTCGCCTTAGACTTAGTTTCACATCTTGCCAAGAATAGAGAACCAAGAATGCTGCTATATGATTTTTCCATTAACTTATACTTACACCACTTAGCTTCTTTTCCTTGTGAACACAGAACAGGAAAAATGCATAAATAAAACTCTTCTAAAAGTCAAGTTTCTAACAACAAATGCTATCAGAAGTCAGAACACAGTCCAAAATTTCCCTATACTTAAACAATCTATCAAGTAACTAGAAGTCTAGAACCACATACTTTTTCTCACTTCATCTACGCCCAAAAGCCAAAAGCCCGTGATTTTTAAGTTTTAACTGAATTAAAAGGTTAGAAACCTAACCTTTTTGAAAATTGATTTTTGTGTTTAAGATTTTTCTGTCTCAAAAGAAATCAATAGTAGAGGTTTCATAATCTTAAAAATAAGATACGGCACCTTAGAAAATTTGGACAAAGAAGGTAAGTTACCTTAGAAGATTTGGCCCGAACCTGCTGATCTATCACTCCAAAGTTCAGTCTCGTGATATCCAGGTAGACTCGTACAACCGTTTCGCCTTCAGAACCTCTTCCCGATAAACTCCAAAGCCACTAATTTCTTATACCAATTTTGTTGAAGAAGATTCAGCCATAACCAAAAAAGCTTTTGCTTTCTGAGAAGTGAGTGATGACTGATGACTAGTTGACGACGAGAACTGAGAAGTGAGAAACTGAGAAGAACTGAAGAAGTGATTAAGTGAAGAACTGAAGAAGAAGAAGTGAAGAACTGAAGAAGAAGAAGTGAAGAACGAGAGAAGTCAGAGAACTGAGAAGAAGAGCTGAAGAGGAACTGAGAAACAGAAATAAAAACCCTAGCCTAAATGAATTCAGAATTTTTGTTGTAATGTTGTTGCCTTGTTGGACAATTGGACTAATGGACTGGGCTGTTGGGTTATTGGTGAGGGATTTGGGCTGCCCTAAACTAATTACTAAGAAATTAGGCCCAACAGACATATAATAGACTATTAATAGTGGACTAGTTAGTTATCTAGTCATATTAATTACGGTATTCGGGATTTACCGAAATACCGAACGAGAAAAAAATAAATACCAAAACCGAAACCGAATACCGAAATTGTGGACTTTTGGTACCGAAACCGAAACCGAATTACCGAATACCGAATACCGAAATACTGAAATAGATGGTTTGGTTCGGTAATTCGGTTTTCGGTATTTTATGCCCAGCCCTAGTCATGTCTATGCCCTAGGATATGGTGTGACAACAAAATTAGGGTTTTGACAGTCCAACGGCCCATTGTCCTCTCTTTCATCCTTACACAGTGAGCATTTTTACCTTCCCTTAGTGTTGATTGTGACTGACGGCCTGCTTGTTAGGCTTCCAATAGTCTGCCAGACCTCCACATCACTAACCACTTCCAATTTTTCTTTTTCCTTAGACCTGTATAATTAACACCCTTTTAAGCATATCAACAAAATACAAAATTTACAACACTGAATATGTATAAAATTTTGTGTTGCTCCCAAATAGTGCCTGATTTCACATCGCTGGCATGACTCAAGTACCTTGATTACTTAGAATTTATCAAGGTACATAAGCTTCATTACCGTTACCTCCTTCGGGAGCCCAATGTATTGCTTCACCCTTTGGCCATTCACTTTGAAGTGCTCACCTTTTTTATTTTCCAAATCCAGTGCTCCAGATTGAAACACTTGCACCACTTTAAATAGACTAGACCATTTAGACCTCAACTTGCCCAAAAACAATCAGAGCCTCAAATTAAACAACAACACAAAATCCCTAGGACTGATTTCCCTTTTCTCGATCTGTCGATCATGGTACATTGTCATCCTCTCCATGTAGAGAGTAGAACTATCATATTCCCTTAATCGAAACTCATCCATCTCATTTATCTGCTTCAACCTCATATTTGCAGCCTCACTCCGATTCAGGTTCAGTTTCTTAAGTTCCCATAGTACCTTATGCTCTATCTCTATAGGCAAATGAAATGCTTTTTAAAATACTAACTGGTATGGTTACATACCAATCGATGTCTTAAAAGCCATTTGGTAAGCCTATAGTGCATCATTGAACTTCCTTGCCCAGTCATTCCTATTGGCATTCATAGTCTTCGCTAATATATCCTTTATCTCTCTGTTGAACACATCAACTTGCCCACTCGACTATGTATGGTATGGGGTAGCCAGTTTATGTCGCTTCTCTCCGTATTTAGCTAAAACGGTCTTAAAGAATTTGTTGCAAAAATGCGACCCCCGTCACTAATAATCGCTCTTGGTGTGCCAAACCTAGAGAAAATATTTCTTTTCAAGAACTTGACATCAGTTTTGCCATCATTACCAGCCAATGGCACTGCTTCCACCTATTTGGAGACATAACCAAATGTTACAAAGATATACTCTTTCCTATAGGAACTCACTATAGTCCCCATAAAGTCGATTCTCAAACGTCGAAGAGCTCTACCTCTAAGATTGGAGTCATAGGCAACTCATGATGCCTTGATATTTCCCCTTGCCTCTGACATTTGCCACATCCCTTTTACCGGATCAAATGCATCTTGGTGAATGGTGAGCTAGTAGTAACCATATTTGAGCACCTTCTACATAGTATGATCCCTTCTATGGTGTCCACTAACAGGAGATAAGTAACAAGCTTCCAGAATACTCAACGTGATCAAATTATCAGCACACAACCTGAAAAAATATTGCTCATCCCAGAAGTACTTTCTCATATCATGCAAAAACTTCTTTCTTTGTTAGAATGTCAAGTCCTCAGGCATCACATCATTGAAAATATAGTTAGCAAAGTCATCAAACCAAGAAATAAGATCAAGAGTAGCGGCTAGTACCTGCTCATCTGGGAATGAGTCATAAATCTCAAGCTCAGCACCATCCTTTTTCTCTACCTCTAACCTGGACAGGTGATATTCTTCTTGGTTCTCATAACCCTTTCTGTTCTTGACCTCAAAATCAAACTCTTGTAGCCAAAGAACCCATCTAATCATCCTTGGTTTTGTATCTCTCTTCTCCATCAAATGCCTCAGGGAATCATGGTAAGTGTGCACTATCACTTTTGTACCCAATAGGTATACTCTAAACTTCTGAAATGCATACACAACAACTCCTACCTTATGACTGTTTAGTGTTTTTGTGCCACATTCAGTGCCTTCCTTTCATAATAGATGACGTGAAAAACTTTGTTGTGCTTTTTCCCCAACACAACACCTAAGGCTTCACTAATGGCATCACACATCACCTTGAATGGTTCATACCAATTAGAGCAATGACAACAAGAGCCAAAATCATCTTTTCCTTCAGACACATTAAAGCTTTTAAGCAAGCCTCATTGAAAGTGAACTTTATCTCCTTTTCCAATAGATTGCACAAGGGGTGTGCAATTTTGGAAAGTTCCTTAATAAATCTTTAGTAGAACCCTGCATGCCTCAAAAATCTACGAATCCCTTTCATAGTGATGGGAGGAGACAACTTTTCAATAACTTTTATCTTTTTTGTATCAACCCCAGAGCCATTCTCAGTTATTTTCTGGCCCAGTACTACCATGAAGTGGCACTTTTCCCAGTTAAGAACAAGATTGACCTCTTCTCATCTCTGCAGTTCCCTGCTAAGATTCAACAAACACTCGTCAAAGAAATCACCCACTATAGAAAAATCATCCATAAATAACTCAAGTGTATCTTCCACCATGTCCAAAGAGATGGACATCATATACCTATGAAATATGTCGGGCGCATTACACAATCCAAATGACGTGATATTAAACACAAAAGTGCCATAAGGACATGTGAAAGTGGTCTTCTCCTAGTTCTCTAGTGCAATAGAGATCTGGTTATAGCCAGAGTAACCATCCAAGAAACAATACCAGTCTTTACTTACCAACCTATCTAGCATCCGATCTATGAAAGGTAAGAGTAGTACTAGGATGGGTGACCCCCTAGGAAGTCCTCGTGTTGCATCCCTCCTTTTTGTCGGAATTCGGCACGGTTTCGTCTACTCGATACTAAGTATTTTTTTGCGGACACGACATTCGGGGCCTAAACACCATTAGGATGGGCGATAGAGGCGCTTAGGATGGGCATGACAGGCGGCAGGGTGCGTCGGTGCGTGGAGGGCAGGGCGCATGCCGGGGCGTTTGGGAGGGGAAGGGAGTGTTTAATAGAATTTAGAGCGCTAGGAGTGATGGATGCGATCATACCAGCACTAACGCACCGGATCCCATCAGAACTCCAAAGTTAAGCGTGCTTGGGCGAGAGTAGTACTAGGATGGGTGACCCCCTAGGAAGTCCTCGTGTTGCATCCCTCTTTTTTGTCAGAATTCGGCATGGTTTCGTCTACTTGATAATAAGTATTTTTTTGCGGACACGACATTCGGGGCCTAGACGCTGTTAGGATGGGCGATGGAGGCGCTTAGGACGGGCGTGACAGGCGGCAGGGTACGTCGGTGCGTGGAGGGCAGGGCGCATGCCGGGGCATTTAGGAGGGGAAGGGGGTGTTTAATAGAATTTAGAGCACTAGGAATGATGGATGCGATCATACGCCCGGATCCGATCAGAACTCCAAAGTTAAGCGTGCTTGGGCCAGAGTAGTACTAGGATGGGTGACCCCTGGGAAGTCTTCGTGTTGCATCCCTCCTTTTTGTCGGGGAAATAATCTTTTATGGTCTACTTGTTTAGCTTATGCTAAACCATGCACACTCACCAGCCTGTGATCGGCTTGAGAGGTATCAACTCATTCTTGGCATTCGCTACCACTCTCATTCCTCCCATCTTAAGGACACACTACACTGAACCGACCCGACTACTATCTGAGATTGTGTATACCACATCTGCATCTTACCACTTTGTGATCTCATTTTTACCACCTCTTGCATAGGTGGGTTCAACCTCCTCTGGTGCTCTATGCTTGGGCTATAGTCATCCTCCAACTAAATCTTATGTGTGCATATTCCAGAAGGTACACCTATTATATCACCAATAGGCCAGCTAAGTTCCCTCTTGAATCTTTTCATCACTACCACAAGTACTTGTATCTGCTCCTTATTTTAACTTTAATCCATAATAACTGGTAAAGTGTAACACCCCACACTATTCTAGCTTAGATTAAGTTCGGGATCCAAAAGGAAAAAGCTGAGAGATTCAAAAATGCAAGAGTTGTCCTTATAGCATAAAAAATCCATCATTCATAGCATTTCATCATTATTTTATTTTATAAGACTCTCTTTTATCATATACATTGCTTTCATAAATATTTATTTAAAGTCAAAGCTTTTAAGTCAAACTTTATTAAAAATATAGTAAAACTTGGTGGGTTTAAGTCACTTCAACTTTCAAACATGTATGTAAATAAAATTATGCATAAATACTTTAAAATTCATTAATTAAAAATCATGCTTTAAACAACCAACCATAAATTTCAAGAACCTTTAAAAAGATAAATAGAAAATTACTTGCAAACCATCAATTCATATATATGAAATTATTTTGCCTCAAAATAGACCAATAATCATTAGTTTAACCATGATTCATGCTATTAAGTAGAAATAAGAATTACCTATAAGAAAATAATACTTGAAATCAAGAGATTTAGTTAAAAGAGTTTTGGACTACATGGGTGGAAGAATCCATGGATAAACACCCACATACCTTAGAGTAAAGCTTAAACAAAATCTCTCCAGCATCATCTGAATCTTGCCCGCATGACCACACTAATGCAACCTTCAAAAGAACAACATAGGCCACTTGGGCAACCGAGAGTGACAAAGGCTAGTATCAGTAACTCATCTTAGGGTAAATCCCAAAAATCCATCCCCATAGACTCCTAAAACCAACAATCTAAGCTGAAATGCAACTTTCCAAAGCAGAACAAACTACTCCAAAGGACGATCATTTCATGGGTAGAAAAGCTACACTAAACACTACTCCACTAATTTCCTTCTACCACGAAAACTTCTAGTAAGCTGAAACTGAGTCCATATACTACTCCTCAAGCACAAGTCCAAGACAACCACTCTAATCCAAGGGAACTAAATCACTGTGTCGATAATGACACAATAAGGTACCAACTCCAAACAACAACCATCAAAATCTAATAATAATTACAAAAGCTAACCTCGCAACCTGCCTAAGAGTATCACCGCTGATTCCATTAATTACTTTAACTCCATGCAGTAGATGAACCTTCTAAGAAGATTATACCCTAGAGGTTGAGGTTTTTTTTTTTTTTTTTTTTTAATGGGAACAGACCCTACACGAGGCTCCCACCTCTCGTGCACAGTTAGGAGTTGAGCAACACTCCCAAGACTTAACATAAATAATCAAAATAAAATACAAGGAGGGGGACATAAACCTTACCTCCGATCCTATGGTGGTTCATAAGTCTGCTAACCTATTAAGGTCGGCTAACTCATCCCCAATACAAAAAAGAGACTAACTATAACTAGAAAGCATTAAACCTGTGAGAGGACTCCTCTCGGTACAAATCAACTAAGAAAGCATAAATGAGGGAGACTCTCCCCTTCCATGAGAATACAAGAAAGTAGCCTACACTAGTCCTATTCAATTATGCTATGACTCAGGCATAGCTACATTGAGAAAGAACAAGTATACGAACCTTCTATATCGCATGGGTTAGGGAAATTCTTTTCATCTTTGCTCTTTTTAGACATGTCGTACCATGTAGGTCCAAGGAAAGTTGCAGCAACAACAATCGTAGCTAAGGGGGATGAAATGATAGGAAGTAAATGTAGCCATAGCAGCCAGCTTACTTGGGATTGTAGTTAAGGAAGCTGAGGGACAGAATAGGTATAATATGCATTTTGTATGTGGTGCAGCCCTGACTTGAACAGTTGGTTGGATGGTTCCAGTGTTGTCTACTGATCCGGGGGGTACCTTCATATCCACAAATAAGCCAAGCAAGAGTTCTAATGCAGCCTTGGCTTAGATGTTTGACTGAAGGTGCCTTGGACTTTGGAAGGGGCCATTGTTGCTGTTCAATGTGCCTGCATAGCAGCAAGTAAACAAACAGAGAGTTGTGTTTGTTGGAGCTCCATCTTCTTGTCTTCTCATCAATGAGAGCAGTCAAGGAGTCCCAAAGGACTTGGATGAAGGGGGGCTGCTGCAGGTGTTGGATGAATACAGCAGGTATGCATGGATAGTTGGTGGGATTAGGAAAGGCCTTTGTAGTAGTGGCTATTATGTCCCTTTGTCTGTGACTTTGTTTACCTGCATAGACAAGCAAACAAAGAACCAAACAAGTGTGATAGTAGTGGGGGTTGTTGCAAACCTGTAGGCTGCTTCTTGTTGCCTCTAATGGAGAGATGAGCAGCTCCTTTGAAGGTATCTTATGTGCCTGCACATAACAATTAAGAAAGCAAGGAGATTCAAGAATTTTGGGATGCAATGGGGCTGCTGCAGGTGTTGCAGGGATGGAATATGTATGGGTGTAGGGCTGGTGTATTGGTGAGGTCCTCTCTTGGAATGCTGTAGTCTCTATGTTGATGCATTTCATTTGCCCAGGTTCCCCAGCAGTTGTTGTACCTGCACAAAAAACATCACAGAAAGGCAAATATCCAACCAGACAGGGGCCTTGTGCAGGGGGCTTTCTATTTGATTTGATGGTTGTATCTGTGTTGTCTTTTCTGTAGTTGTTGTTAGTGCATATTGATGAGTCAATCCAGAAACCTGCAACAATACAACAAACAACCAAAGGCAAAAAGGAACTTGCACCAGTTAGCAAATAGGAAAGGACCTCCAAGAGAGTTTTGGGTTTCAACGTCGCTCGACTAACGTCTCCAATTATCCGATTGAGTTGAAACTTCTTGGGGTATACACAAACAGCCCTTTCTTTAGTTCTGCAAGATTTGGAAGCTTTTTGCACAAGTTGGAAAAAAGGCACCCTCTTTAGGCCTAAGGCAGCTGACTTTTTCAAGGTCGCTCGCCTAACGTCTCCAATTGTCCATTTGTGTTGAAACTTCTTGGACCTTATCAAAATAATATATACTGCACTCCTACAAAGTTTGGATGCCTTGGTATAGGTCCTCAGGTTGCAAAACACCCTGCACATCTGACTCTGCTGTATTTTGTTCATAGTCTGCTGTAGGTTCTTGGTTATCACCATGTTCTGTTGTATATTGCTGTAGGGGATGTAGCTCTGGTGTTTAAGAGATGGTGCCTTGCAGTTTGGAATGTTCCATTGCTGATGTATTATGTGCCTGCACACCAAGAAATAACCACACAAGGAATTCCAAGTATCTTGGATATAATTGGGCTGATGCAAGTAATAAAGGGTGGAATCTGGCATGTTTGAATTGTTGTTGGGGGCTGGTGAGTCTCTTGCATGTCTAGCATTTGTCTCCCTTTGTTTGGATATCTGTGGACCTGTACAAACAAGTAGCCAAAGACCCACACAAATGTGGGGGAAGTATAGGCTGCTGCAAACCTGTAGCCAGCTAGTGGAATTGTTCAGTTGTATGTTGTTGCAAGCTATCTTCAGGAGGAGATCATTACTCATGATCATCTCCTTAGGGTATCTGCACCTACATACAAAAACAAAGACAAAGCAAAGAAAAGAAAAGACCTCAAACAGTTCTTTGGAGCTAGTTAGCTTTAAATCGGTTAATTTTTTCAAAGTCGCTCGACTAACGTCTCCAATTATCCGATTGAGGTGAAAATTCTTAGGCTTTGCAATTACTATATTTGTTGTGTTCCTGCAACATTTGGAGGTCTTTTGGACAAGATAGAAGCTCCAAATTGTGAAGTGCACCATTGGGAGGCTTAAGTCGACTAACATTTTCAAGGTTGCTCGACTAACGTCTCCAATTATCCGTTGGAGATGAAACTTATTTGGTTGTGCAAATATAGTATTTTCTGTATCCCTGCAAAGTTTGGAGGTCATTTGGACAAGTTGGAAGCTCCAAGTTGTGAAGTGCTCCATTTGGGGACTTAAGTCGGTTGATTTTTTCAAGGTCGCTCGACTAACGTCTCTAATTATCCGTTTGAGCTGAAACTTCTTGGGCTTTGCCTCTACTATATTTGCTGTGATCCTTTGCAATATGGATTCCTTTTGATGTTGCATGGTGCTTTTGTTTGTTGTTGCAGTTGTGGCATGTGCAGGAATTCTGAGTGCCTGACCTTTGTTGTTGTTGTTGAATTGCTTGTTTGTGCAGGTGTTGTATGACTGCTGAGTCTCTAAGGCAAGTCCAACCTTGGAACAGCTGTGGTAAATTTCCAGTATACACCTGACTGGCCCTCCACTAGTTGGATGATATGGTGCCTGTGCATTTATACCTACAAGGCCAAAAAGGAGAAAGATAAAGAAGAAAGGTTCTATTCTAATACTAACCTATAAAATAAGATTGGTTATTTTAAGAAGGCATAAGCCAAGGGAGGTGTTCCCTTTTACCATGGTCCTAACTATAAAACCTTCAAATTGATTATTACTATTCATAGCAATAAGTAATTTGAATAGTAAGTTGGACCAAGAAGGCTGACAAGGTCATGGTGGCTTCTTGATTCTCTTAAGCCTTCTTCTTCTGAAGTTGGCCATTTCCAGTTTGTCAAGCTCAAAGTAAGCTCTTGTTTATTGAGATATATCTGTGGAGTAGTGCATTTGTGGCTATGTTTGGACAAAACATCAGCTGTAAAATTGGCTTCTCTATAAGTGTGGCTGCATTTGAAAACCTGGAATTGATGACTGATGTCCTGCAGCTATTGGAGTTGTGTTCTGACAGTCCATGGTGGTTGAGCTAGGTGTTTTATCCATCTGATTACTAGCTCAGAGTCCACTTCAAGGATCACTTTAGTATATCCTAATTGGAGACACCAAGTCAGACCAAAGATGGCTGCCAATATTTCAGATTGGTTGTTTGTACCTTCTCCAAAAGGGGTTGAGAAAGCAAAGAGAAGATCTCCTTGATTGTTCCTTAGCAATCCTCCCCCTCCTATTTTTCCAAGGTTGTGAAGTGCACTACCATCAGTGTTCAGCTTCACCATGTGAGTTGAAGGTTTCCTCTAGTAGACAGTACTAACATTAACTTCATTAGTACATTTTTCCACAAGAAGGACCAGTTCCTTCCATCTATTTGGCCAGCTGATATAGGAGTAGGTAGTGCTTAGAAGGTTGAAGTTATCCTTGAAGACTGAGTAGATCACTCTTGTAATATTGGACTGCTTCCCTCCATATTTGATGGCACATCTATTTTTCCATAGGTTCCAACATATGAAGATTGGAGTTGCTTGTAGGATAAGTTTATGGACCTCATTACTATAATTACTGGACCACCACCTCATCATCAGGTTTCTAAGGGGTGTGTATTCTTTACTAATACCCAGAGAATCAGAAAATACACTCCAAACCTTCCTGGCAAAGTTTCCAGAAACAAATATATGGTCAATGGTATCCAAACCAGCTCTATGGCAACAGTAACATTGGGCTGGGGCTTCTCCAAAGCTGATAAGTTTTTCATTAGTAGGTAGTTTCCCTCTAAGTGCTCTCCAGAGTAGGAAGGAACACTTAAAAGGAATGTGTTTGTGCCATGTTTGAGAGTTAATTCTTGTCTTACTCCTTTTGTCCTTGATAAGTTCCCAGGCAGAAGAACAACTAAATTCCCCACTGCTATTAGGCTTCCAAGAGGCCTGATCAAGTTTGTGGGGCTGATAGTTGATGTTACTTGCCAGGATGCTAGGTACAAACTGAGGAGGTGCTTTCTGAGAGACCAGTTCTGCATTCCATTGACCATTAATCATGAAAGAAGACACCTTAGTATTGTTCTGTCTACTACTGGCTGACCTGAAATTAGCTAAGGGGCCAACTCCCAACCAATTATCCCACCAAAAGAGGCAAGAACCAGACTGTATCTGCCATTGGATATGAGGCTCAACATTGTGCTTGTTCTTCATGAGGTGCTTCCATATCAGAGACTGTCCTGTGTGCCATTTTTTGGTTATAGGATTTGACCTCTGACAGTACTTAGCTTTGAGGAACTCACTCCATAAGGAATTCTTAGTTCTGAATATCCACCATTGTTTGTATTGGAAAGACTTGGCAACATCTGATATTAGTCTCACTCCAATACCACCCTCTTCATAGGGATAACTCAGATTCTTCCAAGAAGACCAATGATATTTCCTCCTTTCATTCTTCCACCCCCAGAAGAAATTGGCTGTGATGCTTTGAATTTGCTTGATAGTGGTTGCAGGAGGGGAACTAGCAGATAACAAGTGAATAGGAAGTGCTTGGATGACATGCTTAATCAAAGTAACTCTTCCTCCATAACTAATTAATTTTGCCTGCCATCCAGCTATCCTAGCCACAACTTTAGCTATAAGCTCAGAATAATAAATGATCCTCTGTCTACCAATGTAAAGAGGACACCCCAGATATGTGATAGGGCTGTTCTTTTGCTTGAAGCCTATAACTTTCTTGATTCTTCTAACAGTAGAGTTGAATGCATTTGAGGAACATAAACTGAGTAGGTTTGTAGCTGATGGCGTTTATCATTAGACCCTGTGATAAATGCCATCAGCTACTCATCACCTACTCATAGCTGTTAATGAACGCCATCAGCTACAAACCTACTCAAAATTCCTACCTCAAGATTTATCCCTTAATCGCTGTGCGACACAGGTCATACCAAGGTGTAGCAATGAATCACATCTCAAAGTCCTACATAACAATAACCAAACGCTAAGCATACCAAATAGAGGCAATTAAATAGGCAAAAAGGGGAAAATCTCAACTTTGCAACCTTGGAGAAGAGAAGAAGATTAAGTCAAGGGAAGAATCAGCCAACTAGGGCTACCATGACACCATAGAATGCTACAACTTTCTTCTCACAACTCCAAAAGTTACCAACCCCTTAACTACTAGCCCAAAAGGGACAAAAAGGTATAGGAGTTACTCAACCAATACTCCCAAACATAAGGATAGCAAAAACATACAGCAAAGGTGGCATAGAGAAAAGCCAACTAGTCCACTTAAACAATCCTAACAAGCCACCAATACAAATTACTCAACCAATACTCCCAAACATAAAAACATGACCAGAAGATCAACTACTAAAAAAAATTAACTATATGTGATAAACGTATACACATCATTCGAAATAAGGCTATCACAACTATCAACAAATGAACAATTAAGTTAAGTAGGCATGCATGGGTATGAAAACCCCATATCCATACAACATAGACAATAAGAGCCAAAATAATGAAATCACTTATTTACTAGCGATACCTGGAGCTTTGGCCCTTGGCCTACCTAGAGAAGTATAGAACAGATCATGTACGACCTTAGACTGAATAATTAAACTACCATCTGAAATGCTTGGGGCACCACCTTTGACTGGAGGTTCCACAACCTCAAAGGATTGGTCTGTCTAAGTAGACTGCACAAAGGCCTCAAGCTGGGATACTCTCTTGCTCGATAGCCAAACTCCGCGACATGCTTTAAAAACCCTAGTCTAATGAGTAATATATGCTAACCATATCTAGTTAACCAGCTCACACTTGGGGCACTCTTTAGACCAGTAGCCAGCTCAACGTAATTGAAATAACCCATCAGGGCTAAGGTCTGGTTTGAAGGATGTGATGATTGTACTGGCTACCTCTACTAGGCTGATGACAATCTCTGAAACCTTCGAGACCACCCACAGCTAATTGTACCAGGACCTTACAATAATCTCTAATAAAATTTCCCAACTCTCCACACTCAAAACATGAACCACCAAATACAATAGGCTAAAATGATCCAACTAGAGTAGAGTAGGCTCTATCACTTGAATACCAAGAATATAGACCTTGAGAAACTAAACATGAACTCTATCCTCTAAGGCCACAACAATAAATCTCAAAACCTCTTGCAACCTGAGGTGCTACCATTACATGTCTAATAGGTTCAGAATGAAAATGACCTCTAGTGAGATGATACCTACCTTGGGGTGACATGTGGACACCACTTTACTAGTGGTGAGGTCTCTTACCACTATCTTAGTAAGTCTTAACATACGTCTTTTCTATGGCTCTCGTATAATAACAACTTAGGGAAAGAGAGATCCAAATTCTATCACATGCTCTGATGCCAAATAAAGTGGTAAAGTCAATATCATGACAAATCCCTAGCTTAAATCCTGCTCAGTGGGGAATAATTTGGGAGTATGCTTGACCCACTTGAGAAACTCGATAACATACTTAAAAAATAATAAGGAACCCTCATGGAGGACCACAAATCAAACTCGGGGCTGAGAACTACTAACTGCACCCAAAACCACATTTGTCTGCGGTGTATCCTCAAAGAGACTTGGAATCCCCAACACTGGATCTAAGGGATTTGAGGTGGAATCTAATCATATAAGAGCCTGGGATTCCCCCAGACTCTCCAGTTGTTGTTGTGCACCCCCGACCTCAAGGTCTGCACCTAGTGGAGGTTCTCTAGTTTGACCATATACTGAGACCCTGGTGATATATGTTAACGCCTTATCCGCGTCCATTGAATACCTCATGCTATCCATTTATGAAATAGTGGTTTCAAAGAAACATTTAGAAATTGCTCGAAAAAAGGCATACAATAAGGAGCTAAGAATGGAATTTCTTAATAATTCCCTATAGCCTCCCAAAGATAGGATACAAATATCTCCGTACCGATCTACGGGTTTCTACTAGGAATTTTCTCTCGAACCAACAATACTAATAAATCAAGAGCTCTGATATCAAGTTATCACAGTCCAAAATCTTAGGTCATGGTGGTACCTACTCACATTCCACCAGTAGATAAGCCTAACTATAATGACCTATTTCGTTGTTACTAAGAATATCTATGTTAAGGGCATATGAATCTCATTTGTCATAGGGATAGGATAAAAATCCTAGGTATGTGAGTGCATTAGTTATGATTTAAGATCGTACAAAGCCCCTATCACAAAGTTAAGTTAAAAATGCCTTATTGATATAGTTTCAGGCCTAAGTTTAAGCTAAGCTCAACTTCGAACGACCATATCTCTCAGCCTATAATTAATTAGGTGGCCCATAACCTATAAAATTAAAGGTCTATGAGTCTTATTTGTGATGTCACCAAGTTTGTATCATTTAGAGTTCGGAGTAAAAAGTTATGCCCACTTCTAAAAACTATCCTAGATGAGGCTGCTATAGTGAAGCTTCCATAGTGGAGTACTTGTAGTTAAATGTGACTCTTAGAACTAAAATATTATTTCATTCTGAAAACCTTCCAAGGTTAGGCTAGGGCAAGGGAGGAGCTATTTCTTCAGTTTTCTATTGATTTCCTCCTTTAAGGTAGTCCTTCCATCAATCTAACACTCGTTTGATTCTTTAATCCTTAGAATAACATTAGATTGATCATCGTGGGAGTAGAAAATTTACCTAGGTGGATTTTTCTGGTATAGAGAGAATTAATAAGTTGAAAATATCATGAATTGAGTTAGTGTTTATAGATTATATCCTTGGGGCTAGAAATTGATCTAACCATTCCATAATATAGAGTTTTTGAATAGATTGCAGGGTAGAACTAGTGGGTTTGAATCCCATAGTATTAGTTGGAAGAGTAGTTTATTAATTACTCATATAATTGTTATTATTATATGATTTAGCCTTCGGAAACGTAAAGAATAAGGAAGATTATTAATGGCACAACATACTTGTTGAAGCAACTTGGCGCCCAGATAGGCTAGATTTCTTAATCCAGTAGTTATAGACTTGTTCTTATTGCATAATATATTATAGATTGACTAGAGATTTAACATCTAGGGCTTTATCACGGAGTCTACATGGCTAACTGTGTTATTATTTATGTTTAGGAAAAAAATGTACTATGGGTGTTATAATTATTCTGTGACTTGTGATGATAGTCTAGTTTTTTATTATTAACCTCAATACTTCTTGTTGAAATGATTGATGGTTCTTGTAAGTTTTATGTGTAGGGAAATTGTTGGGCTATAGTGAGATATTGACATTTGTGATAATCAAGGAAGACCATATTGGGTTATTGATATATAGGTGTATATATATATGTGTGTGTTCATGTTGACTGTTCCATGTGAAATACTTTTGTAATGCATACTCAGGAAATAAAGGGTGAATGTGAAAGACTTTATGTTGATAATCTCATTGAATGAACCTGTTTGATTTACTTGTGGCTTCAAGTGTAGTTGTTGTATTATGGTTGGTATTATGTTGTGTATTGAATTATGGGATCGAGTACCATGCCAGTACACTAATTTGGATCGGGTGCCACACTGGTACAATTAGAACGGGTACCACACCGATAAAGTATCTTGGTTCGGGTGCCATGACTGCACAATTGGATTGGGTACCATGCCAGTACATTTGGAATGGGTACCATGCTAGCAAAATTGGATTGGGGACTACGTCGATATATTTGGAATAGGTGTCACACCAGGGTAATTGGATCGGGTACCACACCAATACACTAACTAAGCTTGGGGATTGGGTACCATGCTGGTACACTAATAGTTTGGGTATGGGTTTCTTGCGAGAAATAATTAAATATTGAAACTATGATTAATCAGGCATATTTTATAAACTGATTCAAGTTAAGTACTGGAAGTCCAAGTGATGCTATATTCGTAATGTGATTATGTATCTTTTTTTTAGTACGTTGTGGCTATCCATTTGTATATCATATAATTAGGTCTGAGGTGGCATGTGATTAAGGGAAAAGTAATGGGCGTGTTGTTAAGTTTGGGTTTGGTGACTTAGAGGTTGATTATGTTGGGTCCTGTGATTGTGTGTGACAATGGGGTTTGAGGGGGAATCTTTGAGTTTCTGACTCCATACAAGTTGCTATGGTGGGGTAAATCTCATTATGGCGGGACTGCTATAGTGTGATGGAGGCTGCTATAGTGGGCCAGTCACAGATATAATACATAAGAGTCCAAAAACCATTTTATTTTGGTAGTCTTGCAAGTAGTTTACTAAATAGTTAAGGGTCAGGGAGTTGGTGTGAGAGCTTGAGGAAAAAGTGATAGATTGATTAGAAAGAGTTATTGGTGGTGTGTATTCGGGAACTCCCCTATGTGATAGAAGTGTTAAGTTATGATCTAATAAAGTGTTAGGCTTAGGAAGCCTTAGCAGGATAAGGGAGTGGAATGATCAATGGTAGAGTTGGCATCAGAATAGGGTAGGATGCTGGAATCAAGTGTACTACTTACAACTAGCGCAACCTAGATGGTAAGAGTATGAAATAATGGGGTGGTGCATTTTTTATTACATGTTTTCATTTGAGTGTTCACTTTATATTGTCTAGTGGGTTTCAGGTCGACCGATGATGCCTACCAGTACATGTTGTTTGTAATGATACTACTCTTATTGTGCCACTAGGCATAGTTTGGTGAAGGATCAATAATATTTCTTAGGTGAAGCAATGATGATCTCTGACAACTTTTACTCCTTCTTTTCTTATGGTGTGAGTTGTGTCTTGCTTATTTATAAATTGTACTCTTAGAAGCTTTTGTACCTATTTAGACTAGTTCCTTGAAGATGTTAGTATATTTTCTTGTAATTTAACTCTAGATATTTTACATCAACACATGATAATTTCATAATTATATAGGGTGTTATTTTACAATTCGATTAATTTCCAAATGCTATAATCATTTGGGGTTGAGGGTTCTCCCATCTAAGTATTTGAGTAAGTGTCCACATGGCCGATGGGTTGGGTCATGTCACTAACCTATATTCTAGAACCAGAAGCAATGGGCTATCACAAAGAAGAGAAATATAAGGAAAGCATAGAACTATTAATGAAATAAAAGGACAGGAGACAAGAAGGAACAAAGGAAAGAGGTAAACAACAATACAAATATACAAACATCCCCATCACCTGCTATGAGTCAGTATTCGAGTTGCTAAATAAAAATAGAAGTACAATAAATGTAAAATACACAAGCTCATTTTCGAATATAAGTAAAGACTAATCCCTCCAAAAACAAAGGGAGAGGGATAGCTCCGTATACCAAAAGCTCACACTAGTCTCTGAACCCAAAAGTTGCTCCGCACAATGAACTAGTCAATGGTGAGAACTCATACTATAATCTACAGGGTGCAGAAATGTAGTATGAGTACCAAACAAATGGTATTCAGTAAGCATAGGCCGACTGAGCTCCAAAGACAAAGCAAGTATAAATAACAGAAATAAGAAATGTACAGTACAAGCAGCTAAAGAGGATATATCTTACAATAAAAGTAAACAGAGGCAAGGATAAAAGATAATGGAACAAGTAATCAAGATGAGGGAACGGACCTAGAGATGTTGGCCCTATAACCTAATAACTAAAAGTATTCACTTCGAGAGTCAAATTACAGGAAACATAACAATGGTAGCCACTGCTACACTTCATAACAGCCAAGAGGCCAATCCATCTTGACCAAATTAGGGAGTACCAATGTAGAGACAAGTCTAAGCCACATATGACTAACTATCAATTCAATGCAGGAATACACAATTATATAATCAAACATAAACCTAATAAGACCCCCATAAGTATGAAAGGCATGCAACAACAAGCATAACCCAATCGGCCCATATAAGACCGGCAAGTGCAAATAACAACCAATTATACTAGTGATAGGCGATGAATATGAATGCAGTTATAAAATAGAGACCAACAGTGTCAACAGTACAAAGTTCCATCCATAACAAATACCAGCAAAGCATATACACCTACCTCCAACCCCCGTCATGCTAGGTAGGACCAACGCAGCCTTCTCCTCTAATTCAGTGGGTCACACAAATGGAGGGACCCATAGGAGACTTGACAAAGTCTACATATACCTGCCTAGGCCCTGATCTAGGACTTCCACAATTGATCCTCTTGGATCTTCTCCATCATGATATCGTAGATGCATTTGCAACCACATCAGTATAGAAAATGTTAGAAATATCCTCGATCGATCAGTAATTTGTAAGAAAAGGGTCGACAACTTGCCTGATCATATAGTAAAGTGGTGAGAAAATCTGTGATGCCTCCTTATTTCCCAAAATCCATTTATCAACGTGATCCAGTTGATACAAATCCTATCAAAACCAATTTTTAAAGAGTAATAGTGAAAAAGCAGGCTTTCTCAAAAATGATGGTAAAAATCTAATGCATGAACTAGGATTGTATCACAAAACATGTGAAACTAGGTGTCAAATGTAATGAATTCCATCAACAACATTCAAACAATAGCAACAATACAGATAGAAACATATTACCAATATAACCACACTCCTAAAGCATATGAAATTAAACTGAAATCCAGTTGGTCCTCGATCAAGACCAACAATACATCGTCATACCTTACGATAGAAGAAAACTATAAATGATCCAACAAGAGGAAGAATACTCAAAGATATCGATCTTTTTTGAAGTACTACCTAAGAGCACACCACATACAACAAATGCTAGCCTTTAGCTATAACAAGCGACTAAAGCTACATAGCCTAGTCTGAGAAAGGGATCAATAGAACTCATTTTAAGGCACTTAGATTACCACACTATAAAGAGGCCCTAAATATCAACTACGAAGAGGCTAACAACATCAACTAATCCATAATCAAGGAATTCTCAACCTAGACTAAGAATTTTGCAATACTAAGTTAGCCGGAGGATCCTATAGGAATCAAGAAGATAATAAACATACAATATACAATCCTAACCCACCTGTAATTTGTAATAAACATTATCTAATAGATCTCAATATAAAGAAATGAAGACCATAGCCTACCTCGAAGTCAAACACACACTCTCTTAATTGACTGAACTAAAGATTTGTCATTTCAAATCACCTTTCATCACTACCATGCAATCATAATATTAATCACTATGTAAATATGAACGTTTAGAAACCAAATTCAAAACAATTGGAGATAGACCCAAAAATGGAACTATAGAACCCGCATCACGAATTCAAAAATTGACTCTATCAGTTGGAACAAAATAGCTCAAGAAACCCATACCCCCAAAACAGGCTCATTTTGAGCTTGGAAATGAGCTAAAATAGTTCATGCAATAGTTTTCTCACAAAAAAATTATTAAAGAGGCAAGAAAGGTCTTTAAGATGGGAAATTTTACAATCAAAATGAGTCCCTTGCTCGTTATTAATGATCCCAACTAGAAGCCTCACAAATTCCCACACCAACACAACTGAAATCACTCAAAACAAAGCTTTTTAGCTCGAGTTGACATATTTTGAACTTTGGAATGAAGGTTGATTCAAAGACCAGTTAAAATACTCATCGCATTCATGAAGGTCCAGGGTCATGATTGTGGACCCCAGCTAAAATCATGATCGCGATCATGGTAGTCAAACCTCGTGATTGCGATGAACAAAATGGTCCCCTTCAAACTGCTCATCACGTTCGAAAACAAAAACCCAAGCAATCATGATTTCCAAGGGCAGTACCTTCGATGATCACAGAGTCTTCATCATGACCACGATGAGGGAATTTACCATCACCAAATGCTAGTGCATAAGCAAAAACATCAAGTTCTCAAATATCCTGTCGGGGTGTTCAGGATTCACTTAGAACCTTATGCATGCAAATAAGATATGTTACCCCACCAAATTTGGCATTCTGGACTCAACAAAGATATTAAAACTTCCGAACGAGGTCATTTCAATGAAATTAGGACCCAAACCCAAACTTTGTTACTCAAAATGATCTCAAAAGCCTCGGTATCCTCACCGAAGATCCTTCTAGACAAAACTCAATGTTTTGAAGCTAACGAAACTGTCAAAATTGTGTTCTGAGAATGTTTACTTGAAGTTTCAACCAAAGTCAACCATCCAAACTCTAAGAGCTCCATAACACAAAAACTAGCACAAAAATTAAATAAACGACAAGGAGACCAAAATGTCAATCCTAGAAAGTCATAAATAACTTGGGGCCGCTATAGGAAAGTTCTAAAAATTGAAAATATTGGAAAAAGGAGAAAATGACATGTGGTTCATTACAACATCCACTTCTAAAAGTACTTTCATCTTTAAAAGTCAATGGACAGAAAAAGCCTGAAGGCACAAAAAGATGAGGATATTGGTCCATCATACCTTTAAAAACCTCTCGAGGCAAACAACACTAACTCAGAACTCAAGGTTAGTAGAATTCCTCCCGAATTCAACTCCTTTCTCCAAGACAAATAATCCTCTGACTCCTTCCTCGGACGCCAACTTTCACCCAACAGAACCAAACTCATCCGACCGCACCAGACTAATCTAAGATTTACCCATACCACAAAGAACCCACAGAACTAAGAAAACTCATGATAAGGGAGGAAGTGAACTATTTCATAACACAGATTAGTGGCCTTAGGCTTCAAGCCTAACATGTTCTAGTCATCAGGGGCATCCTACCAGTCTTGAGCCATACTGAATCTCTCTAGATTCATCTGAATCCTGCCCACATGACCACAGTGATACAACCCTAAAAGAACAACATGCGCCACTTGAGCATTCGAGAGTGGCAAAGGTCAATATCAGTAACACGTCTTGGGGCAAAGCCCAAAAATCCAGCCCAATAAACTTCTGAAACCAACAATCCAAGTTGAAATGCAACTTTCCAAAACTGAACAAGCTACTCCAAAAAATGATCATTCGTGTTGGCGAAAAAGCTATGTTGAGCCCTACTCCACTAATTTCCTTCTACCACAAAAATTTCTAGTAAATTGATATTTAGTCCATGGACTACTCCTCAAATACAAGGCTGAGACAACCACCCTAATCCAAGGGAACTGATCTAATAGATAGAGTTCATGCATCATCACCTTGTCGATACTGACCATAAAAAGGTACCAAATCCCAATAAAGATTACCACATTCTAACCACAATAACAAACGCTAGCCTCACATCCTGCCTAAAAATTTCATCACTGATTCCACAAATTACTTTGACTCCATCTATTAAATGAACCTTCTAAGCAGATTTCCCCCCTCTAATAGAGGTTGAAGTTCATAAGTGGTCATTAAGCGTTATCACCTACAAACCCACTCTAAAAGTCTAACCTCAATATCTATCCACTCAATTATTGTGGGACACAGGCCATGCCAAGGTGTAACAATGAATCACATATCAAAGTCCCATATAATGATAACCAAATGCCAAGCACAATAAATAAATATGAATCAAATAGATTGAAAAGGACAAAATCTCAACTTTGCAACCTTAGAATTGAGAATAAGATTAAGACAAGGGAAAGAATCGACCAACAGGGGATACAACAATACCAAAGAAGGCACATTTCTCTTCTCACAACTCCAACAGCGACCAACCCCTCAACTATTAACCCAAAAGGGATGGAAAGCAGCAAAGGCTTTTATCTTAAACAATAAGTCAGGATGGCGTAAATGAGATACTAATTGGATAGTTCTAGTCTAGCCATCTATCAAGCAACGATCAACAAGGATAGCAAAAGCATACAACAAAGGTGGCAAAGAGGAAAGCCAACTAGTCTACCTAAAAAATCCTAACAAGCCACTAATACAAAGGTGAGAGGAGTTACTCACCCACTACTCCTAAACATAAAAACACGACCAATCGATCCACTACTAAAAGAAATCAACTACAAATGATAAACACATACACATAATCCCATATAATGCTATCATAACAATCAACAAATGAACAACAAGTTAAGTAGACACGCATGGGTATGAAAACCCCAAATCCACACATAAACAATAAGAGAAAAAATAATGAAATTGCCTCTATACGAGTGATACATAAAGCCTTTGCCCTCTGTCTGCCTTGAGAAACATAAAATATATCGTACCTTACCTCAAACCGAACACCTTAACTACCACCTACAATGCTTGGGAAACTACCTCTAATCGGAGGTGCCAGAACCTCAAAAGACTAACCTGCCTAAGCTGACTACACAAAGGCCTCATACTAGGGATACTCTTTAACTTGATAGACAAACTCCCCACAACGACGACATGCTCTAAAAACCCTAGTTTGGGGAATAACAGATATTAACCACGTCTGGTTGACCAACTCATGCTTGGCGCACTCATTAGACTAGTACCCAAGCTCACTACAATTGAATCAACCCATCTAAGCTAACATCCGATGTAAAGGATATGATGATCTGTGCTGGCTACCTTTGCCAAGATGAGGACCATCTCTGACACATTAGGGACCACCCCCATCTGACTGTATTGGTACCCTACGATAATCTTTATTAAAGTGTCCCAACTCACCATACTCAAAAAATGAACCATCAAACACAATTGGCTGAAATGACCCGAATAGAGTAGAGTAGGCCCCACAATGTGAATACCCAGAATATAGACCCTGAGAAGCTAAATCTGAACTCTATTCTCTACGGGCCACCACAATCTACCTCAAAACCTCATGGAACCTAAGGTGCTACTTCCATAGGTCTAATAGGTCGAGAGTGAAGATGACCTCTACTGAGATGATATCCACCTCGGGGTGAAATATTGACACCATCGTATTGGTGGCGAGGTCTCTTACAACTATCTCTATAAGTCTCAACATATGCCTTCTCTATGCATTTTGCATGGCTAACAACCTGGGGAAGGTAGACTCGACTTCTTTCACGTGCTTCGATGCAAACAGAGTGGTACAGTCAATACTTGATGAACCCCTATCTCAAATCCTACTTCATGTGGAATAATTTGGAAGTATGCCTGAACCACTTGAGAAACCCGATAATGTACTCTAAAATGAAAAAGAACCCTACTAGAGGCCCACAAATCTAACTTGGGGATAAGAATCACTTGCTGCACCAAAAACCACACCTACCCCATTGTGTATCTCGAAAAGACTTAGAATCCCTAATACTGGATCTAAGGGAGTCGAGGTGGTATCTAATCCTGTCAGAATTAAGGCTGCCCCCAGACTCTCCAGCTGCTAATGTGCACCCCCGACCTTAAGTTCTACACCTAGTAAAGGCTGTCTAGTCTGACCACATACTGAGATCCTGGTGATATGTGTTGATGCCCCATCCCCATCCATCGAATACCTCATGTTATCCATCTTTAAAGAATTGAATTCAAAGAAACATTGAGAGGTTGCTCCACATAAAGCCACATGATGAGGATTCAAATGAAACTTCTTACTAATGCCCTATAGCCTCCTAAAAATAAGATACGAGCATCACCACACCAATCTGCGAGACTCTACTAGGTATTTTCTTGCATACTAAAGATACTGGTAAACCTAGAGCTCTGTTACTAATTTTTCATGACCCAAAATCTCATCTCATGATGTCACCTACTAACATCTCACCAGTAGATAAGCCTAACCTATATCCCAGAACCAGAAGCAACGGACAATCACACAAAAAAGAAGTATAAGGAAACTAAAGAACAATTAATGAAATAAAAGGGGGGGAGACAGCGAGAAATAAAGGAAAGTGGTAAACAACAATATAAATATACAAATATCTCCAAGACCTAGTATCAGTTAATATTCGAGCTACCATATCAAAATAGAAGTACAGTAAATGCAAATCAACAAGCTAGTCTATGAATACAAGTAAAGACTAATCCCGCAGAAAACATAAGGAGAGGTATAGCTCTGTACACCATAATCTTAACCCGGTCTTCGAACCCAAAAGCTACTATGCACGATACACTCATCAATGGTGGGAACTCATACTATAATCAGTAAGGTGCAAAAGTGTAGTATATGTATCAAATAAATGGTACTTAGTAGGCATAGATCGGCTGGAATCCAAAGACAAAGCATGTATAAATAACATGCAAATAAGGAATGTACAGTACGAGCAGCTAAAGAAGAGTTATCGCATAATGAAAGTAAATAGAGGCAAGGATAAAAGATAATGGAACAAGTAACCAAGATGAGGGAACGTACCTGGAGATGCTGGATCAACAACCTAATCACTACAAGTGTCTACTTTGGGAGTAAAATAACCAAAAATATAACGATGGGTAGCCACTGCTACACTTCAAAACAGCCAAGAGGCCAATCCAACTCAACGAAATTAGGGAGTACCAATATAGAGAAAAGTCTAAACCACATATATGACAACTATTAATTCAATATAGGAATACACAATTATATGATCAAACAATAACCTAATTGGACCTGTATAAGCCCGAAAGGTACACAACAACCAACATAACCCAATTGGCCCCCATAAGACCAAAAAGTGCAAACAATAACTAATTATACTAGTGATAGGCGACGCATATGAATGAAAATATAAAATAAGGAACAATAGTGCTAGAAGTACCAAGGGTCATCCATAGAAAATGCCAACAAACAAAGTATATACACCTACCTTCGGCGGCACGTTAGGTAGGATCCATGCGACCCCTTCTCATTTTCAGTGGGTCACACGAATAGAGGGACCCATAGGGGACTTGAGAATGTTCATATATACTTATCTGAGGCCCGATCTAGGACTTCCACAATTGATCCTATTAGATCTAATACGTCATGATACCAGAGATACATATGCAAATGCATTAGTATAGAAAAGGTCAAAAATATCCTCGATCAATTAGTAAGTGGTAAGAAAATGTTACCTGCCTGACCGGATAGTAAAGTAGTGAGCACATCTTTGATGTCTCTTTATTTCAAAAACTTATTTATCAAGGTGATCCAGGTGGTACGACTCCTATCAAAATCAACTTTTAAAGAGTAAAACTGTAAAAGTTAGCTTTCTCGAAATTAATTATAAAAATTAATGCATGAATCGGGATAGTACCACAAATCACATGAAACCGCATGTCAAATGTAATGTATGACATCACCAGCATTCAAACAATAGTTGTTATATAGCTACAAATATATTACCAATATAACCAAATCCCAGGGAATTGGAAACTAACCCAAAATCAAGTTGGTCCTCAATTAAGGCCTCAGTCCCAACAATATAGAAACCAACTCAACAATACATCATCACACCTTAGGTTAGAAAGGAAACTGTATATAAAGAATCCAACAAAAGAAATCATAATCAAAAATCTCGATCTTTCCAGGAGTACTACTCAAATGTACACCATATACAGCCAATTCCAACCTTCAGCTATAACAAGCAACTAAAGGTACATAGCCTAGTCTGAGATAGGGATCAATAGAACTCATCTTAAGGCACTTAGATTACCACACTATCCCTGCCCTTAATATCAACTACAAAGAGGCTAACAACATTGACTAAACCATAAGCAAGGAATTCTCAGCCTAGACTAATGATTTCGCAATACTAAGCTAGCCAAAGGCTCCTACGGCCAAGATAATAATAAGGAAATAATCCTAAACTTGCAATGTACAATCCTAATGCACCTGCAATTTATACTAAACATTATCTAATATATCTCAATATAAATAAAAGTAGATTGTAGCCTACCTCAAAGTCGATCACGCACACTCCCAATCTGATGAGTTGGAGATTTTCCCTTTTGATTCACCTCTGATCACTGCCATGCTATCCTAATATTGATCAAGACATCAATATGAACATTTAGACACCAAATTTAAAATAATTGGACATAGACTTAAAATTGAGTCAAAAGGGAATTATGGGACCTATACCAAAAATTCCAATATTGTCTCTATCAATTGATTGAAAATAGCTCGAGGAACTTGTAGCTCAAAAATTTTCACATTCCGAGCTCAAAAATGAGCTAAGATAGTTTGTGCAATAACTTGCTCACACAAACACCATTAAAGAGGCAAGAAAGGTCCTCAGGATGAGAAATTACATTAGAAATATGTCCTTTGCTCCTTCTCGATGATCCTAACATGAAGCCTTGGAAATTCCTGAACAAACGCAACTGAAATCACCCAAAATGAAGCTTCCTAACTCAAGTTATCGCATTTTGAACTTTAGAATTAAGGCTGATTCACTACTGATCTTTATGTAAAATACTAGTCAAAATACTCATCACTTTCATGGATGTCCAGGGTCGCGATTATGACCTCCAGCTAAAATGAACATCATGATCGAGGCGGTCAAACCTCGCAATTGCAATGACAAAAATGGTCAACCCCTTGTCGAACTGCTCATTGCGATCGCGGCCAAGACCCCACCCCATTATGATGGCCATGTGTAGTTCCTCCGCAATCATGCAGGCTTCATAGAGATTGTAATGAAGGAATTTACTAGCACCACATATTGGTGCATCAGTAAAAACATCAAGTTCTCAAATATCCCAATAGAGTGTTTGGGATTTGTTCGGACCCCCGTGCGCGCAAACGAGATAGGCTATCCCACCAAATTTGACATTGTGAACTCAACAGAGATGCCAAAACTTCCAATTGAGGTTGTCTCAATAAAAAGTGGGTCTCACAGCCAAACATCCTTTTAAGCCATAAGTAACAAGATTGCTCGAAATAAGCCTCGGATCCTCACCAAAGGTCCTACTAGATCAAATTCAACATTCCAGAGGTAACGAAACCTTGAGAACTGTGTTCTAAGTCCATTTACCTGATGGTTTGATCGATGTCACAACTCAAGACTACCCCTAAGTCATAACACGATGCTTAGAGTCATAAGTGTGATCCCAATTTAACACTTGATACTGGCATAATCATGAGCAACTAAATATGAACATGTAAAAGAGCTGAAACGACTGAGCGGAAGCATAATTATGAAATACTAGTTCAACACATTTCTGAACAAAGTTTTTTATACAAATCTGCAAAGAATAGACTGAATACAACAACTCTAATTAATTATCTATGAAACATCTACTAATACTAATTATAGTTAGCCAGGACATGACCTTTGCTCCCCTTAATCAATACATGTGAAAAGAAATAACATACTAGAACTACAAACTGACTTGAGTGCTTGAAAAATGAGAACTCATCACCTTCTGGTCGGAATCTGTGATCCGACTTACTAGGATCCTGATAGTAAGAACCTGAATCTATATCACATAAAAAATATAGGCAAAAGAAGTATGCGATCAGTACTTTAAATGTACTAAGTATGTGAGAAATATGCATAACATGAAGCAAAGGACATGATAAGTATGAACATGAGATGCATGACCAAAATAACTTGAAAAAGCGTGAAGTAAATCATAGTTTCATGAGATAAGGTCAATGCATCATGGAAACATCATTTAAGAAAGCTTGTAATAAAACATAGTCATTTTGTGGAATATGGACCGTAACCAATAGTAAAACCATGTGAGCTATAACATGGAGTCCGATGTAACTCCTATACCGAAAAAGGAGAGGCTATTTATCAAGGTAGACTCTGTATCATTAACATCATGAATTATATGTGGATCCTCTAACTAAGTCATTCAAGACAACCTATGGGGGCACGTAGTTTTAGACTAGAGGTTGCTACTAGAGACTCCCTTACCAAGCCTCCACCTCAAGCCCTCTCGGTGCTAAGTCAAATCCCAACTGATAAGATAAAATAGCATAACATCATAATCATATACCAATCCACATCATAAAAAATCATATAAGAGTAGCTCCTTAAATCATGATTTCATAACATAATTCAGATAGATACTGACCTTTCTAAGCATCTAAATCATGATTTTATTCATATTGTGAGAAAACCTTCCACAATTCATTGATACATACTTGAAAACATCCTTAAAACATAATTTATCACTTTCATAAAACATTCGTAAAATCCTTCATCAATTTCATGATTATAGATCCTAGTCCATATTGAAAATCATATGCATAATGCATGGGTCCATGTAAAATTCATCAAAAATATGTAATTAAGATTAATTCATGCACTTGAAATTAAAGATAATAAGACTTTCTTGAAATACTTCTTGAAAATAATGTATTTGAAGAAAAATATACTTTCTTGAAACTCATCTAAAATAATGCACTAGAAATTAAAAATAATAATACATTCTTGAAATGCTTCTTGAAAAAAAATACACTTGATATATTTAGTAAAATATACTTTTGTAACTCTTCTAAAATAATGTATTAAAACAAAATATACTTTCTTGAAATTCTTCTAGAATAACACAATTAAAGCAAAATACACTTTCTTGAAATTCTTTTCAAATAATGCATTTACAGAAAAACATATTTTCTTGAAATTCTTCTAAAATAATGTATTTAAAACAAAATATAGTTTCTTGAAATTCTTCTAAAATAATGCAAATAAAGAGAAATATATTTTCTTGAAATCCTTCTAAAATAATGCAATTAAAAAAACGTATATTTTCTTGAAATTCTTTTTAAAATAATGCATTTAAAGAAAATATATTTTCTTGAAATTCTTCTAAAATAATTCAAATAAAACAAGGTATATTTTTTTGATATTATTTTAAAATAATGCATTTAAAGAGAAATATATTTTCTTGAAATCCTTCTAAAATAATGCAATTAAAGAAAAATATACTTTCTTGAAATTCTTTTAAAAATAATGTATTTAAAATAAAATATATTTTCTTGAAATTCTTCTAAAATAATGCAAATAAATAAAAATATATTTTCTTTAAATTCTTTTAAAATTGTAATGACCTTGAGGGTCATTTTCAAAAACCTGAGCGAAATTACCGTCTTACCCCTACTGTTAGTGGCCCCAAGTGTTGTTTGTTCAGTTTGTGTGGTTGAATGCGTCAAAGTCTTAATAGTTGGTGAAGTGGGAAATATTTTGAGTCTTATAGAGTTAAGATATTAAAAACTAGTTTTCGATACGAAATGGAGCTACGGGTCTCAAAATGGAATTCCGTCAGTTCCATCAGCTCCAAAATTTGGAAATTAGTTTAGGAGAGTCATCGGAAATAGATTTGGGGTTGATATATGAATTTGAGGTCATAAGTTGAAATGTGAGGTTTTAAATGAGTTGGTTTGACTTTAGTCAACATTTTGAGATTCAAGCGTCGGATGAGAATTCTGTCAGTTTCATTACGTCCGAAACATCGAGTTTGTTCTAGTTGAACATTGACTTAGAGATCCGGGACCTTAATCGTCATTTTGAGTTATTAGGCCAACAAATTGAGTTTTAGGCCAATAAAGGGTCCAGGAGGGTATTTTGATCAAACCAACTTCTTTTTAGAAATTTGACGATTTCATTGAATCCATAATGTCAAATTTAGTATAGTAGCATATTCGGTTTATTTTATTTGGACCCCGAATGATTTTTGAGGGTCCAACCGAGAGCATTTTGGGTTGTGTTTCAGGTACAGATTCTGTTTCTGGTGCAGCTTAAGTTGCTCTTCACGATCGCAACCTAAGATCATATGATTGGGAAGTGTGAGTTCGTTATTTCTTGCAATCGCGAGAGAGGGCATACGATCGCGATGGGTCATGCTCCAGTGCTTCACGATTGCGAGAGTTAGTGGCTCACAATTGCGATGAACAATTCTTGCCTGAACAATGTTCAACCTCGGGAGAAATCCCATTTTCACCATTTTGAGTTCTTGAGTTTCTTGGGGTGATTTTGAGAAGAGGTTTTCGAGTAAAATCATTGGGTAAGTGATTTTTAACCTAGAACCTTCCTTTTTCATTAGTTATTTGATGATTTTTAACTCCTAAACTTTAGTTTCAAACTCCAAAACTTTTTGTTTCTTCCCTAATTCGAATTTAAGAAAATTGGTGATTTCGAACTCGTTTTGTACTCTATTTTTATGGGTATTTCAACCATGAGCTCCTTATCACTAGTAGAACATGATTTTGCAATCAAATTTCAGATTTGACCCTTTTTGAAATTTATCAATTTTTGAACTGTTTTACCCCTTATTCCAAAACATATCACTATGGGTGTCATTGGACTTCTTATGACGCGTATGTTTTATTCTTGATAGTGGGTTATAATTTTGGGCATTGAATTCAAAGGTTGTTCATCTGGTAGAGGGTTCGAGTGCGATTTCGGTAATTGAGATAGGTTTGGCTATCCTTCTTACGGTTGAGTTTGGGTGATTAGTCAAATTCTATGTTGTAGACTTTGGGATGGAGTTGTTGTATAGTTTGGGACTGATAAGCTATATTGTAATGCCCATATGGGGGCTTATATGTACTGTGTAGCCCGTGTGGGGGCCTTATGTTATATTTTATCTGTGATTAAGACTGTGTAATCCATGACTTAACTGAATTAGAAATGTGAAGAGGTTATTTGACTTGTAATGCCCACCTAAGAGGTTCAGTTGGGGGTTTTGAGCATGCCTGAGTATTGAAATATTGTTGAGAAAAGGGTGAATATTTAAATCGAAGTATTTCCTTCCCGTTACTATCTATTGAGGGTGAATATCATGTTTAGGTGAAGTTTTGAGAACTTTGAACCTTGTACTATATGTTGAGTTGAATATTACCTCTATGCCTTATATGTTATAGATGCATTCATCCTCATTCATATTATGATTGATCATTGCAAAGTTGAGAACTGTGGAAATCCTTTTTGAGAAAGAAAATGTGACATCTTTTGTATCCTTGATTACGAGTAGGTGGCAAGTGGATGAGATATTAGTATCATGAGTTCTTATCCACGAGTTGGGTGGTGAGGTAGTTGATACATTGAGATTGTGATGAGGTTATGGTCTGCGAGATCCCTATGGGTCCTTCTTGGTAGCACAACTCGACAGGTTGTGCGACAACCTTGATCCTACCTACCATCATATCATTGCATCAGTATAATGCATTGCGTTGCATTGATACCTGTGATAATTGCTCTATCTGTTTAATTGGGATATTAAACTGTATTTATGTACCTTATTAGGGTCGTTCTATATAAATTGGCGCAGCATAGCCGGAGTGAGACTTTTCTGCGTGTAGGTGGAAGCATTACTTAGTTTATTTCACAATTACCGATTTGGTCTTGAGAATGAGTCCTCTCTATTTCACAAAATACTCTCTCCGTAAATTTAATTTAGAAATTTGGACTTTGCGGTTACTACAATTAATTAATTGATGGATAATTTTAGATAATTAATTTAATTGATGGGCTAAACTATTGATTTATTTAAATACCATTATACTTAACCTATTTATTAAAATAGATTAGTGGAAGTTTGTCATTTTTAATACTTAATTAAGTAGAAAAGAAAAGAAAGAAGGGAAGAAACTTACCTGCGGCGGCGAACACAGAGCAAGGAACAACTGAGTTCTTTAGGTAATAATTTGTAGCTGGATTTTTTTATGTATACACATAGTGATTGTCACGTGAATAAGTAATATATATATATATAAGTATACGTATAATATTAAGTGAAAGAGAATGAATAATTGTGGGGTGGATTGGTTTGGTTGGAATTCAAAAAAGTTATCACGAGGTAATGATTGGTGGAATTAGTATTTGGCTAATATAATATATCAACTCAATAGGTTTGGTTGGAAAGTTAAATAGCAGTGATGCAGTTATTAACTAACAATCATATTAATGCCCAGTTATTAATAAGATATGGATTAGTTCTTGCAAATTGCCCTCTTGCAACATTATTAAGTTATAGTTAATTTTCGTTTTAACTTATGTCGTTAATTATCATATTATGTTTCATGTTTTAATATATTGAGATATGTAATCAAATATTAGGTGTATTGTGAACATCATTAGATTTATGTTATTAGACGAAATTGAGGCTTAATCCTTGTTTAAGATTTAGGAATATAAGACTTGAGATATTAGATGGTATCAAAATTTAGGAATTTGATTATAAATTTTGAGTGAGTTTTTGGGTCTACACTAGACATACAGTAATACGGGTGTTGTTAATTTCAGAATCTTATTGTGATTATTTATTTGATTAGATTGAATTGATTTGGAAGCCCAATGAAAGGGGAAGGCTTAAGTCCCGAAGTAATTTCTTGATTATTTGAGGAAAGTAAACTTCTAAACCTCAGTTTAAGCTTGTAGATGATAGTATTTCCTTGTTATGTGCATTGGGGGGTAATGAGAATTAGACTGAGTTATTGACTGTATGATTGACCTTGAAAATAGAGATAAGGGGTAAAAAATGGCAATCTAATGACGTGTATTGGTGTGATCGATGTGATGAGATTATGGACTTCTTTTGGACATGTGAAATGACTATATTGATATGAGATATGAAAAATTATTGTTGATATCATGTTATTATCGTGAATTATATAAACATGAATTGATTGCATTGGTTATGATATATTGTGCTGAGACTGAAAATAATAAAAAACAAGGGGTCGGGCCACCTGCTCTGTGGTAGAATGTGTATATTGAGGGGACGGGCCACACGCTCCTGGCAGATTACATGGAATGAAATTTCCTCCATGTGTTCAAGATTGTGATTCAGCGGATGTATATCAATAGGACAGACATGCATCATTTCATTGCATTGCATCACATCTTTTTGATATTTGTGAATTCGTGTTCACCCCTTATTGCTCTGTATATGCTGAACTTGACTTGATATGATTCATTTGATGAGACTATTGATAAGTATTGGTGGATTGTATTACTATTATTATTGTACAAAGTGTATAGTTGGCTGGTTTTATGCAGGTTGTAGTTAAGGAGGTTTGGTTGGAAAAACAGGAATACTTGTATCTATTGAGCTTTGTTTAGTTTTAGTTGTCCACTTGCTGAGTGTCGTGTTGTTTGGTACTCACCCCTTACTTTTACACTTTTATAGGTTGTGAGTCCGGACCTTCTTGATCTCCTAGTGTTTCCTACCACATCCGAGGCTATTATTTCGAGTGTTGAGGTAGCTGTTACATCCATCTAGCAGACATCTCTTACTCTTTTATTATGTTTTAGTCCTATTCTAGAGATAAAGACATTGTGCCTGTATTTCCTTTCATACTTCGGTAATGTATTAGTGGCTTGTACACGTGACAACCAATCTTGGAGGATTTTGAGTTTATTTTACATGTTTTTTATTAAGTTAAAGTTCGATTCATTTCATTTTCTTCCACATTTACTTTTCATTGGGTATTTGGCCGACTTATCTCGGTGGGTTGATATGAGTTCCATCACACCCGAATTTGGGTCGTGACAAGATGTGTGTCATCATGACCTCACTTTTTGGGTCGTGACAAAAATAATGCATTTAAAGCAAAATATACTTTCTTGAATCCTTTTAAAATAATGCAATTAAAGAAAAGTATATTTTCTTGAAGTTCTTTTAAAAATAATGCATTTAAAGAAAAATATATTTTCTTGAAATTCTTCTAAAATAATGTAAATAAATCAAAATATATTTTCTTGAAGCTCTTTTAAAGTAATGCATTTAAAGCAAAATATACTTTCTTGAAACCCTTGTAAAATAATGTAATTAAAGCAAAACATAATTTTTTGAAATTCTTGAACTTACTTCTTCCATGAAAATAATGCATATGAAATAGTAGGTCTAGATTTTAAAATAACTTTGACTAAAAAGGGATCCATATGGAATAATAAGCACGAACCAAGAATCAAAGATCATCAATGATGTGAAGGGAAAAGACATAAATTCCACCCTAAACTTATTCGAAAAAGTCACTTACACACTTCATCTTTGTGAGTGACCTTTCATCCCCTTATTCTTGTTAAAAGTGTATTTATTATCCCCTAGAGATGATGTGGCAGAAAAATTGTATCACTTTCTAAAAGCACGTGAGCAATTATAAAGTAAATTCAAAACGAAATAGATAGTAAAATTGTCACTTTCTAATTGGATTCTATTAATCTGTTAAAATCTATGTTTTTCTTATTTTCTATTTTACTTTTCTCTTTATTTTTCTCTTTCTTCCTTGTCTTCTTCCCTGCAACTCTAAATTAAAGATCTCAATTTAATGACCATCAAGGAAAATCAACCTCCATTATTTATCTTTGAACAATTTCTTTTTTTTAAACCGAGTCTTCCCCCCCCCCCATTTTAAAAGAGTTTTAAGACCCATACCATAAAAATGGTGATATATAGATTTTGTCGACAATGTAGCAACTATATGTAATTATATCTTTGATAATTTGTTAGGAGGTTTGAAACACACAAAAGAAAGAGAATGGAAATGAAAAGATAAAGAAGTAAAGCAGTTGGGTTTGGCTGGAAAAATAATTTGATTGATTGGCTGCCAGTGAATATCTTTTTTGGTAAATTCATTTTTACAAAAATAAATTTATGAAGTTGGAAAAAATATGAACCTTGATATAAAATTGAATCATAGATGAATGTCACTTTTAAAGAAGAGAGGCTTGATTATGTATGAAAGGTTTAAATTTAATTAGAGGAAAGAGGGGGGAAGATGAAGTGGGGAAAAAAGTAAATAAATTAGGTGGCATCTACAGGGCTATGACGTGGAAGGAGCGTGTGAAACACTACTTATGAAAAAAGTGGTTCTGTAGTTTTAGGGAGGTAATAATTACACTTTTAACAAAAATGAAGGGGTAAAAAGTCATCTGCAAAAATGAAGTGTGTAAGTGACTTTTCCGGACAAGTTCAAGGTGGAAATTTATGTTTTTTTCCATGATGTGAAATACCATATTTTCGATAATGAAATCAAGAATCATCAACAAGAAGTAGAGAGAATTCGACAATCATGAGTTATGGAATTAAAAAACTAGCTTTGATCTTAGTAACTGAAATTATAGATGTAGGACGTGAAGAACAAATAAATTCCTCACTCTGATAAGTTTACATACCTTAAACGCTCCAAAAATCTTGAAGAAGAACCTAACTTGAAGAAGAATGATCAAGAAATCCTTTTTTGAGATTCTTGAATTAGTTTTTTAAAATCACATAGTCAAGGATTAAGATTTATGTTAATGATTCATGATTATATGAAGAAATTTGAATTGGAAAGATTGAAATCCTTGGAAGTCTTATGCTTGATTTTTCTTAAAATTTTGTCTTAGAGTTTGAGAGAGGGGAAGGAGGAACTAAAGATGAAAATCTGATTATTTAGCGATTTACATGAGTTTTTTTTTAAAAAAGTTAACGACCCTTGGGGGGGAGGTCAGGGGCTGAGCAACACCCTCAGACCTTAACATAAATAAAATAAATGGAAAGTACAAAGAAGGGAGACATAAAACCTTACCTCCGACCTAAAGTGGTACATAAGTCGACTAACCTACAAAGGTTTGTTGACTTATCCCCATACTATGAAAAAGTAAACCTAGTAGTATGCACCTAAAAGAGAGGACTCCTCTTGATACAAGTTATCTAGGTAAACATAAACAAGGGAGACTCTCCCCTTACAAAAGTAAGAAAAAAATAAAATACTACTCCTATTCAACACAGCTATAAACTAATTCTGGTAAATAACTAGATTGAAAAGGCTAAGTACTAACAAAAGGTGATAAGAAATTTGTTTTAGGGTTTTTCTATGGGGTATAAGGAAAAAATGACATTTTTATTATTTTTCCATTGGCCAAAACGTAACTGCACTGCATCATGTTAGTAAAATGATCATAACTCTTTAATCCGAATTCCAAATAATGCAAACTTGGTGGCGTTGGGAAAAAGACTCATACACTTTTAATTTGATAGGTTATGGGTCACGTAGCTATTAATATTCTAAGAGATATGATTATTTGAAATTGACCCAAATATAATCTTAAATCAAAACACAATCAATAAGGAAACTTTCAACTCAATTTTACTTTAGAAGTTTCTTATAACCTTATTCATCTCCAAATATCTTCCCACAATAAAGAATTGATCTTACCACCTATACACAATTAAGAATCATCTGGTACAACCCAAAAAATATATGAAGAATGGTTCGGGCCTTAAGTTAGAGATTTTCGAAATGTTACAATCGAAGTCAACCGTCCAAACTCCAAGAGCTGCGAAACACATAAACTTGCACAAAAAGAAAATGAACAATCAGGAAATCAAATTGCCAGTCCTAGCAAGTTATTGTCATGACCCAAATTTACAAGTCGTGATGGCATCTATATTTCCAACTGATAGGAAAGCCAATCCAAACATTCTCATCAATTCAGTAAAATAAATAAGGTAAGGATACATGCGATAAGTGGAATGTCCAACATACTAAATCTGTCATAAGTATGAAATGCGGAAAGCTAAAATACCACCTAAGATTTGGTGTCATAAGTACAAGAGCTTCTAAAATAGGATTCAAATATCAAACTAAAATTACTAGTTTAGACGTAATAAAGAACCCTGTCTGATTACTAAAATAACAGAATAAATAAAAGATAGAGGGAGGTGTGGGCCGCGGAACAAACAAGTAGCTCACCACAACTCCAAGATAACCAAAGATCAAACTCAAAAATCTCCACGAGATGCACTTGTATTCGGAATCAAATCTGCACCACAAAAGAGTGCAACAAGTATAGTATAAGTACGAAACTACGTGTACCTTGTATGTCTCATTGACCGACAACGAAGAAGTAGTAATGGGAGTATATATAAAATTCTTTCTCAAATTTTATAATTCTACATTATACTTATCAATCAAGTCTCACCAAAATAGGGGTAATCAAATGTCACAAAATATTTAACACATAATCAAGTAAAAATGAAGAAGATAATGAGATGCAATGCAACACCATGAGATGATTGCCTCAAATACCAAGTAACACAACCGTATATACACAATACTTCTCGTAATATACTTCGAGAGTTTGTGATACATGGGGGACTCGCGAGGTCCATATACCAACATGAACGATCTCGACGTATCTGTGTGGATGATCTCAACACACTATCATAAAATCAACCATCTCCAGCACGGACGATCTCCACGTGGCCAACTTATAACCATAAAATACTCTCTCACGAACGATTTCCCTTCTGTCAAACCTTTACTCATAGTCAATCTCATGTAAATGCATATGCACAATATAATTTTGACAACATAGGGGGTGATGATGCATCTCAATAAATCAAATATCAGTATGACATGTAATCACCTCAACTGGCACAATTATACAGGTTCAAATAAGAAGCACAATCACACACAAAAAATCAATCAATAATACATCAGCTAATGCCCATATGTTTTGGCATTCTCAAATTACAATCCTTCATTCTATAGTAATAAACTTTCTTTTATAACACCGGTACTCGTATCAATGCCCATCACACCATTGATACGACACCCCCATCTTTCTCCCTTACCCATTATCTATTTAAATTTTTAATCTTTAATTAGAAAAACGTCATTCAATGAAGTCCTCAAGTCTTAACATACCTCAAATGCCGAACAGTGCCACAAATTCTCAAGATTTTCCTCTTCCTTTTCACAAGGCAACAGAACATTCCAAATCTATCAAAAATGCATTATTCATAAGTACTAATTGGTATACACCCATATTACTATATGTCTAGCTTAGACCCAAAAACTCATCCCAAATCTATAATTACTAAGTCTCAAGCCTAGTGTTAAGTCTAAATCCCTCCAATACCATAAATATGATGATATTCATATAATAAAGTACACCTAACATTAAATTTCCAATCTTAATATACCAAAATTAAATCATAATATGATAATAATAATAATAATAAGAAAAATACACCAAATTACAAAATCTTCACAGAACCACAATCTAATAAACTCACATTCCTATGCCCTACATCCCTGTATAAATCCTAAATCTTATTCATTACCCCTACATATCACATAACATTAATTGCCCATTACAAAAAGTACACAAAATGAAAGTTACGTATACCAGCAGTTATTCCAATTCCAAAAAAGTAACTTTTCTTCCTTCTTCCTGTTCAACCTAATGATGACAACTTTAATTCTTTTTTTTCAATCTTTCTACCATACATTAATAACAATAATATCCTATGTTCCTATATAAAATTTGCACGGAATCTTACCTGTTCACTCGACTTTCTCTTCTTTTATTTTTGCTTCTGCCGCAGTGAGTCAAAGAA